>NC_133326.1:653662041-654262041 GCF_042186555.1 Aquarana catesbeiana
GATGGATGGATGGAGGACGGGTTAGGTGGAGGGATGGATGGATGGATGGATGGATGGAGGGATGGATGGATGGAGGAAGGGTTAGGTGGAGGGATGGATGGATGGATGGATTGAGGAGTAGGAGGAGTCATAGTAGGAGGAAGGGAAGGGACATGGAGAAGGCTGGCACCTCGCACAGGACGGAGTATTAGGGGATGGATGGATGGATGGATGGATGGATGGATGGAGGGATAGATGGATGGAGGAAAGGTTAGGTGGAGGGATGGATGGATGGATGGATTGAGGAGTAGGAGGAGTCATAGTAGGGGGAAGGGAAGGGACATGGAGAAGGCTGGCACCTCGCACAGGACGGAGTAGTAGGGGATGGATGGATGGATGGATGGATGGATGGATGGATGGAGGGATGGATGGATGGAGGAAAGGTTAGGTGGAGGGATGGATGGATGGATTGAGGAGTAGGAGGAGTCATAGTAGGGGGAAGGGAAGGGACATGGAGAAGGCTGGCACCTCGCACAGGACGGAGTAGTAGGGGATGGATGGATGGATGGATGGATGGATGGATGGATGGAGGGATGGATGGATGGAGGAAAGGTTAGGTGGAGGGATGGATGGATGGATGGATGGATGGATTGAGGAGTAGGAGGAGTCATAGTAGGGGGAAGGGAAGGGACATGGAGAAGGCTGGCACCTCGCACAGGACGGAGTAGTAGGAGGGTGAAGTAAGGTGAACGCTTAGCCTGATGTGAACTCCGGGGCAGGCGGAGAAGACTCTCCTCTCTCTCTCCTCTCCCTTCTCTCCTCTCCCTTCTCTCCTCTCTCTATATACACACAGTGTACAGTGTACAGTGCGGAGGGGACGGCGGACAGACAGCAGCATTGCCGGTTATGGGAAGAGCCTAATCCCGATCACCGGAGATCAGCGGCCACACACCGGATACCTGGCCGGCACACAGGTACAGTATGAGGGGGGAGGAGGGTCGGATACCGGGGAAGGCGGCCGTTCCACGTCCTGGGCTGTGTGCTGCAGAACTGACACTCTAATACAGAGCGATCAGGGCACGGGATCTACACAGTAAGTAGGTAGGTAGGGGGCAAGGAGCATTCTGGGCTGAAGAGCTGACACTCTAGGGAGCTTTGGACAAGGAAACATGCGGTCTTTCTAATCAGATTCTCGGAAATGGGAGACAGTACAGGGGTCTACTAGGCTGAAGAGCTGACACTCTAATTGAGAGAAAGGTTTTGCTGAAGAGGTTATAAGAGAGACAGTACTGTAGAGTCTACTGTCCCGAAGAGCTGACACTCTAATACAGAAGAAGGTTCACAAGCTCAGGTCTTTTGAATAATGGACACATAGGAGATTATAGTAGAGGCAGTACTGTCCTGAAGAGCTAACACTTGAACACATCTCATACAAAATAATAGGCTGTAGTCCCAAAGCTCAGATTTGAATACCAGAAGCAGTGGATATTTTAGGGGCAACAGAAGTATAAGGTGTCCTGTACTAAAGAGCTGACACTCGAACACACAGGAAGTTTTTGGCTGGAGTCAGTCAGCACTTTCTGTTATCAGGCAGTGTACACGTTGTATTTACAGCCCTGTATAATTCAGTGACATGACACAGTATGACAAGCAGCCCTGTATGGGTGTACTGTTCCGAAGAGCTAACACTTTACAGAAAGCATACAGCCAGGGAAAAGCTATGCTCTAGACAAAGTATTGACACATGTGAATGCTGCCCTGGTCTGTAAGGAAATAGCCAGTTCTAATCCTGATCCCAAGAGCTGACACTCTTATTTACATACCACAGAAAAGGGAGGGGGGGGGGGGGGGGGCAATGAATGATGTTGCACTTGCCAGTGCCAAGACTTGATCCAAGTTTGCATTGAATAACTTGCTACCTGATAGTGGCTATAGGCAAGGCACTGAGAAAAGAGTACAGGGAGATAAGAGTTCTTGCCTCAAGAGCTGGCAATCTAGTACATAAAGAGACTAGATGGGAGGTATTTGATCCTGTGCAGCCTCAGGGTAAAGCAGTATTGGTAGACTAGGGTTCTTATAAGCTGACACTCTATGCACAGCACATTGTTACATTGTTATGTCACACACTGTCAGGTAGGATGATGAGAAGATATAGATACTATATAGGGAAACAGTGGTAAAGGTATACCATAGAACCCATAGAGAGCCAAAAGGAAATGTTGAAAGTCAGCGTTTTGGGGCCACAAAACATCTACTTAAATTACAGACTTCACAATGTATTCAGGAACCTACACTGATACTTTCCATGTGACTACCAATCAATGGTACTGTGACACTTCAGGTTCCAGAATAACACATGACTGATACTTGAGAATCAATAGGACAATGACATGTGGCACGCAGACATTTCGCATTCATGCAACAGTGACGCAACGCTTGCAACCTTTAATGCTTAGACACCAATCAATATGCTCTCTGATGAAGTCTGGCCAGCACAAGATGAATTCTGATTGGTTCAGAGGATTTACTGTATTTTGGAATGATCACTTAGGAACACTTTTGTTGCAATATTCACCCTCAATACAGAGATTTTCCCCGCGGTGCTATTTTCTGCCACTAGATGTCCTCAGTGTTATCATCAGTATCATTTAACCCACTTCCTAGGCCCGCCCCCCAGTCGGTGACTGGACAGTGAAAGGAGAAGCTGCACAATGATATGCTCATCTCTCTGTCACTCTGCTCTTTTCTCCTATCAGCATGCATATTGCCTTGTGCTGCTTCATCTACTCACTCTCCAGCTCTACTGTATAGCGGCTGCAAGAAGCTGACACCAGGCCACAATCAGGTACTTAATTAGGGATTAGAAGACCTGTTAGGTTTTTATTGCCCTTCATCCCTAATAGGGAGATTCACTCCCTCTATTTTTCCTATTTGTCATTATCATCAAGAGTGAACGTGAAAGAAAATCCCAAATTGTGGGTTGTCACCAGAATAGGAATATTCCAATGGGGACACTAGTTCTTGTGACAACCAGGGATTTCCTCACTCTGGAGGGATTTCCTCTCGCTTCCTGTTTTGGCTATGGGACAGGAAGTGAAGTGAAATCTCCCCAATGGGACACAGATGGCATGAAAAAAATACAGGGGTTATAACCCTCCCTTAATCTATCCAAACTTTATAGATTACAGAGCTTCATTCATTTGTGTGTTTTATATCTACCTAGAGTTTAGCTTTAAGGCCACATCCACACTGGTATCAATTTAATGGGCTGCCCTACGCACGACACACACATGTGAAATATTGCGTGATAGTACACTTAAATGGGCTGCCCTATGGGCATATATTGCGCAAAAGAAGCTCATTCACCGTTTTGGGCAAGAAGAGTTGCGGGTCTTTTTTCGTGTGCATTTTGCTGCGGATGCTGTGCACTTTTATCGCACAACAAGCATGGCAAAATAACTTAGCGCATGGGGTGCCATTAAGCCCTGGTTCACACCAGTGCGGCTTTGAAATTGTGCTACTTCAACGCGACCTCAAAGCCGCAGATCAGTGAGATTTGGATCTGCGATTTCATTGCAACTTTATTTAACAGAAATCAATACAAGTCGCAATGAAATTGCAGAAAAGTAGTGCATGGACCTTTTACAAAGTCGCTACCACTTGAGTCACAACGATTTGAATGGTTCCATTGCCGAAAATAGGGTGCAACTTGCTATGTGATTCTGAACTGTCAAATCGCATGACAAATCACATTGATGTGAACCAAGGTTAAGAATGAATGGCACCCAAATTTTGCTCACTTTGCCATGATTTTAGCGCAATCAATGCCAATTCTGCTCGCAATTTCAAATCGCTTGGCGTGAATGGGGCCTTGGTGTGTAGAGATCAAGACTACAATAAAAGGGTGTTTAACATTTCACTGTTTGCTGTTACTTGGAGTTGTATAAATATTTATGGTAATTTGTGTGTGTTATGATCATTGAGTTATTAATACTGTATAAGCAGTTTGTCTCCCACTCATATCTAACCAACTAGGTCACATGTGTAGACCTGTATAGTAAGGGCTTTCCGTACATGTCTCTGCAAGTTCCATTGCGTTTCTGCGTTTAGACACCTTGGGTTGAGGCGAGATTGAGCAGTTGTGCTTTCCAAGAAAGTTACACAGTAATAACCGGATAATATTGAGCGTGCAGGCACATGGGCCAACCCTCCGAGGTATGTGGGGCGGTGAGGGCATGTCTGTTATCAATGGATTCTGGAAGATATTTGAAGTCTGTTGACTGGTGTTTGTTGGAAACAAAGAAATGTGAAGGCCTGTGAAGGTTCTCATTGATCCAGGTCTTGGTATGTCTTGTAGTCACTTTCAGCTTGATTTAGTCTGTATTATTGAAGATGTTTTGAAGCTTCTCCAAGCCATTTCTTCAGTTCTAACGCGTGCCGAGAAGATACCCCAACATTTATAGCCCCACCCCTTATCCAATCACCATGAAATATGTAGCTGTTGGTTGTCCAAGAATGGTACAGGAGGTGTGAAGGTTGTGAAGCTCCCCTGTCCTAGTTACATAATCCCATCGTTGGTGTCAGGAAGTTCTTGGACGATCAACGCCTGCCTTGAAACATTCTATGATGACTGGATTAAAGTGACTGTGCTACACGTGTCGATATAATGGGGTATCTTCCTTCAACTCCTTAGAACTGAAGAATTGACTTGGATACGCTACGAAACAGCTTTAACATTACCGAACAAGGCCAGTTGAAGGTGACTACTACTAGCTAAGGTAATATGAATCTCCTTAAAGGGATGTGTCTGCCAAAATGATATCTGGGCAAGAAGATGAAGGCAAAATTCTCTAACACCAGAGGTTGCAGTTGCATACCTTTGTGAAGTGATAAAATCAGAGATCTCAGTTGCATAACTTTAAAAAATATATACAAAGGAAACACAAAGCTTCAAGGTGCCTCTAAATGTGGTTCCTATTCCTACTTATGCTAGTACCAACTTTAGATGCAAGTGGTAATAAATATATTATACCTCCTTAAAGCTGATCTCCACCACCAAAACCAATACCTCCTCTTCACTTCTCCTCTACACCAGGGGTCTTCAAACTTTTTAAACAAAGGGCCAGCTTAATGTGCTTTAAACTTTAGGGGGGCCAGATTGTGGCCACTGGGAGTAGAAAAGTTACTGACGTCAGTGGGAAAAAAAAACAGTGACCCATCGTTGGTGTCAGTGGGCCCCATTGTTGGTGTCAGTGGGGGAATAATGCCTCATTGGTGGCATCAGTGGATGAAATAGTGTCCCAAGGGCCAAATTAAAAAAAAAAAAAACAAGCAAAGGACCAAATCTGGCCCCTGGGCCGCAAAAGATGATGTTACGCTGAGTAAATAGATACCAAATATGTCACGCTTTAAAATTGTGTACTCCCAGGCAACGGCGACAAACAACGTATACTTTGCTATCCATAGGCGACGCTTTATAAGCCTTTACAGGTTATCACTTTAGATTTACAGAGAAGGTCTGGTGCTGGATTTATTGCTTATGATGTGATGTTTGCAGTGACACCTCACATGTGTGGGACGATCGCTGTTTGCACGCGTGCGGGATCAACGTGCGCGTTTGCCTTTTGCGTGTTAGCATGGAGGGGGCACTTTAAATCATTTTTTTTAATTAATCATTTATTTTATTTTTATTTTTCCACTGTTGCTTAAATTTTTTTAAATTTTTGTTTTAATCACTTTTATTGCTGTCACAAGGAATGTAAACATCCCTTGTGACAGCAATAGACACGTGACAGGTGCTATTTTGCTGGCCACCAGGGTTGATTGTATATAGTCAAAGTGCTTTGCCCCTACACACGTACTTTGCTAGTTGACTATTGATTTAACAATTCTTTGTCTTAGTTCTGGGAAATAGGTATTATGGACAAACAAAGTAGGTTAGCTGAATAAAATAATGTACATTAAACAAGTGACAAATAACATTTAAAAAAAAAATATGGTCTACTAATGCTTAGCTAACTGTCTGTTGACATTGTGCTTATGCAACCTGTTTAATGCAGTGTGTCAGGCAGATAAGGACATAAATGTAACCGCTTTTCTGTAGTATAGTGGGGAACGTTATGAAGGTTACCTGTCAGGTTTTACTGCTGCCTTTGTTAGCATGGTGACACATTCTCTTTATTTCCTGTCCTGGTGACATGACAGGAAATGGGGGAAGTCCCCCTAGTGGTGTCACATAAAATTGCAAAAAAACTTTAAAGCTTACAAATCTATCCAGAACTAAGAAAATATTTTGGTAGGATTTGGTGGGGAAATTAAAAACTTGATCTTTTTTTTTTCTTTTTTTTTTTTTTAGGTCAGTCTTATTTTATTAGTCTTATAAAGTTCAAAAGTTCAGAGAACAAAAAAGACATCGCAATGCGTGGGGAAAATGAAATCACCACATAACAGAGACTCATTCATATCACACCTACCAACTTTTTGAGATGGTATCGACAGACACCTATTAGCAAATATATGTAGGCATAGGACACACCTCCTAAAAGGAGAATTATACAAAAATGAAAAATGATTAGTTAAACCCACAAGTACTTTTTTTAACCACTACTATTCCTTTATATTGGCTTTTGAAATTTAGAAATGCAGAAATTTAGAAATTGGATGAAAGGTTTAGCGCTGGAAAACACTTCCAAAATGAGGGACAATTGAGGAGGAAAGAGGGACTTTGTTCCAAATCAGGGACAGTCCCTCGAAATCAGGGACAGTTGGGAGCTATGGTAATATGGGTGCAGCACTTGGGAACAATCCCTAAACGAAAAACACTTTATAATTTTTTTTTTTTCTGCTTCCCCTGTTAATGATGATGGGCATCTGTAATAAGAACTGACATGGCAGACAGCTTCTGTAGTGCAGTATGGAGGAGGATTTCCAGATATGGAAATGATCATTCCCTGTTATCAGTTGTGACATTTGTTCAATGAAGGGAGCAGTGACAAGTAACTGCTTTCTTGACTTCAGAAGGATAGGTGGATGACC
Organism: Aquarana catesbeiana; assembly: GCF_042186555.1. Lineage (NCBI taxonomy): Eukaryota > Metazoa > Chordata > Amphibia > Anura > Ranidae > Aquarana > Aquarana catesbeiana. The sequence goes on from NC_133326.1 coordinate 653,669,056, forward strand.
GCATGCTAATGTATGGAAGATCCAAACATTTTATTGAGGTACTCCATCAGTAAGAGTACATCACAGCTACTTAAAGCAAGGAACAGACATTGACATGTTTCACTCTACAAGAACTTGATAATATGAGTATGATTAAGCCCTTATAGCTTGAAACATGTCAATGTCTGTTCCTTGCCTTGAGTAGCTGTGATGTATTTTCACTAATGAATTACCTTAATAAAAAGGCTGGATCTTCCATACATTAGTGTGTGGTCATCCACCTATCCTTCTGAAGTTTCTGCGGTTGCACCTTTCTGTGTGGATTTGGGGGGCTAGAGTATAAGTGGACCTACCTAGAGCAGTGCCCTTGTATTGTTAGACTGGTTAAATAAAGAAACCAGTGTTTTTTTTAGTCTATTTAAATTATTAAACATGTTAGTTTTCTTTTAATGTTATATTATAGATATTTGTTAAGCATGCAGATTTTTACCTCTAGGTGTGGACGTCTGAAATATTACTTTTTCATGTGTTTCATGCCCTTAACAAAAGCAGAACAATGCCCGTTAGTTCTGCCTGCAATATCAGCAAATGACTAATTTCCTCTTTTGTTTTTCTCAGGACAGTTATCCTCTTCTGACCTCCAGACGCACACAATCCTGGCGCAGCTCAGTGACCTCTCCCCTCCAGCCCTCTCCCCCCACCCTAACATGAATGGGCCTATGCCTTGTTCTGCCTCGGAGGACACTTCTGCTCACCAGGCCCCTCCTACACTGGAGCCTTATGGCCCTGCTCCGCAGAACCAGCAGGTTGACGATGGTGCCTCCACTGGATCTCTTCTGTCTGGCTCTGGCCTCCTCCTTGCCCGTTCCCTCCTTGGTCGTCGAAGCTCTTCTTCCTCCCCTAGTTCTTCACCTTCTTCTTCAAATCTTCGAAGGCGACGTGAGTTTACACCGGATGAAAGGAAAGATGACAATTATTGGGATAAACGACGCAAGAACAATGAGGCTGCCAAGCGTTCGAGGGAGAAGCGTCGCGCCGGCGATCTAGCCCTAGAGGGACGTGTCATTGCACTGCTTGAGGAGAATGCAAGGCTGCGCGCTGAGCTTCTTGCTCTCCGTTTCCGTTTTGGCCTGGTACGTGATCCATGTGAGGAGGCTCGGGGAACTTATGCCCCACCATGCAATCTACACGAGCCTCCTCCTCCTAACCCTCCACCACCAATGCCACACTCAGAAGACTCTGGCTTTTCTACCCCTAGTGTTGGAAGCCCAGTTTTCTTTGAGGACAGAGGCCCCGAACCAGAACCCCAACCATTGCAGCCTACAAGTATAAATTATTATGGAGCTGTTGGTGGAGAGACTGTAGAGAATCCTCGAGGAAGGCTTGAGACTCTTCCTGATCCTTACAGAAGCCTTCCACACAAGTTGCGGTTTAAGGCCTGTGCACCGGGGGAGGAGGGGCCTCATCCTGCACCGCCTATGGCAAGAGAAATAAACAGTTATGCTTCAGAAGTGGCCCCAGGATTTGCCCAGCAGCCAATGCTCTGTCAACGGGGACGGTGGAACGGCCAGGGGCAAGATGGGATACCGGCACAAGCCACAGAGAGCACCGACTTGAGATCCCAACTTGCCTCGCTTTCAGCTGAGGTGGCCCAGCTGAAGAAAATATTCTCTGAGCAAGCGATGACAAGGAACGGACCTGATTAGAACACTATTTTCCTCATATTCTGGACTCCATCATCTAAGGAGAGAAGATTCTTAGCTGTACTCCTTACGGTGATTGACCTATGTGGTGCTAGGGCTAGATGGATGTTAAAGTTCTACAGATGCTTTCATTTAGTCAAAAGCATAACCTATTGCGACTAAATAAAAGCAGATATTGGAACAATATTTTGGTGTGTAGACAACATCCTTAGGTTTTTTTAATTTTTCTTTTTATATTTTTTTTTTTTACAAAACCGCACAACAGTTGTCCTCTATGTATCAGCTGCTCCCCAAAAGGAGACGTCACAATTTGCAAAAAGTTTGGTGCTACAAAGAAACATCGCTTGCCAAAGGACACTGAATTGACACAGTCTTGTAATATACAATGGACTGGCTTGTTGTCTGCTAAGGAAAATGTAATGTGATACTGTCTGAAACAGAAAAAAAAAACTGTTGTTGTCCCGTCAAGTGTCTAACTGCCAAATAATTGTGACACTGCTTCCTGTTTGGTCACAATGATGACATTCTTTTTCATGATGTGTATATAGGGGTATTCTGTTTGTAACACAGTGTATACCTTTCTGTAGCATAAATCTCCTTTTTGTGTCTCATACCATCAGCAGATGGCCAAGAGGAGAACTGGAGAGAACCCGGAGCCAGTATAAATAACTTTTGTTGGGTTGGTGGACCTAAGTGGAGATACTACCCCATTCAGACCTCAATCAGAGCAGGGTCCACAGTCAGTGACAGCTGCTGGCCATTATATACCTACCTGCCCCATCTTCAGACCTGCGATCTGGCAGAGAGAAGTCTTACAGCAGCAAGAAAGCAATACTGAACAAATACAAAGCCGTGAAATGTGCTGTGCCCATTTGTTGAAGGAAGCTCAATGATAAGGTTTATTTTAGATAGTGGCCTGGTATTTTATTTAGTATTTTGTTGAGCCCATATCAATTTTTACAGAGCAGCTGTCATCTTGTTTAGCACCACCTTTAAAATTCACCCTAACAATCCACTAGGATATTTTGGATGGGATTTTTTAGGTGCAAAAGGCATCTTAATACATTTTAACAGGTGACCCTTTACACATAGTCTTCTACATGTTTCGCCATCTTGGCTTCATCAGGAAATTTGTGCAAGGGACACAGGAAAGCATCAATCCCTCAAGATCCAGATATGCATCACATGATATGCGTCAAGATGGAATGACATGAAGAAATAAAGGGTTTAACCTGATTCACACCGCGAGCCCCTGGTGGGTACATCCATGATTAGCACTGGACAAAACATAGAGGTGGTATACAGACCGTGGCATTTAAAAACAGTAATAAAGGCAGTCACCACTGGGAGCCGCAACAATACTATTGGGTATGGTTCAATTCAGAAGAGGCAAATCTCAAAGGCATGCGGGTAAACAGGTTCATTTGTTTCCTCACTAAACAAGCTGGCCAAGCTCTATTGCTGACCGCACGTGTGTTGCAATGGCTCCCTTCTGTGCTCCCACCTAAAAAATCCCATCCAAAATATCCTAGCTGGTTTTCTTCAATGTCTAAGGGATGATGGCGCCACTTACATTTTCTCTTCCCATCCACAATATCTTTACTGACTGTACTACATTTTTAGCAGATGTATATAAAATTGTGTGTTACAAACCTTGTTCACAAAGACAACACCTACCTGTCACCATAACCATCAATCACGTTGGCACAGCGGCACACATTGAGGTGTATTTATAAAAAAATTTACAGAGCTATACATCCTGTGATAATGCATGTACATTAGTTCTGTGAAAATGGCAAAAAAAGAAACATTATTAGGCTTTTTTTCTTTCCAGTTAAATACTATTCGTTCATATGCAATAGACTGAATCAGGAAAATACCACATTATAGCCAGTAGATGGAGCTGTTGACCATACTTATTTACTATGATTGTCAGCACCATCTAGTGGCCATAATGTGGTATTTTCATGCTTCACTCTATTCTGTATGAAGAATAAAATTCGACCCGGAGAGACAATAACCTGATGACATTTGTTTTTCCCCTGATTTGACACAGAACGCATGTACATGCAGTTTCACATGAAGAATAGCTCTGCAATTTTCTTTATATAAATACACCCCACTATGCAATGCACTTTTAGCCCACAGGAAACTATATATACCATGAAAGGGTCAGTTGGTTGTGTTTGCCTCCCCAGGCCAAAAGTTCCCAGTCCTCCCTTGGTTTGTCCCATTATATCCCAATGAATTTGATGCCCACAATGTGCTTCTCTAATAGGCAAAAAATGGTTTGTTGGGTTGATTATGTTACTGGTATGAAGGTGAAATTTGTAAAGTGTGTAAAACTTTTAGGTATGTCCATATGAAAGTGCCATGTTCTTCTTGCCATTCTAGGGTGGATTTCCACTAAAGGCTCTCATGTGTTGGGTTGTCATTAGATTAACCACAGAGTACAAATAGAGTTAAAGCTGAACTCCAGGCAAACCGCTAAATACACAGATGAAATACATATATGGGAGCTGTTTTACTTGCCAAAGAATTTGCATCTCTGCTCATCCATTCCTGAGATTTACACAGCTCCGCTGGCAAGGAAGGAGATCTGATTTGAATCTGCTGCAGTAAAGCAAAGTAACACTTACGGGTCTTGTCCCTCCCTTAACCCGTGACCGGACATTGAAAGCAGAAACAGCATACTGATGAGCTCATCTCTGTCACTCTGCATTCTCCTACTATCAGCTTGATCCTTGCTAGCACATGAGCAGAGTAGCACAACTGATTGGCTCCTTGTGCTGTTTAGTTCTCCCCTAGTCTGAGCTCTGCTCGACAAGTTCTACAAGAGGCTAATACCAAGTCAACCTTAGGTACTTACACGGCTTGGGTTTAAAAAAAAAACAAACATTTAATGATGCACAGGAACTGCATTGTTGTGTCTTTATATTTACCTGGAGATCAGCTTTGGTGTATTTTTAAGTATAGGGGTGGAAATCAAGGCATTTGGCCCAGTCATGTTTAGAAAAACCATTGTAGGTACTTGTGCAGTGGATTCCGTCTCCCTTCCTCAATTCTAATGTAATTTATTTGCATCTACAGTATTTGACCATTGCTTTGCTTCTTTCTCTTCCCACATATGCACTTGGTGTCAGTTTTATATCCAACAAACCCTTTCAAGTGGCTACCTTGTTCATTGGTAAACACTTTCTATTATAGCTGTTTTCAGTATCCACCATACTTATCTCCCCACCTATCTTAGCTTCCATAGTATCTCTAGGTATCCAGCTTCTGCTCAATTCACAACCATTACTGTAACAGTTGTATATCTGTGACTTTTCAAGCTTTCTGAGCCTTTATGTCTAAGGCCAGCCATAGACGAGTCGAAAACCGAATGTTCTGTTGATCGAAAAACGGAAATGCCGCATAGGATTGTGCCATCATTTGTTTGGTTTTTCTAAAGAAAATCCAGCATGTTGGATCAGGCATTTTTGATTTCGGAGAGAAAATCGCATGTCGCAACTGGCACACTAATGATGCGAAAACCAAACGACCTGATGATCAACAAAAATTTTGGTTCGATTTTTGATTCATCTGTGGCCTGCTTAAGCCTCTTACTGGGTAACTACCCTTAATTGGCTTCAAGTTCTACACTAATAAATAAAGCTAGCTCTTCTACTAATTTCCAACGCCTTTCTTCAACTCCCACGTGCCTCACCTCTACCCGTCGCCCATGCCTTTCTTTCTGTGCCTTACCCAACACTTGTTCCTTTCACTACACTCCTCTTGTCCAACATTTTTTTTTTCACCAATCCGTAAAGTAGAAGTCAAGGCCTTTTGTTTTGTTTTTTTTTAATTAGTAGCAACTATTAGCCCCTTACCAACGTGCCTTACCATTTGCAGGATGTAAAGCCAGAATTCCTGATGTAATTGGGAGTAAATTGTAGTCCTAATCTAGGTAAATGTTCTTATGGTCTGCAATGGTGACACCACAATACATGGTGGTCATAACTGCCACAAGGATCATAGTATGCAATGCAGTTTGAACCCTCCAGAGCAGCCTTTCTCAACCTTTTTAACATGGAGGAGCCCCTTAAAAAACATTCCAGTCTCAGGGAACCCCTATTGATAATTACTTTATCTACAGCTCATGGCACATTAGTATGATGGTCACTGGTTTCCTGTGTCACTGGTGAACTTCTTCTGGTGTGTGGCCACACTGATGGTCATTGGGAAGAAACCAAATTAACTTCTACTGGTGTATGGCCACACTGGTGGTCATTGGGAAGAAACCCAATTAACTTCTACTGTTGTGTGGCCACACTGGTGGTCATTGGGAAGAAACCCAATTAACTTCTACTGTTGTGTGGCCACACTGGTGGTCATTGGGAAGAAAGCCCTACTAGTTCAAGGAACCCTTAACAACCTATCAAGGAACCCAAAAGTTTAATGGAACTCAAGTTGAGAAAGGCTGCTCCAGAGGCATCAATGCCGACCTCCTCACCACCCAACTCTGTCTATGGCTAACATCATAGTTCCTCAAAGTGTCGTGCTTTGTGTTTTCTAGCACTTGTGTCCTCCTGGGGTCGTGTGGCTACACACTTGTGCAGTATTTGAAATGGGAAGCAGGACAGTGTGATCAACTGACTTGATTATAAAAGGGCAATTTTATGGTACTTTCACAATTTAATTTCATAAATGCAGTTTTTTTTTTGGAAGCACTGGGGGCTTCCCTATTGAACTGCTTCTTTATCATGAAACCTTGACTTGCATTTTAACAAGTTTACTCCTTGTCATTGTAGGCCTTGATTTTCTACATTTTTTACATCCTTGTCTCCAGAGTTGCATGACCCCATGAACATTGGTTGTGCTGCCCCTTTAACCACAGACCTTTGTGACCATACAGCTCCTTGGACCGTATATAACAGAAAAACATGTGATGTCCATATAATCAGATATTCATTATTGTTGAGTCACCCTTTGTAGGCCCACATAAGAAAGAAAATGACACTAGAAAGAGCCTGTACCCCCCTGTGAAACTTTGCTCCCTTGGGCTACAGCCGGTTACACAGATTCAGGCCTACTTGTGTTTGTATTCTTGTTCAGAGTGAATATTTTCTTTTCCCTCATCATTTTCCTTGTTCTTTCACCATTCCTATCACTTCCATGATTATCACCATACTTTGGACTTAAGGTGGACCTAGCATGAAATATATATTTTTTGTAAGTGCCTGCATTCTCAAGTAAGATGTGTAACACTTCCAGGTATTTATTTCCTCTCACAGAGATCACAGTACTCCCCCTGACAATGTCTTTATCGCCTTTTCTCTCCATAAGGGTGGAGCCATATTTGTTTAGGCATCAGCAGGGTTGCAAGCACACAGACGAGATGACGCAGTTCTATAAATCCTGTTGTCTGCGCAGTTCAGCCACTGTGGCTGTTTCTCACCTTGTGTCAGGAATTTTTTCCTGCAGAGTGGTAAAGTTACTGTAAGGTCCACTTTAGTTCCCCTTTTCAATCATCCTGAGTTATCCTCACATTTTCCTGGTTCTAGAATATAGGACTACATAAGAAACCAAAACCCAGTTTACTCACTACCCCTACACTACTTCTCATTCTCCGTACACCCCAGTCTACAATTTCTTAATTCCTAAATTCTGAAAGTGATCTTTGTAAATAAATGAATTGTTTTAAGATAAAGGAATCAGTTGTTCTATTTTCTTTGCCATTGGAATGGTATGTAAAGGTCCATGAGAAGCGTTCCATCAGTCAATTTTTGACCCGTGATTAGACGGATCAAAAATCGACTGCAATGTATCCCTATGGGGGGCCAGATGTCACATCCAAGTTCATTCAGGTTTGTAGGTCAAAACACAAGAAGTTCTCATCTAGCTCTGGTTTTGCAGACTTGACCAGATGTGGGTGGATATAGGTAGACCCACATCTGCTTACATCCAGCCCATAGGAATCACATGGGTCTGTTTTTTCTCTATCGCAAGATGGAGAAAAAAACGAAATGAACAAGGATGAAAAATATGTAACAATTTTTTCAGATGTTATCCGACTCAGCAGGGGATCATAACCAAGAACCGAGAGTGCCAACATGAACAGGGCTTTATAATTTATCTATATAAAATCTATGTAGGCATCAGAGGCAGAAAAAACGAAATGTAGGATTATATGTACGGCTGTAAGGGGTTCTAGTCCTGTGCCTACCGCTGTGAGTGTCGGCCAGCTCATCTTGGCTCCAAACGTCATTGTAAAACAAAGTATGTATCCCACGAGCCGCACATCAAAGCAAAGCTGCTATAGTAAAGTGTGTGGCAGTTTCAGCCTGGGCTCCCACCAGGACATGCCCTCAACGCGTTTCACTTCACCCCTCAGAGAGTAATCATTGGGAACATGATTAAGCTCAATGGGGTGGAGTGATACGTGCTGGGAGCATGGCCAGAGCCCAGGCTGAGACTGCCACACACTTTACTATAGAGGGTTTGCTTTGATGTGTGGCTCGTGGGATACGTACTTTGTTTTACATTGGCAGAAAAAACACCAATGCAAATTTGTACTGGAGCTTCTAAGCAGTAGTCTTTCCTAAGCCCATCTACTGCCTGCACTACTAGAATTTGTAAAATCCATCCTACAAGTCAGGTAAGTAGGAAGGGCGCATGTGGTTGGACTAGTGCTGCCACTTCTCTTGTCTCAGATGTACAGGAAGCCAGCTAATACCTCCTTATAGAAACACAAAGTGGACTGTACACGTGGCCTGTGTTCCCTCCAGTAATGGACCTGCACGGAAAATTCCTGCCTTCTGATTGTTGGTGGAAGTGCAAAGAATTCCATCACTAGAGATAAAGATTGGCCAACCAGCTGTGGAGAGGAGGGGACTAGATGGAAGCAATCTCAGGCACTCAGGATACCTAAAGAGACACTGCCCCTTTCTCATTCAGTGTCTTTGCAAAGGGAGCCCCCCAGAACCACTGACACCTTGCCATTGCTCCCCCACCAATCCATCATCCATTGCAGGTGGGAAAAAGATAGCATGTGACTTCCCCCTATGTGATAGTGTTTGGGTCGACTAGCCAGTTGTTAGGCTCAAGTACTGACATACGACATGCATCCTTCACTGAGGAAGTTAGTGCCAGCTGCGTTGTAGACGGGAGTGGTATGGGAGCGCTGGCAAGGTATCAGTGGGCAAGAGGCCCCTTTATTATTTTCCCTAAATAGCCAAGATAACAGTGTCTCTTTAAAGAGAGTTAATTGGCTAAGTGGAGAGTTTCTTAACCTACCCTCCAACCCACCTTATCCATGTTCCTCCATCCCTTATTTTCTCCTTTGGCGCCAGGGAGTCGGACATTTTTTGACTCTTTGGAGCCACTTCCTGTCTACATATTCTCCAGCAACAGCTGCATGGCATGTCTTAAGCTGGCCATACAATATACAATGTTCTTATTCAATTTCCTTTAGATTTACCTTCAACTATGTAGTGCAAGGGCCTGCCTGATTGCATACAAATTGAAAATGTTTAGGTTTGACCTCATATTATGTGGTTTTGATACATCTAATGTAAAAATTGTACAAGAAAATTGTATAATGTATGGAAAGCCTTAGAGAGAATTTCTAGGAATAAAGGACTTGCCGCCCCAGGTGAATTGGCTGTGCCCGATGGAAACTACAATCGAGTGCTAGCCCCGGCTCGTCTCCGTGGGTATATTGAAGTCAAGAAGAAATTGGTTGCACATCGGGTGATTCCAAATGCCGTTTATTAGTCACCAAGGTGACACCAGGGGACACCAACACACAATCTTGTAGATGCGTTTCACACAGTAAAATTGTGCTTAATCATTACCATTAGAGAGGCTTTCAATGGTGACAACAGTGGTCCATGCTTGGGCAATGTATGTTGAAATGACCAGTCTCCATCGAAAGTGCGCATGGCAGGGTGATAAGGCAATAATAGCACAACGTGGAGACATAGAGTTGTTGTCACTCGGGAACAGGAAGTGGTTGAACAAGGACCTTCGTGGCATAATTAAAAGGTATCATTTTAATGAAAAAAAATGCAGATTTAAAGGTATTGAAGGGTACAATTTGAAATGATATTAGTACTTTATGGCTTATATGAGATTTCACTGATTGGGTCTACATCTACTTTAAATCAAGAGTTATCTTATCCCTCAAAGGCTGTAGTGTCCTCGTCATGATTTTCAGTTCTGCTCAGTTACCATGGATATTACACAGTGTCACGCTCACCATATTGTATAATAAATAGCTGGAAGATCCAAATGCAAAAAGACCGGCACCTTTCTGATGACCTTGTGGTAAGGGTGGAGACATGAACTAGTGTAGGAAGGAGTAAGCAGCCGGCAGCTGATTTAACTCAATGGTTCCCTGCCAAATTTTAAGTCAATGTTTAACTAAAGCCAGTCACTAAAATCTCATATAAGCTTTAACGTGTTACAACATCATAACACATTTTACAATAATAATCATCATCATAATAATAAGTTACAATAAAATAGAAATAAAATAAAGTGTAACAATATCATAATAATACATTTAAATTAAAAACACATAATTATTTAATAAATAATAACAATATAATCAAAAAATGATAATATAAAAATAAATAATACAAATGTTACAATATGGTACCAATAAATTTATATTTAAAAAAATACATAAGGCATAAGGAAAATATATCTGAACTGTTGCTGTCAGCACGTAGCAAAAGATCAACAAAACACATAATAACACATAATAATCACCGCTCAGCCTGCCCGATCTCTCTCACCGATCCTTATTGAAGTGATTCCCGGGTCCGCCGTGTGTAGTTCTATAAGGATCGGTGAGAGAGATCAAGCAGGCTGAGCGGTGATTATTATTTGTCAATGCTGTAATTTTATTGTTTTTTTTTAAGTGAGTTTTTAGTGGGAGATTATGGAAATAAATTTTTTTTAACAGTATTACGATATGAGGTCTGCTCCCCTTCCTTATGAGATATTGAGATTGGTGAAAGACCGTTATCTAACGAGATTTGTGGAGGATACGGATAAGATCAAAGGACTATGTTCTGTGAGGATCTGGTGAGTGCAAATTTTGCGGCGAACGGTACTCACAAGGCATGGTGAAGGCTGCGGTATATCTGAAATCCCGACTATCCTCAAAGGACATTGAGTGGAGGAAGTGTTTATGGACTCACCGTTATATAAGTTTTAGCATATGAGTTTATATTATTATGGAAAGCTAATATAAAGACACAGTTCACATACTTGCATATTTAAATACATTTTTTTAACAATACATAATTGAATTACAAAATGTTTTTTTCCATTCAATTAGTTTTAGTCTTAAAGTGTTAGTTCACCTTTTCATAAAAAAATTAAACAGTTACCTAACACCGTACACCCTCCCAACTACAAGCGCCCACTGTACTTACCTCCAGGGATGCTGAGTTGTCAGATCGCTTACAGCCAGTCCAGTGGTCCGGAGATCAGAAATCCCAGTCTTTTTCCTCTTCTCTATGCAGCACTTTTAGGATGGATCATAATCATTCTGATCTGTGCTTAAATGCACTGATGAGGCTGCACTGATGAGGCTGCACTGTTGGGCACTGATGAGGCTGCACTGATGGGCACTGATGAGGCTGCACTGTTGGGCACTGATGAGGCTGCACTGTTGGGCACTGATGAGGCTGCACTGTTGGGCACTGATAAGGCTGCACTGATGGGCACTGATGAGTCTGCACTATTGGGCACTGATGAGGCTGCACTGTTGGGCACTGATGAGGCTGCACTGATGGGCACTGATGAGGCTGCACTGTTGGGCACTGATAAGGCTGCACTGATGGGCACTGATGAGTCTGCACTATTGGGCACTGATGAGGCTGCACTGATGGGCAGTGATGAGGCTGCACTGATGGGCACTGATGAGGCTGCACTGTTGGGCACTGATAAGGCTGCACTGATGGGCACTGATGAGTCTGCACTATTGGGCACTGATGAGGCTGCACTGATGGGCAGTGATGAGGCTGCACTGATGGGCACTGATGAGGCTGCACTGTTGGGCACTGATGAGGCTGCACTGATGAGACTGCATTGATGGGCACTGATGAGGCTGCACTGTTGGACACTGATGAGGCTGCACTGATGAGGCTGTAATGTTGGGCACTGATGAGGCTGCACTGATGGGCACTGATGAGGCTGCGCTGATGGGCAGTGATGAGGCTGCACTGATGGGCACTGATGAGGCTGCACTGATGGGCACTGATGAGGTTGCACTGATGGGCACTGATGAGGCTGCACTGATGGGCACTGATGAGGCTGCACTGGTGGGCACTGATGAGGCTGCACTGTTGGGCACTGATGAGGCTGCACTGATGAGACTGCACTGATGGGCACTGATGAGGCTACACTGTTGGGCACTGATGATGCTGAACTGATGGGCACTGATAAGGCTACACTGATGGGCACTGATGAGTCTGCACTATTGGGCACTGATGAGGCTGCATTGATGGGCACTGATGAGGCTGCACTGTTGGACACTGATGAGGCTGCACTGATGAGGCTGTAATGTTGGGCACTGATGAGGCTGCACTGATGGGCACTGATGAGGCTGCGCTGATGGGCAGTGATGAGGCTGCACTGTTGGGCACTGATGAGGCTGCACTGATGGGCACTGATGAGGCTGCACTGATGGGCACTGATGAGGTTGCACTGATGGACACTGATGAGGCTGCACTGATGAGGCTGCACTGGTGGGCACTGATGAGGCTGCACTGTTGGGCACTGATGAGGCTGCACTGATGAGACTGCACTGATGGGCACTGATGAGGCTACACTGTTGGGCACTGATGATGCTGAACTGATGGGCACTGATAAGGCTACACTGATGGGCACTGATGAGTCTGCACTATTGGGCACTGATGAGGCTGCATTGATGGGCACTGATGAGGCTGCACTGATGGGCACTGATGAGGCTGCACTGTTGGGCACTGATGAGGTTGCACTGATGAGGCTGCACTGTTGGGCACTGATGAGGCGGCACTGATGAGTCTGCACTATTGGGCACTGATGAGGCTGCACTGATGGGCAGTGATGAGGCTGCACTGATGGGCACTGATAAGGCTGCACTGATGGGCACTGATGAGTCTGCACTATTGGGCACTGATGAGGCTGCATTGATGGGAAGTGATGAGGCTGCACTGATGGGCACTGATGAGGCTGCACTGTTGGGCACTGATGAGGCTGCACTGATGAGGCTGCACTGTTGGGCACTGATAAGGCTGCACTGATGGGCACTGATGAGTCTGCACTATTGGGCACTGATGAGGCTGCACTGATGGGCAGTGATGAGGCTGCACTGATGGGCACTGATGAGGCTGCACTGTTGGGCACTGATGAGGCTGCACTGATGAGACTGCACTGATGGGCACTGATGAGGCTGCACTGTTGGACACTGATGAGGCTGCACTGATGAGGCTGTAATGTTGGGCACTGATGAGGCTGCACTGATGGGCACTGATGAGGCTGCGCTGATGGGCAGTGATGAGGCTGCACTGTTGGATACTGATGAGGCTGCACTGATGGGCACTGATGAGGTTGCACTGATGGGCACTGATGAGGCTGCACTGATGGGCACTGATGAGGCTGCACTGATGGGCACTGATGAGGCTGCACTGGTGGGCACTGATGAGGCTGCACTGATGGGCACTGATGAGGCTGCACTGATTGCCACTGATTGGTACCTTGTGTTGTGCTTTATAAACAGCATCCCGCGTCACACCACAACTCATATACCATGCATTGTGGTGTGCTGCTTTTTGAGAACAGGGTGACATTTTTTCATACGTTGTGGCACACTGGCAGCACATGTGCATCAACGCACCGCAATGGAATGCTTGAGTATAAACAAGCTCTTAAGGACTCTTTATATATCTGCCACTTTATTTTTGAAAAGCTGACAATTGTCTGTACTAAGGCTCGATTCACACCTATGCATGTTGCTTTTGGGCGTTTTTGGAGGGTTTTTTTTTCATGCTTGCCACGTTTTTGAGCAGCGTTTTTGCCGCGTTTTTGCCGCGTTTTTGCCGCGATTTGCGTTTTGCGTTTTTTTTACAGTTTTTTTTTTTTTTACAGTTTTTTTTTTACAGTCTAAAAAAAAAAAAAAAAAACCCGGCAAAAACGCATCAAAAACGCTGCAAAAACGCTGCAAAAACGGTGCAAAAATGGTGCACTTGCGTTTTTGATGCTTGTCCATTGAAATCCATTACATGCAAAACGCTGCTTTTTGCATGAAAAAAAGTCCCCGACCCTTTCCAAAAACGCAGAGATACAAAAAAGCATTGATGTGAACATGTTCCATAGGAACCCATGTTAAAAAATTCCCGTGCATTTCTGCAAAATGCAAAATGCATCAAAAAACGCGCTAGTGTGAATGGAGCCTTAGGCAGGGTCTGTTTTTAGAGTTATACAACTGTTGTCAAACTCCACCGTGTTAAGTAATGATAACAGAACAACATATTACAGCACACACATGCAAAAAATGACATTTAACTCCCGCAAGGCTATTTAAAACACCTGAACATTTTCAAAAAATATGGGGATTTGGTCACACCATATTGCTATTACCCCACCATTAATGGGGTACTTTGTCGCAGTAAGTGGGCTTAAGCACCGTATAGCAATAGCAAAATGTCATTTTTTTGCATGTGTGCGCTGTAATATTTTGTTCTGTTTTATGGTCTTATGGCTGCATCATCTTTAATGCATCTTTTTTGGGTGTGCTCCCCAAATATTTTGTTTGTTTATGTAATGATAACATTCCCTGAGAGAATCGGGTACAAATTGCATCACCACTTACATAAAGTCACTGACAATAACCCAATTACTTTGAGCAAAGAGAGTAACCTAGTAAGAATGGAAAAGTGACCCAACGCCATTATATAAATACTCCATGACCTACATTCTGTATGTTGTATAACTGGAGAAAAGTGTGCCAACTCGAATGTTTTCATTTTTTCCGAAACAAGAACGATGAAATGCAGAATCTGATTACAAGTAACAAGAACCGTCCATAATTCAGACATTTGTTACATTAAAGTGGACCTGTCATTAAAAATCACATTTTGCATTAAAAATCAGCACAGCATTGTTTAAATAAATTGTTTTCGTGCCATAAATAAAAACTGCTTCGTTTTGTGAAGTGTCTGAATAATGGGCAGATCGCTCTGTGAAGTGCCGACACCCATACTGCCCAGCAGTGGCGTCGCTAGGGGGTGGCATTTGGGGCTATAGCTCTAGGGACCCTGATGTAAAGGGGGGCTCTCTAGGGACCCTGATGTAAGGAGGAGGCTCTCTAGGGACCCTGATGTAAGGAGGAGGCTCTCTAGGGACCCTGATGTAAGGGGGGGGCTCTCTGGGGACCCTGATGTAAGTGGGGTGCTCTCTGGGGATATACACACAAACGTATATTACTGTATATACATGTGTATGCCTGCCCAAGCGTATGACTTTCTTTACTACACTGCTATGGGCTCTAGCCCCAGATTTTTTGTAGTCCTAGCAACGCCCCTGTTGCCCAGGCTTCACCCCCATGTTGCCTCCCGCACTGCTGCTGGCTTCCCTCCTCTTCCCTTGGCTGCTGCAGGGGATGTTTCAGGGTAGAGAGCGGAGGAAAGGGCTAGTCAATATATCATTTACTGGCCCCTTCCTTTTCTAAATGAGCACAGTGAATACACTCACTCACTGTGTTCATTTGTAACTGAAGCATAGTAAACTGTGTTTACTATGCTTCAATTTGTGAATGAACAGGAAGCCGCTCAGCACAGAGCACTTCCCATTCATTCACTGTCCCAAGCAGCTGAGGCTGCAGAGAAAGGCGTGTATGTTTGAGCTTTGGGGTGCACGCCCTAATGCAATAGGCTGCGCACACCTATGGCACGTGCGCAGATGTACAGTACACCGTCTCCTGGGATACCTGTGATTTAGCAATCCCAGGAGGCAGTGGGGCCCAGCCTAGGCCCAAAAAGCAGAAAGTGTTGCCTTGCAACACAACAAAATACCCAAAGGTACACGTTTTAAAGTAGTAGTAGTAAACCCTGCTACACCACCTTTACCTACAGGTAAGCCTATAATAAGGCTTACCTGTAAGTACTGTAATATCTCCTAAACCTCCACGGTTTAGGAGATATTTTCCATATACACTTGAGGCAACGTCATCGGCGCTCGCGCACTGAAGAAACGGCTCGTGCTCGTTTTTTTCGGGTTTACAACCACTGTAATAATTGTTTTTTCACATTTTTTGCTAGAGGGAGGGGGGAGTATCAAAAAGAGAAAAAAATTTGTTATAAGGAGCTAAGTTGAACTTTGAGGCTGGGTTCACACTGCTGTGCGGAGCGGCTCTCAGCAGGGAGTCCGCTTCGATCCTGTTCACTATTTCAAGTCTGATTTCAGTCCGAATCTGAATTTGTACGGACCAGAAGACGCACAGGGCTCCTGTGCAATTGGCTCCGCACCTGTCCCGGAGTAGTGTGAACCAGCTCCAAGATGCTGCTGTGATCCAGGATTTCATAGCCCAGATCTGCTGAGGATAGGGTTGCCACCTCAGTGACCTCATCCCTTTAAAAAAGAACACACATTAATTACACAGGTTCTGTGGCTGATTACGGTGGTAATTAAACTCACTTGGTGCCTTATCTGCATTAAATTAGCCCCAGAACCTGTGTAATTCATATGTGTTCTGGTTTAAAAGGATATGGTGGCAACCATATAGCTCCCAACTGTCCCTGATTTGGAGGGACTGTCCCTGATTTGGAGCAATGTCCCTCTGTCCCTCTTTCCCCCTCATTTGTCCCTAATTTTGGTCTGATCTATATAGTTGTATATAAAATTCACTTTTTATCTTTCAAAAGGTGTTTCCCAGCGCTAAACCTTTCATCCAAATTATGAATTTGCAGCATTTGTAAATTTTAAAAGCCAATATAAAGGAATAGTAGTGGTAATAAAAAGCCCTTGTGTATTTAATTAAGCTTTTTTTGGGTTAATTCTCCTTTAAGGGGGTGTGGCAGGGGGTGTGTCCTATGCCTACATACGTTTGCTAGTAGGTGTCCCTCATTCCCATCTCAAAATGTTGGGAGGTATAGCAACCCTATCTGAGGAGGTCCCCATCAAACCTGTTGCTACCATCACTCGACTACAGGATAAGGGGGCACCCAATCACCGCTGCCAACAAAAGAGTTGGTGAGAGGGTCACAGACCCACCATTAACCAGTTCCCAGTACATGATGTCCTCCTAATTTTGCTGCACATGCTTGCCTATCAGGGCTACCTCATCAGTGCAGCCTCATCAGTGCCCATCGGTGCAGCCTATTGGTGTCCATCAGTGCAACATATCAGTGCAGCGTATCAGTGCTCATCAGTGCCGCCTTGTTAGCGCAGTCCTTCAGTGCCTCTTAATCATTGCCCATCAGTGCAGCTTATCAGTGCCCATCAGTGCCACCCCATCAGTGGCCATCGGTGTAGCCAATCAGTGCCTATCAGTGCAGCCTGTCAGTGCCCCTCAGTGCCACCCCTTCAGTGGCCATCAGTGCCACCTATCAGTGCAGCCTATCAGTGCAGCCTCATCAGTGCCCATCAGTGCAGCTTCATTAAACAACAGTGAAGAAGAAAAATTACTTGTTTCTTAAATTTTTAAATAAGAAATGAAAAAAATTGGTTTTTTTTCAGTATTTTATCGCTTGTTTAGCAAAAAAAAAAATCCAGTGGTCATTAAATACCACCAAAAAAAGCTCTATCTTTCTCAAACAAATAATAAAAATTTCATATGGGTACGGTGTTGCATAACTATGCGATTGTCATTTAAAGTGTGACAGCACTGAAAGCTGAAGATTGGCCTAGGCCGGGAGTGGGCGAAACTGCCAGGTATTAAAATGGTTAAGTTACAACTGCCTGCTAACAACTTGCAGTCGTAGACTCACCACTAAGCTGCAATCACCTGCTAACAGCTTACAGTCACAGACCCTCACACCAGCTGCTGTGTGAAGTGCCCAGGTCACCTTAAGCAGAGCCCTGCATAGCCCAGTAGTCTGTTCTGTACTCCAGAGTGCTCACATTGTATCTTTGTGCCTATGTATCTCACCCTTACATCTAACTATTATCACAGTATATATGTGGCTCCTGGCTGCTGTATCTGGGCCTGCCCCTTCTCAGTATTCATCTTCATAAAATGAGTTCCCTTTTTCATTAAATTCAGCATCCGTGATACATTGCTGCTATACCCAATTTATTGACAAATTCTCGAAACTCTGCACGCCAACGTTCTTAATGGGCCCCAACGTAGCCGGAAGAAGATCCATCACAAACACTTGCCCAAATTACTCTATCCTGAGGATGTGTTTAACTATAACCCAGGATCTTTCAGGCCTAAACCTAGCCCCTTTGTTTGAGAGCTGTTTTTCCTGTATTTTCCCTCAGTAATTTTGCAAATAACATATTTCTTAGGATGATACTCACTCCTCCACTGTATCTGATGATTGTGACGGTTGTCACCCAGGATGAACCCACAGCCATGCCTACCTTTGTTCATCTTCAACACGTGGAGGATGAAGAGATTAGTAGTCAACAGAATTAAGATAAGACTGTTTTTGCTTCAAGTTCAGCTCGCAGGAATTGACAAGGACACTGCGTTTCTGGCAGGATCAACAGGTATTTTCTGTACTTGCTGAAAATCTTCTTTGCCTGAAAAAGGAAAATGCCGCCGCTGCCACATCTAACTGGTAAGCTGCAATGTATATCATTTTTGTTCTGAGGTTTTGGTTATCCTTTAAGCTGTCCATAGAGATCAGTTTGGCATTCATGTGTGATCTAACTTGGTCTTGATGTCGGGTGGCACCGCCGCTCACCTGGTCACATAAATCTTTTCTGTTGAGGCAAAGGAGATGGGGGGGAGGGGGAGGTGCGGCGTTATAGGGAACAAACATTCCTGGCACTGATATACTTTGGAAGAAACAATAACGATTGAACAAAGTTTCCTAACCTGTCTGACTGCCTAATCCTCCTTGAACAATCATGGATGACTGTCTGGTGTCCCCATAGACCTGAGATTGACTCCCCATCCACCCAAAACTGGCCAGCTAGGGAGATTGTCATCTGATGTCTCTGAGCTCCCTAAAGCCGCGGTTAAGTATTCGTTACCAATAAAAGCACTCAGTCAGAATAAAAGACCTAATTAGACATTTCAGTTAAAAACAAAAGGCTTTTGTTGCAGATGTTGGCAAACGCATATTACAAATCATGAAACGTACTTTTAAACACAAAAGTAAAAGTACAGGAAAGTACAGGAATTTGACTTGATTCCAGCCTCTTATATTTCCTGTACACCCTAACTCTGGCTGGCAGTGGGAGTGGCAGGACTCTAAGCCAATCAGGAGTGCTGCATCTTTCATGTGCTGACAAGGAAGATGCCCTCATCAGTCTGCTGCTGCTCCTTCACAGCCCAATCGCAGACTGGGGGCAGGGAGGCAACCAACCTATACTGCTTTAACCTTTTCGCTGCCACTGGCATATCTATGCCATACGTCAGCAGCACGGGGGGGGGGGGGTGGGTTTACACATACCCCAGCTGTCAGATGAAAGTGATCAGGCAGCTGTTGTTTTCACAGACCCCATCAACAGCCGCCCCGCCCTCCCAACCACCATGTTTTCTCAGCTCCCACTGGCTGACCTGGTGCATGCTGCCAGATTAAAGGAAGGGAAATCGGCGAAGGGACATTTAGTAGCAGTGACGGCTGGTGCTAAACTTTTTTGAGGGGGCGGCAAACAACCCCCCCCCCAGCCCCAGGTCTACACTTACCCCTCCACCGCCGTGGCTTCCTGGGTTTCTCCTCCCGGGCCAACCCAGTCTTCTTCAGATCTGCCTCCTGCCCTGATTGGCCGTGAGGAAAAGCCAGAGACCAATAGCAAATATTGATTCGCTAGTGTCCCAAGTGGGTGGGTTCGGGGTGCAGTGCACTGCGCCCAGAGCTCAACCTTTTTCAGACCAATTAGAGCCTCAGTCTCTAATCATGTGCTTGCAAAATAAATAAAAAAAACTCATAGCAAGCTATAGGTACGGCACCCCCCCCATGTAAACCGCATGCAAATTAGGGGAGCAGCGCCCCTTATGGCCCGGCTGCTCCTGTTTAGTAGGAAGGGATCTCCTATTCCTGCTAAAGCTGGCCATAGACGGGTCATTTTTTTCCCAATTAGTCAGCAAAATCCCCTTCGCCAGGACGTTGTATTTTGACAGCAGGTCGTAGGTCGCCAACATTTTTTTCCAGTATGTCCCTTTGATAGAAGTCAGCATGTTATGAAAAATAAAGTTTAGTGAGAAAAAAAGTGCAAAAAAATTAAAGTCACACCCAAGCACTGAACGCTCCCCCCCCCCCCCATTTCCATTTTTTTAAGCCACCCCTACATTTACGCACATACCAACATACATACATACATGCGTTGGGAACGCATAAAAAACGTCAATAGGCACTGCACATTTTACACGCCGGAGTAATAGCAGTTTTTCTAGGCCCATTCTTCACTGGTACCTCTAAACCAGTGGCGGCCCACTCATTAGGGGTGCAGGGGCACTGCCCCCTAATCCATGCGCCTGGCCCCTAATCTACATGCAGGGTGCCAGACGCATGGATTTCAATGTGGGTTTTTTTTTTTTGAAGCACGTGATTAGAGCTGGAGGCTCTAATTTGTTTTAAAAAGGGTGGGCTCGGGGCGCAGAGCACTGCGCTCTGAGCCCACCCCGTATTGTGACAATAGCGAATTAATATTCACAAATGTCTACCTGCTTCTCCTCCTGACCAAGCAGGAAGCGGGTCCTGAGACCTGATCAGTCAGGGAGACTCAGTGCGAGTGAGGGGGCCAGGTTTGTTTGCAAACCCCCCCCCCCAAAAAAAAAATATTGAGCACCAGCCGCCACTAAACTCTAAACTGATCAATGTATGGGGCTTTTAAAGCATCACCAATGGATAATATGGGGTATTGAAGTTCATCGTCCTTTCACGAGTGTATGCAATTTTAAGATTGGACATGCTGGGTATCTAGTTACTCAGTGCAACCTCATCTTTTATAATTTACAAAAAATTTGGTAACATATTTTGTCTGTGTGACCTAAAATGAACTTTTACATAAAAAATTTTTGATTAACCACTATTTTATTCTCCAGGGTCTCTGCTTTCAGAAAATATATAATGATATTGGGGGTTCTAAGTAATTATCAGGCCTAAAATGATTTTTTGAATGTGTGCACGAAAAAAAAAACAAAAACAAAAAGATCAAACACCCAAAAACAGATTTGGCAGCGAAAGTGTTACAGTTAAAAAAGACACAAATGTATATTTATCTATAGCCCAAACTTTTTTTTTTTTTTTTTTTTAGTTTTTTGGTAGCGTGGAGGATTAGGACCCCTGTCAGGATTTACTGCTGCCTGGGGATCTGTTTGAGAGATTTCACCTTACTCACTGTCCCCAGGTCAACTTTTCCCCAGGCAGGAAGTGAAGGAAACTGCAACAGCAACACAAGCAGAAGTAAGAAGTGCTTTTTCTAAGTTGAGTGGGGAATAGCTATAATCTTTTTTATTGTGGTGGTCTGTGTCCTGGTTTTCCCTCACTTCATGCATGCTAAAATATTGCCCCTAGAACATAAAGTGATGGTAAATCTCCCTTCCTTGCTATATTCAAAACTAATAAAAAAAGTTTTGACTTTAGATACACGATTATACCATTAAATGCATTTTCTGAAATGCACGCACCTGGATCTAGCTTGGTATCAACTTCTCTGTACAGCAGATCCCAGACTGGGACAAGGAGATACAGCACAAGGAGCCAATCAGTTGTCATGCAGTGCTCATATGCTAATGTCAGGTAGGGCACAGAGGTTGCCCATTGTATTTCCCTCATTGGCCACTAGATGTCCCCATAGCCAGTAGTCAGGGAAGACTCAGGAGTCAGTAGGGTTAGGTGCCAGCTCTACCCCTGTTAGGAGAGGTGCAACCTGGATAAGAATTAGGGATAAGCTAAGTGTTTCGGGCTGAATGTAGGCTTCCACCCTTAGCCCACGTTCACATCGGTCCGATTTGGCATACTATTGCCAGCAATGGCACCGTCCGAATCGGTGCGACGCCGACATTGCGGCGCCACATCGATTCCCAAAAGTAGTTCCTGTACTACTTTTGGCGACTTCGGGGGCGATATGAATAGACATCTGTGCAGGAACCCGCACAGATGTCTGTCAAATCGCCCCCCCGAAGTCGGACTGCAATGCTGGTTTGAAATCGTGCAAGTTCAGCGGAACTCGCACAGTTTCTATCCCGCAGTCAGTGTGAACCTAAGCGGAGGGGAAAGCCTGGAGTGGTGGAGGGATTGTATGCATTCATAGGACTACCCACATCCTCTTGCTTTGGGATGCTGGACTTCCGGAACACCCCTCCTGTTAGTAGTGGACCTCTTGTCTCTCCTGTCATGCCACATCTCTTTGAACATTGCTGGACTGTCTATAACCTAAGCTGAGTGCCACCACCTCTGTATGGGGACATCCCCTGAAATGGAATGAGGACTGTCAACAGGTATTGAATAAGCCAGGACAGGTCACTCCATGGGCGTACACGAAAAAGAGACTAGGATAGCACCCCTGGGGGGGGGCTGCACTATTGGTTACATTTATTTGCTAATTCCCTCTAGTGTTCTCTAGAACCCTTACCTTTCATCTCTTGTTACAAAGACCTTTCCTTTACAAAGTATTTCCTATGCTCCTCAGCTCCATTTAGTGGACATAATCTTGTGTTTTACTGCTGCCCATAACAAAAAAAGAGAAAATAGCCTAAAGAAAATTTGTTTTAGCCCAATTTGCACAGAACAAATGAAAATGGTGATTTGCTGAACAAATGGCTGTGCAATTTTTTTTTTTTATAAATAGACCCCAAAATGATGGGAAGTCCAATGCCTCGTACACACGATCGGACTTTCTGACAACAAAACCATGGATTTTTGTTCAAAGGTTGTTGGCTCCAACTTGTCTTACGTACATACGGTCACACAAATGTTGGCCAACAATTACGAACGTAGTGACGTACAAGATGTACGTGATATCTCCATTACGAACGCTAGTTATATCTCCGGCTGGTACTTGATTCCGAGCATGCGTGGACTTTTGTGCGAAGGACTTGTGTACACACGACCGGAAAGTCCGACAACAAAGTCTTGTTGGCGGAAAATTTGAGAACCTGCTAGCCAACATTTGTTGGCGGAAAGTCCGACAGCAAATGTTCGATGGAGCATACACACGGTCGGACTTTCAGCCAAAAAGCTCACATCCAACATTTCCCGACGGAAAATCTGAATGTGTGTACGCGGCATAAGAGTTTACAATTGCCACTAAAACATTTAAATGGAAAACTTTCAGTGGGGTCAGCAGGGATTGCTGATCCACGGAATATCTGATTACCTTAAAGAGATCAAGAAGGATTTTTTTTTTCCCTTGCTGAAGCAAATGGGACCATGCTTGCCTTTCTCTGGATCAACTGTGGGCATAGGGTTCTGTATATGGAGGTTTGCTTTTTTTCTACTGGTTGAACTAGATAGCCTTGTGTAACTAACTATGTATCCATGTAGATATGTCAGATTTCCAGTGAGTTCCAATAGATTCTGTTGACAGCTGTCAGTAAGAATTTCCCCTCACTTTGGAGAGATTTACTAACACTTTCTGTTGTGTCTCTGGGGCAGGAAATTTAAAGGAAACCTCCCCGGTGGGGCACAGACAGCAAGAAATAAAACCCGAAATGGTTCTATCCATTCCCTACTCTATCCAAAATGAATTAAAAAAAAAGGTTTCGGGTTTAGATATAATCAAGGTTATCAAGCGCCCATTTTGGTAAGAGAAAAGACATGTGGCCTGAAGGAGGCCTTCCACATCAAACTGAATTAATCTTCTTTAAACCCTGGTCCACACTGCTGTGATTTGTCATGCGATTTGACAGTTCAAAATGGTACGAAAAGTCGTACCCCATTTCCGGCAACGGAACCCTTCAAATCCTTGTGACTCAAGTCGCAGCGACTTTGAAAAGGGTTCCTGCACTACTTTTTGGGGATTTAAATGCGACTTGCATAGACTTTCTGTTAAATGAAGTCGCAAGCCACAATTAAATCGGAGGTGCAAATCGCACTGATCTGGGGCTTTGAAATCGCGCTGAAGTAGCTGCACTGGTGTGAACCAGGGCTAAAACTGCAGTCAAAGAAATCTTGGTCAAGGACTGCCCCAACCTGTGATGAGATAGGAAGAGCAGTAACCCATGGATGAGGACTGCCCTGTGTTTTCACCTTCTCACAGAACCATGGCACGTGGCAAAAAATGGTTAATTCACAAATTAGATGATATTGGGTGAAAATTATTTGCGTGCAGTTTTGGAATTTCGAGAGAAAATTCCTTAGAGCTGGAGGACACCTCAGCAGAAGGCGCTAATGCTTTTGAAGGAATCATCATCTTAGTAGCCCCCATGACCATGTAGTAAGCCGGTTCAGTCTGTTCAACTGAATTGTCCTGAGGTTGTGGTCCAGGAAGCCGGACAGCAACAGGATGTGATGGCAGAATGGTCCAAAAACAAACTCACAATTCAGGGTCTAATCCATTTCTGTCTACAGCATGTTAGAGTGGCATCTAGATCGGTGGTTTCCAAAACGTGGCCCGGGGGCCAACTGCAGCACTATTCTTCCCATTGATACGAGGCACTATTCCTCCCACTGACACCAACAATGGGACACTATTGATCTTTTATTAAAAGAATCAAGCAACCAATTTTATACAAAAGTAAAAAACAAAACCATAGTACAAAACTTCAACAGAAATCCAAGGAATACACATCCATGTTCAGAATATATACAATATATACATAATCCACTACCAAAATTATTTACATAAAGCAGCAGAGAGGGCCTAAGAGGCACAACCCATCACCTATGTACGCAGCCATTTATCAAAAATTAATCCAAAAAAAAAAAAAAATAATCTAGGGTGATAAGAGACAGACAGCCACACCCGGGAAAGAGACTCCTGGCAGTCAGGGAGGCCTGAAACCCCTCCACGCCTTCAACCAAGCCCCCTGACTCCGCTTGTCTCTCTCGAGCACCCGAATCTTCTCCACCTCATGCAGAATGTCATACACCACCACCTGAACAGGAAGGATTTTACGCCGAATGCAGACCTGATACCGTGCGTTCCAAGTGAAATAACGGACTACTAGGCTAACTAGAAAAAGTGTATCTAAACAAAAAACCCCACCAGTATTGAATGCTCCGTACACCCACTCAGCATAACCCAGCCTGGAGAGGAAAGGGACACCGAGGGCCCGTCCCACCTGTTTGTACACCTCTATGTTAAAAGGGCAATGAAGCAGAAAATGGTCCATAGTCTCCTCCTCACCTGCACACTCCTCCCGAGGACAGCTACGATCCACCCCACTGCGGAATTTCAAATTGCCCCTAACATAGAGTCTCCCATGGAAGCACAACCAGGCCAGATCCCTGAATTTAGGGGGTACTCTGTCCAAATTAATAAGTCTTAACCCTGCCCTCAAAACTGGGCCTGGGCAATCCCTTAAGGCCAGTGGGTCATGAAAGACTTCGCTCAAGACTCGACTCATAAGGACTTTCCTCGGAACCGATCTGAGATCTTCAGCCGACAATCGCCACTGCCGTAGTAACTTCAGGCACGGAGCGACATAGGCTGGTAGCTGACCACGATGACCCCTGAGATTCTTCACTTGGCCACCTTCTTCCCAAAGTCGTAGAAAAGGCCTAAACCAAGATCTAAATATGCCTGCCCATCCAGGAGGTTCCACTGCAAGCATATTACCAATATTAAACTTGAGAAAAAGCAGTGAAAAGAACTGGGTTGACCATACCTAAGCCACCCTCCCTCCTGGATAGATAGGTGACATTCCTCTTGATGGGGTTCAGTCTGTTCCCCCACAACATCTGGAAGAA
Source organism: Aquarana catesbeiana (assembly GCF_042186555.1). Taxonomy (NCBI): domain Eukaryota; kingdom Metazoa; phylum Chordata; class Amphibia; order Anura; family Ranidae; genus Aquarana; species Aquarana catesbeiana. The sequence goes on from NC_133326.1 coordinate 653,694,743, forward strand.
CACACTACTGACCCTAGCATAGAGAGACACTGGCAAGATGCAGACAAAGCTGACATACAAGAAGATCGGAATCAGGTAAGTCTTAATCAGATCAACCCTTTCCCTCATAGATAACTTCCATCTCTTCCAGCTGACCACCTTAGTATTGGCAATTTCCAGTCTGCCTTCCCAGTTTTTTAGGCCATAATCGCCAGGTCCAAATTCAATACCTAAAATCTTAATTCTTTCCTGGGGCACTGGAAAGGTGTCCGGGAGATCAAACCCCTCACCTTCCTTTCCCATCCAGAAAACTTCACTCTTTTCCTGATTGATCTTGGAGCCTGATGCTTCAGAATACCGTGATGTCAGAGAGACCACCTCCTCTGCTTCATCCGCCCCAGTGACAATCACCGACACATCGTCCGCATAGGCAACAACCCTCAAAGGCGGCTCACCCGGAAGCCCCACTGGCACCCCACACAACATGCCGCTCTCTAGCCTCCTGATGAAGGGGTCGATTGCAAACACATAGAGCAGGGGACTCAGGGGACAACCCTGGCGCACCCCGGAGCCAACCTCAAAGGACTGCCCAACCCAACCATTAACAAGAGGAAAGCTCTCTGCCCCCTCATACAAGACTTTTAACCAATCGACAAAACCACCCGGCAGACCGTACTTACTAAGGAGCAACCACAGGTACTCATGGTTAACACGATCAAAAGCCTTTGCCTGATCCAATGTCAGCAAATACTTTCCCCAGCCTGCAGCCCTGCACCGCTCCAAGGCCTCCCGGACAGCTAAAACTGCTGTGAAGGTGCACCTACCCTGGACCGAACAGTGCTGATGGCGAGAAAGCAAAGACTCTGCTACTGACGATAGGCGCCAGAAAATGATCTTTGCCAGTATCTTTCTATCGACATTAAGAAGGCTGATGGGGCGCCAATTCTCAATCATCGAAGGATCTTTACCCTTTGAAAGAAGAATCACAGCTGAGTGCCTCATGGAAGAGGGAAGTACCCCCTCAGCAAGGCAACTGTTAAAAACCTCTACCAAATGTGGGGCCAGAATAGACTTAAAAGCTTTGTAAAACTCAGCCGTCAAGCCATCCGGTCCAGGTGACTTTTTGATGGCAAGCTGTTCAATTGCCCTTATCACCTCTTCAACTGTGATCTCCTCTGTCAAATTCATCAATGGGACATCTTCATCATTTAGACCTGGAGTAGAGTCCAAAAAGCTTTCCATCTTGTCACGGTCAAGCTCTTTCCTCCCAAGAAGGTCAGCATAAAAGGACCTCACGACCTCCAGAATCCCTGGACTTTGTCAAGGAACCTGTACTGTCCTTAAGGCCAACGACCGTTTTAACAGCTACACCTTGTTTGCAGTTCTGGTAAGGGTCAGGCGAGTGGTACTTCCCATAGTCCCTCTCCAGAACCAAAGAGGCATGCCGGTCATATTGACACTTCCTGAGAAGGAGTTTCACTTCGGAGATTGCCCCAGGATCTCCTCCTCTCGAGACAAGAATATCCAGCTTCCTCCGTAAACGTTGGTAGGTCATGTATTTATTAAACTGCTTTCTATTGGCTAGGCCCCTGAAGAATCCAGCAATCCTCTTTTTGGTCAGCTCCCACCACTCAGCCTTGCTGCTACAAAAGTCCAGGATGGTCACCTGTGCCTGAAAGAATTCCTCAAAGGATTGTCTAACATGTTCTTCCTTGAGTAGAGTCGAATTCAATCTCCAGATGCCCTTGCCCCTCTGAGGGGCGTCTGAAGCATTCAGGACCACAGATAGCATACAGTGATCAGAGAACTCTACTGCCTGCACCACTGGGGGTGAGAAAGCAGAGGTCTCCTTCAAAAAAAACCTATCTATTCTACTCTGACTATTACCTCGATGAAAGGTGAACCCAGTGTCATCCGGGAGGTGCTTAATGTGCACATCCACAAGACCAGCATCCCTAACCATACTATTTAAAAAAACGCCATCATATCCCAGCCTGTCCTTGAAGTCCTTCCTGTCCTTGGGCCTAGTTACTGTATTAAAGTCACCTCCAAAGACCACTTGCCGGGATGTAAAAAGAAATGGCTTGATCCTTGTAAAAAGGCATTTCCTGTCCCACTTTGTGTGCGGTCCATAAACATTAATTAGGCGCAGGTCCTGCCCTCCCACAAGGACGTCTAAGACCATACATCTCCCAATCTCCACCTCAATAACCCGCCGGACAGTTACCATTCCGGTTTTAAACAACACCGCCACACCGCCGTAAGGCTCGGCCGCAAGAGACCAGTAAGATGGACCATACCTCCACTCTCTCTTGGCCATATGAATATCTGCCAAGGAGGTGAGCCTAGTCTCTTGCAAAAATAAAATTTCAGCATCTAATTGGCTGAACAAAAAGAAGGCCATAGAACGAGCTCTTACTGACTTAATGCTGGCGACATTTATTGTCACCACTTTTAACGGAGGGGGAACCGCCATTTGGGTTATTGGGTGGATTGCTTCTTAGCTCCCCTCTGCTGCTCATCACCAGAAGCCTCTCTCTTTCTTGAGGCCGCCTCAAACTCCATTTCGGAATCAGAACTTCGCTCCGAAGAAGCTCCAGATGAAGAAATATCCCAATTAGAGGACCTATAACGGTTGGAGACAGGCACTGGAGCCTGTTCCGTCCTCACCACCTGCTTCTTCCGCTTCCCAACCTTCCTTCTCTCCTCCAGGTACTGCAGGTCAGCTTCAGAGATGCCCTCATCTCTTACTTTTTTCTGTGAAGTCTTTCCACAAGACTTCTTTACAGAGGAAGAAGCAACCTTTTTAGTACCCACTGCCACTCCTGGTGGGGGGGGTGCTCCCTTTGAATCAGACTTAGGAGGGGTAGACTCCTGGGGGGTAACTGACTCAGGGGGCACAGACTCGGAAGGTTCTGACACAAGAGGAGGGGATACAGTAGGCTGGGGGGAGACAGATACAGATACAGAAGGAATACTTACAGACACATGAGGGGTGGCCACAGGAACTGGAGAGGGATCCTGAGCAGGACCAGGGGAGTCGGTCACCGCAGAGGAGGATGGTACACCAGGGGCCTCACCCTCCATCCTGTCCAGCCTTGACAAGTCATCTATTACCTCCTTCTCCATATTGTGCCAGGCTTCAGGACATCTGCTGTAGGGGTGGCCAAGGCGCAGGCACAGGTTGCACCTGATCATTTCGGTGCAGTCCTTAGCCATATGACCCTGACCCCGACACACTGAACATATCAAGGCTGAACAGGAGGAGCTCAAATGCCCCTTTTCTCCACAGCGGTGACACAGCTTCGGCTGACCAGGGTAAAAAACAGTCATCCTATCCCTCCCTATAAAAGCTGAGGAGGGCAGGTGACGGACAACATTCCCATCCCTGGCCAACCTCACTGTTACTGACCAACCCCCAGTCCAGATGTTACGCTCATCAAGGATTTTATTGGGCTTGGTCAAAACCTCCCCATAGTTCCTTAACCAAACCTCTAGATCCCGGGCAGGGACACTCTCATTAGTGAGGATAATTGTGATTTTTTTTACTGTAGACCTCTGAGAAACTGCAACTGGGGCCAGACCTTCCCATTCAGGTCTTGACCTGCAACGAGCCTCATATCTCTCCCAGAACAGGTCAAGACCCTCTGGCCTGGTGAAGCTAACTGTATAATCCCGTGTCCCAGCTACATGTATAAAGGCATACAGATCATTTGCCCCAAAACCCATCTCTAAAATCAAATCCACCACTGCACGCCGTGCTGGAGGGATCGCACCACCTTCCCATTTCAAAATAACAACATTACGTCTGGGACCCCCAGCAGAAGCCAGAGACCCAAGACCAGATCCTGGGGTGCTCAAAGTGGTAGCCTGTAGGGGAAAACCCCGCTTGGGAGCAGAGCTACCAGGAGCAGAGCGTACCACCTGAGCAAAGGTAAGTTTATCAGGGCCAAGGCCCCACACTGAAGTCACAGCAGTCTGTACATTACTATTATTATTCACTGCTGGAACGGAGTTGGTAGGACTGTCCACACTTGAACTGGGACCATTGTTCATCACACTGGTACTGGGATGATTTTTATCAGTCACACAAAACTTCACATTCCCATCAGGAATAGTCACAGTTTCTGCTGCAATACCAGCTGTCTCCTGAAGCTGTGCTGTAGAGTCCCCAGCAGCTGTGGGGCAAACAGCTTCAGCCAAAGGGGGGTTAATAGGCTCTGCTGAATCTTGTAGTTCATCTGCAGGAATGTCATTTTTTAAAAGCAAACTTTGCTGTACTGCAGCATCAGCAGGCACAGTATTGCTACACATAGGACTAGCAGCCTGACTCTCACTGGGCACATTGTCTGTATCAGTCACAGTGTTGAATGGCACAAAAATTGTTTTATCCACAATATGGGACTTGACAGGCTTTACCTTGTCAGGCACATTGTCTGTAATGTCCTCATCATTAAATGCCAGCTGATCCCCCCGCATAGGAGATTCCATTACCTGGATGGCCCTGAGCATGCCTCCTGAGTCCTGGGAAGGCATGGGGCTGCTTACCTCTCCCTGAGGGGGCAGGGGGTCAGAACTGGGGGTCTCCTCCTCCACCTCCATCTTTGTCATCCTCGCAAATCTTTTATCGTTACAAAACTTTTCTTTAAATGGCCCATCTCTGCCTTCCATCATGGCCACAATGGTCTCCTGGTGTTCCACCCGAACCTTGGCCAGTTGGATCTCCGTATCCATGGATCCACGTTTCTGGCTATGCAAGCCCTCACGCTGCCTTCTCAGGCGCTTCAGCTCCGCTCTGAGCTTGTAGAGCTTGTCTCTTTCCCTATTCAGGACCTTAATCCCGGCCACCACTCGCTCCCGGATGGCCCCGGAACCTTCATCTTCACCAGGGGCAGAGAGATCACCAACCATGGGTTGTATAGGGGCAGGTATGTTACCTGATGGCCCAGGAGATGGCTGAGAGCTTCCAGCAGGAGAGGCCCTGCTGGCCTCCATGGCTTCCCCAGAAAGGAGCCAGGAGAGCTGGGAGAGAGTTCCTCACCACTCCCCTCTCACACGGATCACCTGCAGTAGCTCCAGAGAGACAGCCTCCTCCTGACACACCTGTGCTCCAATGATGGGTGGGGCACTATTCTTCCCACTGATACCAATGATGGGGCACTATTCCTCCCACTGACACCAACAATGGGACACTATTCCTCCCACTGACACCAACAATGGGACACTATTCCTCCCACTGACACCAACAATGGGACACTATTCCTAGCACTGACACCAACAATGGGACACTATTCCACCCACTGACACCAACAATGGGACACTATTCCTCCCACTGACACCAACAATGGGACACTATTCCTAGCACTGACACCAACAATGGGACACTATTCCTCCCACTGACACCAACAATGGGACACTATTCCACCCACTGGCACCAACAATGGGACACTATTCCACCCACTGACACCAACAATGGGACACTATTCCTCCCACTGACACCAACAATGGGACACTATTCCTCCCACTGACACCAACAATGGGACACTATTCCTCCCACTGACACCAACAATGGGACACTATTCCTCCCACTGACACCAACAATGGGACACTATTCCTCCCACTGACACCAACAATGGGACACTATTCCTCCCACTGACACCAACAATGGGACACCATTCCTCCCACTGACACCAACAATGGGACACTATTCCTCCCACTGACACCAACAATGGGACACTATTCCTCCCACTGACACCAATGAGGGGGCACTATTCTTTCATCTGATACCAACAATGAGGCACAATTCCTATCACTAATACCTTTGTTTACTCCCATTGACACCAGGGCACTTTCTAGTCACAATAGTCAGTTTAGATCATGGCAAGTTATGACCATTGTCACCAGGTGGAAAGGACTTAGGTCAACTTAAAGGTCACAAATAATCTTCCTATTCCTATAAACAAATTAATATGGATGGACTGTGGAAAGCAGAGCCAAGAGTAAAACTGTCTTTTATTGTACAATTGGCCCATTCACCTTATTTGCACTCTCAAATACTGAAAACTTTAAGTCATGAAGGCTGTCCTGAAATCCTGTACAGGCTTCTGTTTTAAACCTGAACTCCAGGCAAACAGGGAAATACATAGGTAAAATAATTGTATGGAAGTGGTTTTTACCTGCCAAAGGATTTGGATCCCTGTCCATCCAGTCCTGAGATTTCTACAGGCCTGACTTAAAAACAAAATGTTTCCTTCCCTCATTGACTCCAATGCAATTTGCCCAAACGGGTGAAATCTCCTAATTTTCACCAAAAACCATTAAGCGGTCACCTCTCACCATTGATATTAAGCTGGCCATACACTAGTAGAATTTTGTTCGAAATTTTTCATTTTAAGAACATTCATTTGATTTTCTAATGGTCAGTGGTGTCCAAACGGCATTCGTTTTCAAGCAATGACAAAAAATTTCGAAGGAGCAGAATGGGAAACATTTCTCAAACATACAAATTTCTAACAGTGAATCTGGTTTTTGTTCATGAAATAAAATTAATTCCAAAATCAAATGTTAAAAGCAAAATAAATTTTGAATTACTCATAAATGACATTCGTCAAGTAATTGAATGTGCAAAGAATTTTAACACGAATGATAGGGCACTATCCCTTCCATTATTACCAATGAGGGGGCACTATTCCTCCAACCAATACCAACGATGGGGCAGTATTCCTCCAATTAACGCCAGTGTTGGGACACTATTCCTTCATCCAGTACCAATGATGAGGCACTATTCCTCCAACTAATACCAATGATGGGGCACTATTCCTCCAACTTATACCAATGATGGGACACTATTCCTCCAACTAACACCAGTGATGGGGCAGTATTCCCTCAATTAATACCAATAATGGAGCACTAATCCTCCAACTAATACAATTGATGGGGTACTATTCCGCCAATTAATACCAATGATGGGGCACTATTCCTCCAACTAACACCAGTGATGGGGCACTATTCCTCCAACTAACACCAGTGATGGGGCACTATTCCTCCAACTAACACCAGTGATGGGGCAGTATTCCCTCAATTAATACCAATGATGGAGCACTAATCCTCCAACTAATACAATTGATGGGGTACTATTCCGCCAATTAATACCAATGATAGGACACTATTCCTCCAACGAATACCAATGATGGGACACTATTCCTCTAACACCAGTGATGGGGAAGTATTCCTTTACTTATTGTCAATGATGGGGCACTATGCCTTCAATTAATACCACTGATGGAGCACTAATCCTTCAACTAATACCAATGATTGAGCACTATTCCCCCAACTAATACTAATGATGGGGCGCTATTCCTTCAATTAATACCAATGATGGGGCACTAATCCTCCAACCAATACCAAAGATGGGCCACTATTTCTCCAATTAATACCAATAATGGAGCACTATTCCTCCAACTAAAACAAATAATGGGGAACTATTGGTCCAACTAATACCATTAATGGGGTTTTATTGGTCCAACTAATACCAATAATGCGGTTTTATTGGTCCAACGAATACCAATAATAGGGAACAATTGGTCCAACTAATACCAATAATGGGGAACAATTGGTCCAACTAATACCAATAATGGAACACTATTCCTCCAACTGATCCCAATGACTGGGAACTGTTGGTCCAACTAATACCAATGATGGGGCATTATTCCTCATTCTATTGACAATAGGCACTATGTTAGAGATTTATTCCCACTGATCACCAAGTTTGAGGCATTATTTACCTCCACTGATGCCGTAACATTTTCTACTCCCATTGGCCACAATCTGCCCCCCCCCCCCTCTCCAAAAAGTCTGAAGTACAGTAAAATGGCCCTTTGTATAGAAAGTTTGGAGACCCCTGGCTTATGTCATCATATTACTGAATTTATTTCATGCAACTTTTAAAGGGAAAATTCACATAAAGAAATACTTCCCACACTGCAAATTATAGGCACAGTAAAATCCTTATGCTTGCTCTTCTTTACACCAGCTGTTTGAACTTCTATAAGAAATTTCCTTTTAGTGATGGCTTCCTTTAACAAGTCCTAGCGAAATTGAAGCACTGTGTCCGACTGCATGCTGTTCACTAGAGGGCGCTGCATTCTCGCCAAACTCCATGAGCCAGACACCTCTGCTCCTACACCAGCGTTCTCACCATAAAAATGTTCAGTATGCTGATGAAACTATTTGACAAGTTCACATCCCAGATATTTACGTGACTTGTTTGTTGCTGTGTGTGCCTGAAAATGTGGGTGTTGTCAAACCACTACAGTCTGCAGCAGCTGACGCTTCTATAAAATGATTTGATCTAAAAAAAAAAAAAAAAAAAAAAGAAAAGTAAAAATAGAGTGTAATAAAAACAGATGCAATGCTATTTAAAGAGGTACTCAAAACAACTGATAAAAAGAAGTACCAATTACCTTTAAAAGTCAGCCTCAACCCTAGCTGGATGACGTTTAGTTTGCTGAAGCACTGTGTGCACAGTTTTTTGTCTTTGTTTTTTATTTATTATATACAATTTTTACCTGTCTTTATTCTCTTCTTCATCTCAGTGCCGCTGATCTCCTCTTTCAGACACTTCCTGTCTACATGCATTTGCTCCAGCAGCAGCTGTACATGCTTGCTCTTGACAACCGCTTCCTGATGGTGACAACAGTGGACTATGGCTGAGCAATGCGTTTCAACATAACTGCTTGTCTTCTTTACCAGTGGGTGGGCGCATGTGACAAGGTGACAACTCAAGAGAGTCATTGGGAAGTAGTTGTCACCCCATGAGAAGAAGTGCCTGAACATGGACCATTATGGCAGGATCACCAGGTATAATTTTCACGAGAGCTGTAGATAAGCCGTTGACGCCTTCTTCTTTCAGAAATTAGTGTTAATAATATTTTATAAATATTTATATAAATATAAAATAATAAAATTATTTTATTTTATGGTTAATAATGATAATTTTTATTAAAAGACACTGTCACTCACTCCCTCGTTGTTATGGAGCTTCCAGGTATGAAGGAGCAAGTGGCCTCCTCCATAGAGAAGAGATGTACAGTGCCTTGAAAAGGTATTCATACCCCTTGAAATTTTCCACATTTTATCATGTTACAACCAAGAATGTAAATGTATTTTATTTGGATTTTATGTGTTAGACCAACACAAAGTGGCACATAATTGTGAAGTGGAAGGAAAATGATAAATGGTTTTCAAAATGTTGTACAAATAAATATCTGAAAAGTGTGGCGTGCATTTGTATTCAGCCCCCTTTACTCCGATACCCTTAACTAAAATATAGTGGAACCAATTGCCTTCAGAACTCACCTAATTAGTAAATAGAGTCCACCTGTGTGCAATTTAATCTCAGTATAAGTACAGCTGTTCTGTGAAGCCCTCAGAAGTTTGTTAGAGAACCTTAGTGAACAAAGAGCATCATGAAGACCAAGGGACACAATAGACAGGTCAGGGATAACGTTTTGGAGAAGTTTAAAGCAGGGATAGGTTATAAAAGAATATCCCAAGCTTCGAACATCTAACAGAGCTCTGTTCAATCCATCATCTGAAAATGGAAAGAGTATGGCACAACTGCAAACCTACCAAGACATGGCCGTCCACCTAAACTGACAGGCCTGGTAAGAAGAACATTAATCAGAGAAGCAGCCAAGATGTCCATGGTAACTCTGGAGGAGCTGCAGAGATCCACAGCTCAGGTGGAAGAATCTGTCCACAGGACAACTATTAGTCCTGCACTCCACAAATCTGACCTTTATGGAAGAGTGGCAAGAAGAAAGCCATTGTTGAAAGAAAGCCATAAGAAGTCCTGTTTGCAGTTTGTGAGAAGTCATGTGGGGGACACAGCAAACACATAGAAGAAGGTGCTCTGGTCAGATGAGACCAAAATTGAACTTTTTGACCTATAAGCAAAACACTATGTGTGGCGGAAAACTAACCCTGCACATCACCCTGAACACACCATCCCCACTGTGAAGCATGGTGGTGGCAGGATCATTTTGTGGGCATGCTTGTTTTTCAGCAGGGACAAGAAAGATGGTCAGAGTTCATAGGAATGTAGCACCCTGTAGTTTGGGCAGAGTGCTACTCACAAATTTACTTGCCAGGAGTAGCTATCTTGGTCGATTGATAGAGATCCTATTGATTTCTCCATAAATTTGGCCTTGTTGCACTTTTCGCTTCTACCACTAGGTGGCCAGGTACTTGGTGGTACCAGATATGAGAAGGGCAACCCAAGGTCAGGTTATGAGTATCTGAGGTATCTCAGCCAATGGGCAGGGGGTTTTCTTGAATCCTTTGACCTACTGGGAGAACCTATATATTCAGGTGAGGTCAGGTGATATGTGTGCTGTGCCACGTTTGTCATGTGTCGTACGCTCCAGGCTGCTAGGCCAGAGATTGGGCCTATCCCGGGGGCATCTGGCTGCTAGGCTGTGCGAGGGCCTATCCAGAAGTAAAGAGAGCAGAGCAGGGTTGGGATTGCGGCTTGCAGTCCAACCAGAAGTGACAGTTCTGTTGGCCGTAGAGAAATCTGTCTGTGGTCAGAGGTAGAGGGGAAGCTGTCGCCACAAAGGGACCAACCACCTTTACCAGGGACCACAGTGAGTAACTGAAGCAAGTACAGGAACCACATTCTCACCGAACGGCATGGTGGAGAATCGGGAAACTTCAGGCAGTGATCAAGTCAGGGACCCAACCCCCGGAGGATACGCTTGCAGAGCAGCCTTGTGAGTCAAGCTAGGGACCTCGCCAGTTAGCTGGGGTGAAGCCTGAGAAGTATCTGCAGGACCAAGCTAGGGACCCAGCAGGGAAGCATGGTTAACGCTTGAGGGAGATACCACCGCAAACCTTGGAGGAGTTCAAGGGAGTCAGTGAATCAGAGGATCTAGTGAGAGACCGGGAGCTCAGTGTTGAAGAACTACAAGAGGCAGTTGTAGTGGAGCTGAAAGAACTGTTACGTTTGAGTTAGGAACTGTTAAAGACTGTTGCCATAGGAGACAGCATTCCTGCATGTGCAGATGTGGCGCCTTGCTAGGGCCTTTCCGTGCACGGCTGTCTTCCTATTGAAGTCTCGAAGTCTGCTAATTGAATCTACAACTACTTAAGGGTGTCCTGGCCCTAACCCTCTTTCCCCCAAAAATATAAAAAGGACTGTGAAAAGAAATAAAACCTTTTAAATCCAAGAAGTGTCTGGCGCCCAATGATTTTCACCATCTTTGACCCCACTATGCCTCACAACCCACTACATATTGAAGGATGTCAGCTATCTTTGGCCTTGGAGGTCCTCATTAGACTGGACAAGGCCAGAGACCTTGCTACAGGAAGATAAATGGAGCCAAATACAGGGCAATCTTAGAAGAAAACCTGTTAGAGTCCGCAAAAGACTTGAGACTGGGGTGGAGGTTCACCTTCCAGCAGGACAATGACCCTAAACATACAGCAAGAGCTACAATGGAATGGTTTAGATCAAAGCATATTCATGTGTTAGAATGGCCCAGTCAAAGTCCAGACCTAAATCCAATTGAGAATCTGTGGCAAGACTTGAAAATTGCTGTTCACAGACGTTCTCCATCCAATCTGGCAGAGTTTGAGATATTTTGCAATGAAGAATGGGCAAAAATGTCACTCTCTAGATGTGCAAAGCTGGTAGAGACATCCCCAAAAAGACTTGCAGCTGTAATTGCAGTGAAAGGAGGTTCTACAAAGTATTGACTCAGAGGGGCTGAATACAAATGTACACCACACTTTTCACATATTTATTTGTAAAAAATGTTAAAAACCATTTATCATTTTCCTTCCACTTCACAATTATGTGCCACTTTGTGTTGGTCTATCACATAAAATCCCAATAAAATACATTTAAGTTTTTGGTTGTAACATGACAAAATTTGGAAAATGTCAAGGGGTATGAATACTTTTTCAAGGCCCTGTATTTAGAGCAGGGATCTCCAAACTTTCTAAACAAAGGGCCAGTTTATTGTCTTTCAGAATTTAGGGGGGGCGGACTGTAGCCATTGGGAGTAGAAATTGTCTTGGTGTCAGTGGAAGTAAACAATGTATCTTTGGTATTAGTGGGAGGAATAGTGCCCCATCGTTGGTGTCAGTAGGAGGAGGAATAGTACCCCATCATTTTTATCAGTAGGAGGAGTAGTGTCCCATCGTTGGTATCATTAGGAGGAGTAGTGTCCCATCGTTGGTATCAGTAGGAGGAGTAATGCCCCATCGTTGGTATCAGTAGAAGGAGTAGTGTCCCATCGCTGGTATCATTAGGAGGAGTAGTGTCCCATCATTGGTATCATTAGGAGGAGTAGTGTCCCATCGTTGGTATCATTAGGAGGAGTAGTGTCCCATCGTTGTTATCAGTAGGAGGAGTAATGCCCCATCATTGTTATCATTAGGAGGAGGAGTGTCCCATTGTTGGTATCAGTAGGAGGAGCAGTGTCCCATCGTTGATATCATTAGGAGGAGTAGTGTCCTATCGTTGTTATCAGTAGGAGGAGTAATGCCCCGTCGTTGGTATCAGTAGAAGGAGTAGTGCCCCATCGTTGGTATCATTAGGAGGAGTAGTGTCCCATCGTTGGTATCATTAGGAGGAGCAGTGTCCCATCGTTGGTATCAGTAGGAGGAGTAATGCCCCATCGTTGTTATCAGTAGGAGGAGTAGTGTCCTATCGTTGTTATCAGTAGGAGGAGTAATGCCCCGTCGTTGGTATCAGTAGAAGGAGTAGTGCCCCATCGTTGGTATCATTAGGAGGAGTAGTGTCCCATCGTTGGTATCATTAGGAGGAGCAGTGTCCCATCGTTGGTATCAGTAGGAGGAGTAATGCCCCATCGTTGTTATCAGTAGGAGGAGTAGTGTCCCATCCTTGGTATCATTAGGAGGAGTAGTGTCCCATCGTTGGTATCAGTAGGAGGAGTAATGCCCCATCGTTGTTATCAGTAGGAGGAGTAGTGTCCCATCCTTGGTATCATTAGGAGGAGTAGTGTCCCATCGTTGTTATCAGTAGGAGGAGTAATGCCCCATCGTTGTTATCATTAGGAGGAGTAGTGTCCCATCGTTGTTATCAGTAGGAGGAATGCCCCATCGTTGTTATCATTAGGAGGAGTAGTGTCCCATCGTTGTTATCAGTAGGAGGAATGCCCCATCGTTGGTATCAATAGGAGGAGTAGTGTCCCATCGTTGGTATCATTAGGAGGAGTAGTGTCCCATCGTTGGTATCATTAGGAGGAGTAGTGTCCCATCGTTGTTATCAGTAGGAGGAATGCCCCATCGTTGGTATCATTAGGAGGAGTAGTGTCCCATCGTTGTTATCAGTAGGAGGAATGCCCCATCGTTGGTATCATTAGGAGGAGTAGTGTCCCATCGTTGGTATCATTAGGAGGAGTAGTGTCCCATCGTTGGTATCATTAGGAGGAGTAGTGTCCCATCGTTGGTATCATTAGGAGGAGTAGTGTCCTATCGTTGTTATCAGTAGGAGGAGTAATGCCCCATCATTGTTATCATTAGGAGGAGTAGTGTCCCATTGTTGGTATCATTAGGAGGAGTAGTGTCCCATCGTTGTTATCAGTAGGAGGAGTAATGCCCCATCGTTGTTATCATTAGGAGGAGTAGTACCCCATCGTTGGTATCATTAGGAGGAGTAGTGTCCCATCGTTGGTATCATCAGGAGGAGTAGTGTCCCATCGTTGGTATCATCAGGAGGAGTAGTGTCCCATCGTTGTTATCAGTAGGAGGAGTAATGCCCCATTGTTGTTATCATTAGGGGGAGGAGTGTCCCATTGTTGGTATCATTAGGAGGAGTAGTGTCCCATCGTTGGTATCATTAGGAGGAGTAATGCCCCATTGTTGTTATCATTAGGGGGAGCAGTGTCCCATTGTTGGTATCATTAGGAGGAGTAGTGTCCCATCGTTGGTATCATTAGGAGGAATAATGCCCCATTGTTGTTATCATTAGGGGGAGGAGTGTCCCATTGTTGGTATCAGTAGGAGGAGTAGTGTCCCATCGTTGGTATCAGTAGGAAGAGTAGTACCCCATTGTTGGTATCATTAGGAGGAGTAGTGCCCCATCGTTGGTATCAGTAGGAGGAGTAGTGCCCCATCGTTGGTATCAGTAGGAGGAGTAGTGCCCCATCGTTGGTATCAGTAGGAGGAGTAGTGCCCCATCGTTGGCATCAATGGAAGGCATAAACCCCGGCTCCAATTTATGTACCCTAAACCACTGTTTTATGAATTCAATATCCGGAAGGTACCCTTTCAGTTTAATATTTTTTGTACAAAATGTACTCTATTCAAATGTATGAATATTTTCCTAACAAACATTTCTATAAACAAGATATAACACACAAATTATGTTTCATTGATATGTGATGTAATTTTATTCATGGCAATTTTAAGCATATCCATTTACAATTGATGTTTCTTTTATAGCATATAATACTTGATGCAACACTTCTCAAAAAATTCCTGAAGAAGCTCTTGTGAGCGAAACATGTAGAGTAAGAAGTGGTTGAACATGTCCTAAGAAATAATATGTGATTTTTGTAAATGTTTACTGCGATTTTAAGAATTGTTTAAATAAGTAAATTTATATTTTTTCAATTTGTTTGCTTTCCTTGGTACCTTAAAAGTCCCGCCTGCTCCCTTCTCTCTTTTTTTCATGAGTAATTCAAAATTTCTTTTGCTTCTTTTTTTTTGGATTGCATATACATTTTTCTGTTCATTCTTGTAGCACTGCTTTAAAATAATTATGATAGAAATGTATTTTTTTGTGGCTTTAAAAAACAGAGATTAATCGCAGAATAACATTTTCACTTGGCAAGTTGTAAGTTGTAAGCTTCTGTACCTTAGTTGTTAGATGGAAAAAATGTGGGTTACTATAATGTTAATGAAGTCTTGGCTGTTTCCCCATATCTAAAATAACTCATTCATGTAATCATGTCCCCACTGTCCCCAGACCTATTGAGTTTTGCACGGACCATAACAAAGAAACCCGTGGCTGGTGGACCGCGGCTGTCATTTCTGTACTCTGCACCAGATTGGTTATTGTAAATGCAGATCAGCAAGATTCATTTGTCTGAGATCAGGAAGGTGGCGGGGAAAGGAAGGGGATGACTTTGGAATGTTCGCCTTGGGCATACCTAAAAACTTTTTGAGATGGGAATGAGGGACACCTATCAGCAAATGTATGCAGGCATAGGCAGTGGCGTAGCGTGGGTTGTTAGCGCCCGGGGCAAGGCAAGTAATTTGCACCCCCTAACCTGCGGACCTTTAGCACTCCCTGAGTCCCTTCCCTTCCTACAATGGCACTGACCAACCTGATTCCTACACTGACCACTATACTACACTCTACACTCTCCACTACACACTAAACTGCCCACTACACACTAAACCTCCCACTACACTACAAACTAAACTGCCCACTACACACTAAACTGCCCACTACACTACATACTACACACTAAACTGCCCACTACACTACACATTAAACTGCCCACTACACACTAAACTGCCCACTACACTACATACTACACACTAAACTCCCCACTACACTACATACTACACACTAAACTGCCCACTACACTACACACTAAACTGCCCACTACACACTAAACTGCCCACTACACACTAAACTGCCCACTACATTACACTACACACTAAACTGCCCACTACATACTACACACTAAACTGCCCACTACACTACACAATAAACTGCCCACTACTCACTAAACTGCCCACTACACACTAAACTGCCCACTACACTACCCTACACACTAAACTGCCCACTACACTACACTAACTAAACTGCCGACTACTGTACACACTAAACTGCCTACTACACACTAAACTGCCCACTACACTACACAATACACACTAAACTGCCCACTACACTACACACTAAACTGCCCACTACACTACATACTACACACTAAAATGCCCACTACACTACACACTAAACTGCCCACTACACACTAAACTGCCCACTACACTACACACTAATCTGCCCACTACACTACACACGAAACTGCCCACTACACTACACACTAAACTGCCCACTACACACTAAACTGCCCACTACACTACACACTAAACTGCCCACTACACTACACACACTAAACTGCCCACTACACTACACACTAAACTGCCTACTACACACTAAACTGCCCACTACACTACACACTAAACTGCCCACTACACTACACTAACTAAACTGCACACTACACTACACTAACTAAACTGCACACTACACTACACTAACTAAACTGCACACTACACACTAAACTGCCCACTACACTACACTAACTAAACTGCACACTACACACTAAACTGCCCACTACACTACACAATACACACTAAACTGCCCACTACACTATACACTACACTGCCCACCACACTACACACTAAACTGACTTACTGGCTGCTCCCTCTCCCCAGACCATGTCCACTCCCCCCAGGCCAGCAACACGACTCACGAGGGAGTCTCTCACTCACCTGCTTTTCTTCCATCTGCTCTGCTCTGCCTCTGTGGTCTGTCACACTGCCAGACTGCCTGCCACAACAGGGAAACGATCTGGGATCCGGTCCGGACTCCAGGGGAGAGGAGGAGGGGGACAGCAGCGGCTCACAGCTAAGTGGAGGCCGGCCCCGCTCACCAGCGATCGAGGACAGGCCAGCCCCGCCGCTGCACATGACCTCATTCACCCAATCACAGGACGCCAGGGGCCATCCTGTGATGGAACATGTCAGAGTGCAGAGACATAGGAAATCATAATTAGGAGGACGGAGCCGGGGGACACACACTGGCGTGGGATTTCGCCCCCCCAAATGTTGCCCCCAGGGCCATGGCCCCCTCGCACCCCCCCCACGCTACGCCACTGGACATAGGACACACCCCTTGCCACGCCCCATTAAAGGAGAATTGTACAAAAAAACAAAATTGGTTAAACCCACAAGTGCCTTTTTTACCACTACTATTACTTTATATTGGCTTTTGGAATTTACAAATGCAGCAATTTAGAAATCAAATGAAAGGAATGAGGAGGAATGAGGGACAGAGGGACATTGCTCCAAATCAGGGACAGTTGGGAGCTATGGCCGATGGCCTTGGGTACCAGAGGACCATACCCCAGCATTTCTTAAAACAGTAGAAGTTAAAGTGACATTAGACCCCCAATCTTTAAGCTTTTTTTAGCAGCTGATTTAATCACTTACCGAGTATGCAGTTTTGTTTTTTCTTTATATCTTTTTAATCCTTATCTATGTTCTAACTTAGGATGGTGCTATGATTGCAGCCTCAGGTTTCCTGTTTCAGGGTAGCTACTTTCTTGCAGCGTCCTATGGAGCCACTCTTGTATGCAGGGACTAGAATTGTGTCCTCCTACACTGCATGCATCAATAGAAACAGAAAGTCCTGAAACCTAGGAGGGCAAGTCACTCCCCCGCTCCTTCCTCCCCCTCCTTTCTTCTGCTAGCTTAACAGACTGACTGTAGCTTGTACTGTCCACTCCTAACTATTTCCTGTGAAAGCTGGAAGTTCAGGGAAGCCGCACTGAGAAAGCGGGAGCATTAAAAGTTGTAAACTGGAAGTGCTGGGGTAACTATTTTAAAGAATACTGTAGAGCACTGGGGAATGTTTGGTTTATTTTGCTCAATACATTAAGCTAAAATGCTATACACCATGGTGGTAGCACACCTCCCAACATTTTGAGATGGGATTGAGGGACACCTACTAACAAATGTACGTAGGCCTAGGACACGGCCCAATGCCACACCACCTTAAAGGAGAATTAACCAAAAAAAAGGTTAATTAAATCCACAAGGGACTTTTTTTTAACCATTACTATTCCTTTATTTGGGCTTTTAAAAATTACAAATGCAGCAATTTATAATTTGGATGAAAGGTTTAGAACTGAGAAACAGTTTTTGAAAGATAAAAAGTGCATTTTATATACAACTATATAGATCAGACCAAAATGAGGGACAAATGAGGAGGAATGAGGGACATTGCTCCAAATCAGGGACAGTCCCTCGAAATCAGGGACAGTTGGGAGCTATGTGGTAGTATCACTAGGAATGATTTAAGCAGGAAATAAAAAAAAAATTAAAGCTTCCTGGCATTCCAACAACACGTGCAGCAACATATTTTTTTACTTGTTTGGGTATAGATACACTTTAATCACAGGAAGAATATCTTCATGGGTCATACACTTTCCTACTTGTTGGGTGAGTAGAAGGAAGTAATTGATGTAAGCTAAAGACTTCCCTTTAAGGGTAAGCGACTATGCAAATTTTGTTGGAACCATTAGTCACCAACCTTCATCCTTGAAAAGAAAGGACAGGGATAGGGTTCACTGAGTTGATGGCCATTTTTTTACTTTTAATATTTTAATTGAAAATATTAAGTACATAAAATAGAAATATTAGCGACAGCAAATCAGAGTCTCAGATTATCACCAGCATAATATAGGAACATATCGAGTGGGGACCAGATACCAGCCCAAAAGAGTTTTGTAATTAGATTCTATTAAAGAGGAAGTAAACTCTCCCACTCTGATGCTGCTTTTCATTTAGTTCATTATAATAAGTAATTATCAAACTATAGCCACTGTAATCCAGCCCAAATCGCATATTACTTACTGTTTAAAGAAAATAAAAAAAAACTTGTTTCCAGGGGTTAGGCAGCGCCATCTTAAGTATTGTTTTCTGAGTCCACAGTAGAGTGTATTTCCGCCCTTACAATAAGCACTTCCTGTACTGTTAACCAAGCCTCCTTCTCAATCCAACGTTTATATGGCAACCCTGTTTAACTGCTCATAGCTGACTTTTATTTCATAGTATTTACTTGTGCCGATTATCTAGTGTTTGCCTGTGTCAGTCTTATCAGCTTCAGCTGATAAGGCTGCAGTAATCCTGTCCGATGCCCAAGTTTACACTGCATGTGTTGTCACATGGTCACATGGGTGTAGTATGAAGCTCTGAGTGATTATGCAGTCTCCTGGGATTTCAGAGTTGTGCAGTAGGAAGATCTGATAATAGACAGATAAGTACACAGAGTGTGCCGTAAATCAGGGAAGATCTGGGCATGCTCAGTGAAGTCATTCTAAAGAACAAAAAGGATTACAACAATACTAAGCAAGTAAGGAGATATCTACAAGCAGTGTTCATTAGGGTTTTTTATGCTGATTTACATGGGACAAAGTTGTCGGGGAGAGTTTACAACCACTTTAATGTGGTGTTGATAGATATCTTAGACAAAGCATAGGCCACGTCCTTACAGTCAGGCAATTCCCAATTAAAATTCAGGTCCCATTCCCATTGGGTCATATATGAGAATTTGGTAGTTGGAGCAGTGAGCATATATTGCAGAAATTCGTCCCAGCAAAAGTCCTCTTGCTTGACAAGACAATTCAAAAAGGGTGAGTGTGAGGGGCCCATCTAATAGGGCAAAATTGGATCGCAGGAAATATCTAAGTTGATAATAAAAAAATGTCTCACTAGGGGGCAGCTGTAAATTATCCACAAAATATGAGTATGGTTGGTCCCATTTAAGGTAGTTCCCGATCTTTAGAAGGCCCTTGTTAGGCCACAACTAGAATGAAGTAGGTACTAGCCCTGGGACAAACTCTGGGTTGCAACAAACTGGGGCTAACAGGTTGTGTAAGGATGCTAGTGATTTACAATACCGTATCCTAGCCCAAACAGCCAAAGAGTGGGACAAAGTAGGGCATAGTATAGGAGGTTGCAAACGGCTAGGGATCTACATCAACGAATTAACTGCAAAAGGATGACAAGATAGAGCTTCAATAGAGACCCATAGTGGCATGGGACCCTTAGCTGTAGTATGAGAAAGCTGAGTGATTTGAGACGCCTGGTAGTATGCCTGTAGATTCGGGAGACCAAGGCCACCTCTAGATTTTGAAGCATATAGTATCAATCTATTCATTGGGGGTAGCAGATTGCCCCATATTAAAATAATCGCTTCAATTTGTAAACGTAATAAGTCTCACCTCCGGACTGCTATGGTCAAAGTTTCGAAAATAGTAAAGAATCCTAGGTAGAAAAGTCATTTTTTATAGAATTTATTCTACCAAACCAGGACAAGGAAAGATCCGCCCAATGCCGAGGGTCTTCACGGAGGTGTTTGAAGACTGCGGGGTAATTGGCTCTATAGAGGTGTACAACCAAAGATGTTAACTGAATCCCCAAGTAAGAAAGAGAGCTCTTTTCTCACTGGAAGGTATAAGTATCCTGGAGGTCTCATAGAATCAAGGTGGGCAAGGAAACATTAAAAGCCATCGTTTTTTGGGAATTCAGGGATAGCCCCAAGATTTGAGAAAAATTACTTAGCAATGAAAGTAAATGAGGCAGGGCAACTTGAAGATTGGACATATACATAAGCACGTCATCAGCAAAAAAAGCACATTTGTGCTCTTGTTGTCCACAATTTAAGCCATACTGTATATGCCAGAATAAGAGCGAATTGCGATCGCCAATGGCTCAATTGCTAGGGCAAAAAGTAAAGGAGAAAGTGGACAGCCCTGTCTTGTACCACATCAGATAGGGAACGCCAATGACTTATAACCCTATATAGAGAATTGAGCGGAAGGGGCGCTATATAGAGTTTTCACTAAAGAAATAAACGTGGAACCAAATCCAAAGGCCTCCAATATGGTAAATAAATAATCCCAGTTCAGGCTGTCAAAAGCCTTGTGGAGATCTAGTGATAAAAGCATGAGTTCTCTAGGAGAAGAGTTATCCCAATTGAAGCCTACTGCTGATATTATATGGAGCGCCGTATTTGGTGCAAAGTCTGATGCCCACGAATAAAACCAGATTGATCTTTGTGGATATCAATGGCGTCCCTAGGGGGGGCAGAGGGGGCCCTGACCCCCCAACATTATGCTGTGCCCCACCATGTGCCCCCCCAATTAAAAAAAAATATATATTATTTTTTTTTACAAAAAGGCAATGTCTAAGAGGGAAAGCACCCCCAGTCAGCTCCTGCGGGTGATTCCTCCCCCCTCCCTCTGCTTGTTGACACTGCATAATGTGAGCGCTCACACAACCATGGCCATCCGATCTGCTCCTTCCCCTGCATCCTCATTGGCAGGGAGAAGAGCGAGTTGCAGGAAGGACTCCACCAGGACTCTCAGTTACTGAAAAAACAGACTGATTTCTCCCATCCTTAGGACAGGAGAACCAGAAAGTAAATTCCAAGAGATGCCAGACCAGCGCTGTCAATAGCAGGAGCAGGACACCAGGGCCCGGTGGCAAGACAACCTTTGCAACCCTGATAGTTCTCCCACTGCTTTGGACCCTTATATTTTCTTGGTATGCTGATGACATATATCTCTTGTTTTCTGCCACCCTGGGGGGGGGGGCCTAATAAAGTAGGAAGGGAGCTCACTGCAGAACATGTGAAAGGGCAGTTCTGGGATCGTAGTAAAGGACCCCAGGATAGATATATATCTATATATCTATATATATAGATCTATATATATATATATAGATCTATATATATCTATATACCCGTATTTATCGGCGTATAACACGCACAGGCCTATAACACGCACATTCATTTTAAGAGGGAAGTTTCAGGAAAAAAAACTTATAAATAAGGAACTTTGAAGCAAAATAAGGGTTAGTGTCTATCTGCAGCCTCACCATTGGCATCAATGCAGCCTGATCAATGCCCATCTGCAGCCTCACAAGTGCCATCAATGCAGCCTCATCAGTCCACATCAATGCAGCCTCACCATTGCCATCAATGAAACAGCCTCACCATTGCCATCAATGCAGCAGCCTCAGCTTTGCCATCAGTGCAGCCTGATCAATGCCCATCTGCAGCCTAGAGGGGACAGGGAGGGGGGGCGGAACAAGTGCCAACAGATTACATACAGTGAGAATCTCCTATCATAGACAGAACAGTCGTCCAATGGCGGCCCAGGAGACGAGACTTACTATTACAGAAGCCGCCAAGTAAACAGGAGATTCTCACTGAATATAATCTGACAATGCTCATCTCGCCCCCCTCCCTGTCCCCTCCGAAGCAGCTAACATTAAAGTATTGGCGTATAACACGCACGCGCTATTTGCACCCGATTTTCATGGTGAAAAAGTGAGTGTTATACGCCAATAAATACAGTATATATAATTGCATTTTATAGTTGCTCCCCTACTTTTGTCCCTGTCCCCCCATGTGCCCCCCCTAAATATGAAACCTGGAGACGCCACTGGTGGATATAAAGTTCCAAAAAGGTATTAAGACGCAAGGCTAAAAGTTTAGTAAGAATTTTCAAATCACAGTTGATAAGCGAGATAGGGGAGATGATTTAAAACATCAGTAGCATCTTTATTAAGTTTAGGGATAACACTTGTATATGCCCTGTTCTCATCAGCAGGAACCACGCTACCATCCTGCAAGTAGTTAAAATACAAAGTCATATGCGGAATAAGCTGTTCCGAAAACATCTTATACTGTAATAAATATTGGGCGATTTATGTAGCACAAGCTTCTTTATAACCTTCCACATTTCCTCACCAGTGATATGTTGGTCCATAAGATCTTTATGGACTTGATGACAATATTTTTTATTTTTTAGTTATTATAATCAGGACTTAAAAAATAAGATCTTTAGAAGTATACTTTTTTAGGCAAATCAAGGATATTGCCCTAGGCTGCTTCTCCCATGTTTTCCCTCTTTCTGTTGTTGTAAAAGTCTGCTGTTTATTAAGCTCAGTAGCTCAAGCTATATTTTCACACAGAGCAGCGACTCCCACCCCCCCAAACTGCTCCTCCCACAGTTCAGGTCCAGCTGCGGTTTTAATTAGGGACAGTGTCTGAAAGATGACATTTTCAGTGCTACCCCTTTAATAAAAATGTAATGCACTAGGAACACTCTCTGTTGTGACCCCAAGTCGCATGGCGTGTCAACTTTAACCACTTGACCTCTGAAAGATTTACCCCCCTTCCTGATCAGACCATTTTTTGCTATACGGCACTGCGTTACTTTAACTGACAATTGCGCGATCGTGCGATGTTGTACCCAAATAAAATGTATGTCCTTTTTTTCCCACAAATAGAGCTTTCTTTTGGTGGTATTAGATCACCTCTGCGTTTTTAATTCTTTACTACGAAAAAACAACCGACAATTTTGAAACAAAAACAATATTTTTTGCTATAAAACATATCCAATTAAAAAAATGTAAAAAATCTAAATTCTTACTAGAGGAAGGCATAGATCTTTCCTCTAGTAAGGAGCTCCCATGCCTTCCTTACTGACAGAACAATGATCTGCCTTGTTTAGATAGATCGCCGTTCTGCCAGTGTACCGAACGATCAGCGGGCTGAGGCTGACATTGGGTCCGTAAGACAAGCTAATCAGCACCGGCTGTGTAGAATCACGGCGCGATACCCGTAAATGCAGGATCACGTATATATAGTATATATATATATATATATATATATATATATATACACGTGATCCTGCGTGGCCACCCTGTAGCAGTAAATGTGCTATAGGGCGGTTAGCAACTGGTTAATGTTTCCCTATAAGAGCCATCTTAATTGATAATACACAAGTCGCTCCGATTTTAGAAAAGGTTCCTGCAATTCTTTGGTCCGACTTGGGTGCGATTTAAGCCCTTATACAGCAGTGGCGGCATCTGATATTTTTTTTTGGGTGGCGGCCAACAATCCAAAAACAACTTTTTTTTATAGATAGTAAAAACATATAGAAAACACTAAAAAGAAGTTGCTGGAAATGCAATAATTAAGTGGAGTTCCCCTTAATGTGTGCAGATTTTGAGTACTTTAAGTGGGGGGAGAAGAGAAGAGTGGAGGAGTCCTTGTGATGTAAATGCTCAGTGTCTTCAGCTAGCTCAACAAGCGTCAGCGGCGGCCAGGCCATGATTGGTTCAGGGGAGCCGCTCCCCTAATCTCCATGTGCTGGCCCCTAATCTCCATGCGGGTGCCGGATGCATAGATTTCTACAAGTTTGTTTTTCTTTGAAGCACATGATTAGAGCCTGAAGCTCTAATTGGCTTCAAAAAGGTTGGGCTCGGGGCACAGAGCACTGCGCCCCAAGCCCAGCCACTTGTGACATTAGCGGATCTATATTCGCTATTGTCTTCCAACTTCTCCTCCTTGCCAATCAGGACAGGAAGCGGGTATTAAAACCAGATTGGCCGGGAAGGGAAGCCGGGGAAGCCGCGACCTGGATGGGGTAAGTGCGGACCTGGCGGGGGGGTTTGTTTGCCGCCCCCCAAAAAATGGAGCACCAGCCGTCACTGACAAGGGCCCAGAAGAATTGCTTTGCAATGGCCACCAGCAACAGAAAAAAGCATGTGCAAAGTGTTTCCTTTTTTAGGCTTTGATGTAAAGAGATAGGATAAAGGTGTCTGCATGTAGTGTCTCTTGTAGGCTGTACACAGGGTGGGCTTCTGCCCGCTCACCAATCCTGATGATACCAAGGCTCAAGGGAATAAGTTGTCCCAGAACTGGCTCTTGAAGAATCTGCAACCAGTGAAGGGTGCCTGGCCGTGCACCTAGCCACACTGGGATTCAGCTGTAACTGTACCGGTGATGATGAGAGTGACCTCCGACAGTCATTTAGCCGACAGGGAGCTCAATGGTGGATCTGCTCCCTCACTCACCAGAGACTTTCCATATCATCTAGGCGCTGCGCCTGCTTACATCCCCGGAGCGGCCGGGTCCTGCTCTCAGCTGAAGGCCAAAAGACTCCTCCCCGGACCAGACTTTTTATGTCCTTACATGGCATTCCTCTCTCTCCCAGCCGGCTGGAACTTGTAGTCTGCAGCAGTCTGGCTCCAATGCAGAACCTGGTGTTTCAGACCACATATCCCATGATCCCTTGCTCTCAGCTGTGGTCTCTGCTTGATCTGCATTCAGGAGATTATGACACAGGGGTTGCTTTACTAAAGGCAAATAGGCTGTGCACTTTGCAAAGTGCAGTTGCACTCTGCAAGGGCAATTGCTCCAGAGCTTAGTAAATGAAGTAAAGCTTCACTTTGCAAAGAATACCCAATCATATGCAAGGAAAATAAACAAAAAAAAAGCATTCTTACTTGCACATGATTGGATGATGGGAGTCAGCAGAGAATCTGCCCATTTACTAAGCTCTGGAGCAACTGCACTTCCAGAGTGCAACTATTTACCTTTAGTAAATATCTATTACCTATTAATCTATTTACCTTTAGTAAATCAACCCCATAGTGTCCAAGCTGAACACTAGAGGGAAACAGACTCACTGCAGCTGGTGTTAAAGAATGTCCCACAACGACAGAGACAAAGTTAGCCAGCACTTGGCTACAAATAAACAGAAGGAAAAGCACAATTCAGCTTTGGGGATGGGGGGATGTTCAAATGAAATTAAAGTGGTTGTTAAAGGAGTTGTAAAGGCAAAAGGCATTCTATGCATTAAGATAAAAAACCTTCTGTGTGTAGCAGCCCCCCCCAAACACCCCCCTAAGTACCTACCTGAGCCCCCTCTCTCTCCAACAATGTCCACGATCCCCTCAGCAATCCAGAACACTCCTCCTGGTTGGCTGAAACAGAGCAGCCGCACCATTGGCTCCCGCGGCTGTCAATCAAAGTCAGTCAGCCAATCAGGGGAGAAAGGGGGCAGGGCCAGGTCGGGGCTCCGTGTCTGAATGGATACACGGAGCTCTGACTCAGCTTGGGTGTCCCCTGTAGCAAGCTGTTGGCTGAGGGGCACTCAAAAGAGGGAGGGGCTAGGAGCAGCGAAGAGGAACCCGAGAAAAGGCGGATCGGGGCTGCTCTCTGCAAAACCAACTGCACAGAGGAGGTAAGTGTAACATGTTTTTTTTTTTTTAAAGAGCCTTTATAATCACTTTAACCCACTATAATATGATCATGCCATCCTCTCTGTTATATAATGCTATGTGCCCCTGTGTCTGTGATGTATAAAAAAAATGCCCATTATACGGTATATCAGAGCGGCTCCCGGCCCTCACATGACTCCTCGGCTCTCTCCTTTCCTGGGTTGACAGCTATAATGGGGGGGGGGGGGGGGCTGAGCACTGCCGCTGATGTCAGCCGGGGAGGAGAGAAAAGAGAGATCTGAGGAGTCACGTGAGCGACAGGAGACACTCTGATATACGGTATAATGGGCCTTTTTTTTATAGAGCACAGGCACAGCAGCCCATAGCATTATATAACAGAGAGGATGGCATGATCGTAGTATAGATTTGATTGCACCAGGAGTAAAGGATCATGGAGTGGACAGAGCTGACAGGCAGGGAGGGAAGGGGGAGAGGAGGACAGAGGAGAGCTGTGAATGACAGAGGCACATAAACTGACCACAGTGTTTAGGGCTCAGCAGCCATGATACACCGTGGTCAGTTTACAGGGGGGAGGTGAGAACCAGGCATGATCAGCCAGGTATTTCAGGTCATACAAGGGGTCAAATGACACAGCACAAGCATTGTGCTGTATAACATGCTTTAAGGCAGGGGTCTCAAACTGGTGGCCCTCCAGCTGTTGCAAAACTACAAGTCCCATCATGCCTCTGCCTGTGGGAGTCATGCTTGTAACTGTCAGCCTTGCAATGCCTCATGGGACTTGTAGTTTTGCAACAGCTGGAGGGCCGCCAGTTTGAGACCCCTGCTTTAAGGGAACAGGATCAAATTTTTTTTTTTTTTTAGGTAACAAACACTTTAACTCCCTTATAATTACTTACAATCTTATGGCCATTGGAGCCAGAAAGCAGTTTTCTTTTCCTCTGAGAAACAGGAGGGAGTTTGCTTTGCTTTCCTTCTTTCAAACCATCTGTACCTTGTGGGAGGTTCAACTTGAACATGTTTTTTTTTCCCAACATAAATCACTAGTAGGGATGAGCTTCGTGTTTGAGTCAAACCCATGTGTTTTTGCGAACGAATTGCGAAAGAAATGGGCCGTTCACGCCAAATTCGAGTGGAGCGTCACGACCCATAATTCACTGCGGCATCGCAGTGCATTGCTGGCTGATGATTGGCCAAGCATGCACTATGACCCGCATGCTTGGCCAATCACAGCGCCGTCTGTACAGAGAGCTGTAATTGGCCAAAGCCAGGGTGGCTTTGGCCAATTATGGCTCAGGGGGTTTAGTACACGCACCACAATATATATGAGAGACAGAGAGACAGTGTCATTTGATTTAAGTTAGATAGATTAGGCAGGACAGTCAGTCAGTTAGCTGCACTTACAGTGTATTGTGTATATATATATATGCATCCCAGGTGTTGTATATATATATATATATATATATATATATATATATATATATATATATATATACACTGTATTCAGTTTAGCTAGATCCGTTCCTGTTGTTATCTTCCTACTGACAGGCAGGCAGGTGTTGTTACACTATTTGAAGAAAATTGCTGGTGTTCTTCTGATCCTATTAGTCCTATTAGCTACAGTATTTACAGTTAGTGTAGTGCGACCTCTGCAAAGTGTTCAGCTAAAGCTACCTGTAGAAGATTGGTGGTGTTTTTCTGATCCTATCACTACCGCAGGTAGCTACATTATTTTTTAGTGTAGTGCGACCTCTGCACAGTGTTCAGCTAAAGCTACAAGTTAGTGTAGTGCGTCCTCCTCACAGTGTTCAGCTAAAGCTACAAGTTAGTGTAGTGCGACCTCTGCACAATGTTCAGCTAAAGCTACAAGTTAGTGTAGTGCGACCTCTGCACAGTGTTCAGCTAAAGCTACAAGTTAGTGTAGTGCGTCATCCTCACAGTGTTCAGCTAAAACTACAAGTTAGTGTAGTGCGACCTCTGCACAGTGTTCAGCTAAAGCTACCTGTAGAAGGCTGGTGGTGTTTTCCTGATCCTATCACTACCGCAGGCAGCTACATTATTTACACGTTAGTGTAGTGCGACCTCTGCACAGTGTTCAGCTAAAGCTACAAGTTAGTGTAGTGCGACCTCTGCACAGTGTCCAGCTAAAGCTACAAGTTAGTGTAGTGCGACCTCTGCACAGTGTTCAGCTAAAGCTACAAGTTAGTGTAGTGCGACCTCTGCACCAGTGGGCCATGATCAGGGATGCATGCACTGTCCTGTCACCATTTGAGGAGGCCACGAGGATGGTGAGCAGTGACAGTGCATGCATCAGTGACACTGTCCCCCTTGTCCACGTGTTGGAGCACACGCTGCATGGAATAATGGACAGGGCACTTGAGGCAGAACAGAGGCAGGAAGAGGAGGACTTCCTTAGCTCTCAAGGCCCCCTTTATCCAGACAGTGTTCCTGCGTGCCCGCCGATCACACAGGAAGAGGACGAGGAGGAGGAGGATTGTGTCGGTATGGAGGTGGAGCCTGGCACTAAGCATCAGCAGCAGTCTTTAAGGGATCATTTACAGTCACAAGAGACACATGGACTTGTACGTGGCTGGGAGGAGGTGGCTGCGGATCCTTAGTGACCCAGAGGACTCCAGACCGAATGCCTCAGCAAACCTACGCTGCATGGCCTCCCTGATCCTGCAAAGCCTGCGGAAGGATCCTTGTATTCGTGGTATCAAGGAGAAGGACCAATACTGGCTGGCAACCCTCATTGATCCACGTTACAAGGGTAAGGTTGCAGACCTTATCTTGCCGTCGCAGAGGGAGCAGAGGATGAAACATCTTCGGGAGGCCTTGCAGAAAGGTCTGTGCAACGCGTTCCCAGAGACTGAGAGGTTACAAACTCCTGTTTCTGGACAACGTGTTGCTGAGGCTTCTGTCAGTCAAAGAAGGAGCGGTGGAGAAGGTGGCCATCTGACCGATGTGTTCGGACAATTTTTTAGTCCGCAGCCCCAAGGTATGATCGATTCCAGCAACCATCGCCAGCATCTGTTTTACATGGTGCAGGAATACCTGGGGCAAGATCTGACTTGGACACCTTTACCACCAAAAATCCTCTGGGTTACTGGGTCTTGAGGATGGATCACTGGCCAGAGCTTGCACAGTATGCAATTGAGCTACTGGCCTGTCCTGCATCCAGCGTTCTTTCGGAAACGCACATTCAGTGCTGCTGGAGGCTTTGTAACCGATCACAGGGTGCGTCTGTCCACCGACTCGGTCGATCGACTGACCTTCATAAAAATGAATGAGTCTTGGATCACCACCAGCTACCAAGCACCTGATGCTGATGTAACCGAATAATTTTTTTTGAAATGTCAGATCCCTTCAAAGACTGCCTATGCTGATGCTGAGTGACTATCCTGTTATGCTGAGTATTTATCCTCTTCCTCCTCAATGATCATGCTGATAGCTTGTAAGAACATTTTTGGTTCTGGGCGCCGCCATCAGTGCCTAAGGCCCAATTTTTCAGCCCCTGTTTAACAGGAGCCTGTAATTACAATTTTTGATGCAATTCTTTGCAGCAGGGCTAGTTCCTGCACTCCAACTAGAGTATCTGTGAGGGGTTGCAGTGTTGTGGGACCAGCACCAGTGCCTAAGGCCCAATTTTTCAGCCCCTGTTTAAGAGGGGCGTGTAAATACAATTTTTGATGCAATTCTTTGCAGCAGGGCTAGTTCCTGCGCTCGTACTAGAGTATCTGTGAGGGGTTGCAGTGTTGTGGCACCAACACCAGTGCCTAAGGCCCAATTTTTCAGCCCCTGTTTAACAGGGGTGTGTAATTACAATTTTTGATGCAATTCTTTGCAGCAGGGCTAGTTCCTGCGCTCCAACTAGAGTATCTGTGAGGGGTTGCAGTGTTGTGGCACCAGCACCAGTGCCCAAGGCCCAATTTTTCAGCCCCTGTTCAACAGGGACATGTAATTAGAATTCTTGATCTAATATTTCACAGCAGGGCCCGTTTCTGCGCCTACCAAGAGTAACTTGGTGGACATACAGTGTTGTGGCACCAGCACCACCACCACCACCAAAGGTCCAATTTTTCTGCCCCTGTTCAACAGGGGCATGTAATTACAATTCTTGATCTAATATTTCTCAGCAGGGCCCTGTGAGGGCTTACAGTGTTGTGGCCACAACAACACCTAAGGCCCAAATTTCTGCTGAGTATATAGGGCAGGCCCCTACTTTCAAACATCCAACTTACAAACGACTCCTACTTGCAAACGGAAGGAGACAACAGGAAGTGAGATGAAATCTACCCCTAGGAAGGGAAATTCTCTCCTGTAAGAGTTAATATGGGAAAAACTTTTCTCCTTTAAACTGATGCTTTATCACCAATCCTTGTTTCACTAAAAACCCCAAATTTTCAAAAAACATTTGTCACTGGGACAAAAAAGTGAGGTGAAATCTTCTGAAGAGGAGCACAGACAGCAAAACAAATGTCACGGGGCTGATAACCTTTCCCTATGTTTTCCAAAAAGCTTAAAATAGATTTTTTGGCTGGAGCTAAACATGTTAAAAATGTACCAGTTCAAAATTACAAACAGATTCTACTTA
The DNA here is from genome assembly GCF_042186555.1 of Aquarana catesbeiana. NCBI lineage: Eukaryota > Metazoa > Chordata > Amphibia > Anura > Ranidae > Aquarana > Aquarana catesbeiana. The sequence goes on from NC_133326.1 coordinate 653,725,179, forward strand.
ACAACAAACCTACAGTCCCTGTCTTGTTTGCACCACTTGTATACTGCTGTTCAGAGTATATAGTGTCATGGTTATGCAATAGAGTTTGTCAATCAGCATACCTGTCTCCATGTGTTCATCTCTAGAGACCAGCTGACCCTCACCTGACTGATTTTGTAACCTCTCCTCTAAGCATGGCCTCACCCAAGGCCCTATCAGGGAACCCTATATTAACCTGTGCACTGCAAGCCAGCAGTGCTGATCAACCATTGTGTGTTAGCCTCTGTGTGTACTTGCTGTGTTTCCTACATCTGATTCCTGTTACCGACTTTGGCCTGTTCTTAACTATTCCTGTCTGCTCGTGACCCTGAACCTTGGCGTGTACTCTGTTGTCCTTGTCTGCTTGTGGCCCCGACCTTGGCTTGTCCCTTACTTTCCTTGTTGTTCCAGCCTGCTGCCTCCTTCCTCTTCTCCTGTAGTCTACCGTGAGCGTGAGCTGTGAGACCCTGGGGGCCGCGACCTTGAGCCAGACTGCAGCGCAGTCCATCCTTACCATTAAAGGCTCTGGTGAACACCTGCTGGCTCTTAGACTCCGCGCCCTGGGGAATCTATGCTCTAGCTCCCAGTGGGATCTGTGTCAGTGATCCAGTAGACCTGCTTCCTGAAACCTCCCAGGGTTTAATCCGCAGCAGTCAGCCGTAGGGTCCACTACCTTGCGGTGCACTCCTGATCCCAACGGTGTGCATCTGTCACCCAGCCTCTAGATGACCTGACAGTTTGATCAGCCATGGACCCGGCTGATGTGCCGCTACCCGCAGATGATCCGCTGCAAGGCCTAGTTCGCAGACTTAAGACCCAGGAATCGCATCAGACCCAAGTGATGCGATTCCTTCAGGATTTGGCATCCCGTTTTGAACAGGTTCAGGCCTCATTAGGACCCCCGGTTCAACAACCTCAACCGCTATCTGCTGCTGCACCTATCGCACCAGTCGCAGCTACACATTCATTACAACTGCCAGCTCCGGCCCGTTTCTCTGGGGACTTAAAGGCTTGCAGGGGGTTCCTTAGCCAGTGCACGATTTATTTGGAACTTCAGCCCCAAAACTTCCTGTCCGATCGGGCGAAAGTAGCCTATATTATATCCCTTCTGTCCGGCGAGGCGCTAGCTTGGGCTGCCCCTCTGTGAGAACTGAATGATCCAGTGGTTTCTAGCCTGTCTGATTTCTTGAAACTTTTTCGGAATATCTTCGAGGAACCGGGTCGTGTCTCCTCAGCGGCTAGCGCTCTTTTACGTCTCCGTCAAGAGTCAGCTTCTGTGGGACAGTATGCTCTTCAGTAGGGATGAGCCGAACACCCCCCTGTTCGGTTCGCACCAGAACATGCGAACAGGAAAAAAGTTCGTTCGAACACGCGAACACCGTTAAAGTCTATGGGACATGAACATGAATAAACAAAAGTGCTAATTTTAAAGGCTTATATGCAAGTTATTGTCATAAAAAGTGTTTGGGGACCTGGGTCCTGCCCCAGGGGACATGGATCAATGCAAAAAAAAGTTTTAAAAACGGCCGTTTTTTCAGGAGCAGTGATTTTAATAATGCTTAAAGTCAAACAATAAAAGTGTAATATCCCTTTAAATTTCGTACCTGGGGGGTGTCTATAGTATGCCTGTAAAGGGGCGCATGTTTCCTGTGTTTAGAACAGTCTGACAGCAAAATGACATTTTGAAGAAAAAAACTTATTTAAAACTACCCGCGGCTATTGCATTGCCGACAATACACATAGAAGTTCATTGATAAAAACGGCATGGGAATTCCCCAAAGGGGAACCCCAAACCAAAATTAAAAAAAAAAAAATGACGTGGGAGTCCCCCTAAATTCCATACCAGTCCCGTCATGTCCCGTGCGTCAGAGGGGGGCGGGGTCACCGGGTGGCCCCGCCCCCTCCGTTATTTAAGAACTGTCAAACGAGGAGCGCCGTCACACAGCGGGAGCCTCCCTCCATGCCAGCATGGATTGCGGAGCGGCCCGGAGAAGAAAATGAAGAAGAGAAGAAGAGAAGAAAAGAAGAAGAGAAGAGCGGGAGCCTCCCCCCCATGCCATGGGTGCGGAGCGGCCCGAGGAGAAGAAGATAGAAGACGCCGCGGAGGAGATGCTGGACGAGAACGCCGGAGGAAGAACCAGAAGAGCCAGAAGAACCAGAAGAACCAGAAGATGAAGGAAGATAGAAGAAAGAAGAAGCATTTAAATAAAGGAATTGTCAAAAACTGTTTCTTGTCATTTTTAACATTTTTGACACTTTTTTCGTGAAATGGTAGGGGTACTTATGTACCCCCTTACCATTTCACACAGGGGGGGGCCGGGATCTGGGGGTCACCTTGTTAAAGGGGGCTTCCAGATTCCGATAAGCCCCCCGCCCGCAGACCCCCACAACCACCGGCCAGGGTTGTGGGGATGAGGCCCTTGTCCTCATCAACATGGGGACAAGGTGTTTTGGGGGGCTACCCCAAAGCACCCTCCCAATGTTGAGGGCATGTGGCCTGGTACGGTTCAGGAGGGAGGGGGGGCCGCACTCTCGTCCCCCCCTCTTTTCCTGCGGCCTGCCAGGTTGCGTGCTCGGATAAGGGTCTGGTATGGATTTTTGGGGGGACCCCACGCCGTTTTTTTTTTTTTTTTTTGGCGCGGGGTTCCCCTTAAAATCCATACCAGACCTGAAGGGTCTGGTATGGAATTTAGGGGGAACCCCACGTCATTTTTTTTTTTTTAATTTTGGCCGGGGTTCCCCTTAATATCCATATCAGACCTGAAGGGCCTGGTATGGAATTTAGGGGGACTCCCACATCATTTTTTTTTTTTTAATTTTGGTTCGGGGTTCCCCTTTGGGGAATTCCCATGCCGTTTTTATCAATGAACTTCTATGTGTATTGTCGGCAATGCAATAGCCGCGGGTAGTTTTAAATGAGTTTTTTCCTTCGAAATGTCATTTTGCTGTCAGATTGTTCTAAACACAGGAAACATGCGCCCCTTTACAGGCATACTATAGACACCCCCCAGGTACGAAATTTAAAGGGATATTACACTTTTATTGATTGACTTTAAGCATTATTAAAATCACTGCTCCTGAAAAAACGGCCGTTTTTAAAACTTTTTTTTGCATTGATCCATGTCCCCTGGGGCAGGACCCAGGTCCCCAAACACTTTTTATGACAATAACTTGCATATTAGCCTTTAAAATTAGCACTTTTGATTTCTCCCATAGACTTTTAAAGGGTGTTCCGCGGCATTCGATTTTGCCGCGAACACCCCAAATTGTTCGCTGTTCGGCGAACTTGCGAACAGCCAATGTTCGAGTCGAACATGAGTTCGACTCGAACTCGAAGCTCATCCCTACTCTTCAGTTCCGTATCCTCACAGCTGAATTGAGCTGAAATAATGAGGCCCTAGTTCCAACCTTTTTACATGGCCTCTCTGATAGAGTGAAGGATGAATTAGCAGGAAGATCCCTTCCTGCTGATCTGGACGGTGTCATCACCTTGTGTAACCAGATCGATATTCGCTTTCAGGAGAGGGCCCTGGAAAAAAGACGCCAGCACTCCCCGTTCCTTAGGCAGCTTGAGCTCCCAGTCCCTTCTCTTCGATCCGAGGAGCACCCCCTGCCCGCTGAGGAACCTATGCAGCTGGGCTGGACCAAGTTGTCTCCTGAAGAACGCGCTAGGCGCAGAACTCTAGGCCTGTGCCTCTACTGTGGGGCCAAAGGTCATTTTCGTGACACTTGTTCTCTTCGTCCAGGAAAACGATCGGGGCTAATACATCTGGAAGGTGGAGTATTAGACCCTGAAGTATCACCTTCACCTTCTCGTCTTCTTCTTTCTGTGTTCCTTCATGTCGGCGCTTCCTCTCGTTCGGTCTCGGCACATCTAGAGTCCGGAGCCGCTGGCAATTTCATGGACTGGGGAACTGCATCTTCCATGAGACTTACCCTTTTGCCCCTTACTACGCCATTGGTGGTCTTGGCGATTGATGACACTGTTCTCCCAGGGGGCCCTATCCGCTTCCAGACCCTCCCTGTTAAGATGTCGGTAGGGACACTTCACCAGGAGTGGATATCCTTCCTTGTCTTACCTAAGGCTCCGTCTCCTATCCTATTAGGTCTTCCTTGGTTACGGCTCCATTCTCCACATGTTGACTGGACTGCTGGACAGATCTTGATTTGGGGTTCTTCCTGTTCCTCCTCCTGCCTACTCAAGGTTACCCCAAAAGAGAATACTCCTGTTGCCACCATCCCAGTATCTTCTGCTCTTCCCGCTGCGTATAGCGATTTCTGGAATGTCTCCTGCAATAGTCGGGCTGAGGCACTCTCTGGGTCGTGTGGTACTCTGGATGAGAAGCCTACCTGTGAATCTGAGCCGATCAGTCACTCCAGTTTGCATGGCCATTTCTCTTTGCCTGTCCCTGGACCCCCTTGGACACACACCCAGGCTGACTCGTCCACCAGTTCCACAGTCGCTACGCCCTGCGATGCAATTCTGGTGGTCGCTGCACCTGGCAATGCTGTTCAGTTGGCCTCTGCACCAGTCCAGCCTATGCCTAGTGAGCTTCCTGCTTCTTGTTCAGGACCTTCTTTAACCTGGCCTCACCCTACTGCTACTACGTCCGTTCAAACCTGTTTAAGAGGCTCAATCCATCCTTTGGATAGACTGCCTCATTCGGCCAGGTGGGGTTTTCAATCTTTTGTTCAGGGCACTCTGCATTCTGTTTGTGTTTCAGCTATCCAGCTTAACTCTTGTGACACGTCACCTTTTAACCAACCTGACCTCGGGGATCCACTGACCTCTACCCAGTCTGATGGTCCTGTGTTGGATGTCCAGCACATCCTTAAGGGTCTGGGGGACCCTGCTCAGACTTCTGATGGTCTTCTCGTGCCCTTACCCATTCCTAAAAAGTCTTTAGTCCTCAATAAGTCCTTTCGTCCTCTCCTTACCTCGGTTCCGGCCTCTGAGGATAATCTAAAGTACAAGGTTAGTCAAGTTTTGGATTCCCAGCTCCGTAAAGGCATTCTTTAGTACCTCGTACACTGGAAAGGGTTTGGTCCTGAGGAGAGGTCTTGGATCACTGCATCTGAGGTCTTTGCTCCTCGTCTATTGAGGAGGTTCCATCTGGAGTTTCCCTTTAAGCTTGGGCACAGGCGGGGGAGGGGGAGGTCTTAAGAGGGGGGGTACTGTCATGGTTATGCAATAGAGTTTGTCGATCAGCATACCTGTCTCCATGTGTTCTTCTCTAGAGACCAGCTGACCCTCACCTGACTGCTTTTGTAACCTCTCCTCTAAGCATGGCCCCACCCCAGACCCTATCAGGGAACCCTATATTAACCTGTGCACTGCAAGCCAGCAGTGCTGATCAACCATTGTGTGTTAGCCTCTGTGTGTACTTGCTGTGTTTCCTACATCTGATTCCTGTTACCGACTTTGGCCTGTTCTTAACTATTCCTGTCTGCTCGTGACCCTGACCTTTGGCGTGTTCCTGACCATCCCTGTTTGCCTGTGACCCTGGACCTTGGCGTGTACTCTGTTGTCCTTGTCTGCTTGTGGCCCCGACCTTGGCTTGTCCCTTACTTTCCTTGTTGTTCCAGCCTGCTGCCTCCTTCCTCTTCTCCTGTAGTCTACTGTGAGCGTGAGCTGTGAGACCCTGGGGGCCGCGACCTGGAGCCAGACTGCAGCGCAGTCCATCCTTACCATTAAAGGCTCTGGTGAACACCTGCTGGCTCTTAGACTCCGCGCCCTGGGGAATCTATGCTCTAGCTCCCAGTGGGATCTGTGTCAGTGATCCAGTAGACCTGCTTCCTGAAACCTCCCAGGGTTCAATCCGCAGCAGTCAGCCGTAGGGTACACTACCTTGCGGTGCACTCCTGATCCCAACGGTGTGCATCTGTCACCCAGCCTCTAGGTGACCTGACATATAGGGCCTGGGGGCCCCACGCCTTTCCTTTTTTAAATTTAGGTGCGGGGTTCCCCTTAATATCCATACAAGACCCAAAGGGCCTGGTAATGGACTGGGGGGCACCCATGCCGTTTGTCTCACTGATTTTCATCCATATTGCCAGGACCCGACATTACATTAAACCCGCAAGCAGTTCTAAATGACTTTTATTCCTTTAAAAATGTCATTTTGTGCAGGGACTGTTCTAAGCACGGGAAACATGTGCCACTTTACAGGCATACCATAGACACCCCCTAGGTACGATATTTAAAGAAATATTTCACTTTTTTTTTTTTTTACTTTAAGCATCATTAAAATCACTGCTCGCGAAAAAAACGGCCGTTTTTAAAACTTTTTTTTGCTTTGATATATGTCCCCTTGGGCAGGAGCCTGGTCCCCAAACCCTTTTTAGGACAATACCATGCAAATTAGCCTTTAAAATGAGCACTTTTGATTTCAAATGTTCGAGTCCCATAGACGTCAATGGGGTTCTAACGTTCGTGCGAATTTTCGGTCCGTTTGCAGGTTCTGGTGCGAACCGAACTGGGGGGTGTTCAGCTCATCCCTAATCACTAGGGAACTATGAAGACTCAACTACTACTTTAAAGTGGGCCTAGCATCAGATATACTTTTCCAAGTAAAGTGTATGCATCCTAATTAGAGGTCGACCGATATAGGTTTTTCTGTGGCCGATGCCGATATTTAGAAATCGGGGCAGCCGATGGCCGATATATGTTGCCGATTTTTGCGGCCGATATTTTAGGCTGATTTTTTTCTTTTCCTTCATCTCAGAAAGTCTAGGGTGGAGAGGTGGGGAGGAGGTTATTGTTTAGAGTAGAGAGGTGGGGTGCAGCCTATCAGTGCCAACCAGTGCAGCCTATCAGTGTCCATCAGTGCCACCTCATTAGTGCCCACCAGTTCAGCCTGTCAGTGTCCATCAGTGCAGCCCATCAGTGCCACCTCATTAGTGCCCACCAGTTCAGCCTGCCAGTGTCCATCAGTGCAGCCCATCAGTGCCACTTCATTAGTGCCCACCAGTGCAGCCTATCAGTCTCCATTAGTGCCCACCAGTGCAGCCCATCAGTGCAGTCCACCAGTGCCACCTCATTAGTGCCCACCAGTGCAGCCTATCAGTGTCCATCAGTGCCACCTCATTGGTGTCCATCAGTGCCCACCAGTGCAGCCCAGTGTCAACCAGTGTATCTCATGAGTGCCCATCGGTGCCACCTTATCAGTGCCCTTCAGTGCATCCCATCATTGCCCACCAGTGCCAACCAGTGCATCCCATCAGTGCCCACCAGTGCAGCTCATCAGTGCCAACCAGTGCATCCCATCAGTGCAGCTCATCAGTGCCCACCAGTGCAGCCCATCAGTGCCCACCAGTGCAGCCCAGTGTCCATCAGTGCAAACCAGTGCATACCATCAGTGCAGCCTAGTGCCAACCAGCGCATCTCATCAGTGCCCATCAGTCCCACCTCATCAGTGCCCCCCAGTGCATCACATCAGTGCCAACCAGTGCATCACAGTGCCCACCAGTGCATCACATCAGTGCCCACAAGTGCATCACATCAGTGCCCACTGGTGCCAACCAGTGCATTACATCAGTACCCACTAGTGCCAACCAGTGCATCACATCAGTGCAGCCCATCAGTCCCACCTCATCAGTGCCCACCAGTACAACTCATCAGTGCCCACCAGTACAGCCTAATAATGTAATTCACTGCCACCTTAGCAGTGCCCACCAGCGGAGCGCTCCTGGCTCCGTTCCATCCCCTCGCCTGGCCAAAGACAGCTCCACTCGTCTGACGTGCCGTGCGCCCCGCCTCTGCCTCCGGACTACAATCCCCAGAATGCAGAGCAGCCGGTAACATCCAGTCGGCTGCCGCCGCTGCCGACTTCCTCCGCGGACAAAAAAAAAAAGTCATCAGACAGTGGCCGTGGTAGCAGCCGTTTAGAATAGATGGCCATAGTTGTTTGTCTAGTGCCTGGCATGCACTTTTATATTATATATACCGTTCTTTCTGCCTGTAAACTGGAGATTGTCCATAGCAACCAAAAAGCGTCAAAATGTCAAAAGCATCAAAATGTCAAAAGCAGTTTTAGACCAGCTAGAAAACAGCGATAATAAATTAGAACACTTGCAGAATTGAGCAATAGTGATTTGTGGGGAAATTCGTCATCAGACACTGAAAGTGACGACAGTGACAATTCTGCAACTGAGCACATTTCAGTGTTTTTTAGAGTTGATTACATTATTGAAAACATTTTTTTATTATTATTATTATTATATTATTCTTTTTGATAATTATTTATAGTTATTTATTATATTTTAATTTATGATTTTGTGTTTCAAACTTTATCATAACTGGGATGTCTACTAGGCTCTTGTTTGGACAGATTTAAGTGATTTATTCCTTAATGCCCCGTACACACGGTCGGATTTTCCGACGGAAAATGTGTGATAGGACCTTGTTGTCGGAAATTCCAACCGTGTGTAGGCTCCATCACACATTTTCCATCGGATTTTCCGACACACAAAGTTTGAGAGCAGGATATAAAATTTTCCGACAACAAAATCCATTGTCGGAAATTCCGATCGTGTGTACACAAATCCGACAGACAAAGTGCCACGCATGCTCAGAATAAATAAAGAGATGAAAGCTATTGGCTACTGCCCCGTTTATAGTCCCGACGTACGTGTTTTACGTCACCGCGTTCAGAATGATCGGATTTTCCGACAACTTTGTGTGACCGTGTGTATGCAAGACAAGTTTGAGCCAACATCCGTCGGAAAAAATCCTAGGATTTTGTTGTCGGAATGTCCGAACAAAGTCTGACCGTGTGTACGGGGCATAAGAATTACAGGCCTACAATATAAAACACCAAATTTCCATGCAAAATAATGTACCGCTTTCAGCATCAAAAATCTGACATAATCATACCGCCAGGGAGGTGAAACTTCTAAAGACTGGAAAAGTATACCATGTACTGCACATATCTTTGGTAAAACTGCATTACATTAAACATCTTACTGAAGGGTTGTTTGATCTCGGTTACCTGATTTATGTTTTTGGGGTTTATTTTCAAAGAGGGATCAATCAAACACTTTTAGGTAAATTCAAAAAGTATAGAACATTTAATTACTGATAGATAGAGATCACAAATGTAATAATATTGGAAAACTGTAACAAGAAACGTAGCTATAGTTGCCTTTCTTCACCCACCTGTTCAGCTTGTCACTTGCTACGTTGCCTGCCACCAGATGCAGCTTGTCACTTGCTACGTTGCCTGCCACCAGATGCAGCTTGTCACTTGCTACGTTGCCTGCCACCAGATGCAGCTTTTCACTTGCCACTTCACCTGCCACCAGATGCAGCTTGTCACTTGTAAGGTCACATGCCTTCAGATGCAGCTTGTCACTTGCCACGTGGCCTGCCACCAGATACAGCTTGTCACTTGCTATGTTGCCTGCCACCAGATGCAGCTTGTCACTTGCTATGTTGCCTGCCACCAGATGCAGCTTGTCACTTGCTACGTTGCCTGCCACCAGATGCAGCTTTTCACTTGCCACATCACCTGCCACCAGATGCAGCTTGTCACTTGTAAGGTCACATGCCTTCAGATGCAGCTTGACACTTACCACGTGGCCTGCCACCAGATGCAGCTTGTCACTTACCACGTTGCCTGCCACCAGATGCAGCTTGTCACTTGTCATATCACCTGCCACCAGATGCAGCTTGTCCTTTGCCACGTCACCTGCCTCTAGATGCAGCTTGTCACTTGCCAGGTCACTAGCCACATCGCCTACCATCAGATGGGGATTGTCACTTGCCATGTCACCTGTCGCCAGAAGAAGCTTGTCACTTGCCACGTCACCTGCCACCAGATGCAGCTTGTCACTTGCCACGTCGCCTGCCACCAGATGCAGCTTGTCACTTGTAACATCACCTGCCTTCAGATGCAGCTTGTCACTTGCGACGTTGCCTGCCACCAGATGTAGCTTGTCACTTGCCACGTCCCTGCCACCAGATGCAACTTGTCACTTTCCATGTTGCCTGCCACCAGATGCAGCTTGTCACATGCCACGTCGCCTGCCACCAGATGCGGATTGTCACTTGTCACGTCACCTGCCACCAGATGCAGATTGTCACTTGTCACCTGACCTGCCACCAGATGCAGATTGTCACTATCCTGCCACCAGCTGAAGCTTCCCACTGTTGCCTGCCACAAAAAATACCAGATGCAGCTTGTCACTTTTTAAATGTAAAAGCAATTTGGTGGCAGGCAACACTGACAGCAGTGAAAGAGGCTTCTGGCAGTCTCTGCCCAGTTTTTTAGCGTTCGAATGAGAAACTGGCACATGTGCATTTGCAGGGTCCCAGGGTGAAGGCGGGCAGTGAGAGATGATGTAATCACTCTGTTGCCCATGTCTGCACAGTAAGGGTGGAACTGCGGTGATGCAGGGCGGACGGTAAGAGATGATGTCATCTCTCTGCTCGCTTGCCCGTCCACCGGCTCGCCCAGCTGCCGCACTCGCAGCCCAGTTGCAGAGAGGTCGGGACCCAGTGTTTGAGGACCCCTGATGTACAGTATCAGTTTTACCATGTTACTGATAGGTCCACAATAAGTATTATAACGTTTCAGTTTTATTCTGTGTAGAGTAGAAAGAGTAGATGATGTTTGTATGAAGTATACTTGGTGTAGGTTGACAGAGGTTGACAGAGGTTTAGACTCTTTTACACACTGTTGTGAATCAGTCTGGTGGTGTAACATCAGACCTGTTCTAGTGACTCACATTTTACACGTAACTACTCTTGCATCTTCCCATGACTCATTGTTGGATAATGAAAGTAGTTAAACCCAGACTTTAACTTGCAGAGACTTGACGTCACAGTAAAGTAAAGGTAAGGGCACAACTTTGTTGCAATATGCAAACATAATATGTAAAAAAAAATAAAAATACTGATCACTTTCCCAGAGTAGTACAGTGTTACTATGGTAACATTATATTACTCTGGTCAAAGTGTGTTAAAAAAACAAAATCGTAAAAAAAAGAAAAAAATATATAATAAAAAAAAATATATATATTTTTTTCGTTATGTCATCAGTCAGTGTCCCTGATCACCACCACACCCATTTATATGATGATGCTGTACTGCACTGGTGACAATATGTGAAAAAAAAATTAATTTCTTAATTTTCCAAAAATGTATGACAAAAAAAGACAACTTCAAAAAACTCGCCATGCCTCTTACTAAATACCTTGGACTGTGTACATTCCAAAAAGGGATCATTTGGGCCTCAAAAAAATTAGGCCGTCAGTACATCAGGACTGATCAATTTTCAGATACAGTATATATACCATAGTTTGTGGACTGTATAACTTTCCTACAGACTAAAACATATACACTAATTTGGGTTATTTTCACAAAAGAAATGTAACAGAATACATTTTGGCCTAAGGCCTCATTCTCACGAGGCAGATCCGCTTCCACAGAGTCCGCCTCGGTCCACCGGCTCAGCGGGAGATCTCTCCGTTGAACTCCGCTGAGTCGGCGGATGACAGGTCCCTCTCTGCTCACCGAGCGGGGAGGGGCTTGTCGAGCGCCGCTGGTTTCTACGGAGAGATCGGACGAAAACGGACAGCATGTCCATTTTCATCAGATCTCACCCGATCTGCCAGCGATGGATCTGAACGTAGAGGCATCCGTCTGCTTTTAGCGGATCGGACGGGGGTTGGATGTCAGCTCCATAGACTAGCATGGATCGCCCGTTCAGGTCCGCCGTCAAAACTGACAGGCGGACCTGAATGGTCCAACCGTGTGAAAGAGGCCTAAGTTCATGAAGAAAGAATATTTATTTACAAAATTTGATAACAGAAACAAAGAAAAACTTTTTTTTTTTTTCAAAATTCTTCGTCTTTTTTCATTTATTTAGCAAAAATTGTCCGCTTGGTGATTTTTTACCTACCGGTAAGGCTATAATAAGGCCTACCTGTAGATAAAATGAATATCTCCTAAACCTACACGGTTTAGGAGTTATTCACCCTGCATGTAGCGGCGCATGCGCTCTGAAGGTCCGGCGGATCGTCCGGCGGAGGACTTCCGTGCGTATGCCACTCACAGCGCCAGAGCCCACGGACCCGGAAGAAACGCTGAGGGAGCATGTCACCCCCCTCAGCGGTGACCGTCGCGCTGCGGGAGCTTCTAAGATAAATATTTAATAATGTGTTAGTATGCGATGCATACTAGCACATTATGCTATTGTCTTGCAGGTTTTTATTTTTTTTCAATGGTTTACTACCGCTTTAAGGCGGATAGCACACATTCCTGAAGGGGCTTGGTCAGTTGGTCGGTTGGTAGTGACATTCCTGTAGTATTAGGTCAGTTAAGGTAAAACCATCCCTGTATGGCCCCTTAAAGTGGTTGTAAAGTCAGAAGTTTTTTTTTATCTTAATGCATTCTATACATTAAGTTAAAAAAACCTTGTGTGTGCAGCAGCTCCCCCTAATACTTACCTGATACCCATCTCTATCCAGCGATGTGCATGAGTGCCTCGGCCGTCTGAGAAGAGGAGGATCGGGGCTGCTCTGTGCAAAACCATTTCACAGACCAGGTAAGTATAACCTGTTTGTTATTTTCAAAGAAAAAAAAATAAAAATGAGACTTTAGTATCACTTTAACTAAGCTTGGGATGCATACTTATCTATTAGTGAGCCATAACAAGGAAAAATGAATTTCTCCATCAAGAGCTGCCTGTGGATTCTGCCAAGTCAGCAAGTGGCCATACCGTCCGTACAGACTATGTATTGTCATATGAAACAGAACCATCTACTGGTGGATAGGAGACTAAAGAAAGGTTTCCTTCTGCCTGGAGCAGACTAATGACATCATCTCAGCCTAGGCAAAATGACCTGACTGGAGGTCAGGTCCACAATAAGTATTATAACATTTCAGTTTCATTCTGTTTATGTACGAAGTATATTATAGTAGATTGACAAAGGTTTAGACTCTTTTACACGCTCTTGTGAATTAGTCTGGTGTAACAGTTTGGGGTTTGAGTTCCTGGAGAACTGGGCTGACTTCTCAGTCGGTCACCAGTTCTATAGAAGGGATGGACTGCACCTAAATGAGGAGAGTGCAGATCTGCTGGGAGTGAAGATGGCTGAAATGTTAGAGGGGCTTTTAAACTAGGCGACTGGAGGGTCCAGAGGTAGAGATAGTCAGCACAGGACATATTCCAGAGGGTAGTATTGGGGGCATTATTGGTAGGTTGACTAAAGCACATAAACCCGAGGTAAGTATAGTAACAAGTACTATTTGCAACCTCAGAACACCCAATAAGGAGACAGTATGCGACCGGTCTAAACTACGTGGCATGTTCACCAATACCAGGAGTCTGCCGGACAAGATGGGAGAACTAGAGATACTGTTGTACGAGGAGGATTTAGATTTTGTAATAATTTCAGAGACTTGGTTTAACAGCTCTCATGATTGGCTGGCAAACATTCAAGGGTGGGGGGCGTGTCCAAGATGGCGCTGGGAGCAGACGTGTGTTAGCTGAGCTCCCGTCTCCGGCCATAAATCCTGCCATAACCCTAGTGTAGAGGACCGGTAAAAAGAATGCTGCCGCTCTCCGGAGCTTTCGCGGGAGGACTGGGCGATGCCCGGGGGCAGAAAATCGAGCCAGAACAGGAACACTGACACTCCTGTGCGAACCCGCTCAGTGCCGCGATCTACTGCACACGAGGCTTGCAAGATGGCATCGCAGTCAGACTTCCCACCTGACGGGACCATACAGGCTGGTTCAGCGGCTTTCGATGCCCTAATGCTTGCCATAACTACCTGTCAAGCAACACTAACGGCTAAAATTGATCATGTGCAGACTGAAACTGCACTAATTCACAGGGATATGGACAAATTCCGGGACCGAGTAACCGAAGCTGAGCGACAAATCTCTGAGGCCGAGGACATACAGAGGGATCACCATGCAGATATCCAGGCCCTGAAGCTGAAAGTTAAACACTTGGAGAATAGAGCCGAGGACGCCGAGAACCGCAATCGGCGGAGTATTCTGTGGATCCTCGGCCTCCCGGAGGGAGCTGAAGGAGAAGATCCGGTAATATTCATGGAGGGGCTTTTACCTACTCTGCTCCCCAGGGCTAGTTTCTCCCCTCACTTTTCTATAGAGAGAGCCCACCGTATGCCAGCGACCAGGGGTCCTCAGGGCGCCCCGCCGCGCACTTTCATATTTAAGTTGCTGCATTATCGGGATCGTGACACGATTCTCCGGGTAGCTAGACTCCAAGGAGAACTAAAATTTGAGAATGCAAAACTACTCATATTCCCGGACTATTCGGTGGAGACTCAACGCCGTTGCAAGTCGTTTGATCAGGTCCGGGCTATGTTGCAACAAAAGGGAGTGAAATACAGCATGCTTTTTCCCGCCAGACTGAGGGTCCAGGACGGGGAGAGGATACAATTCTTTACGTCGCCCAGAGAAGCTGCAGCTTGGGCTGAATCTCTCCATCCTTAAACTTCAGGTATGCTGACCCGTTTATATGATGTCCCTCTATCTAGACTGTACGCTTTGTTACCCATATGCCCACACTAACTCAGGAATCAGCCACCCTGTTGTTTACTGCATGATCGTGACTATGTGCCCAGAACACTGACAGCTCGGCTGAACCCTATGTTGCAGTGCTCCGTGGTGGATCCTGGAGGTTGATGTGGCTTCCTTCACCCTGATTCTCTACATACGGAGGATATGGGATACAAACGGGGAACTAATGCATAAGCCATCTACCGATCCTAGGGAATGTACTAACAGTCCTGATGAGGGTTGGACGTCCCTCATCAGTTGATCAGGATTCAGAGACTTATCTGCGGGACGTGGACACCGACTCCCACCACTTCTCCTGATACTGACAAACTGCAAGTACTGAACCCTCTGTGAAGAGTTGAAATCGGAGTTGTATAATCCTACTCTCCTCCATTTTCCCCCTCCCCCCCTCTTTCCCCCCCTTCCCCCCTTCCTCCTCTTCCCCCCCCTCCCCCCCCTCTCTTCTTCCCCCCCCCCCCCACTCCCTCCTTCCTATCTACCCCCCCCTGTCTTTCCCCTTCCCTCCACCCTCCTCTTCTCTATCACTGGCCCCTCCTTTCGCTGATCCCCCTCTTATGCTGCACTGGGAGAGTTGGCGTGGGTGGAGAGCCCAGATCTTGCTCCTCGAGCCATCTTGCCTGGACTTCCTACGTTGAATGCTGTCACGGGTGACACGCACACAAGTATTCTAAGGAACAATTTCATGCTATTAGGGGTTTGTTGCATAAGTTAATACCCCAGTAGTTTTAAGTATGTGCCCCCGGGGACCCGGGTGATCTACACGGAGTTCAGTTGAACTGCAGTTGCAGACCCGATTTTATTGTTTTCAATGTTCCTATGCTTATTATATATGACAGTACCACATGTTGACTGCCTGTTTAACATTGCATGCCGATTGTTGTCTTGCTTAAGTCCATCTGGGCCCAGACCTCCAGACAGGGAGTGCGTAACTCCCATGTATCCTACATTAATCTTGGGATGTTTTGATGTCTTCCCTTAGGCTGCTCTCCTGGAACACGAGAGGTCTAAATTCTCCTGTGAAACGCTCTTTGGTATTCCAGTTTGTTAAAACATACCAGCCGCACATATGTGTGTTCCAGGAGACACACTTAATGGGAAAGAAGACTTTTAGTCTTAAAAAACCTTGGGTGGGATACCACTACCATTCGACCCATTCCACTTTTTCAAGAGGACTGAGCATCCTAATCCTTAAGACACTTCCCTTCAAACTCCTTGATCTGGCTCTGGACCCGGGAGGTAGATATGTGGTAATGCATGCACTGCTTCATAACGTGCCATGGGTGATTGTGGACTTATATCTGCCGCCCCCGGCCTCCCTTCAATTATTAAACCAGATAACCGCAAAAATAGCAGAATTTTCTACTGAAAACGTTGTAATTATGGGAGATTTTAACTTGGTACCTGATGCAGGCCTAGATAGACTATCCCCCACTGGTGCGACCTGCCAAGGGCTCATGGAGTGGGCTGATATTTATGGTATGCACGATCTCTGGAGATGGAAACATCCCCGGGAGAGAGCATATACTTGCCACTCTGCGTCGCACAAAACCTTCTCTCGAATAGACTTAGTCTACGCAGGGGGTCCTGTCCTACCCAGAGTTCGTGACATTACAATCCTTCCCCGAGGAATCTCGGATCACGCCCCGCTTCTCCTAGACCTGGATGTCTCGACTGTTCCATCAGATAGACTCTGGCGATTGTCTAGGTATTGGGTCTCGGACGTGGACGTTGAGCCGAAATATAGACAGGAGATGGAGACGTACTGGGCGGTAAATGAAGAATCTGCTTCGGCCGCCTCCGTCTGGGATGCTTTCAAAGCATATACCAGGGGACAGTACCAGACCATTATAACAGGGGTCCGCCGAGATAGGAGAAGGGAGCTTACGAATCTAGAAGCTGAGGCGGAGAGGCAAGAGGCCTTGTTCATCAGATCCCCGGAACCCCAGACATATGTCCGCCTGCAATCACTCCTAAGAGATGTCCTCATGTTGAGGACTCTAATGACGCAAAAAAGGCTGCTGCACCAAAAACAGAGGATATTTGAGCAGGGGGAAAGGACGGGCCATTTGCTGGCGTGGCTCTCCAAGGAACAGATGGTGGGGATGACGATAGGACAGATTCAAGATGCTGACGGCTCTGTTCTCTCCACCCCGGCAGATATCAATAAGGAATTTGCCTCTTACTACCAGAACTTATATCGCTCTAGAGTTGACTATGACCCTATGGAACTGACGACTTATGTGGACAATATAGACATACTGACTCTTACCCCTACATATGCTAATAAATTAGACGCCCCTATTAAAATTGAGGAAATCCTAAAAGCTTTAAAGATGATGCAGACGGGCAAAACATCGGGCCCGGATGGCATCCCAGTAGAATTTTATAAAATGTATGCAGAACAGCTGGCCCCCAAATTCCAATCCGTATTGGCCAAATCTATAGATGGTGGCTCCATTCCTGACTCAATGCATGAGGCGGTAATAGTGGTTATCCTCAAGCCAGGAATGGGTCCGACTTTGTGCTCGTCCTATCGTCCCATCTCCCTCCTCAATGTGGATACTAAAATTCTTTCAAAAATTCTGGCCAATAGAATAAATATGGTAATTACAGCCCTGATACATCCAGATCAGACGGGTTTTATGCCTGGCAGGGGAATGGACATTAATATCCAACGGTTACATACGCATATTGCGCTGGCTTCGTCCGGTGACCCTGGGGTGGTAGCCTCACTCGATGCAGAAAAGGCGTTTGATTCGGTCGAGTGAGGCTACCTCTGGGCAGTCCTCTCTAGGTTTGGGTTCGGGCCTAAATTTTTGACTTGGCTTCACATCCGTACCAATGGGACCCTGTCGGAAAGGTTTACCCTGGGGAGAGGCACAAGGCAGGGTTGCCCACTCTCCCCGGCTCTATTTGCTATGGCACTTGAGCCGCTTGCTATTTTACTTAGGGTGGACGAAGCGGTCAAGGGTATACGTGTGGGCGCACTCATAGAAAAAATTTCTTTATATGCAGATGACTCACTCCTATATTTGGCGGATGCCTCTGATTCCCTGCGTGCAGCTTTAGCCCTATTTGACACATTTGGTCGTTTTTCGGGTATACGCATCAACTGGAATAAGTCAACACTTTTTCCTCACTGCAGGTCAGTGCCCCTGACAGACACGAGAACCCCTCTGAGGTGGGTGGACGAGTTCACATACTTGGGAGTCAGAGTAGGGGGTGAGTTGAAGGGTTATCTGGACAGAAATGTCTATCCACTACTACCTCAACTTCAACAGAAGTGTTCCACTTGGAAATCCCTCCCTCTGACCCCGGTGGGTACCTACCGAAATTCTTGTACTACTTTAGGCACACCCCAGTCCTGATACCTAAATCCTTTTTTCGCCAGCTAGAAAGCGTGGTGATCTCCTTTACCTGGGCGAGGAGACCCCCACGTGTGGCAAAAAACATTTTATATCTTCCACTAGCTGGAGGCGGATTGGCGTTGCCTAACTTCTTAGTATATTACTGGGAGGCCGTCTTAGTGACTGTGAGGTGGTGGTTTTCGCAACCTCGTCAAAACCCAGCAGTTACTCTAGAAGCGGCAATCATGGGCTCTTATGCAGCGTTATCCAATCTCCCGTATAGGGGAGTGAAAGCTAACCCTGCTGTAACAGGCCTCATGAAGACCACAATCCAAGTGTGGAGATTTTCTAGGTCAGCTTTACTACAACCGTCATGTGTTTCCCCGCACACCCCACTTTGGGCCAATCCCATGCTTCCACATCTTTCCAACATTCCGGACCCGGCGGTCTGGGCTAGAAGAGGTATTACCAAATTAAAACAGGTTATGCCAAGGGGAGTCATAGCGTCCTTTAGAGAGCTGCAGCAGGCTCATAACTTGCCAAATTCCTTCCTCTTTAGGTACTGGCAGCTACAACACGCCCTCAGGGCCCAGTTTCCCTCTCAGGTGACGCTCGAGCCAGACTCAATTGAGCGCCTCCTGATTTCCGGGATGTTGGAAAAACCTTTATCTTCCCTATACCTATATTTGACAGTTGCCCATGACGTTAAAATCGACAGAACCAGAATTAAATGGCAGACAGATATCCCCTCTTTGGGTGAAGAAGAATGGGAGGAGTGCTTAACTACATTTATCCCGTCAATGATTGCAGCTAAGGATAGATTTATACAATTAAAATTCATACATAGAGCCTATTACACGCCCCAAAGACTAGCGAGAATCTATCCAGGAAGGAGCCCTAACTGCACCAGATGTGAGCTAGAAACAGGCACCTTCTTTCATATGGTCTGGTCCTGTCCCAAACTGCGCCCGTTTTGGAGTGCAGTGGTGGACAAGCTGGGAGTGGTGTGCGGTGTTGACGTACCACTGGATCCTTTAACTCTATTGCTGAGCCACCTAGAAGAAATAGGAGACCGCTATATTAAACAGTGTTTAACATATTCCTTATTTTATGCAAGGAGAGAAATACTCCTCAAATGGAAGAAAAAAGAGGCGCCCACCAAAGAAGCATGGGCGGTAAATAATGTGCTGCCGTTATACCGCATGACCTACGAGAGCAAAAATTGCCCTCAAAAATTTGATAAAATATGGTCAAGCTGGGTAGACGCATGCATTTGACCCCCGATGGAGGAGGGATGCCCCAAGTGTTGACTGAGGTCGCCGGGATTGGGTACCTCCTTGGGAGACACAAGATCAGGTCCTGCTCGGGCATTGAGTGGGGGTGGGACTTCCCATCCCCCCTCCCTCCCCGTGGATCTCCTTTTTGTTCCCCCCTCGTGCCCCCTTTCCCTCTCACGCATTTAGCTGTGGGGGTGGATGTGGCTCTCCCCCCCCCCTCCACGATGAAGTAGGGTAACTCAGATGCTTCCACTTCCATGTAATTCTATGTATTTCTTTAGGACCACCCCCCCAACGAAACACTAACTATAGGATGTCATAATTCCGCAACATGTATGCACTTTGTGTATGCTTATAATATGGGATGGAATGGAATATTTTTCATGCATGTAATGTCGCAAATATGTAGTCAACTGTTTGATATCGGATCCATATATGATGCTGACAATGTTTGTACTGTCTTAAATGTTCAATAAAATAAACTTCACTGTTAAAAAAAAAAAAAAAGCATTCAAGGGTATTCCCTTTATCACAGGCATAGAGATGGTAAAAAAGGGGAGGGGTATGCCTGTATATCAAGAATAATGTACAAGTGAATGTGAGAGATAACATCACTAAGGGAGCAAGGGAGGAGGTGGAATCATATAGGAAGAGTTACAAAGGGAAGAAACTAAGGGGAAAGCAATACTGGGAGTATGCTATAGGCCCCCTAACCAGAGGGAGGAGGCGGACCCCTATCACAATTTGGATTAGCGGCAAGGAGGGGAACTGTCATCATAATGGGTGATTTGAATTATCCAGACATAGACGGGTGGAAGGAACCGCACATTCATCTAAGGCTCGCCAGTTCCTAAATGTCTTGCAGGACAATTTCATGGGTCAGATGGTAAACGCACCAACTAGAAACAAAGTGTTACTAGACCTACTCATTACCAACAATACAGACCTGATCACAGATGTGGAAATACGGGGCAATTTAGGAGACAGCGATCACAGGTCAATTAGTTTCAGTATAAATCACACAAATAGGAAACATAAGGGGAATACAAAGACATTGAAATTCAAAATAGCCAACTTCCCTAAACTACGAACCTAGCTAGAAGATACTAATTGAGATAAAATCTTAGGAACAAAGAACACGGAGGAAAAATGGGTGTGCTTTAAGAGCATATTAAATAAGGGCATTAGGCAGTGCATCCCAATGGGAAATAAATTTAAAAGAGCTAATAAAAGTCCTCAGTGGCTTAAATCCAACGTAAAAATGCATATAAAAGCGAAGGTGAAGGCCTTCAAAAAATACAAGGCTGAGGGATCATCATCAGCATTCCAACTTTACAAAGAATGCAACAAGAAATGTAAGGGTACAATCAGGGTGGCTAAGATAGAACATGAAAGGCACATAGCAGAGGAGAGTAAAAAAAATCCCAAGAAATTCTTTAAGTACGTAAATAGTAAGAAAGGGAGGTCAGATTATATTGGTCCCATAAAGAATAATGAAGGGAATCTGGTTACTAAGGATGAAAAGATGGCAAAGGTTTTGAATTTATTCTTCTCCTCAGTCTTCACAAGGAAATCGGGGGGGCTTCAGTAACCAAAACTGCAGTGTTTATCCTCATGACACGTCACAGGAAGCACCCTCATGGCTAACATTGGACGGAATTACAAATAGACTTGAAAAACGTAACCTTAATAAGTCACTGTGACCAGATGGCTTGCACCCGAGGGTCTCTAAGGAACTCAGTCACGTAATTGCCAGACCATTGTTCCTAATTTTTACGAACAGTCTACTGACTGGAATGGTACTAGCCTATTTGGAGAAAAGCCAATGTAGCTCCAATATTTAAAAAAGGGCCCAAAATACATCCCTGGGAATTACAGACCAGTTAGCTTAACATCAATAGTATGCAAGCTCTTGAAGGGGATGATAAGGGACTATATACAAGATATTAGTAATGAGAACGGTATATTTAGCAGTAATCGGCATGGATTCATGAAGAATCGTTCTTGCCAAACCAATCTACTAACCTTCTATGAGGAGGTGAGTTGCCATCTAGATAAAGGAAGGCCCCTAGACGTGGTGTATCTGGATTTTGCAAAAGCATTTGACACAGTTCCCCATAAACGTTTACTGTACAAAGTAAGGTCCGTTGGCATGGACCATAGGGTGAGTACATGGATTGAAAACTGGCTACAAGGGGGAGTTCAGAGGGTGGTGATAAATGGGGAGTACTCGGAATGGTCAGGGGTGGGTAGTGGGGTCACCCAGGGTTCTGTGCTGGGACCAATCCTATTTAATTTGTTCATAAACGACCTGGAGAATGAGATAAATGGTTCATGTATTTGCGGATGATACTAAGATAAGCAGGGCAATAACTTCTCCGCGGGATGTGGAAACCTTGCAAGAAGATCTTAACAAAATACTGGGGTGGCAAATGAGGTTTAATGTAGAAAAATGTAAAATAATGCATTTGGGTGGCAAAAATATGAATGCAATCTATACACTGGGGGGAGAACCTCTGGGGGAATCTAGGATGGAAAAGGACCTGGGGGTCCTAGTAGATGATAGGCTCAGCAATGGCATGCAATGCCAAGCTGCTGCAAGCAAAGCAAACAGAATATTGGCATGCATTAAAAAGGGGATCAACTCCAGAGATAAAACGATAATTCTCCCACTCTACAAGACTCTGGTCCGGCTGCACCTATAGTATGCTGTCCAGTTCTGGGCACCAGTCCTCAAGAAGGATGTACTGGAAATGGAGCGAGTACAAAGAAGGGCAACAAAACTAATAAAGGGTCTGGAGGATATTAGTTATGAGGAAAGGTTGCGAGCACTGAACTTATTCTCTCCGGAGAAGAGACGCTTGAGAGGTGATATGATTTCAATGTACAAATACCGTACTGGTGACCCCACAATAGGGATAGAACTTTTCCGTAAAAGGGAATTTAATAAGACATGCAGCCATTCACTAAAATTAGAAGAAAATCATTTTAACCTTAAACTGCGTAGAGGGTTCTTTACTGTAAGAGCGGTACGGATGTGGAATTCCCTTCCACAGGCGGTGGTCTCAGCGGGGAGCATCGATAGTTTAAAAAAACTATTACATAAGCACCTGAATGACCACAACATACAGGGATATACAACGTAATACTGACATATAATCACACACATAGGTTGGACTTGATGGACTTGTGTCTTTTTTCAACCCCACCTACTATGTAACATATGTACAGACCTGTACTAGTGACTCACATTTTACACGTAACCACTCTTGCATCTTCCCATGACTCATTGTAGGATAATTAACTTGCAATTCCTTGACGGTAAAGTAAAAGTAAGGGCACAACTTTCTTTTTTGTTGTGAATAGAATGGTAAGGGGCTAGAACCCCGGTTAGGTTTTTATTGCTATCCGTGTCCCTGTTATTGAGATTCATCCCCTCTAATTAACCTGACCACCAAAGTCACTGGTAATGAAAGCGAAGGGAAATCAAAAAACTGGAGTTGCCTTCCAGAACAGAAATAAAGGAGGAATTTTCCAATGGAGGACATTTTTCCTGCGATAACTGTCTAAAGGGGATCTCTCTCACTTTGGAAAGATGCAGTATCCTCTCACTTCCTGTTGAGTCTACAGGACAGGAAGTGAAAGAAAATGTCTCTAATGAGTAAAAAAATGGCAAAAAAAAAAAAAAAAAAAACTTACAGAGGTTTTAACCGCCCCCTACACTGTCCAAAATGAAAATGTTGTAGCTTAAAGTGGAGTTCCGCCCCCACCAAGCAAAAAATTAAAAGTCAGCAGTTACACATACTGTAGCAGCTGACTTTTAATATAAGAACACTTACCTGTCCTGGAATCCAGCAATGTGCAGCAGCCCCCCCCCCCCTCTCAGCCCCCTAAGCCCTATCTCGATCCAGTGATGTGCATGAGTGCCTCAGCTCTCTGGGGACTCTGCCTCCTCTCCTCAGAGACAGCAGTGGAAGCCATTGTCTCCCAATGTTGTCAATCACAGCCACTGAGCCAATCAGGAGAGCGAGGCACAGCACTGTGTGTGAATAGACACGCAGATCTGCAGGTCAGGAGCGAGCCTGCTCGGGTGCCCCCATAGCAAACTGTTTGCTCTTGGGGCACTTGGAAGAAAGGAGCAGCCAGGAGAGCAGGCGGGGGACCCAAGAAGAAGAGGATCTGGGCTGCTCTGTGCAAAACCACTGCACAGAGAAGGTACAGTGCCTTGAAAAAGTATTCATACCCTTTGAAATTCTTTACATTTTGTCATGTTACGACCAAAAACGTAAATGTATTTTATTGGGATTTTATGTGATAGATCAACACAAAGCGGCACATAATTGTGAAGTGGAAGAAAAATGATAAATAGTTTTCCAAATTTTTCACAAATAAATATGTAAAAAGTGTGGCGTGCATTTGTATTCAGCCCCGTTTACTCTGATAGCCCTAAATAAAATCGAATGGAACCAATTGCCTTCAGAAATCACCTAATTAGTAAATAGAGTCCACCTGTGTGTAATTTAATCTCAGTATAAATACGGCTGTTCTGTGAAGCCCTCAGAGGTTTATTAGAGAACCTTAGTAAACAAACAGCATCATTAAGGCCGAGAAACACACCAGACAGGTCAGAGATACAGTTGTGGAGAAGTTTAACGCAGGGTTAGGTTATAAAAAAATGTCCCAAACTTTGAACATCTTACAGGGCACTGTTCAATCCATCATTGGAAAATGGAAAGAGTATGGCACAACTGCAAACCTACCAAGACATGGCCGTCCACCTAAACTGACAGGCTGGGCAAGGAAAGCATTAATCAGAGAAACAGCCAAGAGGCCCATGGTAACTCTGGATGAGCTGCAGAGATCCACAGCTCAGGTGGGAGAATCTGTCCACAAGACAACTATTAGTCGTGCTCTCCAAAAATCTGACCTTTATGGAAGAGTGGCAAGAAGAAAGTCATTGTTGAAAGAAAGCCATAAGAAGTCCCATTTGCAGTTTGTGATAAGCCATGTGGGGACACAGCAAACATGTGGAAGAAGGTGCTCTAGTCAGATTAGACCAAAATTGAACTTTTTGGCCTAAAAGCAAAACGCGTGTGTGGTGAAAAACTAACACTGCACATCACCCTGAACACACCATCCCCAACGTGAAACATGGTGGTGGCAGCATCATGTTGTGGGGATGCTTTTCTTCAGCAGGGACAGGTAAGATGGTCAGAGTTGATGGGAAGATGGATGGAGCCAAATACAGGGCAATCTTAGAAGAAAACCTGTTAGAGTCTGCAAAAGACTTGAGCCTGGAGTGGAGGTTCACCTTCCAGCAGGACAACGACACTAAACATACAGCCAGAGCTACAATGGAATTAAATCCAATTGAGAATCTGTGGCAAGTCATGAAAATTGTTGTTCACAGACGCTCTCCATCCAATCTGACAGAGCTTGGGCTGTTTTGCAAAGAAGAATGGGCAAAAATCTCACTCTCTAGATGTGTAAAGCTGGTAGAGACATCCTCAAAAAGACTTGCAGCTGTAATTGCAGTGAAAGGTGGTTCTACAAAGTATTGACTCAGGGGGGCTGAATACAAATGCACACCACACTTTTCACATATTTATTTGTAAAAAATGTTGAAAACCATTTATCATTTTTCTTCCACTTCACAATTATGTGCCACTTTGTGTTGGTCTATCACTTAAAATCCCAATAAAATACATTTATGTTTTTGGTTGTAGCATGACAAAATGTGGAAAATTTCAAGGGGTATAACATGTTTGTTATTATTTTATTTTTTTAAAGGAGTCTTTAATATTTTTTTTTTTTAATATTTATTGCACACATGAATATTATTCAAACAGTACATCAGGCAAGGGTTACATCCAAATCAATAAAGAAACCAACATCCTTTAGGAACAATATCGTTGTACATATCAATGTTCTCTTAGCTGAGCCAATCAGGACTCCACCCCTATCATACACTGAAGTACATGTGCTTTTTCCTTTTTTAAAAAAAAAACTTTAAACCAGAACCAAAAAAAACGGTCAGATAACCCCACTAATGCCGCATACACACGACCAGACTTTACGGCATACTTGGTCCGGCATACTGGAGTTCGTCGGACAATTCGATCGTGTGTGGGCTCCAGCAGACTTTTTTTCTCAAAAGTTTGACGGACCTAGAAATGAAACATGTTTCAAATCTGTCCGACGGACTTGAGTCCGGACCAAAAGTCCGCTCGTCTGTGTGCTAGTCCGACGGACAAAAAGCCACGTTAGGGCAACTATTGGCTACTGGCTATGAACTTCCTTGTTTTAGTCCGGTCGTACGTCATCACGTACAAATCCATCGGACTTTGGTTGATCGTGTGTAGGCAAGACCGTTCATTCGGAAAGTCCGTCGTAAAGTCCGTCGAAAAGACCGCCGGACAAAGTCTGCCATAAAGTCCGCTCGTGTGTACGTGGCATAAGAGAAAAAAACCCCTCCCTCCCCTCCCTTCCCATGGGATGTTTGCATTCAGTGTTGTGCTCGATAGGATACATGAACCCAACTCTGTTCAATTTGAAAGAAATATACTCACTATCTTCCCTCTGTCACAGTTTTCAAAAAGTGAGAGTGTTCTTAAACAGTCTAATGGTCTATCATCCCTCATCTTCCAACGTATTCTCAGAGTCGACCTTCCTAAACTTCTTGGGAGCCCCTCTAGCTTCATGGGTCATTTTATACATCAGGACATCAGCATTTATTATTTTTATCCACATCCCTAGAGTCAGCTGTTCGTCATATATCCAACGTCTGGCAATGAGTTTCCTCACACCAAAGAATAGGATCCTAAGGAACAGTTTTGTGTATGCATTCATCTCCTCTTTATCAAAGACCCTAAGGAGGCATCGTAGGGGAGAGCAAATGTTAGGCAGATCAAAATGGTCCGAGATAAATTCAGTCACCTGCGACCATAATGGTCTCACTTTTTTGCATTCCCAGACCATATGTAGGAAATGGCCTTTCACCCCCTTGCATTTATGGCAGTCAGCCGTTTCCCTCCTTTGCATTCGGCAAAGTCTAGCTGGCGTATAATGCTGTTGGTGAAGGTAACAGAACTGAATAATTTTATCCATGGAGGAAACAACAGACACCAAATATGTGTCCAGTACCTCCTGCCACAGTTCCTCCGACAACTCCGGGACAATCGGCACCCATCGCGCCATGGACCTAGAAGTTGTAGTCATTACCCAGGGCCCACTGCCCCGTACTATCTAGAGATTCGCTTAGCTTGATCTGGATCAATCAGAACCTTCTCGAAAGTCCATAGGAGGCTTTAATATTACTTTGAGTCGAGTCCCCTCCTTATTGGGTCCTCCCTCCCTCCAGTGCCGCCATTATGGTGCATGTGCAGATGAAGGGCTCTGCCTGGCCTTCAGGTCCTGGCAGAGCCCTTTGGCACATCTTTACACGTGCAGGAAATTTCCTGTGCATGTGCAAAGGCGCTCCAGCAGTGGACTATCCCTCGGCATCCTATCTTCCAGGGCTTTGCATTGGACTTGATGACGTCATGACGACCTGGGGCCACTAGGGAGAAGAGGCTGCGGGAACCGGTCCTACAGCTTGGAGGAAGCCTGCGGGAGTGGAAGATCAGATTACTTTTTCTGCTCCACCTAGACCTAATCAAGCCTTTATCCCTCGCAATATGAGGCAGCCCACTGCAAGGGAGCATTTTTCTCGGCTCGTCGTAGTGTTGTACGTCACCGCGTTCTTGGCGGTCGAAAGTTCAGAGAACTTTTGTGTGACCGCCCGGGTGTATGCAAGGCAAGCTTGAGCAGAATCCCGTCGGAAAAACCATCATAGCTTTTTTCCGACCAAAATTCCGATCGTGTGTACGCGGCATTAGGCCTCAAACAAATGTCCATAAGACATCAAATTTGGGCGTACTACCACACCTGGGAGCCACCATTGTTGTGTACATGTATACAGATGTATGACCCTGGATGCAAAACCTTCTGCGTGCAGGGTCATACAGGACATCCATATGCATGTGTATTTTTACTCAACTGGCATGCTGTATACTAGCACAACTGTATACTCGTGTACAGACATTGATTTCTATTGGCGACTGTGTGCAGCACCCATGGCTCCCAGTTCGGGAAATATACCCGAATTTACGGCTCCAAGCGACCATATGCATGAGGCTTTATGCAGCGCACCACACCTCAATGCAACTTATGGTGTGCACAGGACACATAGATAACAATTTGTTTGTGCCCTTTGCATTGAGCCTATATTGATCTATGCAGCTCAATGAATATGGTGAGAATGAGCCTTAATCCTACGGTCAAGCAAGAGAATGAAGTGGGATCTTATTATATGGTAACTGAATTGGAAATTTGTCAAACAGTAAAAAAATTTAAATCTGTACTAGGAGACATGCAATCAATAGGATGGGAAACTACAAGGAACATAGAGAATGCTGGTTCTGCAGAGGTTGTCCATTTCAGTTTTAGGGCTATTGGCCCTTATAACACAAGGGCCCTGTAACATTTAATCAATGGGTTATATATGAATTTGCATGTAACAATGGTTATAGAACACATTCGTCATGCCCTGCTCCATCTCCCAGCATTCTCTGCTCCCTCAGTATTGACTCATACTCTTTCTCTTATAACTCCTTTATTTCTATGACCTACATCTCTCAATCCAGGTCAACAGCAACATGTGACACAACTCAGCGCCAACTATCTCCACAGCTGCCAAGAACATAATATACTTTAACTGCCCGTCCCTCTGTTCTGTCTGAAGCATAATATATTTTATAATATAAGGGGCCACGCCTCTGCTAGACTTGTATATAAGAGCATAGGCTCTACAGAACATACTAAATTATAACTGCTGTTCTCCTTCTTATATCTATACATTAGAACATAAGCTCCACAAAATATCTAGGAGAACTTTACACTGAAGAACATGTAGTATTATAGCAAATTCTGCTTGCCTTCAGTTATAGTTGTATATATACAGTATCTCACAAAAGTGAGTACACCCCTCACATTTTTGTAAATACTTTATTATATCTTTTCATGTGACAACACTGAAGAAATGACACTTTGCTACAATGTAAAGTAGTGAGTGTACAGCTTGTATAACAGTGTAAATTTGCTGTCCCCTCAAAATAACTCAACACACAGCCATTAATGTCTAAATCACTGGCAACAAAACGAGTACACCCCTAAGTGAAAATGTCCACATTGGGCCCAAAAGTGTCAATATTTTGTGTGGCCACCATTATTTCCCAGGACTGCCTTAACCCTCTTGGGCATGGGGTTCACCAGAGCTTCACAGGTTGCCACTGGAGTCCTCTTCCACTCCTACATGATGACATCACGGAGCTGGTGGATGTTAGAGACCTTGCACTCCTCCACCTTCCGTTTGAGGATGTCCCACAGATGCTCAATAGGTTTTAGGTCTGGAGACATGCTTGGCCAGTCCATCACCTTTAGCCTCAGCTTCTTTAGCAAGGCAGTGGTCATCTTGGAGGTGTGTTTGGGGTCGTTATGTTGGAATACTGCTATGCGGCCCAGTCTCCAAAGGGAGGGGATCATGCTCTGCTTCAGTATGTCACAGTACATGTTGGCAGTCATGGTTCCCTCAATGAACTGTAGCTCCCCAGTGCCGGCAGCACTCATGCAGCCCCAGACCATGACACTCCCACCACCATGCTTGACTGTAGGCAAGACACACTTGTCTTTGTACTCCTCACCTGGTTGCCGCCACACACGCTTGACACCATCTGAAGCAAATACGTTTATCTTGGTCTCATCAGGCCACAGGACATGGTTCCAGTAATCCACGTCCTCAGTGCTGGGGCATGGTCATCTAGAGCCCAGGTCGAACGTGCCAAAATGTGCCCCTCCCCCAACATGTATGAGCATTATGTGTCAGCAAAAATCCCCCCCCCCCCCACTGAGCGCTAATCTACATGCTTACCCCCTAAACATAAATTCCCCCTCCTGCCAGTACAAATCACCCCCCTGCTGAAAACCCCCCTCTCAGCACAAATCTTTGCCCCCCATCTCCCAAATCCTCCCAGCTAAAATGCCAACCCCCCAAAAAAGTCACCCCTTCTAGCACAAATAATTTACCCCAAAAATTCCCGCCCCCAGTACACATCTCCCCCCCCCCAACTTCAAATTCCCCCTCAGCAAAAACTCTTCCTAAATCACCCCCTCCTAGCACAAATCTTCTCCCCTCCATCCCCCTCCCAACTCAAATCCCACTAAATCACTATTCCTAGCAACCCCCCCCCCCCCCAAACTAGAGCAATACTTACCCCCTTCTGCCCCACAAATTCCCACTTCCAACACAAATCCCCTCCCCCCGATATCCCTGTGGTGCCCCCCCACCTCACATGGTACCACAGTGCCCAGGGCATCTTTACCTCCTGCCCACCCCTTGTCCTGGCCCTGCATGTCCTTAGTCTGCTTGTCTTCAGCAAACTGTTTGCGGGCTTTCTTCTGCATCATATTTAGAAGAGGCTTCCTTCTGGGAGGACAGCCATGCAGACCAATTTGATGCAGTGTGCAGCGTATGGTCTGAGCACTGACAGTCTGACCCCCCACCCCTTCAACCTCTGCAGCAATGCTGGCAGCACTCATACTTCTATTTCCCAAAGACAACCTCTGGATATGGCGCTGAGCATGTGCACTCAACTTCTTTGGTCGACCATGGTGAGGCCTGTTCTGAGTGGAACCTGTCCTGTTAAACCTCTGTATGGTCTTGGCCACCATGCTGCAGCTCAGTTTTGGGGTCTTGGCAATCATCTTATAGCCTAGGCCATCTTTATGTAGAACAACAATTCTTTTTTTCAGATCCTCAGAGAGTTCTTTGCCATGAGGTGCCATGTTGAACTTCCAGTGACCAGTATTGGAGAGTGAGAGCGATAACACCAAATTTAACACACCTGCTCCCCTGAGACCTTGTAACACTAACGAGTCACATGACACCGGGGAGGGAAAATGGCTAATTGGGCCCAATTTGGACATTTTCACTTAGGGGTGTACTCACTTTTGTTGCCAGCGGTTTAGACATTAATGGCTGTGTGTTGAGTTATTTTGAGGGGACAGCAAATTTACACTGTTATACAAGCTGTACACTCACTACTTTACATTGTAGCAAAGTGTCATTTCTTCAGTGTTGTCACATGAAAAGATATAATAAAATATTTACAAAATGTGAGGGGTGTACTCACTTTTGTGAGATACTGTATATATATATATATATATATATATATATATATATATATATATATATATACATATATATATATATATATATATATACATACACACACACTATATTACCAAAAGTATTGGAACACTGCCTTTACACGCACATGAACTTTAATGGCATCCCAGTCTTAGTCCGTAGGGTTCAATATTGAGTTGGCCCACCCTTTGCAACTATAACAGCTTCAACTCTTCTGAGAAGGCTGTCCACAAGGTTTAGGAGTGTGTCTATGGGAATGTTTGACTATTCTTCCAGAAGCGCATTTGTGAGGTCAGGCACTGATGTTGGACGAGAAGGCCTGGCTCGCAGTCTCTGCTCTAATTAATCCCAAAGGTGTTCTATCGGGTTGAGGTCAGGACTCTGTGAAGGCCAATCAATTTCCTCCACCCCAAACTCACTTATCCATGTCTTTATGAACCTTGTCATGTGACTTAAAAACAGCATCAAAAATGTAAAATGGCTGCGCTATTGATGCATTCTTGCTGCGTTTTCAGGGCCAGTTCACACCAAAGAAACCCAGTCCGGATTTGTTCCAGGTGCATTTCTGCATGCGCACTTTTTATGCATTTCCAGTGAGTTTTTTATGCTTACCAGTGCATTTTTTCCCCTCTTTTTTTTTTTTCTTCACCTTAAATGAGGGCATGTGCATTCCTGTGCATTTTTGATGCATTTTACTGCGTTCCAGTACAATTAAGTGCAGAAAAAATGCAGAATGTTTCTACTACTGGAACGCACTGGAACTGAGCGCTCTGTGAACTATGCCATTGAAACTATATAACCTGCTATCCATGAGTTTCTGATGCAGAAACATTTTTTCTATAGGCTTAAGGTCTGGAGACTGGCTAGGCCACCTTATGACCTTATTGTGCTTCTTCTTGAGCCACTCCTTTGTTGCCTTGGTGGTAGGTTTTGGGCCATTGTCATGCTGGAAGACCCATCCACCACCCATTTTCAGTGTTCTGGCTGAGGGAAGAGGGTTCTCATCAAAGATTTTACAATACATGGCCCGTCCATTGGCCCCTCAATGCGGCAAAGTCAGCCTGTACCTTTAACATAGAAACAGCCCCAAAGCATAATGTTTCCACCTCCGTACTTGACTGTAGGGATGGTATTCTTAGGGTCAGAATTTTTCTTCCTCCAAACACGGTGAGTTGAGTTAATGCCAAAGAGCTCAATTTTGGTCTCTTCTGACCACAGCACTTTCTCCCAATCTGTCTCTGAATCATTTAGATGTTAATTGGAAAACTTCAGACGGCCTGTACATGTGTCTTCTTGAGGAGGGGGACCTTGTGGGCACTGCAGGATTCCAATTCATGGCGGCCTCTAGTGTTACCAATGGTTTGTTTGGTGACTGTGGTCCCAACCGCCTTGAGATCATTCACAAGCTCCTCCAGTGTAGTTCTGGGCTGATCCCTCACTTTTTTCATGGTCATCTTTACCCCATGAGGTGAAATCTTGCATGGAGCTCCAGAGCTAGGGCGATTGATGGTTATTTTGTATTTCTTCCATTTGCGAATAATCACTCCAATAGTTGTCTCCTTCTCACCAAAATTCTTGCTGATGGTCTTGTAGCCCATTCCAGCCTTGTGCAGGTCTACAATCTTGTCCCTGATGTCCTTGGACAGCTCTTTGCTCTTGCCCATGATGGTGAGCTTTGAATGGAAGAAAGAGATTCTGTGGAGAGGTGTCTTTTATACACATAACGAGTTGTCGTTAGGAGCACCTTCTTAAAGTCACAGGACTGATCTGTGTAGCACATGAGCATATACTGAAGCCAGCCTGTGGGGAGCCAGAATTATTGTTGGTTGGTAGGGGATCAAATACTTATTTTACTCACTGAACTGCAACTCAATTTATAACATTTGTATCATGTGTTTTTTTCTGGATTTTTGGTTGATATTCTCTAACCTTTAAAATGCACCTATGATAAAATCTATAGACCCTTCACTTCATTTCCCCACTGCATACTGTATACTGTATAGGCTTGGTATCGAACTAATCTCAGGATTGTCTTTTTATTAGTGCAAAGTGAACAATAATCATACTGTTGCATATTTATTAAACTAATGAGAATGATTGGTTAATTATAGATTAAATATCACCACTCCCGCTAGGAGAAAGTATTTAGTAAATGATGACAGAATGAGGTCTGTAGTGTCAGGCGGACACTAAAGTTCACGTTCATTTTATTGAGTCCTAAAACAAAGGCTCCGATTTATTCCTATATCTGGGTCACGATCTTTCATACGAGTGTTGGGGAGCTCTCAGGATGCATCAGGATATTATGTAGGGTACTGTATTTGGTAGGACCAGCTTTCCTTTGGAGACCAATGCCTTTGTCTTTTTTTTTTCTTCCCTTTTTGGTTCTGACGTAGCAATCTCTTTTTTCTAACCTACTCCAGACACATGGTTGGATTTATTTGTTATGGGCAGCACAACATTTTTCTAATGGGTAAAATGAGATACATACCAATCAGCCATAACATTATGACCATTAACAGGGGAAGTGAATAATATTGATTATCTTGTTGAAAGTGGGTGGGATAGATTAGGCAGCAAGTGAACATGTCGTGCCTGAAGTGGACGCGTTGAAAGCAAAAAAATTGGCAAGCGTAAGGATTTGAGTGACTGACAAAGGGCCAAGTTATGATGGCTAGACCAGTGTTTTTAAGTCACCCTTTAGAAATGTGCACAATCCTGGGGCACACCCGTCTGAGGGTTCGTTCACATCAGGAGGTGCGTGTTCCCACACATTGCATTTTTTAATGGCTGCGAACATACGTGCATTTGCTAGATGCATGGGGTTGTCACTAATAATTAATGGTACCCATGAGCGACTGCAAAAGGCATTTTTCTGCAGTATGGGAAAACGTGATTTTGCACGTGTTACCGCACTGCACCTGGTGTGAGCAAGCCCTAAAATGTAGTCTGTTGGACAGAGTTCAGTGATCTTAGGTTGTAACTCTTCTTCCCCCAAATTCCCCCTCCTAGCATGAATCCCCTTCCCACCCAATCCCCTCCTCCGAGAACGAACCCCTTCAAATTCCTCCTCCTAGCACACCCCCCCCCACACCCCATTCCTCCCCCCTAGCACAAACCTTCACAAATTTCCATCTCCCATTGACCACAAACCTCCCCAAATTCCTCCTCCTAGCACAAACCCTGCAAATCCCCCCTCCAAACACAAACCGCCCGAAAATCCACCTCCTTGTACAAACCCCCCAAATCCCCTCTTCTAGCACAAACTCCCTTCTCCCAAATCCTCACTCCTAGCACAAATCCCGATCCCAAATCCACACTCCTAGCACAAATCCCGCTCCCAAATCCACACTCCTAGCACAAGCCCCACTCTCAAATCCCCCCTGTTAGCACAAACCCCCTGCTCCCAAATCCCCCCTCTTAGCACAAACCCCCTGCTCCCAAATCCCCCCTCTTAGCACAAACCCCCTGCTCCCAAACCCCCCCTCTTAGCACAAACCCCCTGCTCCCAAATCCCCCCTCTTAGCGCAAACCCCCTGCTCCCAAATCCCCCCTCTTAGCGCAAACCCCCTGCTCCCAAATCCCCCCTCTTAGCACAAACCCCCTGCTCCCAAATCCCCCCTCTTAGCACAAACCCCCTGCTCCCAAATCCCCCCTCTTAGCACAAACCCCCTGCTCCCAAATCCCCCCTCTTAGCACAAACCCCCTGCTCCCAAATCCCCCCTCTTAGCACAAACCCCCTGCTCCCAAATCCCTCCTTGTAGCACAAACCCCCTGCTCCCAAATCCCCCCTCTTAGCACAAACCCCCTGCTCCCAAATCCCCCCTCTTAGCACAAACCCCCTGCTCCCAAATCCCCCCTCTTAGCACAAACCCCCTGCTCCCAAATCCCCCCTCTTAGCACAAACCCCCTGCTCCCAAATCCCCCCTCTTAGCACAAACCCCCTGCTCCCAAATCCCTCCTTGTAGCACAAACCCCTTGCTCCCAAATCCCCCCTCTTAGCACAAACCCCCTGCTCCCAAACCCCCCCTCTTAGCACAAACCCCCTGCTCCCAAATCCCCCCTCTTAGCACAAACCCCCTGCTCCCAAATCCCCCCTCTTAGCACAAACCCCCTGCTCCCAAATCCCCCCTCTTAGCACAAACCCCCTGCTCCCAAATCCCCCCTCTTAGCACAAACTCCCTGCTCCCAAATCCCCCCTCTTAGCACAAACCCCCTGCTCCCAAATCCTCCCTCTTAGCACAAACCCCCTGCTCCCAAATCCCCCCTCTTAGCACAAACCCCCTGCTCCCAAATCCCCCCTCTTAGCACAAACCCCCTGCTCCCAAATCCCCCCTCTTAGCACAAACCCCCTGCTCCCAAATCCCCCCTCTTAGCACAAACCCCCTGCTCCCAAATCCTCCCTCTTAGCACAAACCCCCTGCTCCCAAATCCCCCCTCTTAGCACAAACTCCCTGCTCCCAAATCCCCCCTCTTAGCACAAACCCCCTGCTCCCAAATCCTCCCTCTTAGCACAACAACCCCCCCCCCCCAAAAAAAAATCCCGCTTCCTAGCACAAGCCCCTGCTCTCAAATCCTCCCTCCAAGCACAAACCCCCTGCTTGAAAATCCCCCCCACCTAGCACAACAACCCCCCCCCCAAATCCCCCTCCAAGCACAAAAACCCCCCAAATCCCCCATCATAGCACAAACCCCGCTCCCAAATCCTCCCTACAAGCACAAACCCCCTGCTCGCAAATCCCCAACCTAGCACAACACAACCCCCCCCAATCCCCCTCCCAGCACAACAATACCCCCTCCTAGCACAAATCCTCCCTCCTAGCGCAAACCCCGCTCCCAAAGCCTCCTAGCACAACCCCCCCCCCTGAAATTCCCATTCCTACCACAAACCTGTTCCCCCTGTATAGGAGCAGTGTAGTGAAGGAGAGCACGCCCCGCACCTTCTCCCGGCTCTTTCCTCCCCCCTGCCTCTATGTGTACTATTGTCAGCAAAACAGAAAACTGTGTGTGCTGCCCGACATGTCCTTAGCAATCAATGACGTCAGCAGTTGGTAGGAAACGGGCGGGCACCGGTTTCCGTCTTGCCAGTAATAGTACACATAGCAGCAGAGAGGAGTAGAGAGCGTGGAGGAGGTGTGGGGTGTGAGCTCTCTCTCTCTCTCTCTCTCTCTCTCTCTCTCCTCGCTGTGCACAAGACTTTGATCAGGGTCTCACTCAGACCTGGATGTTGTTGCAACACCCCTGAGGACTCTTGCAGCACCCCAGGGTGCCGTGGAACCCGCGGGTTGAAAAACCCTGGGCTAGACGACTGGGTTAGATCAACTCCAAAACCACAGTGGTCAGGACCGACCCAAAGTGGTCCAAGGAAGTAAAATACGGTGAACCGATAACAGGGTCATAGGCGGCCTAGGCACATTGATACACGTAGGGAGCAAAGGCTGGCCTTTGTAGTCCAATCCAATAGAAAAGCTACTTCGGCTCAAATTGCTAAAAAAGATAAAGCTGGTTCCAATAGAAGGGTGTCAGAACACACAGTGCACCGCAGTCAGGGTCCCCATTGTGACCCGGTCAGGGTCCCCATTATGACCCGTGTCCACAGCCAAAACTGCCTACAATGGCCACGTGAGCATCAGAACTGGACCACGGAGCAATGGAAGAAGGTGACCTTGTCTGATGAATCATTGTTACTTTTACATCATGTGGATGGCCGGGTGTGGTTACAAAGTTACATAGTTGGTAAGGTTAAAAAAAGACACAAGTCCATCAAGTCCAACCTATGTGTGTGTGTGCACTTTTATATCTATAGTACATTGTATATCCCTGTATGTTGTGGTCATTCAGGTGCTCATCTAATGTTTTTTTGAAACTATCGATGCTCCCCACTGAGACCACCGCCTGTGGAAGGGAATTCCACATCCTTACCTCTCTTACAGTAAAGAACCCTCTACGTAGTTTAAGGCTAAACCGCTTTTCTTCTAGTTTTAGTAAATGGCGCGTGTCTTTTTAAATTCCCTTTCGCGGAAAAGTTTTATCCCTATTGTGGGGTCACCAGTACAGTATTTGTGTGTCACTTACCTGGGGAAGAGAAGGCACCGGGGTGCAGTATGGGAAGAAGGCAGTGTGATGCTTTGTCTAGTGGGGACCACCATGTCTTGATGGGTCAGGCCTGTTTTAGCGGCAAAGAGAGGACCTACTCAGTATTAGTGGGTGGGCATAATGTTATAGCTGATCGGTATACATCCTGTATTTGTAGTATGCATTTTTTGCTGACTGTTGTAGGTGTCTGAAGGGGCTTGGGCAGAAGCTGTGTACCAGAGCCCTGCCAGCTTCAAGCTCTGAAAAGACTGATGATTAAGGTTTGACAATCATTTTGATATAACGATTATTATGAACCTTTTGTGTTCCTTTTTAGAGTTTTTACACAGTAAGATAATTAGAAAATGGCTCTGGTAGGCAGTGGTTAATCCAAAGTGTTATGCCGCGTACACACGAGCGGAATGTCCGACAGAAAGAGTCCAATGGGAGCTTTTCATCGTATATTCCGATCGTGTGTATGCCCCATCGGACTTTTTTTTTTCGAAAATTCTGACGGACTTAGATAGAGAACATGTTCTAAGTATTTCCGACGAAACCAATTCCTATCGGGAAAACCGCTTGTCTGTATGCTGTTCAGACGGACCAAAAACAACGGATGCTCTGAAGCAAGTATGAGATGGAAGCTATTGGCTACTGGCGATTGAACTTCCTTTTTCTAGTCCCGTCG
Organism: Aquarana catesbeiana; assembly: GCF_042186555.1. NCBI lineage: Eukaryota > Metazoa > Chordata > Amphibia > Anura > Ranidae > Aquarana > Aquarana catesbeiana. The sequence goes on from NC_133326.1 coordinate 653,762,384, forward strand.
TACGTGTTGTACGTCACCGCGTTCTGGACGGTCGGAATTTGGTGTGATCGTGTGTACGCAAGACAGTTTCAGCGCAACTCCATTGGAAAAATCTTTCCGACGGAAAAAACAGTCGTGTGTACAGGGCATTAGTTTTAGGTTTGCAAGTTTTAGGTTTAGTGTTAGGGCTACAGGAAGGGTAAGTGTGAAGGTTAGTATTAGGGAAACAAAGGGGGGATGAGGGTTAAGGTTAGAGTTACAGGGAGGGTTAGTGTTAGGGTTAAAATTACAGGGTGGATTGGTGTTAGGTATACAGGGATTGTTAGTGTGAGGGTTAGAGTAATAGAGGGAGTTGGTGTTAGGTTTAGTGTTAGGATACAGGGAGGGTTGGTGTTAGGTTTAGTGTTAGGATACAGGAAGGGTTGGTGTTAGGTTTAGTGTTAGGATACAGGGAGGGTTGGTGTTAGGTTTAGTGTTAGGATACAGGGAGGGTTGGAGTGTGAGCTAAGAGTACAGGGAGGGTTGGTGTTAGGTTTAGTGTTAGGATACAGGAAGGGTTGGTGTTAGGTTTAGTGTTAGGATACAGGGAGGGTTGGAGTGTGAGCTAAGAGTACAGGGAGGGTTGGTGTTAGGTTTAGTGTTAGGATACAGGAAGGGTTGGTGTTAGGTTTGGTGTTAGGATACAGGGAGGGTTGGTGTTAGGTTTAGTGTTAGGATACAGGGAGGGTTGGTGTGTGAGCTAAGAGTACAGAGAGAGTTGGTGTTAGGTTTAGTGTTAGGATACAGGGAGGGTTGGTGTGTAAGCTAAGAGTACAGGGAGGGTTTGTGTTAGGTTTAGTGTTAGGATACAGGGAGGGTTGGTGTGTAAGCTAAGAGTACAGGGAGGGTTGGTGTTAGGTTTAGTGTTAGGATACAGGGAGGGTTGGTGTGTAAGCTAAGAGTACAGGGAGGGTTTGTGTTAGGTTTAGTGTTAGGACACAGTGAGGGTTGGTGTGTAAGCTAAGAGTACAGAGAGAGTTGGTGTTAAGTTTAGTGTTAGGATACAGGGAGGGTTGGTGTGTGAGCTAAGAGTACAGGGTGGGTTGGTGTTAGGTTTAGTGTTAGGATACAGGAAGGGTTGGTGTTAGGTTTGGTGTTAGGATACAGGAAGGGTTGGTGTTAGGTTTAGTGTTAGGATACAGGGAGGGTTGGTGTTAGGTTTAGTGTTAGGATACAGGAAGGGTTGGTGTTAGGTTTAGTGTTAGGATACAGGGAGGGTTGGTGTTAGGTTTAGTGTTAGGATACAGGGAGGGTTGGTGTGTGAGCTAAGAGTACAGGGAGGGTTGGTGTTAGGTTTAGTGTTAGGATACAGGAAGGGTTGGTGTTAGGTTTGGTGTTAGGATACAGGGAGGGTTGGTGTGTGAGCTAAGAGTACAGAGAGAGTTGGTGTTAGGTTTAGTGTTAGGATACAGGGAGGGTTGGTGTGTAAGCTAAGAGTACAGGGAGGGTTTGTGTTAGGTTTAGTGTTAGGATACAGGGAGGGTTGGTGTGTAAGCTAAGAGTACAGGGAGGGTTTGTGTTAGGTTTAGTGTTAGGATACAGGGAGGGTTGGTGTGTGAGCTAAGAGTACAGGGAGGGTTGGTGTTAGGTTTAGTGTTAGGATACAGGAAGGGTTGGTGTTAGGTTTAGTGTTAGGATACAGGGAGGGTTGGTGTGTGAGCTAAGAGTACAGAGAGAGTTGGTGTTAGGTTTAGTGTTAGGATACAGGGAGGGTTGGTGTGTAAGCTAAGAGTACAGGGAGGGTTTGTGTTAGGTTTAGTGTTAGGATACAGGGAGGGTTGGTGTGTAAGCTAAGAGTACAGGGAGGGTTTGTGTTAGGTTTAGTGTTAGGATACAGGGAGGGTTGGTGTGTGAGCTAAGAGTACAGGGAGGGTTTGTGTTAGGTTTAGTGTTAGGATACAGGGAGGGTTGGTGTGTAAGCTAAGAGTACAGGGAGGGTTGGTGTTAGGTTTAGTGTTAGGATACAGGGAGGGTTGGTGTGTGAGCTAAGAGTACAGGGTGGGTTGGTATTATAAATGGAGGGGGTGTTGTTAGGGCTACAGAGAGGGTTAGCATGAAGGTTGGTGTTAGAGTTAAAGCGATGGCAACTGTTACAGTTACAGGGAGAGTTAGTGTGAAAGCTAATGTTAAGGTTACAGAGAGGATCGGTTTTAATGATGGTGTTAAGCCGGCCATAGACAGAGAGATTTTTTTCCTGTAACCACAGGAAAACCACCAAAATCGCTCGATTCCCCCATTACACAGTCTTCCCATTGTGTTCTCCCGGTGGGGGCAGGAGAAGCCATACCTGCAGGGGGAACACAGTGATTATTGCTAGCGGCGGCAATAATCGGATGACAAATCTGACAGGCTGGTTGCACCCAAATTGGTCGATCAATCCAGGGAAGTTAAGTGTGAGAGTTAGTGTTACAGTGACCCTTGGGGTGAGTGTTAGAGTTAAGATTACAGGAAGAACTGGTTTTAGGGATAAAGGTTACACTTACAGGAAGGGTTAGTTTGAGGAACTGTACTAGGGTTAAAGGGACAATTAGTGTGAAGGGTCACAGGAAAGTTTTGGTGTTAGGGTTACAAGAAGGGTTAGTGTGAAGGATAATGTTAGGGTTACAAGGAGGGTTAGTGTGAAGGGTAGGGTTACAGGAAGGATTAAAGCTAAGGATTTAGGGAGGTTAAGTGTGAGAGTTAGTGTTAGGGTTACAGGGAGGTTAAGTGTGAAGGACAGTGTTAGGGTCATAGGCTGGGTTAGCATGAAGAATAGTGATAGGGTTGCAGGGAGGTTTAGTGTTAGGGTTACAAGGAGGTTTAGTGTGAAGAACAGTGTTAGGGTTACATGGAGGGTTAGTGTGAAGGATAGTGATAGGGTCACAGGGAAGTTTTGGTGTTTAGGGTTACATGGAGGGTTAGTGTAAAGGATAGTGTTAGGGTTACAAGGAGGGTTAGTGTGAAGGATAGTGCTAGGGTTACAAGGAGGTTTCGTGTAAAGGATAGGGTAAGTGTTAGGGTTACAAGGAGGTTTAGTGTAAAGGATAGTGTTAGGGTTACAAGGAGGGTTAGTGTGAAGGATGGTGTTAGGGTTACAAGGAGGTTTAGTGTAAAGGATAGTGTTAGGGTTACAAGGAGGGTTAGTGTGAAGGATAGTGTTAGGGTTACAAGGAGGTTTAATGTGAAGGATAGTGTTAGGGTTACAAGGAGGGTTAGTGTGAAGGATAGTGTTAGGGTTACAAGGAGGGTTAGTGTGAAGGATGGTGTTAGGGTTACATGTAGGTTTAGTGTGAAGGATAGTGTTAGGGTTACAAGGAGGTTTAGTGTGAAGGATAGTGTTAGGGTTACAAGGAGGGTTAGTGTGAAGGATGGTGTTAGGGTTACATGTAGGTTTAGTGTGAAGGTTTGTGTTAGGGTTACATGGAGGGTTAGTGTGAAGGTTAGTGTTAGGGTTACATGGAGGGTTAGTGTGAAGGATAGTGTTAGGGTTACATGGAGGGTTAGTGTGAAGGATAGTGTTAGGATTACAAGGAGGTTTAGTGTGAAGGATAGTGTTAGGGTTACAAGGAGGTTTCGTGTAAAGGATAGTGTTAGGGTTACAAGGAGGTTTAGTGTGAAGGATGGTGTTAGGGTTACATGGAAGGTTAGTGTGAAGGTTAGTGTTAGGGTTACATGTAGGTTTAGTGTGAAGGATAGTGTTAGGGTTACATGTAGGTTTAGTGTGAAGGATGGTGTTAGGGTCACATGTAGGTTTAGTGTGAAGGATGGTGTTAGGGTCACATGTAGGTTTAGTGTGAAGGATGGTGTTAGGGTCACATGTAGGTTTAGTGTGAAGGATGGTGTTAGGGTTACAAGGAGGTTTAGTGTGAAGGATAGTGTTAGGGTTACAAGGAGGTTTAGTGTGAAGGATAGTGTTAGGGTTACAAGGAGGTTTAGTGTGAAGGATGGTGTTAGGGTCACATGTAGGTTTAGTGTGAAGGATGGTGTTAGGGTCACATGTAGGTTTAGTGTGAAGGATGGTGTTAGGGTCACATGTAGGTTTAGTGTGAAGGATGGTGTTAGGGTCACATGTAGGTTTAGTGTGAAGGATAGTGTTAGGGTTACAAGGAGGTTTAGTGTGAAGGATGGTGTTAGGGTTACATGTAGGTTTAGTGTGAAGGATAGTGTTAGGGTTACAAGGAGGTTTAGTGTGAAGGATGGTGTTAGGGTTACAAGGGGGTTTAGTGTGAAGGATAGTGGAAAGTTTAATTTCACATTTAGAGGGACAATTAGGCAAACAGAAATTCAGAAAAAATGCAAGAAATTAGGGCTGTGGAATCTCTTTGCCCCATGAAATGTAACCGTGATGTCTGATTAGTGGTGTGGCAGATCGTGTCTTTTTCCAAAAAAACGTGGGTGATAAAGGTCACTGCTCATCCAAGTCCTTTCAAACTGTCCCTACCCCTGTCCGTTTATTAGGACCTAATGACATTGCAGACACTTCACCGTTCACCAACCTCACTAGCTGCCTCCAAAATAATAAATGCTTTCCCAAAGCGTAATCAGTAGGTTCACATTCATGTATACAAAGTGCAGCCTAAGTAGCACAAAAGCACATTGTGGCAGATTAGAGTGTAAGCTCTGCGGGGCAGACAGTGGGTTCTATTTTTACAGGCTGGGCTTATCCCTCCATTTGTGTGTCTGCAGCTTCTCTCCCTCTCTCCTCCTTGTCTCTCCTCAGCCCCCATCCTCTGTCAGACACACACAGATTGTGACGTTTGGTTATGCAATGTCTGACCCACTAACACACATTCTCAAAGAGAGAGAGAGCGAAGCAGAGAGAGGAGAGGAGTGATGCCAGGAAAGTAGAGCACACACACACACAACAGAAGGAGGAGATAGAGAGAAACACACGCTCACAAAACAACAGCAAGCCAAAAGCATCGCACTGACCTGCTGCTGGGACCAGGCAGGTAAGTGGCCATTGACTAATGCTCTGATCTACCTGTATGATAGCTATAGAATTGGGAAACTTACATCCATGAATCCCTTTCCACGTGCAAGGCAGGAAGGCGTGCTTTGGCTGTATGTAGAGTAGCGGCAGCAGCAGCAGGTGAGTTGTACAATTCCTGAAAAGTATTTTGTTCTCATCCAGACAAAAAAGAGCTATACTCTATTAAAGGGCCACTCCACCCAAAATTGATATTAATGTTTCTGTTACCAGTGGAGGTTGCTGCACTCTATGACCTATTGGCTTTTCCTATGGCTTGGGAAGTCGAAGTGGGCTTTAGGTTACAAGTTTCCTCTAGCCACCATGGAGTCCCAGCCAGCAAAGGGAGTCTCACTCCTCCAGCTGCATTTTATCGGTATTCATGCTTTCAAATAAAAACTGGAGGTAACCAGCTTTTAGAACCCTGAAATCTTATAATTTCTATATTTTTTTATTTACTATAAAGACATCACACTTGTGCCAATGTCGTCTGTCGGTCTGTCCACAATTTTGATGAGTCGCCAGCTAACGCGGGTCAGACACTTTTTTTGGTTTGCCTTGTGTACAATTAAAAACTCTAAAATTAGCACATAAAAGAAAAGTCTGTGAAGCATGTGCCAACTCGGATTTGGGCAAAACTGTGCTAGGGTGAGGGGGCAGAAAGTCACATCAAATGGCCAAGTCTAGAGCCGCTAGGATCTTGTAAGTGAGCCAAAGCAAGCTGTGCGTTCATTGTTAGAACAAAAGAAGCCAAAAGTTTGGTGTCAGCATGCGCTCCATGACCACCTTGCTCCTGGAATTAGTCTGCTCGGAGAGCTTACTAGGGGCTGTAACTACCTAGCTCCTGGAATTGGTTGAGTGACAGATGGAGTTAATAGGTGCCATGACTATTTGACTCTGAGAATTAGTGTAATGTTTAAAGGTGCCATGATTACCTGAGGTAGGAGTTTCTAAGATGTTGTGACTACCTTACTTCTGGAATTGGTCCAGTTGGGGGATTCTTTGGTGTCGTGACACCCTACTTCTGAAATTAGTCCAGCGGAGGGGGGGGGGGGGGTTCTTAGGCGTTGTGACTACTTTATTTCTGAAATTAGTCCAGTGGGGGGTTCTTATGGGGTCATAACTACTTTGTGTCTGGAATTAGCCCAGTGAGGGGGAGGGTTCTTAGGTGTCGAGACTACCTTACTCTTGGAATAAGTCCAGTGGAGGGTTCTTAGGTGTCATTACTACTTTACTTCTGTAATTAGTCCAGTGGGGGATTCTCAAGGGTTATGACTACCTTACATGTGGAATTAGTCCAGTGGAGGGGGTTGTTAGACGGTGCAACTACCTTACTCCTGGAATTAGTCCACTTGGCATTCTTAGGGGTTATGACTACCTTACATCTAGAATTAGTCCAATGGAGGGGGTTGTTAGACAGTGCGACTACCATACATCTGGAATTAGCCCAGTGTGGGGGAGGGTTCTTAGGTGTCGAGACTACCTTACTGTTGGAATTAGGCCAGTGGGGGGTTCTTGGGTGTTGGGACTGCTCCACTTTTGGAATAAGTCCAGTGGGGGGGGGGGTTCTTTGGCATCGGACTGCTCTACTTCTTGAATAAGTCCAGTCGGGGTTCTCAGGGGTCATAACTACTTTGTGTCTGGAATTAGCCCAGTGAGGGGGAGGGTCTTAGATGTCGAGACTACCTTACTCTTGGAATAAGTCCAGTGGAGGGTTTTTAGTTGTCATTACTACTTTACTTCTGCAATTAGTCCAGTGGGGGATTCTTAGGGGGTTATGACTACCTTACATCTGGAATTAGTCCAGTGGAGGGGGATGTTAGACGGTGAGACTACCTTACTCCAGGAATTAGTCCAGTTGGGGGTTCTTAGGTGTTGTGACTACCTTACTTGTGAAATTAGTCCATTAGGTGGGTCTTGGGAGTTGTGACTACCTTACTCCTGGAATCAGTCCAGTAGGGGGTTCATAAGTGCCATGACGACTTTACTTCTGAAATTAGTCCAGTGAGGAGTTTTCAGTTGCCCTAACTACATGCCTTTTAGAATTAATCTAGTGGTGGAATCTTAGGTGCTACCTTACTTCTTGAATATGTTTATTGGGGGATTCTAAGATGCTTTCAGTACCTGGCTCCTAAAATTAGTTCAGTAGGAGGATTTTTTTAATGCTATGACTATCTGGCTGCTGAAAACTGTTAAGTGTGGGGGGTTCTTTGGAGCCATGAGTACCATACTCCTGGATTAAGTCCTGTGGAGGGTTCTTAGGTGCCGTAACTGCCAGGATCACAGGATCAGTTCTTATGTAATGTGAATAAGCCCAGAGAAGAGTGTAATCTGGTGTATGTTGCCCAAAGCAGCCAATACGTTTTAAACCATTTTTCCTAGAATAGATTTGAAAATATAAGGACAGATCCGATTGCTTTCATGGATACCATGCCCATTTCTCCTTTCCTAGACTTTTATACAAAATTAATGTTACAAGCCTTTTAAATACATGCACTAATGCCATTCAAGCTGGAAATGCTAGCGGCCTGGCTGCCAAGCTGATTCTAAGGTTTCAGCACTTTCGGAGGCACTGACCCGCAACAAGTATGCCGATTGAGAGTTCTGCCTTTGCCAATCTGCTTGCTTGCTTTGGGTCGGGGACAAAAGCCACAGACAGCCAAGAAGCAAGCACTTTCAAAAGGAGGTCAGCGATGGCTTGTCCCTGTATTTCGTTTAATATGGATTTCTACTAATATCTATTGAAGAATATTGGCTGCATGCAAAAGCATATATTGATAACCGCGAGTTTATTTAGAGGGGGGGGGGGGGGGGCACGTGTGATATCTGCCAAGATCCACTAGGCATACCCCATACATTGCCAATTACTAGAAAGAATTTTCAAATATTGGCAACAGTGCAAATGTGTTCTGGGGGCCTGCCAGCCTTGTGGGTGGCATGCACAGGGCCACAGAGTGCGCAGCATTCCAGCTGCATATGAGTCTAGTGGCATGTTTATGTAGGGCATGTACCCGCAGCACATATATGCCAACTTGGCATAACATACCCTCAGCCAGGCTTATATAATAAACTAGAACAATGTAATGTAACTCATAGCAATCAGATTTCAATTTGCATGAGTCAGGTCCATGAAATATGAGTTTTAATTGGAAATAGGTTGGCTGGAATAGGTTACTGCACCTCACATTTTGCTCCTTGTCTTGCAAAAAAAAATATATACTGGGTGAAATACATAGCCATACAATAATGAACCTGTCCTGAAAATGCTAGTTGCCTGGATGGCATGCTGATCCAAAATCTTCACTACTATAAGAATCACTGACCTGAAACAAGTGCGCAGACTAGGGATTGTGACTTCACTAGCTACATACTTATCAAGTGAGGCATTCAGGAACCACTGCAACCAGAAACAGCCAGGCAATTGGCATGTTCAGGCGCTGTGTTTCTGAGCTCACGCATTTTGAAGTAAACCTGGCAATGTTGGCAAATTATTTGCGATTCTGTGTTGAACAAACTTTTTAAATAAAAATATAAGATTTTCAATATATTTGATTTTTCTAATACTTTTTAAAATTAAAGTGTTACTAAACCCACAACAGTAAAAATCAGACTGTATATGCAGTAAAGCATGCTTGTTATACTCACTGTGGAACCTAAGGGGTTAATCCTTTACATTGTGTAAAAAGGCTGTTTGGTCCTGTCTTCCCCGATCCTCCCTTATTCCACTGTCCCCAATCTATCTGCTGATAGAACAGAGGCTAGGGGACACGCTGCACATGCTCAGTTTGGCATAGCTCCCAACTGTCCTGGATTTCGACGGACTGTCCCTGATTTGGAGCAATGTCCCTCTGTCCCTCGTTCCCCCTCATTTGTCCCTCATTTTGGTCTGATCCATATAGTTTTATATAAAATGCACTTTTTATCTTTCAAAAAGCATTTCCCAGTGCTAAACCTTCCATCCAAATTCTAAATTGGCGCATTTGTAAATTTTAAAAACCAATATAAAGGAATAGTAGTGGTAAAAAAAAAAAAAGCTCTTGTGGTTTACATTAACCTTTTGTTTTGGTTAATTCTCCTTTAAGAGCGTGTGGCAGGGGGGCGTGTCCTATGAATACATACGTTTGCTAGTAGATGTCCCTCATTCCCATCTCAAAATGTTGGGAGGTATGAGTTTGGTGTGTATTGCTAGAGAGTTTTCTTTTTACTTGGGAGAGTGCATGTGATCAGCACAGGGCCAATCAGCACAGTCCAGACAGAGGGTCAGGGGTTCTGTAGCCTTATAGGACAGTCAGGGCAGAATGAAATCTCCTCCTACAAGCTTTAACCAGACACTGATAGAAGCCACAAGACTCCTCTAACTGCTGATAAAAAAGGTATTTAGCAGTTTATATTTTCTAAAATGATTGCATTTCCATGTTCTATGTACTGTGGGAGACCAGGTATAGTGAATGCCGGGTCCTGGGTTTAGTAACACTTTAAAAAAAATCTAAGATATTCAATATATTTTATTTTCCTAATACTTTTTAAAATGAATTGTGCAACATCCTGATTGTGGAAATACATATTTAATCAATAGGGATTTCTTTCTAATAAAAAAAAGATATACCACTTTCATCATGATTGTTGGTAGCCTGTGTGCAACAGACTAATCTTGATGGTTCCCATCTCCACTAGGAGGGGTTTAACCCTCCTCTGAGTCATTCAGCTGTCTGTGTAATCTGATCTCCCTTGCTGGCTGCAAGTGGCAAAAAGTAAAATATGCAGATGTTATATTTAATATTTACCTCTTTAAAAACAAAGATGTAATTTTTAGTATTGAACATAGTTTTTAGTATTGAACATACAAATTATAAATAAATTCATGAAATAATAAATTATTACATTTTTTAAAATATTGCATGTGCAATAATTAACACACTGGGCCCTAAAAGAAAACAAATGGGCCCTAAAAGAAACTAAAATGGCAAAGAAAGAGGAGAAAAATGTGTACAAAGGGAAAGATGGTCCCTGTATGGCATGCCATGTGAGCCCACAACCATACCTTCCAACATTTTGAGATGGGAATGAGGGACACCTACTAGCAAATGTATGTAGGCATAGGACACGCCTCCCTGCCACGCCCCCTTAAAGGAGAATTAACCCCAAAAAAAGGTTAATTAAATCCACAAGTGCTTTTTTTACCACTACTATTCCTTTATATTGGCTTTTAAAATGTACAAATGCAGCAATTTAGAAATTGGATGAAAGGTTTAGCACTGGGAAACACTTTTTGGACGATAAAAAGGGCAATTTATATACATATGTATATACATATACATACAGGAGGAATGAGGGACAGAGGGGCATTGCTCCAATTCAGGGATAGTCCCTCGAAATCAGGGACAGTTGGAAGGTATGCCACAACTTTGGGCCCCCCGACTACAAGAACCCGGGAATGGCCTCCTGTGGCCTCCTCCACTTGATGCCACTCTATTGCCAGCTGTCAATTCTCCACTGCCCTACAAAATAGAAAACGTGCCAGCATTACCCAACATTCCTGACACTTCTTGAAAATATGACTTAAAGCGACAACTATTCACGTGTCATTATTCGGCACACGTGCTGCTGGCTAATTACAGATCTCTCTCTCGACTTCACCTTAATTGACAAATCCTTACCCGTCCTCTCTCTCCTGATCCCATCAGCATTACAAAACCTTTGTAATTCCTCTAAGATTTACCTATCTAATGTAGGTGGGAGTAATCGCATAGCTGAGCTGTGCAATCATTATTATGTAAACTCCTCACATACTTACAATGAAGTATTAATCACATTGTCTACTCTTACTGAACTTCATGGGTATACAAGCTTGTGGGCTTAAGCTGGCCACTAGATTTTTGTTCGAAAATGTTTGTTTTTCAAAACGCTTGTTTATTTTTTATGGATCGTCAAAGGGGTCAAATTGACAATTTGTTTTTGTCTGGAGCAGGATGGAAAATGTTTCAAAATTATAACTGTGAATGTAGTGTTCTTTTGAGAAATTCCATTCATTCCTAAATTGAATGTTAAAGGCAAATGAACTACTTTCAAACAACATTTGTGAAGTCTATCATGGCATTACTGAATGTACTGATGAGATTTTTTTCTATATGAACATTCGTATAAAAATCTACCAGCGTATGGCCACGTTTAGTTAGAAAAGTAATGTAGAAAGCAGTCGTGAGCATCCAAATAGATTATAGTATTATAGACTGGCCATACTGTATATGGGATTATTTTCCAGAAGGGTTGACAAAGATTCAATAAAAAAAAAAATCTTTATTGAAGACCACCAGTAAATTAACAGTATATACCACCAAACTTTTGAGCTTTAGGTTGTAGTAGATTTTTTTTTTTTTTGAATATTTTATAAATGTTACTATAAGTTGTTGTTTTTTTTTTTATTAGATACAAGTGATTTCTGGAGGATAGATTGGTTGGTATCGGTAGGAACAATTTTTAGAAACGGATGCTAGGATGAGTTATAGGTTATCTCTCTTAGGTCGTTTTATGTCACGTGTAATGCTGTGAGGGTGTGTCACATAAGAATGTGGGAAAAGATATGGTGCATTCTTGTCATAATGCTAAAGGCAACAAAAACATTAGGTAACCAAGTTTGTTTTGTTATTGAAATGCTGCCCAGAAAGCTTAAGGCACAGCTCTACCTTTTGGGAAGATTTGGTAATGTAATACAAGTCATCACAGAACTCAACTCTGTCAATGGTATAAATCCATGTCCAGGCGGTTCTACTTTTTGAACCATTCATGCAATTAATGGGCTCCCTTTCATCGGAGAGGTGGTTGACTCCCCAGGTCATCCACATTAGACCCAGCCCCTATCTCATGGTTCCATGTGCTAAACTATCAAAGATGAGTCATCTACACTATATCATTCTGCTCCAAGCTGATCTACTGATCTACTTGAGAAGCCCCGTTTGCCCAACACTTAACTCCATTTTTTTTCCTTGTGACATGGATAGGTCACAGGGCAAGGCCACAAGGGTCCTTGACTATGACAAGAGTCACCAGTCACAGGATGACAACGTGGTGCCCAGTGACTGCAGACTTGTCAACAGTCAAGGACCCTTGTGGCCTTGCAGAATTTAATGTTGTATGGGGTTCTGAGAGGACTTGAATTTATTTCCACAATCCAAGAAACCTCTGCTAAGATAGTAGACTAGACTTCCACCTAAAACTTAGAACAAAAGCCCCTTATAAAGGAAATAACAACATATAAAGAGATTTAATCAAATATTTGCCACTTTTTAAAATTAGTTTCCGGAAACGGTTGTTGGATTTTCAAAAAGACTGTAGTATATCCTGCACTGGATCTGTACCAGTCTCTGAAGTTTTAAGGCTAGGGCGGGTTCACTTTAATGGTAAAGGATAAAAAAAGGAACCCCAGGGCACCTGCAGCTACCATTATTAATAATCAATGTTCCTTATTTGTACTTGGAGGGGTCCCCATATCCAAGGTTACTCTGTCTTAGTTCCTCAACTTCAGATCCAACTTGGAGTTTGACACCCCTCCTCATTATCATACATATCGTGAGAGCACCTGAACAGCCTATAATGGCTCATTCATTGGCGTGTGGGTTGGCAGAGGACTTAGCTTTTATTGCCAAACATTACTTTTTAAATTGTCAAGAATTTTTGCTTCCTGTGACTCCCTCACTGCAGAAGTCTGCACAGAACTTTAGAAGTCAGATCATGCAAAACGTTTCAGAACAGTTTAGAAAAACTGTACTTTCACTTTAAGGTATCAAGCACACAGGTCTATAAATATGAGGCCGAATGACGTGTGCCAGCATGTGGGTATCTGCTCTGCCTACGCAGTGCAAAGTGCAGTACTAATGTTCAGAGTACCGTGACTCGTGGCGGCCAATCAGCTTTCTGCCATCAGCGCAGCTAAAGATGCATTCTGATTGGCTGTGATGCTACTGAACTTTGCTCTTCGCATTATCAAGTAAAAAGGCAGTGGCAGATGGGTCACTGGCATTGTACAATGCTGTGTGCCAGATGGTGACCAGAATGCAATACAATTTGCATTTTTTACTTCTGATTTTATTTCCGTTATGATTTTTACCATGGGTTTGGCTTAGCACAGAAGTCTGTATAATGTAATGCTATGCCATTTTTATAAAAGGCCATATTTATAGACTACCCATGGTTCTGGCTTACCTTCTATACCCCTATGTGCCTTCGTTGCCTGAAACCCCCTAATAGTGTATATATAAATATTGTCCAAAAATCTCCTATTATTTAACGAAATATAACTGAGATGTTAAGTATGACTTAGTACTTGCAAGGCACTAGGGCTCATGTACACAGCCGCAAAACACTGGACCATATTTTAAACATGTAAATGTTTATGCTAACAAACCTACTCTATAGGTGTACAAAAGCCAACCAGGCCCTATCAATGGAGGGGGCTATACTTTAATAGTCGCCTGCATCCTAGCAACGGAGGATGTTAGGCAGCAATAGCTGCCTGCATCCTAGCAACCAGGGATGCTAGGCGACAATAGCTGCCTTGTGTCCTAGCAATGGAGGATGCTTCGTGGCAATAGCAGTCTGCATCTTAGCAATGGAGGATGCCATGCGGCAACAGTCACTTAAGTCCTAGCAACTAAGGATGCTAGGCGACATTAGCTACCCGCATCCTAGCAACTGATAATGGTAGGCAGCAATAGCTGCCTGCACCCTAGCAACGGAGGACACTAGGCATTAATAACTTCCTGTGTCCTAGCAACAAGGGGACACTAGGCAGCCAGCAATGTCCAGGGACAACTAGTGGGTTTGACATTTTGCACCATTACCAGTAAGCCTAAACATTATTTGCATGAAAGGGTTGTAGTTTTTTTTTTACATTGCTGAATACCTGGGAAGGTATGGGTCTGCAATGGTAAAAGGGACTCAAGCGGTAGAGGACTTCTGATGCTTGGCATCATTGCCTTTGGCTATGAGTCCAAAATGGACTAGGTTAACAAATTCTCTGGTTCAGCAAGTCCATTTTGGGCTTATGGTGCAAAATAGTAAAGCACTGCCCACAGGTAAAGTAAATTCTCATAGATTGCTATTGGTTACCACACTTTACACTGTTTTCTGCATTAGCTTGAATGTCTTTGGCAGTGAACTGGTTCCAGTTATTACACCATCCTGGCAGTCAAGCACTGGCTGGGTTTGTTGCAGGCCTATGGCAATAAATGGGTGGCAGTTACTGTATATCAACTCCAAAAATAGAATGTATTAGAGAGCAATTCTCTACTAGTACGGGGCACCTTGTCCCTGGTAATGACTGGGTATTCATTATTGTCTCCAGCAGACCAGTACTGGATGGGTTTGTTGTGGTTTGGGGCAGATAGTCTCTGGCACTGAATGAGTACCTGTTTTTGCATTTTGCTGAGGGGGTTTGTGGTGGTTCAGGGTATATAGTCTCTTTTGCATAGTTCCAAAAGCTTGGCACTGAATAGGTTTTGTGTTATGGAGGATACATAGTCTCTGCCATTGAATATATATTTGTTATTGCGTGCTTTCAAAAGCCTGGCACTGAAAGGGTTCATGGTGTCGCAGGGTACACAGTCTCTGCCTCTAAATGCATGCTCATTATTCCGTGTTTTTGAAAGCCTGGCACTGATTGAGTTTGTGGAGTTGCAGGTTACAAAGTCTCTGTCATGGAATGCATGCTCGTTATTATGTGTTTTTGAAAGCCTGGCACTAAATGGGTTTGTGGCGTTTGACGGAACATAATCCCTGGCACTTGAACATATATTTGTTACTGCATGTTTTTGGAAGCCTGGCACTGAATGGGTTTGTGGCAAGGAACAGGTCTCTGGCGGCACAAACCAATTGGTCCCTGGCAGAGTGCCCTCAGGTCTGTTTACGAAATCCTGACCTAGTTTTCATGCCTTGCGCTGCTTGGTCACATGGCAGGGAGATTAGGCACGTGGACCATACAAGGAGGGAGGGTGGAGGGAACAGGGTGTGTACACACATACTAACACACTGACACACATATGTAGACAAGACAAGGGTAAACTTCCAGCTTTATGTCTGGGGGGCAGATTATAGGAAACCCATTGTCCCAGTAACCCATCCCCTGACGCTTTATAAGCATGACCTGAAAAACCAACAGCCTAGCGGAAGTCACAAATCCCACTGACAGCTCTTGAAAAGAATAGCTGAAATCAATGCATATATTAAAGGGGTTTTCCAACTGAACCTGTTATTCCTATAGCACTGCGAAACAGATGAATTGTCCCATTCTATTGGGTGTGTGCTCCCCATTCTGAAATTCATTTTTGTCCTCCAGAGTAAACGATGCTTCATTTTTTGCAACTGCTAAAGATGTTCAACTGTGACTTGATTTCCTCAACTGACATAGGTCTACCACCTAAACTTAAAGTAATCCCCCTCTATTTGAAGCACGTTGCCAATAGCGCTTCAACACTCAACACCAGATGTTGTACCCATTCACATCTGAGCGATGTGCTGTCACTCAACTCTCAGAAAAAGTACAGGTGCTGCTTTGGGGCATGTTGCATGTTTTTGGTCCCTAGAGGACCTAACAAATGTGTTCAACATGCAGTTTTTCGCCTAACAACTATTTACCTTCTCCTAGTAACTAGCTTTCCACAAAACACCCAAGCCTAAAAGCACCTGAAAAAACACACAAAAACAAACAAAATAAACACTCATGCTCAAGTATCCAGGCTAAGCCCAACCAAATATATTCCAGGTGCATCAAAGCAAAAGGTGTTCAAAGTCTTGCAGTTAAAATTTCCTTTGGAACCAAATTCTGAGTACAAAAAAACAGTCTACTGCCAGCATGCTGTAGAGAAGAAACCTTTATTCTCTGTGTGGAAGCAGTGGTCTCTCTACAAAGGTCAGACACACACCCCTGTCAAACCTATAGCTCAGCAATCAGTAAATCAAATGCTCCCTGGACCCTGGTAGTAGTTCATCACATTCAACTGGACTTGTTCTGTACTACTAACTCCTACTATTTATACCAGGAATCTTCAAACTATGGCCCTCCAGCTGTCCCGGAACTACATATCCCATGAGGCATTGTAAAACTCTGACATTCACAGACATGACTAGGCATGATGGGAATTGTAGTTCATGAACAACTGGAGGGCCGTAGTTTGAAGACCCCTGATTTATACCATGACCTAGATCAGCCTTTCCCAACCTTTTTACCCCTGAGGAACCCTTGAAATTATTTTCAAGTTCTCAAGGAACTTCTGCTAAAAAAGAATTATGCTTACAGCTCATGATACATTAGCATGATTATTATGTCAAAGAAAGTTTTAAATATAAGAATAAGTAATGTGGTGTACTTTGTGTTCACTCTAACATTAGTGGTCCGTTTAGAAGTAGTGTAAAATTACCTCCTTGCATTGGTAATCAATGAAGGTGGGAGATCAATCCACCATTACTCAAAGCTCAAGGAACCCATAACAAACTTTAGGAGAAACCCTAGGGTTCCACAGAACCCTGGTTGAGAAAGACTGACCTAGCTACATGAGAACCTTCACAGACTCATGCTATCTGCTGATTGGGGAGTTCTAGCTTGAATTCAGTAGGGGGTATGTCGGACAGCTACAGGGAGACCGTTGTATCACTAGTTTTGTAGGTCAGCAATCTAAAACAATTTCTTGCACGTGTTTTTCAGTTGCGTATTTTAACAACTTCAGGAATTACCAGTTAGAAGATGAATAGAGAGCTTGCACGTGGACTTGGGAGACACTTGTCTATCTAAATGTATGTTTGTGTATATATAGTTCTGTATGTAATAGGATAACAGATTACAAAACACGAGTAATTTAGGTAATTAGCATTCAAAGTAAACCAGGTCAAACGTGAGTCCATTCCATGCCAAACTGCAGGGTCATATTATGTAATGTTGTTGGGGCGGGGTTCCAAAATACCACTTTCCCAAATGTCTTATTTTTTTTTTTTTTCTATCTTCTCTAGGCGTGTCCAGGAGAGCAAAACCTGCCGGAGAGGGAAGCAGAGAATTATTACCTGACAAAGGAGAAAGAGAGGAACTTCTCCTCGTTCAAAAACAAATCCAAGAACAGCAGAGATCTGACTCATTAATCCAAGAGAACGTGGGAGTTTGTATTGCGGCGGTTGATCTGGTAGAGAAAGAAGCAATTCAAGAATAAGATGCTTAAAGATGCATGGTGAGCGCACACAAGAAGAAAGCAGTCTTAGTTTTCAACTCAAGGGACGGTGCTTCACCTAAATTCTTCTTGCCAGAACCCTATCGCTGTTCTATAGCTACCTACAGCAAAGACTTGGACGTGCAGGGATCTTGAGAAAGACCTCAGTAAACATGGAATCTCCATTGGCCAACTACTCACAAAGCATGGAGCAGCAGCATTCCCGGGTAAGAACTCCAAGTGGCCAAAGTGGATCCGCAGCTGGCCGTCGCAAGCGGGAGTTCATCTCCGATGAAAAGAAGGATGCCAGTTACTGGGAGAAGAGGCGGAAAAACAATGAGGCAGCCAAGAGATCACGGGAAAAGAGACGCTTTCATGACCTAGTGCTGGAAGGGAAGGTGGCAGCACTGGATGAGGAAAATGGACGCTTGAGGAATGAATTATTCCAGCTGAAACTGCGATACGGGCTAATTTCAGCTGCCTCTTTCATTGAGGCGAGCCAGGGACATGGCAACCACAAGACTTCAGATGGCGGATCTTTGCTGTGCAATGCCAGGAATACAACCTACACATCCCCATACATGAACTCAGACTCCTCAGAGGCAGACAGTGGAGGGGGTGCAGTCATGGATAGTTATTCACCACATGGTTCGTTGTCTGACCTCTCTGATCAGTCTTCCCAGGATAGCCCGGTGCCAGCCACCTACGGCGAGGGGAGAGCCATGGAAAATGACTTTGCCAATTTGTGCCCAGTGGAAAACAATCAATCCACAAGATTAGCAGTGCCACGCGGTGGAGTGATACTGTACCGAGTTGGTGGGCTTACCGTTGACCCCCAGCACAGGCACATTGTGGCTACAGATGAAGAAATGCTGAAACACCGGTCCTCAGAGTACAGTGCCCCATTGCCACGCTCCTCCATTTTTGCACATGTGGACAGTTTACAAACTGCTTACCAACACATGGAGAAGTCCCCTGGGGTTCAAGTCTCCTCAGAACTTTTATCTCCCAAATCCCCTCAGTCATGGTACCAGAGTGAGGACAGTGGTAGTGACGAGGGGGGATCCAACTGTTGCTCCTTGCAGTGCCCAACCTATCAGGAGCCAGCGGCTGGCGTCAAACTTCCCCACAAATTGAGGTTGAAGTGTCGAACACATGGACATGAGGGGTGGAGGTCAGATAATGGTCAAGGAGTTGAGGTGCAGAATTAATTATCAGCCGGTAATGCTATCCAGTTAATGAAGCCAAAAAAAGGCCTGGCCACCAATCTCACCTATCAAAATCCACAGGTGCCACTTTATGACTGTTACTTTAAAGACTTATGGCTGATCCTTTAACAACTGTTACAATGCTGAAAGCCGGACGGGGGGGCACATAGTGTTAGAGCCATGGGGACTGGCACTATTTCTGTATATATTTTTGCTATGTGTATAGTTAAATAAACATGTTTAAACCTATATAAAGTTCATAACTTGTGTGTGTTAAGAAGCTAAGATGCCCTATACCAAAGTGTGGTTATATAAGTTAATAGATTGAGCTATAAGGAGGTGATGGGAGGGGTTAGACGCTGATTAAAGCAATATGGATAGACAAAACTGCCAATGCCAAATTATTAAGCCTGGAGAAGCCTGGATACTTTTTTATAGGGTCAGTACACACAAATGTGATGGAACCTGGTGGAATGACTAGCTCCCTGGGTTCCTCCAACTCTTTAAGGATCTGTTTGCCTCAGTTCTTAGCTCTGCTCCTTTCTAACTTGAAGAGCTGGGAAATCACTGCATTTTTTTTAACCAAAAAAATATTTAAAAAAAATGTAAAAGTTCATCAGGGGGTCCTGGACCTGCTATAATGGCTGCAGTTACCATGTGAGTCCCAGAATACAAGCACCAATATCACTAATAGACTGCTCAAGAGGTATAAGGACCTTTCAGGTAGTTTAACTGTCTGGCATCATCCAAAAACTCAACTATGACTTTTGTGTGGATTGTCCTTTTAAAACACAGAGCTCTGTAGCATGCCAATTATGAACAATTAACACTCTAAACACCTTTTATTTGAAATAGGAGGACCAATTTCATGCAGTGCCAGGGATTTACAAGAAACGGGAAGACAGAACAGTTGTACTACACTAGACACAGGGTTAGGGGGGCCCTGCTCATGAGAACTTACTATATATCGATAGATAGATAGATAGATAGATAGATAGATAGATAGATAGATAGATAGATAGATAGATAGATAGATAGATAGATAGATAGATAGATAGATAGATAGATAGATAGATAGATAGAGATATAGATATAGATATAGATATAGATATAGATATAGATATAGATATAGATATAGCTCAGCATAGATATAGCTCAGCTCAGCATCATTGTCACCCTATGAGCCATGTCTAGTTATAAATGGACTTTATATAAGACACACAGAAAAGAAACTTCAGCTAACATTTTTAAGTAGTTACAGTATAGACATAGCTCCCAACTTTCCCTGATTTCGAGGGACTGTCCCTGATTTGGAACAAAGTCCTTCTGTCCCTCATTCCTCCTCATGTGTCCCTCATTTTGGTCTGATCTATATAGTTGTATATAAAATGCACTTTTAATCTTTCAAAAAGTGTTTCCCAGTGCTAAACCTTTCATCCAATTTCTAAATTGCTGTGTTTGTAAATTTCAAAAGCCAATATAAAGAAATAGTAGTGGTTAAAAAAAGCACTTGTGGGTTTATATCTATAGATATCTATATATATATTTTTTTTGGTATAATTCTCCTTTAGGGATCGTGACAGGGTGTGTGTCCTATGCCTATATACTTTTGCTAATAGGTGTCCCTTGTTCCCATCTAAAAAAGTTGGCAGGTGTGGTATAGGTTTCAAAAGGTTCAAACCTTATAAATAAAAGCTGGACATCATAAGCACCCCTGGCAGTGTCCCAACTTCTGTTTCTGAAACTGGACAGCTTGACCTTTGAAGTGGAAAAATAACATTTACTGGCAGGATCAGCAGGTAAGAAAACTATAAAAACTTGACCCAAAAAGCAAAAACTGCTGTTTTAATGAACGGTAGCACAAGTACATAAGTTATGGTATGTAGCTATATATATATATATATATATATATATATATATATATATATATATATAGATACACACACCTTTTATATATAAGATATAGATATAAGATATAGATATATATACACACACACAGTATCTCACAAAAGTGAGTACATTCCTCACATTTTTGTAAATATTTTATTCTATCTTTTCATGTGACAACACTGAAGAAATGACACTTTGTTACAATGTAAAGTAGTGAGTGTACAGCTTGTATAACAGTGTAAATTTGCTGTCCCCTCAAAATAACTCAACACACAGTCATTAATGTCTAAACCGCTGGCAACAGAAGTGAGTACACTCCTAAGTGAAAATGTCCAAATTGGGCCCAAAGTGTCAATATTTTGTGTGGTCACCATTATTGTCCAGCACTACCTTAACCCTCTTGGGCATGGAGTTCACCAGAGCTTCACAGGTTGCCACTGGAGTCCTCTTCCACTCCTCCATAAAGACATCACAGAGCTGGTGGATGTTAGAGACCTTGTGCTCCTCCACCTTCCATTTGAGGATGCCCCACAGATGCTCAATAGGGTTTTGGTCTGGAGACATGCTTGGCCAGTCCATCACCTTTACCCTCAGCTTCTTTAGCAAGGCAGTGGTCCACTTGGAGGTGTGTTTGGGGTCATTATCATGTTGAAATACTGCCCTGCGGCCCAGTCTCCAAAGGGAGGGGATCATGCTCTGCTTCAGTATGTCACAGTATATGTTGGAATTTATGGTTCCCTCAATGAACTGTGGCTCCTCATGCCTCATTCCCATGCCTCATGCAGCCCCAGACCATGACACTCACACCACCATGCTTGACTGTAGGCAAGACACACTTGTCGTTGTGACTTCTCAATCTGATTGCCGCCACACACGCTTGACACCATCTGAACCAAATAAGTTTATCTTGGTCTCATCAGACAACAGGACATGGTTTCCGTAATCCATGTCCTTTGTCTGCTTGTCTTCAGTAAGCTGTTTGCGGGCTTTCTTGTGCATCATCTTTAGAAGAGGCTTCCTTCTGGGATGACAGCCATGCAGATCAATTTGATGCAGTGTGCGGTGTATGGTCTGAGCACTGACAGGCTGCCCCCCCCCCCCACCCCTTCAACCTCTGCAGCAATGCTGGCAGCACTCATATGTCTATTTCCCAAAGACAACCTCTGGATATGACGCTGAGCATATACATTCAACTGCTTTGGTCAACCATGGTGAGGCCTGTTCTGAGTGGAACCTGTCCTGTTAAACCGACAGTCAGACAGACAGAAGGAGGTGAGCAATGGCAGCTTAGATCTTTATCAATCTAAAAATTTGTTTTTGGGGCCTGTCAACATTTGTAAAATATACGATGTGGCCCTTGTACTGAATAGTTTGGAGACCCCTGCTCTATACATACTAGATGCCTGGCTGTCACTGACCTAGAACAAGCATGCAGATCAGAGAGAGTGAAGTTAGAACAACTTCAGATATGTTGAAGGTGAGTGGTTCATAGTATGGAAGCCATAGGGGTCATCATAACAGCCAGTAAATTAGCACCTTTTAGAAAGAGAGGTCAGCAGTGGCAGCCTCCGTATTCTCTCAGCATACGTTTCCTGAAAATAGGCCTGATGGTGCTTAGCAGAGGTTATGCAGCCTCCGAATTGGGGCTGTTACAGTGAATGGAGGTGGCAGACATCTCTGCAGATGGCTATAGAGGAGTGGAGGGAACACAACCTCTGATTTGGGACTGATTTGCTGACTGGAGGTGGCATTTGGCCCTGCATACGATTACAGAGGAGCTGAGGTTACACCGCCTCTGATTTGTGGTCGTTTCGGTTTCTCGCAATGTGCTGGCCTCCACATTTGAAATCCATATCCTGGTATCGCAGAGGGTGCCACAATGATGATATTTGTTCTCTTCAAGTGCCCTGGGCATTTTTTAGATTTCCTTCCTCGGTGTCTCCATATAAATCATCTGGCTGAGGCTGCCAGTTGGGGTTTTGGCGTTAGTAGGTCAGGTAGATATGGGTCAGATTCCTGTCTAGCTGGCAGGGGGCCCGGAATACGGAGCCAGGAACAGGCAACGCCCAGAATACACAAAAGAGACCAGAGTGGGAGACATGCCGGAGGAAGGTACAGTGTATACAGGATCCTGTCATCAAGGTGATCCTGGAGGATTAAAACGAACACAAAAAGACCAAATCCTGAGGAATCATTAGACAGCACCCAGATACACATTGGCCTACTGGCCCGGGAGGCATCGCTTCTCACGATATGTCACCTCCTCACCATCTGATTTAACCCTGCAAATGCTGCACCACTGCACCACAATAGCGTGCATTGCACACAGTTAAAGTGATTGTAAAGTCTTGTTTTTTTTTCTATAAAAATAATAAACATCCTCTTCTGTGCTCCTGGCCCCTCCCTCCTGTTGAGTGCCCCCACAGTAAGCAGCTTGCTGTGGGGGCACCCGAGCCGAGTCACAGCTCCCTGTGTCCATCCAGACAGAGAGCCCCGGCCCAGCCCCTCCCCCACTCTCTCCTGATTGGCTAGCTGACTTTAATTGACAGCAGGAGCCAATGGCACCGCTGCTGTGTATCAGCCAATCAGGGGGGAGAGTCTCGGACAGCCAAAACACTCGTAGACATCGCTGGACAGAGATGGGGCTCAGGTAAGTATGAGGGGGACTGAGGGGGGCTGCTACACACAGAAGGCTTTTTATTCTAATGCATTAAATAAAAAACCTTCTGACTTTACAACCCCTTTAAATGGTGGTTGCGGCGTGCCCCCATAGACTTGCATAGGTTGCGTTCACAGAATGTGACATGCTGTTTAAAGCGGAACTTCAGTCATTTTTTTCAACTTTCCATCTATTAAATCTTCTGCCCTTGTTGTTTTAACTTTGGATAGTAAAACATTTTTTCTGCCAGTAAATACCTTATACAGCCCACTCCCTGTTTCTTGTAATAAGCCTAGGCTTATGACATCATGCACAGCTGTCTCTCTAACTCTCCTGAGAGTT
The DNA here is from genome assembly GCF_042186555.1 of Aquarana catesbeiana. Lineage (NCBI taxonomy): Eukaryota > Metazoa > Chordata > Amphibia > Anura > Ranidae > Aquarana > Aquarana catesbeiana. The sequence continues at coordinate 653,785,637 of NC_133326.1, forward strand.
TGCCAGGAAGGGAGGGGGGATGAGTCATAAGAGGGCCAATGAGAGCTGCAGGGCTGCAGAGCTGGAGGTGCGCCTCATGTGTGTCTGTGTAAATCCAGGAAGTGAACAGTCTGCAGCTTCAGCTGCCCACAGTTAAAATGGCTGCAGCCAGATTCAGAGGAGGGAGATTTCTGCAGCATATTTGGCAAAGGCAGAATCACAGTACAGGATATAAAATAATATGCAAAGTGGTTGAAGGGAAGCTTCAAAATAGCAAAGATGTTTTTATTAGAAATTATGTGAGCAGACTGCAGTTCCTATTTAATTTTTGCAGCGGCCATGAAGCACGGCATCACAGCTGTTGCATGTGTACAGCCCTGAGCAGCTGCATGCCCTTGTTCAGGCAGGCTGCTGGTGGGTAGTAAAACCGCAGCTCAACCCCCTAGTTTTACCGTCCCCTAGCTGCATGTGTGAACAAGCTCTTGGGCTTTAAGAAAGTGTTGCAGATATGTCACAGCAATAGCTGTTTGCCTTTGGACTCCCTCTCTCTAATTGAAACTCTGTACAGCCCATTAGGACATAGCAGGCAGAGGGTAGAAAGAGGAGGGATTGCTACTTTGATCATTCAGGTAAGTGGGTAAATCTGAGCTTGAGATACTGAGCTCTGTAAACAACGGGCTTTTACAATCGATTAGTTAAACATATTCTGGTAAACATATAAGAAAAGAGCTTCACTGACTGGCTAGAAATGTAAATATGAAATATCCATATGCAGCATTTCATATACACCTAATCATAAAATAAAGCTGGTTTTAACATTCTTTCTTTAAGTAAACAAAGTGTACACAAAACATTATAATCCATAGGGCCCAATCAGAGTCCACAATGTGTTGGTCTTATGCCCTGTACACACGACCGGTTTTGCTGTCGGAATAAACTCTGAAGGTTTTTCCGACGGAGTTCCGACAGAATTCCGCTCAAGCTGTCTTGCATACACACGGTCACACCAAATTCCGACCGTCCAGAACGCGGTGACGTACAACACATAAGACGGGACTAGAAAACGGAAGTTCAATAGCCAGTAGCCAATAGCCTCCATCTCGTACTTGCTTCAGAGCATGCGTCGTTTTTGGTGCGTCGGAAAAGCATACAGACGAGCGGTTTTTCCGATAGTAATTTGTTCCATCGGAAAAATATAGAACATGTTCTCTATCTAAATCCGTCTGAATTTTCGCGAAAAAGTCCGATCGGACATACACACGGTCGGAATATACGATGAAAAGCTCCCATCGGACTCTTTCTGTTGGAAATTCCGCTCGTGTGTACACGGCATAACTTCTAACAAATTGAATTCTTATTGGTTGTATTTTTAGATTTAGCATTAAAGTGATTCTGTCAGAAGGGAAGGACAGGGTCTGCCATTTCCGGTTTCCTGAAGAAAATACCAGTTGCCTCATTGTGTCTATCTCCAGTATTCTTGAGTCACAGAATGGAACAAGCATGCTGGAAATGAGTGCGAGAGACTGTGAGAATTTGATATCTCTGTACTTGTTTCGGGTCAGTGACTCAGAGAGCAATGAAGCCGAAGCTTCTGCAGGAAAACCAGGGCGCTAGCATTCTCAAAAGGAGGGTTCAGCAATGGCATCCCCCATAATTGTCACAAGACAGAATACCTTTAAGAGGATTTACTGGCTTGGAAAGCAATAAAGCCAAAGCTTCTGCAGGTAAAAAAAAAAAACAGGGAGCTAACATTCTTAAAAGGAGAGTTCAGTAATGGCAGCCTCCATATTTGTCACATGACAGAGTCCCTTTAACTACCTCCCGCCCACTGTAATGTGAAATGATGGGCGAACGGAGGCTGTCTCGTTCTGGGACAACGTCATATGACTCCGGGGGCGCACGGTGCAGTGATCGGTGGTGCCACCTGTCCCTGGGACATGGCGCATCACTGATCCCGGTAAAGAGTCAATGACGGGACTCTTTACCCATGTGATCAGGTGCCCAATCACAGCTGATCACATCTAAACAAGGAAATGCTGGTTATCAGCATTCCTTTCCTCACAATGACAGCGTGTGAGGGGAGGAGAGCTGATCAGCGGAATTTCCTCATAGGGAACATCTGCACAGATAATCAGGGCACTGATTAGCAGTGCAGTCCCAACAGTGCCCATCAGTGATGCCAATTAGTGCCCAGCAGTGATGCCAGTCAGTGCCCAGTGATGCCAATCAGTGCCCATCAGTGATGCTTGTCAGTGCTGCGCTGCCTTTCAGTGCCCATCAGTGCCTGCTCATAAGTGCTGCCCACCAGTGCTGCCAATCAGTGCCCATCAGTGCTGCCTGTCAGTGCCCATCAGTGCTACCTATCAGTGCTCATCAGTGCTGCCTATCAGTGCCCATCAGTGCCATCTATCAGTGCCACCTATCAGTGCCCACCAGTGCTGCATATTAGTGCCTCCTCATCAGTGCCCATCAGTGCTGCCTCATCAGTGCCATCAGTGCTGTTTCATCAGTGCCATCGGTGCAGCCTATCAGTGCCCATCAGTGCCGCCTATCAGTGCTGAATATCAGTGCTGCCTATTAGTGCCCATCAGTGCTGTATATTAGTGCCTCCTCATCAGTGCCACCTAATCATTGTTCATCAGTGCAGCCTACCAATGCCCATCGGTGCAGCCTCATCAGCGTACACCAGTGAAGGAGAAACATTATATAACAGAAACTAAGAAAAACTTTTCTTTTTTTTCCCCAAAAAATAAAAAACCCAATGGTGATTACATACCACCAAAAGAAAGCTCTATCTGTCTCAAAAACAATTTTGTTTGGGTACAGCATTGAATTACCGCTCAATTGCCATTCAAAGTGAGACGGCGCTGAAAGCTGAAAATTGGGGGTAAAAGTGCCTGGTAGGTAAGTAGTTAAATGACTTTATTGGCTCACAAAGCAATGAAGCCAAAGCTTCTACAGAAACCAGGGAACTAGCATTCTCAAAAGGAGAGTTCAGTGAGGGCAGTCCCAATGATTTTCACATGACAGAGTTCCTTTAAGGGCCCCTATCGGCTCAGAAAGCAATGAAGCCAAAGCTTTGGTAGGAAAATCAGGGAATTAGCATTCTGAAAAGGAGGGTTCAGCGATGATAGCCTCCACAATTGTCACGTGATGGAGTCACTGTTGGAGACTTAATTGGCCCAGAAAGTAATAAATATAAAGATTCTGCAGAAAAAAACAGGGAACTAGCATTCTCAAAAGAAAACTTTAGCAATGGCAGCCTCCATGATTCTCACATGACAGTGTCCCGTTAAGGGACTCTAATGGTTCAGAAATCAATGAAGCCAAAGCTTCTGCAGGAGAACCAGGACACTAGCCTTCTCAGCAATGGCAACCTCCATGAATCTCACACGACAGAGTCCTGTTAAGGGACTCTATTGGTTCAGAAAGCAATGAAGCCAAAGCTTCTGCAGGAGAACCAGAAAACTAGCCTTCTCAGCAATGGCAACCTCCATGATTCTCACATGACAGAGTCCTGTTAAGGGACTCTAATGGTTCAGAAAGCAATGAAGCCAAAGCCTTCTGCAGGAGAACCATGAAGGTAGCATTCTCAGAGCCTCCATGATTCTCACATGATTTAGCCCCTTTAAGAAACTCTATTGGGTCCCCTATACTAGAACAGGTTAATGCCATACCCAGGGTAATGTTCTTGGAGGCCAACTCCAGACACAGACATGATTTGCTCTGTAAGGGGCTTAATGGTTGATGCAACGGATAAGCCACTTACACAGTGAAATGTGTTAAAGGAAAACCTCTGACCGGAGATGACCTATCTGCTATAATAAATTGCCAAGCAGAAGAAAAGAGCATGTGGACCTTTTTTTCTCTTGGACTTGGTGATCTGTTGTAGCTCCCAGTGCGCATTGTTGGGTTCCCCATTGCGACTTTTTAGCGGCAAGATCTACATGGATGCTTCCTGTGCCGTGCAGAAGGCTGTATGGAATTGGTCGGCCCTATACAAATATTGGAATGGAAATAATATTGTACATAAATATGGTTATGTCTTCTCTCCAGTTAACCTACTTCTCTGCAATATGTGCTCTGCCCCTCCTCAGTTCAGTTATGTAACCGCGTTACACAATCCATCCCTCCGGGCAGCACAGCTAGTACACAGCACTGCCGAGATCATTACCGACAAGAACACTAAGCACCAATAACCAGAAACACTGAGACGGATTCCGGAGGATTTCTTCACAGATAAACTACAATGCACAAGCACTGTCCTCCATACCCTAATTATCCAGGGAACATTAGCTATTAAACAACGAGGGGGTAGAAGAAGATTTTCTTGTTCTGCAGAGACAGCACCTTGACTAAAGCTGGTCATACACTAGTAGAATTTTGTTCAAATTCAGTTGGCCCACCCTTTGCAGCTATAACAGCTTCAACTGTTCTGGGAAGGCTGTCCACAAGGTTTAGGAGTGTGTCTATGGGAATGTTTGACCATTCTTCCAGAAGAGCATTTGTGAGGTCAGGCACTGATGTTGGATGAGAAGGCCTGGCTTGAAATCTCCGCTCTAATTCATCCCAAAAGTGTTCTATCGAGTTGAGGTCAGAACTCTGTGCAGGCCAGTCAAGTTCCTCCACCCCAAGCACGCTCATCCATGTCTTTATGGACCTTGCTTTGTGCACTTGTGAGTTTCGGGTAGAGGAACTTGACTGATGTGCACAGAGTCCTGACCTCAACCTTATAGAACACCTTTGGGATGATTAAGAGTGGAGACTGTGAGCCAGGCCTTCTCTCCAACATCAGTGCCTGACCTCACAAATGCGCTTCTGGAAGAATGGTCAAACGTTCCCATAGACACACTCCTAAACCTTGTGGACAGCCTTCCCAGAACAGTTGAAGTTGTTATAGCTGCAAAGGGTGGGCCAACTCAATATTGAACCCTACGGACTAAGACTGGGATGCCATTAAAGTTCATGTGCGTGCAAAGGCAGGTGTCCCAATACTTTTGGTTATATAGTCTATGTGTCTATAGATGGCTGAGCAGTGGCAGCCAGTCCATAGGGGGCGCCCGGGCCCAACCCCCCCCCCTACCAGGCAGTCACAAAGAAAATATAAAAAAATACAAAAAAAAATTTTATCAAATTTTATCCGCTGGGGACACAGATGTAAGGAGGGGCTCCGCTGGGGACACAGATGTAAGGAGGGGCTCTGCTGGGGACATAGATGTAAGGAGGGACTCCGCTGATGGAGACACTGATGTAAGGAGGGACTCCGCTGATAGGGACACTGATGTAAGGAGGAACTCCGCTGATGGGGACACATATGTAAGGAGACTGGGGACACTGATGTAAGGAGGGACTCTGCTGGGGACACAGATGTAAGGAGGGGCTCTGCTGATGGGGGCACAGATGTAAGGAGGGGCTCCGCTGGGGGCACCTAATGTAAGGAGGGACTCTGTTGGGGGCACCTGATGTAAGGAGGGACTCTGCTGGGGGAACCAGATGTAAGGAGGACTCTGCTCTTGGCACCTGATGTAAGGAGGAACTCCGCTGATGGGGACACAGATGTAAGGAGGGACTCCGCTGGGGACACAGATGCAAGGAGGGATTCCGCTGGGGACACAGATGTAAGGAGGGGCTCTGCTGGGGACACAGATGTAAGGAGGAACTCCACTGATGGGGACACTGATGTAAGGAGAGACTCCCCTGATAGGGACACTGATGTAAGGAGGAACTCCACTGATGGGGACACTGATGTAAGGAGGGACTCCCCTGATAGGGACACTGATGTAAGGAGGAACTCCGCTGATGGGGACACAGATGTAAGGAGGGACTCCGCTGGGGACACTGATGTAAGGAGGGACTCTGCTGGGGACACAGATGTAAGGAGGGGCTCTGCTGATGGGGACACAGATGTAAGGAGGGGCTCCGCTGGGGACAAAGATGTAAGGAGGAACTCCGCTGATGGGGGCACAGATGTAAGGAGGGGCTACGCTGGGGACGCTGATGTAAGGAGGGACTCCGCTGGGGACACAGATGTAAGGAGGGACTCCGCTGGGGACACAGATGTAAGGAGGGACTCCGCTGATGGGGGCACAGATGTAAGGAGGGGCTCCGCTGGGGGGACCTAATGTAAGGAGGGACTCTGTTGGGGGCACCTGATGTAAGGAGGGACTCTGCTGGGGGAACCAGATGTAAGGAGGGACTCTGCTCTTGGCACCTGATGTAAGGAGGGACTCCGCTGGGGGCACCTGATGTAAGGACGGATTCTGCTGGGGGCACCTGATGTAAGGACGGATTCTGCTGGGGGCACCTGATGTAAGGACAGACTCCGCTGGGGGCACCTGATGTAAGGACGGACTCCGCTGGGGGGCACCTGATGTAAGGACGGACTCTGCTGGGGGCACCTGATGTAAGGACGGACTACGCTGGGGGGCACCTCAAATAAGGACGGACTCCGCTGGGGGCACCTGATGTAAGGACGGACTCCGCTGGGGGCATCTGATGTAAGGACGGACTCCGCTGGGGACACCTGATGTAAGGACGGACTCTGCTGGGGACACCTGATGGCATCTGGTGGCAGGCAACACACTCAGGGCTCCCACTGATTCTGCATTATGGTGAGTTGAATGATTTCATTTTATATTACAATGTAATAATAGAAATAATGCGCTTCAATCATCCTGACACCATAACAACCATGGTGCCATGATGATTGAAGTGCTAACACCAAGTGTTTGGAGAATCTTTATCTGCTAATTGTTAAACTTTCTAGAATACACATATTTCTTTTGTTGTGTAGGATCTGGGCCTGCTGTCCCTCCCTCTCCCTCCATCCCTCATTCATCTCAGATGCTAACCACACCCCCTTAGAGCCACACCATTTAAGCCACGTCCACTATTTCGCTGAAACCATGCCCATTTTCACCAAGTGGGAGGGGTCAAAAAGAAAGGGCGGAGTCTGGCACCCCCCCCATCCTAAAAGTTCACCAGCCGCCACTGCGGGTGAGCATGCTGTGCGGAGAGCACGCAGCAAGCCAAAGACAGCCCAAAGTTGGCTCCCAGTGGGACCGTCTCGCAATCATGTGACAACCACTCAGAGCGGTCATGTGAGCAGCCAATCCTTAAGGGGGGGGCATACAGCTCCAGTTAAAGGGACACCAGGGCTGAACAAGAAGGGGTTAAAGTTCCCAGTCGATGAAGCATGTACACGAGACGTTTCGTATGTTAAATACCAATTATAATCCAGCACAGCGAGAAGCGATCTCGTGTGATTATTCCACCCTGCGGAGCTGATGCTCAGAAGGAAACGGCTTTATCCGCCTCCCACAGCTAGTTAGGTCACAACTGTGCTAAAACAATAATGGTTTTGATTATTCAGAGATCCAAGCTTAGCAGGATATTAATAACCTCTTCGCCCTCGCGTTGACTGTGAACCAGACACACCTGAATCCACACCTCGTGAGCCTGGGAGCACCTAACGCCTACTAACTGACTGACCTGTATATGAGAGCGCGCCAGAGCCAGACAGCCTGACCTGAGCAGATTAGCCGCGGGGAGAGGAAAATTAGAGAGGGAGGGAGGGAGGGCTGACCAGATGAGGGGGACCAGGATAACGAGGGTCCAAAGTCCACAACACAAAGCATGCACCGCTCAGGCCAACAAGGTGCAACATCCCTCCAGGTGCTCGCCACCGGCTCACCATCATGAGGTGCAACATCCCTCTAGGTGCTCGCCACCGGCTCACAATCATGAGGTGCAACATCCCTCCAGGTGCTCGCCACCGGCTCACCATCATGAGGTGCAACATCCCTCCAGGTGCTCGCCACCGGCTCACCATCATGAGGTGCAACATCCCTTCAGGTGCTCGCCACCGACTCACCATAATGAGGTGCAACATCCCTCCAGGTGCTCGCCACCGGCTCACCATCATGAGGTGCAACATCCCTCCAGGTGCTCGCCACCGGCTCACCATCATGAAGTGCAATATCCCTCCAGGTGCTCGCCACCGGCTCACCATCATGAGGTGCAACATCCCTCCAGGTGCTCGCCACCGGCTCACCATCATGAGGTGCAATATCCCTCCAGGTGCTCGCCACCGGCTCACCATAATGAGGTGTAACATCCCTCCAGGTGCTTGCCACCGGCTCACCATCATGAGGTGCAATATCCCTAAAGGTGCTCGCCACCGGCTCACCACTGTGAGGTGCAATATCCCTCCAGGTGCTCACCCAGGCTCACCACTGTGAGGTGCAATATCCCTCCAGGTGCTCGCCACCGGCTCACCACCGTGAGGTGCAATATCCCTCCAGGTGCTCGCCACCGGCTCACCACCGTGAGGTGCAATATCCCTCCAGGTGCTCGCCACCGGCTCACCACCGTGAGGTGCAATATCCCTCCAGGTGCTCGCCACCGGCTCACCACCGTCACTGGATTGTATAGAAGAAAGAAAGTGGCCACACACTGGAACAAGAAGTTTGCTTGACAGGAATCTTTATTGTCGCATGCCAGACAGATGATACAGGACCAAACTTAACAATTCACACAACCAAGTTGTGAACAAGCACGTTATATCTGTGTGAAATGTTAGCTTTGGTCCTGTATCATCTGTCTGGCATGCAACAATAAAAATTACGGTCAAGCAAACTTCTCGTTCCAGTGTGCGGCCACTTTCTTTCTTCTATACATAGCAAGGGTCCATGTGCGACCACTCTGCCCCCTGTAATGATGAACAGGTACTCCTGGTTCAGCTATAAAGTTGGTTTGATGTAAGACCTTCTCGACTTACGGGTTGTCTTTCTATAAGTTCACCAAACAAATAATAATTTGTGGCGTGCAAAAAACAATGAACATTCTCTTCTGCCAGCAAAAGCCGGCGTTCACACAGTCACTTTTTATCACGCGAATCGGAAGATGCAAAAGCGCATGTGTCATCAAAGCCAATGCTATAGACCAGGGACCTCCAATCATTTCAGTACGAGGGCCACCGTGTATATTTTACACATATTCCTGGACCGAAAAAAATCAGTTCACCCCATCAAATAGGAGTCCCCCTTTGGCATCAAAAGCTCCCCCATCACATCAGACCAACCCCCCATTACAGTCCCCCTTTCAATATCATAGTGCCCAATCATAATAGTACCCATTCATCATGGTACCCAGTCATCATAGTGCCCAGTCATCATAGTGCTCAGTCATCATAGTGCCCAGTCATCATAGTGCTCAGTCATCATAGTACCCAACCATCATAGTGCCCAGTCATCATAGTGCCCAGTCATCATAGTACCCAATCATCATAGTGCCCAATCATTATAGTACCCAGCCACCATAGTACCCAGTCATCATAGTACCCAGTCATCATAGTACCCAATCATCATAGTGCCCAATCATTATAGTACCCAGCCATCATAGTACCCAGTCATCATAGTGCCCAATCATTATAGTACCCAGCCATCATAGTACCCAGTCATCATAGTACCCAGTCATCATAGTGCCCAATCATTATAGTACCCAGCCATCATAGTACCCAGTCATCATAGTGCCCAGCCATTATAGTACCCAGTCATCATAGTGCCCAATCATTATAGTACCCAGTCATCATAGTGCCCAATCATTATAGTACCCAGTCATCATAGTGCCCAATCATTATAGTACCCAGCCATCATAGTGCCCAGTCATCATAATACCCAGTCATCATAGTATCCAGCCATTATAGTACACAGTCATCATAGTGCCCAGCCATCATAGTGCCCAGGCAACTAGCATTTTAGAGAAAGGCCCAACAACAGCAGCCACTCTGTTTCTCAAAGGAAAGGTTCACATTAAAGTGATATTAAACCATCATTTTTTTTAACCTGTTCCCGTTGGCCATATGCATATATGCAGCAGCTGGGTGGGCGGGCTTTAAAGCGGATCTTCAATAATTTTTTCAACTTTCTATCTCCTAAATCTTCTGCCCTTTTTGTTTTAACTTTGGATAGTAAAAAAAAAAATCTGCAAATAAATCCCTTATACAGCCCACTTCCTGTTTCTTGTCTGGTCATTAGCCTAGGCTTATGACATCATGCACAGCTCTCTCTCTCACTCTCGTGAGAGTTTGCCAGGAAGGGAGGGGGGATGAGTCATAGGAGGGCCAATGAGAGCTGCAAGGCTGCAGAGCTGGAGGTGTGCCTCTGTGTGTCTGTGTAAATCCAGGAAGTGAACAGGCAGCAGCTTCAGCTGCCCACAGTTAAAATGATTGCAGCCAGACTCAATGGAGAGAGATTTCTGCAGCATATTTGGCAAGTACAAAATCACAGTATATATAAAAAAAAATATGCACAGTAGCTGGAGGGAAGCTTCAGAATGGCAAAGATGTTTTTATTACAAATGAGCGGATATTACGTGAGCAGTTCTTCTTTAAAGCAGAATTAAACTCCACTTATGTAAAATTAAACTAACTGCGCATGCGTGAGTGACATCATCAGCCGGCGCAGACATCGATAACTCCTTGATGGCACAGCTTTGGAAGATTTAGAGAATACTTACAAGTAATACATATGATATGCTTTAATATGGGGAAATTTAAATGTTAGGTCTAATACTGCCAAGCGTTCATGGGGAACAGTAACTAGGCTCCTGATGCATAGTTATCTATATCTTTTAATCCTTGTCTACGTTCCACTTTAAGCTGATGTCATAACCCCTGCCCCAGATTTGTGGTTTCAGGGTGGCTCCTCTCTCTTGCAGTGTCCTATGGAGCCACCCTTCTATGCAGGGACTAGAGTATTTTCTGCTTACACTGTGTGCAAAAGTAGATAAACACAGCCCCATAACCTAGGAAGACAAGGCACTTCCCCGCTCCTCCCCCCTTCCCTTCTCCAAACCAACAGTCTGGCTCCAGATTGCACTGTCCACTGTTTCCTCTTTCCTGTAGGGACCAGAAATTCAGCTGAAGCACCCTGGAGTTTAGGCAGGGTTGCTCCTCACAAATTTACTTGCCAGGAGTAGTTATCCTGGTTGATTGCTAGAGATCTATTGATTTCTCCCTAAGTTTGGCCTTGCTGCATTTTTCTCTTCTACCGCTAGGTGGCCGGGTACTTGGTGGTATTGTATGCGAGAAGGGCAATGCAAGGTCAGGTTATTGGTATATGGGGTATCTCAGCCAATGGGCAGGGGTTTTCTTGAATCCTTTGGCCTGCTGGGAGAGCCTATATATTCAAGTGAGGTCAGGTGATCGATGTTCTGTGCCACCTGGACGGCTGTCTGGGTGGACGTGTGTTGTATTGCCCGGGCTGCTAGGTCGGAGATGGGGCCTATCCCGGGGGCATCTGGCTACTAGGCTGTGTGAGGGCCTATCCAGAAGCAAGAGAGCAGTGTAGGGTTGGGATTGCGGCTTGCAGTCCAACCGAAAGTGACGGTTCTGCCGGCCGGAGAACCTGTCGTGGTCGGAGATAGAGGGGAAGCTGTCGCCAGTAAGGGACCAACCACCTTATTACCAGGGACCACCATGAGTAACTGAAGCAAGTACCGGAGTAGTATTTTCACCAACCGGGGACGGTGAAGAATCGGGAAACTTCAGTGGGAATCATGCCAGGGACCCAGCCAGCGGAGGTGATTTTTGCAGAACAGCCTTGTGTGTCAAGCCAGGAACCGAGCAGGCCAGTTGGGTGAAGCTTGAGAGGTATCTTGAGTGCCAAGCTAGGGTACCAGCAGAGAAGTGGGGGTGAAGCTTGAGGAAGATACCACCATGAAGATTGGAGGAGCTCAAGGGATTTGGTGGCAGTGAATCATCTAGTCTAGTGAGAGACCGGGAGCTCAGTGTGCTGAAGAACTACAAGAAGTGATTGTAGTGGAAGTGAAGGAACTGTTAAGCTTTGTGTTTGGAACTGTTAAAGACTGTTGCCATAGGAGACAGCATTCCTACATGTGCAGATGTGGCCTCTTGCTGGATGCCATTCTCTGTATGGCTGTCCTCCAATTCAAGTCTCGGAGTCTGCCAAATAATCTTGCAACTACCTAAGGGTGTCCTGGCCCTAACCCTCTCTCCCTCCCAAAAAAAGGTTTGTTAAGAGAAATAAACTTTCTTTTGCATCCAAGAAGTGTCTGGCGCCCAATAACTTTAACAACTATACACCCACCATGCCTCACAACCCACCACATACAGAAGGATGTCAGCTATCTCTGGAGGTTCTCATTAGATCAAAGGAGGCCTGGGACCTTGCTACACAGCACTGAGAGAGTAGGAGCCAACACTATTAAACATTGTAAACAGCAAATGCTGGTTTAACCACTTGCCGACCAGCTGCCATCATTGTATTGCGGCAGGTCGGCTCGTTCTCGCGAATGGCCATCATTGTACGTTGGCTTGGGAACTCTATGTTGTGGGCGGCGTGCGCTCACCCACTGGCCAGCAGGGGAGCCAATCAGCGGGAGGGGCAGACTCAATGTCCGACAGCCACCGCGATCATTCCCCGCAGTGACAGAACAGGGATCTTCCTGTGTAAACAAGGCAGATCTCCGTTCTGACAGGGGAGATCACAGATCCTGTCTTTCTGCCATGCAGGAAGATGGATCTGTGGGTTTCCACAGGCAGCCCATCCCACATGCAGTTAGAACACACTTGCGGGGAACACATTTAACCCCTTGATCGCCCCTCATGTTAACCCCTTCACTGCCAGTGTCATTAGTACAATAACAGTGCATATTTTTAGCACTGATCACTGTAATAATCTCACTGGTTCCCAAAAAAGTGTCAAAAATGTCAGTTAGGTGTCCTATTTGTCCGCCACAATGTCGCATTCCTGCTAAAAAATCGCAGATCGCTGCCATTACTAGTAAAAAAAATAATAATAAAAATGCCATAAATCTATCCCCTATTTTGTAGACGCAATAACTTTTGCGCAAACCAATCAATATATGCTTATTGCGATTTTTTTTTTTTACCAAAAATATGTAGAAGAATACATATCGGCCTAAACTGATGAATTAATTTGTTTTTTTATATATTTTTTGGGGGATATTTATTATAGCAAAAAGTAAAAATTATTGTTTTGTTTTTTTTTTTCAAAATTGTCGCTCCTTTTTTGTTTATAGCGCAAAAATCAAAACCGCAGAGGTGATCAAATACCACCAAATGAAAGCTCTATTTGTGGGGAAAAAAAGGACAAAAATTTTTTTGGGTACAGTGTCGCGCGACGCTGTGCGCAATTGTCAGTTAGAGCGACGCAGTGCTGTATCGTGCAAAAATGGCCTGGTCATTAAGGGGGTAAGTCCATCGAGTCCTTAAGTGGTTAGGAATTTTACTAAATAGTTTACTGGGGAAGGTTTATTTTATTGAGCTCAGTGTGCTAAACTGAAAAACGCTGAGGATTTAATGCTACTAAAAATGGGTCAGGTTGTCAGGCTGAAGAAATGAAGAGCGATGTAAGCCATAGAAGTGTCAATGCCTGGGGCCATGTGCAGACATTACACAATTCTTGGCCAGCATCCAGCCCAGCGAACACGAGACTTGACGGTCACCTGTACCAGGTAACTTGCCCAGCCGGTATCCAAAACGCCCTGCCAGCATTAAACAGGAATACCGCGGCTTCCTTCTCGGAATCCTCTGCAGAGAACACGCAGCCAACAAAATACCTGGGCGGCGAAGTGGAAGGACAGGTTTATGGAGCTTTGAGTGGCAGGGATGTCGCAAATAAAAAAAACTGATCTATGCGGCATGTGTAGGTGTTTTATCTCACAATGACCACAATGGCATGAAATGTGATCCACTTTTAAGGGATGTTCCACTTCACTATAACTCAAAAGCAGGATATTGTGTAAGTCTCTGTTCATATACACCATATTACCAAAAGTATTGAGACGCCTGCCTTTACACGCACATGAACTTTAATAGCATCCTAGTCTTAGTACCTAGGGTTCAATATTGAGTTGGCCCACCCTTTACAGCTTCAACAACTTCAATTCTTCTGGGAAGGCTGTCCACAAGGTTTAGGAGTGTGTCTAAAATGGGAATGTTTGATCATTCTTCCAGAAGAGCATTTGTGAGGTCGGGCATTGATGTTGGAAAGAAGGTCTGGCTCGAAGTCTCTACTCTAATTCATCCCAAAGGTGTTCTTTCAGGTTGAGGTCAGGTCAGTCAAGTTCCTCCACCCCAAACTCGCTCATCCATGTCTTTATGGACTTGGCTTTGTGCACTGGGCCAAATTGGTGGAGGGGGGATTATGGTGTGGGGTTGTTTTTCAGGAGTTGGGGTTGGCCCCTTAGTTCCAGTGAAGGGAACCCTAAAGCCTCATACACACGATCGGATTTTCCGAGGGGAATTGTGTGATGACAGGCTGTTGGCGGAAAATCCGACCGTTTGTACACTCCATCGGACAATTGTTGTTGGATTTTCCGCATACAAAAGTTGGATAGCAGTTTTTAAAATTTTCCGCAGACAAATGTCTATTCTCGGATTTTCTGATCGTGTGTACACAAGTCCATCGGACAAATGTCCAAAGTACAAACACGGATGCTCGGAAGCAAGGACGAGCCAGAAGCGGTCGGTCTTGTAAACTAGCGTTCGTAATGGAGAATTAACATTCATGACGTGGCAAATTATGAAATCTTAAAATGCAGCGCACAATTCTCTTCTTCTTTAATGGGATAATAATGAAGCTGCTTTGCTGGTGATACTGATGGAGTTATTGCAAACTAATTTTCAAAGGCTTTTTTTTTCTAGTGATATCAAGAATAATATTATTATGTTCTTTTGTTTTTTTTTATTTGAGCAAGTTACCACAACACCATTATCCCGTAGTTTTTACGATCAAAGATACAACTATGTTGGTGTCCCTTGTCAATTTTACATTGTATTTTTTTAAATGTAACTGCCTACTCCCAAACTATCATTTGAAGTAAAACATATAGCCAAGTATTATTCTACACAATTTTTTTATTGTGCATTAAAAAAAGAAAACAAATAAAATTAGACATGCTATCTGCCAATAGAACTTAACCAAAAAGTGCATTCTATGCATCCAAAAATATAGAAAATATACCAAATCAAATCATTATTATTCAACCAAAAAAATAAAATAAAAGCCTCATGCATGTGTCCTGCTTCTTAATATAGGGGGTCAGCAATGCCAAGAGTTGGTGAAAGCAGGGGTCTGTCATCCTGAGATAATTCCAGAAATCATCTGGATTATTCTCCTGGAGCTCCCACAGCAAAGGCATGTGACATAATTGGTCACAATTAATAAAGCAACCAATTTTTGGTCCAAGAACGCCTCCTCCTGTTCCTGGACAGGACTTGGGTCAAAGCAATAACTCCAAGGCTAATAATAAATAACACGTTATCTCCTCCGATTCCACAACATGTCTGGTTGACGAACGGCCGTTCAGAAACGAACTGAAAAGCACGAAATGAAAAGTGCGAAATGAAAAGTGCGAATCAACACTCACCAAACTTCTACTAACAGGAAATTAGCAAAAGGAGCCCAAAGGGTGGCGCTAAAGAGCTGAAAAACCATGTAGCACATCACTACGTTTGTGATTGTTGGCCAACAATTGTGTGGCCGTGTGTATGCAAGACAACTTTGGGCCAACGCCCTTCGGACAAAAGTCCGCGGTTTTGTTAGCCAACAATCCGATCGTGTGTACGAGGCTTTAAGGCGTCAGCATACCAAGACATTTCGGACAATTTCATGCTCCCAACTTTGTGGGAACGGTTTGGGGATGGCCCCTTCCTGTTCCAACATGACTGCGCACCAGTGCACAAAACAAGGTCCATAAAGACATGGATGAGCGAGTTTGGGGTGGAGGAACTTGACTGGCCTGCACAGAGTCAAACCTGATAGAACACCTTTGGGATGAATTCGAGCGGAGACTGCGAGCCAGGCCTTCTCGTCCAACATCAGTGCCTGACCTCACAAATGCGCTTCTGGAAGAATGATCAAATATTCCCATAGACACACTCCTAAACCTTGTGGATAACCTTCCCAGAAGAGTTGAAGCTGTTATAGCTGCAAAGGGTAGACCAACTCAATATTGAACCCTATGGACTAAGACTGGGATGTCATTAAAGTTCATGTGCGTGTAAAGGCAGGCGTCCCAATACTTTTGACAATATAGTGTATGTGCAGCACAATTGCGTGCACACGTCTCGGGTAGAGCAGCCCATTCATTTGAATGGGCTGCTCTAGCCATGAAAAATACGGGGAAAGAAGTCCTTGATCCTTTTTTTTTAAGATTGCACCACAACTAACTGCTGCTGTGCCACCATGCAGTTTAGTGCACTCAAAATTGAACTGTGGGTGCTGATGCGTAGGGGTACCATTAAGAATTGGCACTTCTGTGTCTGTGGAGATTGTGAGCGCACGCGATTATGCACACGCTCCTGACATGCACTAGTGTGAACTTAAAGCAATAATAACATACACTCACTGCCCACTTTATCAGACACACCTGTTTAATTGCTTGGTAATGCACATTGCAAATCAGCCAATCACATGGCAGCAGTTCAATGCATTTAGGCATCTAGATGTGGCGAAGACAACTTGCTGAAGTTCAAACTGAGCATCAGAATGTGGAAGAAAGGGGATTTAACTTTGAACGTGGAATGGTTGTTGGCGCCAGATGGTCTGATCTGAGTATTTCAAAAACTGCTGATCTACTGGGATTTTCACACACAATCATCTCTCGGGTTTACAGAGAATGGTCCGAAAAAGAGAAAATATCCAGTGAGTGGCAGTTATGTGGAGGAAAATGCCTTGTTGAGGTCAAAGGAGAATGGGGAAACTGGTTCCGGATGATAGAAAGGCAACAATAACTTAAATAATCAATTGTTACAACCAAGGTATGCAGAATACCATCTCTGAACGCACAACACATCGAACCTTGAAGCAGATGGGCTGCAGCAGCAGAAGGCCACCCCTATCAGCTAAGAACAGGAAACTGAGGATACAATTCGCACAGGATCACCGAAATTGAACAATAGAAGATTGGAAAAAATGTTGCCTGGTCTGATGAGTCTGGATTTCATCTGTGACGTTCAGATGGTCGGGTCAGAATTTGGTGTAAACAACATGAAAGCATGGATCCATCCTGCCTTGTATCCATGGTTCAGTCTGGTGGTGTAAGGGTGTGGGGGATATTTTCTTGGCACACTTTGGGCCCCTTAGTACCAATTAAGCATCATTTAAACACCACGACCTTCCTGAGTATTGTTGCTGACCATGTCCATCCCTTTATGACTACAGTGTACCCATCTTCTGATGGCTCCTTCCAGCAGGATAATGCACCATGTCACAAAGCTCAAATCATCACCACTGGACAATGAGGTCCCTGTACTCCAATGGCCTCCACAGTCACCCGATCACATCCAATAGAGCACCTTTGGGATGTGGTGAAACAGGAGATTCACATCATGGATGTGCAGCCGACAAATCTGCAGAAAATGCGTGATACTATCATGTCACTATGGACCAAAATTTCTGAGGAATGTTTCCAACACCTTGGTGAATCTATGCCACAAGGAATTAAGACAGTTCTGAAGGTAAAAGGGGGTCCAACCTGGTACTAGCAAGGTGTACCTATTAAAGTGGCCGGTTGTCAGGGCTGGGCTCAAGCCCTTCCTTCTCTGAGCTGGCTGCTCAGCTTTCGGCTAACTGCCAGCTCCTATCTCTCCACAGGTACTCAGCTGTTGATGATATCCTGCTCGTCAGTCCTGCCTACTTAACCCGTCCAGTCCAGAGGATCTCTGCCTTCACCTTGGTCAACATCACAGAAACAATCTCCTGCGATCCTGTTCAAGACTTGCTATGCGGACATCCCTTCTGGCTCCAGATCCTGCTTGCTGTTCCACTACATTGATCTCTGACTTCTGGCTTTGCTGACTATCCGTTCCGGTTCCTGAACTCTGGCTATGTTTTGACTACGTTTGTGCTTTTTAACTTTTATTATTAAACAAGTGTGATTTAACTGTACTTCTGTCTCAGCCTGATTTCACGGTTCCTGACACCGGTGAGTGTATATGCATATGGAAATAGCCAGTTAATATCCTAACATTCCACGCGTTTCGTAGGGCAATGTTTACTTCTTCAGGAGATAGTAGTTTTCAATAGGATATCTGTAGAGAAGCCATATCATTAATATGTCATAATAGAAAAATAAAAACAAACCATTTAACAGGAAGGGGGTCTGACATAAGATAACATTTCCTCAAAGGCAATTACCAAACAAAATAAGGCATAACTTACCCACCAACCATGTAAAAAAAAAACAATGAGGTGCAATGAAGAAGCACCATGGGAGGTGTCCTGTCTGGAAGCTGTAGAAAGACAGGCTACTCTCCTCCAATTATCAGACTTGTCCTGACCCCCCCCCCCCTTCCCTGCACAGACTAACACTGGGAAGATCAGTGTCCTGCTGTTCCTCCTTCCCCCAGTTTTTATGCAGCTGAGAATGGAGCTGATGTGATCACTTATAGAAAAAAAAAAGAGGGTGGGGGAGAGTACAATGTTTTTTTATATCTATACACAAATGTCTTGCCTTTCATTTTTGATGTTTTACAACGTGAGGGTTTTCATATACTTTAATAAAATATCTGATTGGGACAATAATGGCTGAATGTATTCTTCATCTTTTGTGATAATAAAGCAGTGTGAGATCTGTAGGTGTGTGGCAGCCCAGTTGCCGGCGAGGTCTAGGTGAAGAAGAGATCACATTGTGCGTTCTCCGTTTATCTCTCTCGCTGTTTTCCGAACACGTGACGGTAAAAGTCACCCACAGCCGCTTTTCTCCTAGACTTCCCGAGCACACAAAGAACTGCCATTGTTTCCACTGAAAATGAGGACACTGGCTGACATTAAGTACGCTCGGTGTAAAAAACAGAGATCGGTCTCTGGGCTCATTAGGATGGCTAGAGCTGGAGGAAGCGTGTGTTAAAGTGGAACTCCGGGCAAATTCAAAAACTGCAGATTTGATGCAGTCTGTCAGTAGCATTAACACAGCAGTTATTGTTTTTTTAGAATCCACCCTGCAATCTAGTTTAAATAGCCTGGTAATCCTGCCAGTAAGTCTGTTATATTTCAGCTTCCTTTAAACACTTGCCTACCGGACCAATTCTAGTATTTCTCTCCTACATGTAAAAATCATTGTTTTTTTTTTTTTTTTGCTACAAAACTACTTAGAACCCCCAAACATTATATACACATTTTTTTGTAGGCAGAGATCCTAGAGAATAAAATGATGGATGCTGCATTTTTTTTTAATTTACCTAATATTTGCGCAGTGGTTTCTTGCAAACGCATTTGTTTTGGAAAAAATACAATTTAATGAGTTTTAATGCACAACAACATAATATAATACTCAATTGTTTGGTAAAATATAAAAGAAGATGTTATGCCGAGTAAATAGATATCTAGCATGTCATGCTTTAACCACTTTAGCCCTGGAAGGTTTTACCCCCTTCCGGACCAGGCCATTTTTTGCGATACGGCACTGAGTCGCTTTAACTGAGAATTGCGCGGTCGTGCGACGTTGCACCCGAACAAAATTGTCGTCCTTTTTTTCCCCACAAATAGAGCTTTCTTTTGGTGGTATTTGATCAGCTCTGCGGTTTTTTATTTTTTGCGCTATAAACAAAAAAAGAGCGACAATTTTGAAAAAAACACAATGGGGGAGATTTACTAAAACTGGAGCGCTCACAATTTGGTGCAGCTGTGCATGGTAGCCAATCAGCTTCTAACCTTAGTTTGTTCAATGAAGCTTTGGCAATATAACCTGGAAGCTGATTGCTTTCTCTGCAAAAGTGAGCCTAATTTTGCACTCTCCAACTTTAGTAAATAAACCCCAATATCTTTTACTTTTTTAAATAGAAGAGTAATGGTGAATCCGCGCAGTGGAGATAAATGCAACTATAGCTCAGAATTGCTGCCTCCACAGATGCAATTGCCACCTAGGTGGAAAAAGCTGTGCTGGAAGAAAGTCAGATGTGGGTGTGGCGCTATTCTGGTGTCAGGCAAGGTATCATACCTCTATGCTTATCACCTGCTAATAGACCAGTGTGAGGTTTTTGGGATGACTTGAATTCCCAAAACACGGATACTGTCACCCCTGCAGGGGTATTGCGCGGTCACAGTTTGTGCCACTGTGCAGCAGTTTCTGGCTTGCCGGATCGTGTTTATGTTAACATAAAAAAGAAGGGGTGCCCATAGCGTAAAAACGTTTAAAACTTTTATTTAAAGATAAAAAGAATGGTACTCACATTATGAAAATGTCAATATAGCATGAAAGATCTGAATTTGAACCGTCAAAAATCCTAGGTACGATCTGTTTAGGAGATGACGCAAGACGTTGGTCAGGCCACGCCCTACGCGTTTCGTCGTTGGACGTCTACGGGAGCATTGACAATCAACACAGGGCTCTGTACAGCGGGAATGAGCTCTCTGTTTCTCATCCCTAGGGAAACAGGGATGAGAAACAAAGAGATCTCTTAGTAAAAGCAGCACACATTATACAATATTAGGCACACATTTAACCCCTTGATTGCCCTAGATCAGTGATGGTGAACCTTGGCACCCCAAATGATTTGGAACTACATTTCCCACGATGCTCAACTACACTGCAGAGTGCATGGGCATTATGGGAAATGTAGTTCCAAAACATCTGGGGTGTCAAGGTTCGCCATCGCTGCCCTAGATGTTAGTAGTGCAGTGCTAAACAGCAAAAAATGGCCTGTCCATGAAGGCAGTAAAACCTTCCGGAGCCGAAGTGGTTAATTTGTTAGTCACTTATGTGCAGTCCACCTAAATCTACTAGTAGGTCCAACGCTACCCTCTCAACAGGGTGACAATGTTGTCGTCCAAGGGTGTCTACACAGCTATCCCATGGATACAGCGGAGGAGCGGGTGTAGCCACCTTGAGACAGGAAGTGTGTTACCATCTGGATCTCCCAGTGAAAATAAGGTAAAAAAAAAAAAAAAGAATAAGGAAACAATCTAAGGACTGGTAAGCTGCAATATATATTTAATTTTTGTTTTTTGGGTTTAGATGCATTTTAACCCACAAATTCGGACTTTTACTATTTAACCACCTGCCAACCCCAACCCCCGCGGTTGTACTCCAGCAAGGTGGAACGGCTGCGTGAGACTACATACCTGTACATCGTTCCGTGCATTAGCCACTGGGTGGCGCGTGCGTATACACCCATTGGCCAAAGGGGGAACCCGCCGATCGTTCCCCAGAGAGATAGAACGGCGGTCTGCTGATGTAAACAAGGCAGACCGCCGTTCTAGTGTTTTTGCTAATCAGGAAAACGGATCACTGTGTCCATGCAGTGAGACCACCACCCCCACCCCCACCCCATACAGTAAGAAAGCACACACAGGGAACACACTTAATCCTTTGATCGCCCCTGATGTTAACCCCTTCCCTGCCAGTGTCATTTATACAGTGTCATTGCATACTTTTAGCACTGATCACTGTAATAATGTCACTGGTTACCAAAAAGTTAGGTGTTCGATCTGCCCACCGCAATGTCGCAGTCCTGCTAAAAATCGCTGATCGCCGCCATTACTAGTAAAAATTAAATAAACAAATAAAATGTCATGCTTGTAGGCGCGATAACTTTTGTGCAAACCAATCAATATATACGCTTATTGTGATTTGTTTTAAAAAAATGACCTGGTCAATGTGGTCATTAAGAGGGTAAAACCTTCCGGTCCTTAAGTAGTTAAGTCTATAATTCCTCGGCCAGTTCTGTATCCTTACAGATGAACTGAGTTTCTGATGCTCTTGGGTTTAAGGGCCCGGCAGTGCTGCCTCGCAGGCATGTCTTGATCTCAAGGACTGAGTGATCTGAAATAGAAAGCCTGTGGCAGGTTTAAAGGTCACAAACATGTATTTCTGCTTTGTACTATGGCTGCATGCCTGGAGCTGAGTGATGTTTTACCTAAAGTGAACGTTTCGGTATCTTTATAGTCCTCACTCTACATGAATAAAGTCCTGATGTGTCACAGCAACAGTATCAGCAGAATCATTAAGAAACGCTCCCGTTTTGTCATTCAGAAACCATCCTTGAGCTCCAGTCTAGCGACTTTACCCAGGCTTTGAAGATGCTGTCAGTCTGCTGCAGGCAGGAGGAAGGATTTTTCTCAGTCTCCTGTTCCTTGTTGATCAGACTGCAAAAATGTAACTTTGTAGCAAGTTACAAGGTGAGAGAGGTTACAACAGGGGGGGCGATCTGTATCAGACATTTGTGAACAAGAACTGTAATACCCTGTACACACGGTCGGACATTAATCGGACATTCCGACAACAAAATCCATCGTTTTTTTCCGACGGATGTTGGCTCAAACTTGTCTTGCATACACACGGTCGCACAAAGTTGTCGGAAAATCCGATCGTTCTGAACGCAATGACATAAAACACGTACGTCGGGACTATAAACGGGGCAATAGCCAATAGCTTTCGTCTCTTAATTTATTCTGAGCATGCGTGGCACTTTGTCCATCGGATTTGTCTACACACGGTCGGAATTTAAAGGATCGGAATTCATTGTGGGAAAATTTTATAGCCTGCTCTCCAACTTTGTGTGTCAAAAATTCCGATGGAAAAAGTCAGATGGAGCCCACACACGATCGGAATTTCCGACAACAAGCTCCGATCGCACATATTCCGTCGGAAAGTCCGACCATGTGTACAGGGCATAAATGCACCAGGATTTGAATGATTGTGTCATCACTGAGCCAACATCCGAGTTCAGGAAAAAGATGGTGATCCTGGATGATGTACGAATAAAGATGGAGAGAAAATCGTTGGGGCACTTTGTGATCTCTGTAAGAGGTAATAAATGCTTGCAAATGTTACATTTACACATTATTTCGCATCCATGCACTTAGCAAGAAAAATATATCTTATGCTAGATCCACTTTAATTCAGGAAAGGAAGAAAGTGAGCAAGGCCAACAGCAATTTTCAAGTCTTGCCACAGATTCTCAATTGGATTTAGGTCTGGACTTTGCCTGGGCCATTCTAACACATAAATATGCCTTGATCTAAACCATTCCATTGTAGCTCTGGCTGTATGTTTAGGGTCGTGGTCCAGCTAGAAGGTGAACCTCCGCCCCAGTCTCAAGTTGCAGACTCTAATGCCGCGTACACACGAGCGGACTTTCCGGCAGGACTAGGTCAGACGGTCTCTCCGATGGACTTTCTGACTAGGTCCGACGGACTTTCAGAACCAACGGACTTGGCCACACATGATAGGACTAAGTCCGTTCATAAGTCCGTTCGTTTTGTACGTGATGACGTAAACGGGACTAAAAAAGGAAGTTCAATAGCCAGTAGCCAATAACTTCCCTTGCGTCGTACTTGGTCCGTTGGACCAGCACACAGACGAACAGTTTTCCCAATTTAAGTCCGTCGGACAGATTTGAAACATGTTCTATTTCTAGGTCCATCGGATTTTTATCCCGAAAAGCTATCGGACTAGCCCACACACCATCGAATTGTCCGCCAGACTAATCCTGTCGGACCTAGTCCGCCGGAAAGTCCGCTCGTGTGTACGCGGCATAACAGGTTTTCTTCTAAGATTGACCTGTATTTGGCTCCATCCACCTTCTCATCAACTCTGACCAGCTTCCCTGTCCCTGCTGAAGAAAAGCATCCCCACAACTTGATGTTACCACCACCATGTTCCATGGTGGGGATGGTGTGTTCAGGTTGATGTGCAGTGTTAGTTTTCCACCACATATAGCATTTTGCTTTTAGGCCAAAAAGTTCAATTTTGGTCTCATCTGACCAGAGCACCTTCTTCCACATGTTTGCTGTGTCCCCCACATGGCTGCTCACAAACTGCAAACAGGACTTCTTATGGCTTTCTTTAAACAATGGCTTTCTTCTTGCCACTACTCCATAAAGGCCAGATTTGTGGAGTGCACAACTAATAGTTGTCCTGTGGACAAATTCTCCCAGCTGAGCTCTGGATCTCTGCAGCTCCTCCAGAGTTACCATGGGCCTCTTGGCTGCTTCTCTGACTAATGCTCTCCCTGGCTGGCCTGTCAGTTTAGGTGGACGGCCATGTCTTGGTAGGTTTGCAGTTGTGCCATACGCTTTCTATTTTCAGATAATGAATGGATTGAACAGTACTCCGTGAGATGTTCAAAGCTTGTGTAGCGCCCTGGGGTTTAGTCAGGGAGCTCCTTACCAAATTTCTTGTCAGGAGTAGCTACTGTAGTTAATTACTAGGGATCCATTGAGTCTCCCTAAGTTTGGCCTGGTTGTACCTTCCTCTTCCATAGGGATGGGCCGAACACCCCGGTTCGGTTCTCACCAGAACCTGCGAACGGACCGAAAATTCGCACGAACGTTAGAACCCTATTGACGTCTATGGGACTCAAACGTTCTAAATCAAAAGTGCTAATTTTAAAGGCTAATTTGCATGGTATTGTCCTAAAAAGGGTTTGGGGACCCGGGTCCTGCCCCAGGGGACATGTATAAATGCAAAAAAAACTTTTAAAAACGGCTGTTTTTTCGGGAGCAGTGATTTTAATGATGCTTAAAGTTAAAAAAAAAAAAAGTGAAATATTCCTTTAAATATCGTACCTGGGGAGTGTCTATAGTATGCCTGTAAAGTGGCACGTGTTTCCCATGCTTAGAACAGTCCCTGCACAAAATGTCATTTTTAAAGGAAAAATGTCATTTAAAACTGCTTGCGGTTTAATGTAATGTCAGGTCCTGGCAATATGGATGAAAATCAGTGCATCCTTCCCAGCTGCCAGCAGAGTCACCCAATGTGCGGTGAAACTTAGGTAACGTCCCTGCCCATGCCTGCTGGACCATGAGTCAGCGGTAATATGCACCTTACCGCTGACCGCCCTGTCCAGCAAGGCCAAGACATTGCCTTCCACATGCCGGTAGAGAGCCGGAATCGCCTTCCGTGAGAAAAAGTGGTGTTTGGGTACCTGCCACTGAGGAACCGCACATTCCACAAACTCACGGAAGGGGGCAGAGTCTACCAACTGAAAAGGCAGCAGTTGAAATGCTAGCAATTTTGCCAAGCTAGCATTCAACCGCTGGGCATGTGGATGGCTGGGAGCGAACTTCTTTCGGCGGTGCAGCAGCTGGGGCAGGGAAATTTGCCTGGTACAATCTGACGTCGGTGTACCGAAAGCAGATTGCCCACAAGTACTTGGCTGTGACACACCTAATTCTACACCTTCATTCCTCTCAGTGCAGGTCTCAGAGAGGACTGAAGGTATAGTGGGGTTGGAGATCTCAGCTGATGAGGAGCAAGGAGAGGTCCTCTTTGTTCTTTGGTGTGGGTCTTTTAGATACGCTTGCCAACGAACTGCATGGCAGGTCAACATATATCTGGTCAAGCATGTGGTGCCCAAGCGGGATATGTTTTGGCCACGCGAGATACGCTTGAGACATGTGTTGCAAATAGCAGCGGTGCGATCTGATGCACTCGTCTCAAAATAGGCCCACACCAAAGAACTTTTGGAAAAACGCGCAGAGACAGCAGCGCCCTGCACATGCGGAGCTTTGGGGTGTGATGCAGTCAGTGTGCTGCCCTTAGGCTGGCCCCTGGAGGGCATCCTGCCTCGTTGGTGATGTGCCTCCTCCTCCTCCTCTCTCCTATCAGGCACCCACGTTGAGTCAGTGACCTCATCATCCCCTCCCTCCTCATCACTGGAGCAAACCTGGCAGTATGCTGCAGCAGGGGGAGCATGACTGCCAGATGCTGTCCTTCTTGGGCACCTCCTCTGTCCATGCTCACATTACTGCCTCCATCTAGCTCAGTATCATCATCAGAGCCTTCTAAACGTTGGGCATCCTCCTGGAGCATGTACGCAACACTGTGGTCAAACAGTTCCAGGTGCTCCTCAGGAGAACATGGTGGGGCTAGGGAAGGAGTCACTGATGCCATTGAGCCGAGGGAAGAGGCCGCGTTGGCAGCTGCTTTGCCAGACAAAGTACCCTGAGCATGGGTGAGAGAGGATCAGGAGGATGAGGACGGCTTGGTCATCCACTCGACCAAGTCTTCCGCATGTTGCGGCTCAACACGGCCAGCTGCCGAAAAAAAGGCCAAGTGTGTCCCATGGCCACGTGCTGATGAGGATGCACCGTCTCCACGACCAGCACTGTTGCCTCTAGACACAGAGCCTGCTTGCCCTCTTTTATTGGCTTGTGACTGTCTGCCTCTCCTTGTTGGCCTTCCAGACATACTAATGGCCTGTAGCTGCACTAAGCTGGGATATATATATATATATATATATATATATATATATATATATATATATATACTGATACTGCAGCTAGCAAAATCAACTGCCTGCCTGTAGTATGAGAACACCACCAACCTTCTACAGGTATCTTTAGCTAAACACTGTGCAGAGCTCGCAAAAAACTAATTTGTAGCTTATTTAGCTGCCTGCGGTAGTGATAGGATCAGGAAAACACCACCAACCTTCTACAGGTAGCTTTAGCTGAACACTGTGCAGAGCTCGCACTACACTAACTTGTAGTTTTAGCTGAACACTGTGAGGAGGACGCACTGCACTAACTTGTAGCTTTAGCTGAACACTGTTCAGAGGACGCACTACACTAACTTGTAGCTTTAGCTGAACACTGTGCAGAGGTCGCACTACACTAACTTGTAGTTTTAGCTAAACACTGTTCAGAGGACACACTACACTAACTTGTAGCTTTAGCTGAACACTGTGCAGAGGTCGCACTACACTAACTTGTAGTTTTAGCTGAACACTGTTCAGAGGACGCACTACACTAACTTGTAGCTTTAGATGAACACTGTGCAGAGGTCGCACTACACTAACTTGTAGTTTTAGCTGAACACTGTGAGGATGACGCACTACACTAACTTGTAGCTTTAGCTGAACACTGTGCAAAGGTCGCACTACACTAACTTGTAGTTTTAGCTGAACACTGTGAGGAGGACGCACTACACCAACTTGTAGCTTTAGCTGAACACTGTGCAGAGGTCACACTAAACTAACTTGTAGCTTTAGCTGAACACTGTGAGGAGGATGCACTACACCAATTTGTAGCTTTAGCTGAACACTGTGAGGAGGACGCACTACCCTAACTTGTAGCTTTAGCTGAACACTGTGAAGAGGTCACACTAAACTAACTTGTAGCTTTAGCTGAACACTGTGAGGAGGACGCACTACCCTAACTTGTAGCTTTAGCTGAACACTGTGCAGAGGTCGCACTACACTAACTTGTAGTTTTAGCTGAACACTGTGAGGAGGATGCACTACACCAATTTGTAGCTTTAGCTGAACACTGTGAGGAGGACGCACTACCCTAACTTGTAGCTTTAGCTGAACACTGTGCAGAGGTCACACTAAACTAACTTGTAGCTTTAGCTGAACACTGTGAGGATGACGCACTACACTGACTTGTAGCTTTAGCTGAACACTGTGCAGAGGTCACACTACACTAACTTGTAGTTTTAGCTGAACACTGTGAGGAGGATGCACTACACCAATTTGTAGCTTTAGCTGAACACTGTGAGGAGGACGCACTACCCTAACTTGTAGCTTTAGCTGAACACTGTGAAGAGGTCACACTAAACTAACTTGTAGCTTTAGCTGAACACTGTGAGGAGGACGCACTACCCTAACTTGTAGCTTTAGCTGAACACTGTGCAGAGGTCACACTAAACTAACTTGTAGCTTTAGCTGAACACTGTTCAGAGGACGCACTACACTAACTTGTAGCTTTATCTGAACACTGTTCAGAGGACACACTACACTAACTTGTAGCTTTAGCTGAACACTGTGCAGAGGTCGCACTACACTAACTTGTAGTTTTAGCTGAACACTGTTCAGAGGACGCACTACACTAACTTGTAGTTTTAGCTGAATACTGTGAGGAGGACGCACTACACTAACTTGTAGTTTTAGCTGAACACTGTGAGGAGGATGCACTACACTAACTTGTAGCTTTAGCTGAACACTGTGCAGAGGTCACACTACACTAACTTGTAGTTTTAGCTGAACACTGTGAGGAGGACGCACTACACTAACTTGTAGCTTTAGCTGAACACTGTGCAGAGGTCACACTACGCTAACTTGTAGCTTTAGCTGAACCCTGTGCAGAGGTCGCACTACACTAACTTGTAGTTTTAGCTGAACACTGTGCGGAGGACACACTACACTAACTTGTAGCTTTAGCTGAACACTGTGAGGACGCACTACACCAACTTGTAGCTTTAGCTGAATATTGTGAGGAGGACGCACTACCCTAACTTGGAGCTTTAGCTGAACACTGTGCAGAGGTCACACTAAACTAACTTGTAGCTTTAACTGAACACTGTGAGGAGGACGCACTACACTAACTCTAAATAGTCTAGCTGCCTGACTGTGGTACTAATAGGATCAAAAGAACACCAGCAATTTTCTTCAGGTAGCTGTAAATACTGTAACAAGACAAGCCAGCCTGCCTGCCAGTAGGAAAACAGGAATGGATCTAGCTAAACTGAATACAGTGTATATATATATATATATATATATATATATATATATATATATATATATATATATATATATATATATATATATATATATATATATACACAACACCTGGGATGCATATATATATACACAATACACTGTAAGTGCAGCTAACTCACTGACTGTCCTGCCTAATCTAGCTAACTCAAATTAAATCACACTGTCTCTCTCTCTCTCTAAGCACGCTGGAACACACTACACAGGGCCGCCGTGCAGGTGGCCTTATATAGTGTGGGGTGTGTTCTAAACCCCCTGAGCCAGAATTGGCCAAAGCCACCCTGGCTTTGGCCAATTACAGCTCTCTACTGACGGCGCTGTGATTGGCCAAGCATGCGGGTCATAGTGCATGCTTGGCCAATCATCAGCCAGCAATGCACTGCGATGCCGCAGTGAATTATGGGTCGTGACGCGCCACACAAATTTGACGCGAACGGCCCATATCGTTCGCAATTCGGCGAACGATCAAACAGCCGATGTTCGAGTCGAACATGGGTTTGACTCGAACGTGAAGCTCATCCCTACTCTTCCACCACCAGGTGGCCGGGCACTTGGAGGTATTAGATTGAGAAGGACAACTCAAGGTCAGGTTATGGGTATATGAGGTATCTCAGCCAATGGGCAGGGATTTTGTTGAATCCCTTGGCCTGCTGGGAGAGCCTATATATGTGGGTGAGGTCAGGTGATCGAGGTTCTTGTGTACCACCCCGGACTGCTAGGCCGGAGATTGGGCCTATCCCAGGGCCATCTGGCTGCCAGGCTGTGTGAGGGCCTATCCAGAAGTAAGAGGGCAGCACTGGGTTGGGACTGCAGCTTGCAGTCCAACCAAAAGTGACGATTCTGTCGGCTGGAGAACCTGTCAGTGGTCGGAGGTAGAAGAGAAGCTGTTGCCACGAAGGGACCAATCGCCTTTACCAGGGACCACAGTGAGTAACTGAAGCAAGTATTCTCACCGAATGGGCATGGTGGAGAATCGGAAAACTTCAGGCGGTGATCAAGTCAGGGAGCCAGTCAGCGGAGGTGACACTTGCAGAGCAGCCTTGTGTTACTTACAATGGCTGCCCAGGGGAAACCGTCTGCACAGCTGTACCTCTGGATCCCTGAAGGGGTCCCTTCTGGACCGCAGCCGCCGCAAGCTCCTCTGCCCCTGAATCTGACACCTCTCCTTCCGACCGTTGGTCCCCCTGCATGGCAGTGGACACTGACGAGGTGGAGGGGACCTGGCACCCGGGAGTGACATCATCAGCAGGCGCCTGGCGTACCATGCATGTCCCTGTGTCCTGCTTTCCTCGCTGAGCACTCTGCAAGCCAGCAGACGGCGCTCCACAATCGCCGCCGTCACCCGAGTCACCTCGTCTTCTCCCAATGGTGGCCGCGGCCATCCTAGGGTAGAGGCCCGCGCCAGCAACTGCTAACCTTGCACGCCAGGCCATGCCGCGGGCGGGGAAAGGCCCCGCCTGGCCGCCAGCTCCTGTTCTACGGCCGATAGATGCCTGGAGGGGGATGGGGAGGGCACCCACCTGGCCAGGTCCCGTCAGTGTCGGGGATTCCTCCCAGCCCCCCCAGAGGGAGGAGGTGGAGGTCTTTTCGCCCTGAGGACTAAAGTGTCTGAAATCTGGCTCCCTGCATGGCGGCTCACCCTGGGGGTCACATCAGGGCTGAAGCGTGCAGGAGGTTGGGACCTCCTTGCATGTGGAAAAGCAGGGGCAGGAGTAGCAGGGTCCTGCCCCCACCCCTGGAGCACATCAGCAAGCTGTGAATTCAGCCACTGAGGGACATTAGCCAGGGCATCTGAGTGCAACTGCCCCAGGATTCTGTCCAAGTCCTCCATGTCATCAGCAGCACAGGGAAGGGGAAAGAAACACTTCTTATGCTGGTCTCCTCTCTTCTGCTGACCCCCTACTGAGAGCTATTACCCCCACCCCCGAGACCAACCCAGCCTTCAGGCCACACCCCTATCCCTCCATTGCACCAATGGAAGCCCCCTTAATAAATTAAATGTCCATGCCCCCTTATCAGACTGCCCAGCAACCCCCAGTAATGTGGGCCCTGCACCTAGGTTCCCTTCTGCTCCGGGCCTGTTCTGTACGGCTGTTCTCCTATTGAAGTCTCGGAGTCCATCATTTGAAATTGCAATTACTTAAGGGTGTCCTGGCCCTAACCCTCTTTCCCCTACAAAATATAAAAAGGACTGTCAAAGAAATAAAACCTCTTTTAAATCCAAGAAGTGTCTAGCGCCCAATGACTTTTACCACCTTTGCCACCTTTTTACCACCTTTTACTATGCCTCACAACCCACCACTTATTGAACTTATTGAATTGTCAGCTATCTTTAGCCTTGAAGGTTCCCATTAGACTGGAAGAGGTCAGAGATTCTGCTACACTTGGGATATTTTTTTAGAACCTAACCCTGTTTTAAACTTCTCCACAACTTTATCCCTGACCTGTCTGGCATGTTCCGTGGCCTTCATGCTGCCATTTGTTTACTAAGGGTCTCTAACAAACCTCTGAGAGCTTCACAGAACAGCTGTATTTATACTGAGATTAAATTACACACAGGTGGACTCTATTTACTAATTAGGTGACTTCTGAAGGAAATGTATTCCATTAGATTTTAGCTAGGGGTATCAGAGCAAAGGGGGCTAAATACAAATGCACACCACTCTTTTTGAAAACCATTTATCATTTTCCTTCCACTTCACAATTAGGTGCCACTTTGTGTTGGTCTATCATATAAAATCCCAACACAATACATTTTATTACATACGTTTTTGGTTGTAACATGACAAAATGTGGAAAATTTCAAGGGGTGTGAATACTTTTTCAAGGCACTGTATATAGCGCCCTCAATTTACACAGCGCTTTACATATATATATATATATATATATATATACATATATACACAGTATATTGCACATTCACATCAGTCCCTGCCCTCAAGGGGCTTATAATCTAAGGTCCCTAACTCATTTTCACACATGCACATATTAGGGCCAATGCCCTTATGGGCCCTGCCTACATACTTCCCGGACCACCCATGGCTTAAAGTTTGGCCGATTTAGCAGGAATTAGCCAAAATTTTGAGCCATCTTCGGCCAGTGTACCAGTGTAAGGTTAGGCAGTTGATTGTATTAGGAAGGTGGTGGCACAAGATAGTCGGTCTTGGAGGGAAGCTAGGAAAGTGACATCACCTGTGTAAGTATATACATACCGTATATATATATATATATATATATATATATATATATATATATATATATATATATATTGTATATACAGTATATATACTGTATATATAAAAAAACTACTCAGTACATATCCTGTGTTTACACAACTGTCCCTTTATAATGGTAGATTTGTCCCCATTGAATAAAAGGATTACTCCCGGATAAATCCACAAGAGAACTTGCCCTAAACTGACACGGTGCAGAATGTAGGCCTGTGGATCATAAGACGGCAGCACAGTAAGGCCAGTCTTGTTCTGAGCTGGAGGTTGCATCAGTGATGGATGTTGAATAACACCAGTTCCCGCCGCCTCCCTCTCTCTCGTTCTTTCTCTCTCTCTCTCTCTCTCTCTCTCTCTCTCTCTCTCTCTGCGAGGCACACGTGAGGAAAAGTCTCATGCACTGGAAGACTTGAAACACCCAGTAACACCCTGACCTGCTTATTACAAGACAAGCACACAAGGAACATGCCCCGAGGCAGACAACAGCACAAGAGAGGAGGCAGAAGGCCAGGACGCAGACAAAGATGATTAGCAGGGGAGACAAATAAGGAGGCGGGAGAAAAGGGACATGGGAGCTTGTGAATGCGTTGGAGACATGGCAGATAAATGATATGAAGTCATATTGAAAAGCAGGAGTGGGTCTGACCAATAGGAAGAACGGGTTAAGGGGGTAATTGCTCCCCCCCCCCTCCTCGTGTCTCTGCCACTTTTTGTTTCCAAATACGGTCTGACACTAAAGGTGCCTACAGGCTTAGATAACGTTCGCCCACTCTGGCAGTTTGTAGGCCACTCCGCAATCCTGGCTGACGTTCCTTGGCCGCGTTTGCTGGAGGGAAGGCTGATTGGCTGAAATAGATTTTACCAGCTGATCACCCTGATGACTGCCAGCAGTTACAATGCCCTGTCTTCTATAGGCATGAACATGGAGGTTTACCCTATATTTCTCAAAGGAATTATTGCTCAATGTCTGTAGGCAGCTAAAGGTGAACCTATGGTTCCTCATTCTTCAGCATCCCTTATCCACCTTATGTGGTGATGTCCTAAGTGTAAGAGATATTGGGCTGAGGTGGTAGGTATATTAGATGGCTAATATCCTAGTGGAACCTCTTACTTGCCTGTTAGGCCATATTGAATCCTCTTCTATGGTCCATAACTTGGTCTTTACCATTTCTAGAGCTTTATTTATAGGTCGTAGGCAGATTGCACTTAAATGGACCTTGCCTCGTACGCCAACTCTTTCTGATTGGATAACGGTTCTAAAGAGATATATTTCCTTTGAAAAACATACTTATTATCTGAGAAATTATATGCATAAATTTAATGCTATATGGTCCCAATAGATGGAACATATGTTTTCTTTTTCTTAGTTCCCTTTTTCTGGGGGTACTTCTTCTTATGCCCCGTACACACGGTCGGATTTTCCGACGGAAAATGTGTGATAGGACCTTGTTGTCGGAAATTCCGACCGTGTGTAGGCTCCATCACACATTTTCCATCGGATTTTCCGACACACAAAGTTTGAGAGCAGGATATCAAATTTTCCGACAACAAAATCCGTTGTCGGAAATTCCGATCGTGTGTACACAAATCCGACGGACAAAGTGCCACGCATGCTCAGAATAAATAAAGAGATGAAAGCTATTGGCCACTGCCCCGTTTATAGTCCCGACGTACGTGTTTTACGCCACCGTGTTCAGAACGATCGGATTTTCCGACAACTTTGTGTGACCGTGTGTATGCAAGCCAAGTTTGAGCCAACATCCTAGGATTTTGTTGTCGGAACGGGGCATTACACTGGTTTAAATACAGTATTATGCATTTTTTTTTTGTCTTGGTTTGTCTTCCACCCTGTGTGACACTTTTTCTCAATGGTGTAAATTTATAACATTTTCTTTGAATAAAAACTGATATTAAAAAAAAAAGTGAACCTATGCTATGCTTTTGAAGATTAACACGTTCACTTTACTTCATCTTCCAAAGCTGCATATAATCATCATTTCTTCGCTCCTCATCATTCCATTTTGCCAACGGAAATGGAAAGAATCACCCATCACTTCTGGGAATAGGGGGGCATATGAGTTGCTCCCCTTTCTAGCATTCCTGGTGAGGGGTGGCCCTGCCCCCTGTGACGTCACCGACCGATGCATGCTGGGCCGGTGATGTCACAAGGGTGTGGGGCCACCAGATGATGTCACCAGGTGATCCTGCCCCTTACCTATTTAGGAACTATCAACCGGCGGAGCAGGCATTTGGCTGTCAGCCTTCCTCACGGGCGGAGCATTTTTTTTTTTTTCTTCTTTTTTTAGGTCCGGCAGTGCTGTGAGCGTGGTGATTGATGACGGATCTACATCAAGGGACATTGTTTTTTTAATAAAGGTGAAATGTACCCCATACTCATTCACATGGGGAGGCGGGATCTGGGGGCAACCTTGTTTAAGGGGGTTTTCCAGATTCTGATAAGTACCCTGCCTGCAGACCCCGACAACTACTGCCCAGGGTTGTCAGGAAGAGGCCCTTGTCCTCTTTAACATGATTACTAATTAGGTGACTTCTGAAGGCAATTGGTTCCACTATATTTTAATTAGGAATATCAGAGTAAAAAGGGCTGAATACAAATGCACACCACACTTTTCAGATATTTATTTGTAAAAAAAATTGAAAACCCTTTATGATTTTCTTTCCAGTTTGTGTATCACATAAAATCCCACTAAAATACATTTACGTTTTTGGTTGTAACATGACAAAATGTGGAACATTTCAAGGGGTATGAATATTTTTTCAAGGAACTGTACAACAGCATTCAAAGACTTTTTAAATAATTGTGCTTATCCAATCTTGTAACAACAGTTTGGAGGAAGGTCTTTTCTCTTGCACAATGGCCGTTCCCCAAGTGTACACAGCCAGCTCTATAAGGTATGGTTTGATGAGTTTGGTGTGGAGGAACTCAAGTGGACTGCACAGAGCCCAGACCCCAACCCTACTGAACACCTTGAGAATGAAACTGTCCCCAGTGGAAGAATTACCCTCACCACCTGTTTAGGGTAACATTTTGGATTTACCATTACTTACTGTACTGGACAATAATGGCCCCCAAAACAAATAGAGGAGGAATCTCCCCAGCAGGGACACAGACCACAATGAACCTTACTCTTGATTCTAGGTGTACCAAAAGAGTTCTAACACTTTCACATTCTGTTCAAAACTATATAAAAACAAAAAAACTTAGTGTTTGTTACCCCAACATTTCATATGCCTGCCTGCTGTACCATGTATTTGTATGAAAAATGATCCTGTTCTCCTTTGTGTGTAATCCCTGGTGTTCCTATCAGTCCTTCTGCTTTCCTATTAAAAACTGACCATGCTAGGTATGAAAGCACAGAGTGGTCAGTTCTCTAGCTATGCTGGGAACTCAGCCTGCTCTCCCCCCCCCCCTCGCACAGTCTTTCTCTGGGAAGCTTGGTGTACTGTTGCCTCTCCTCCCTCAGCTCTTATGCAGCCGAGAACAGAGGGAATATGATCATATATATATGAAAAAAAAAGCCTTTTATTTCTATTTTAAACTAAATGGGTTGTTTTACAAGATGAGGGATTACAATCACTTTAAGACAACCTTTAATTTACTCAGTGTTATTTTAACATCCTTTCCTCCTCTCCTATTTGCTGTCTGAGTCTCTACAAGGCTTAGACCATATGAAAAAAGGCAAACATCTACCCAACAAAATACCCCTTCTGGTTGGCTTCCTATAATTTGGGCACTGAGCAAGCAAGACTTTCAGTAGGTCTTTGGGCAGGACTGAAGCATCTGTCTGTAAGATGATGTTAGTCCTTTAGGGCTGGGCCCTGCCCCCTGGGTACCAGGAAAGAGGCGTGGCAGTCACTTTTCTACAGTATTTAAGGCTCGCTGGAAGGGGACACGAAAGACAAGGGGGTGGAGAAAAGTTGAGAGAAGTTCTCCCCAGAATAGGCCTTCCCTGTAGGTTGGGCATCATGGCTTACTGTAGTTGGAAACAAAGAAACGGCAACTGCCCCACCTTTGCTGTCATTGTGCTATTTGCTGGGTGTCCAGCAGGCCCCTGTGCCTTTAACGAGGAGTGGGCTCCCTCCAGGCATACCTGCCCTCAATCTATCCATTATTATATATGTGCTTCTACTATGGAGGCTCTCAAAATTTACAGAGTTAGGACTGGGGTGCCATGACGTGGCCTCCGCAGCTTATGCATGTATTTGCAAATGTGTGCAAACTAAACCCCTGTTTTTAATGTGAACTGTTAGACAGGACAGTTTTGGTTTGTTGCAGGGTGGCTAGTAAGTTGAGCTGGGAATTTTTCTTTGTTTTTATTTTACATGCGTCGCCCTTCCATGTGCTCCTTGCTGTTAAAGGGGTTGTAATAATGTAACCTATGCATTAAGGTGAAAAAACACCTGTCAGTGACCGGCCTCCCAGCCCCCCCCCCCCGTTTTACTTACCTAAATGCTCGAACTTGTCCCACGGGGACGCGCTCTCTCTCTGCCCGGGGGTTCTCGGCTCTTGATTGGATAGCTTGATAGCAGCGCAGCCATTGGCTTCCGCTGCTGCCAATCAAATCCAATGACGTGAGCCCCAGGGGGCGGGGCCGAGTCCTGCATTCGGCCTCTATGGACGCCGAATGCTGGACTTGGGAGCGCGCTCGCAAGGTGACCCCCCGGGAGAGTGCTTCTCCCAGGGGGTCATCTGATGCGGGGAGGAGCCGAGAGAGCCGCCGAGGGACCAGAGAAGACCAGGTTTGGGGCCACTCTGTGCAAAATGAGCTGCACAGTGGAGGTAAGTATGATATGTTTGTTTTTTTTTTAAACCGAACCTTTAGTGTCACTTTAAGGCCAGTTATAGGTTGGGACAGTTGCCATTTGTTTGTACTGTTGGTTATTCGATGAGATGCGTACTGGACACCTTCGCTGCCGTTGTGCTATTTGCTTGGTGTCCAGTGCGCCCCTGTGCCTTTGAGGAGGAGTGGACTCCCTCTAGGCAAACCTGTCCCCAATCTATCCATTATTATATACAATATGTGCTCCTACTATGGAGGAAGCTTCTGTTATGCCGTGTACACATGGCCAGACTTTTTGACCAAACTTGTCCGACGGAACAAATCCGTCTGACAATCCGACCGTGTGTGGGCTTCATCGGACCTGCAGCTGACATTTTCGGTCGAAAATCAGATGGACTTTAGATTTGGAACATGTTTCAAGTCTTTCCGACGGACTCGAGTCCGGTCGAAAAATCAGCTCGTCTGTATGCTAGTCCGATGGACAAAAACCCACGCTAGGGCAGCTATTGTCTACTGGCTATCAACTTCCTTAGTTTAGTCCGGTCATACGTCATCACGTACGAATCCGTCGGACTTTGGTGTAATCGTGTGTAGGCAAGTCCCTTCATTCGAAAGTCCGTCGGAAGTCCGTCAAAAGTCCGTCTGAAAGACCGTCGGACCTTTGATGCCGAAAAGTCCGCCCGTGTGTACACGGCATTAGGAAGAAACTAATATATAATGAGATTCATTGAGTGAAGTTGTTGAAAGGCAAACAAAACTGACTGGACATTCTGTGTCAGTATGAGCTGGGAGAAGGAGAGAGTGGTCAAGTAAAGAAAGGTGTTTGGTATCCTGGCATAGTCTGTCTGTACAGGGAGAGCTGGAGTAATCGGTGCCTGTCTGGTGATTTTACGTAGGAAGGTTGAGTGTTGAGCGTTCTACTTTTGGCCTGGTTTCCTGGCAGGATGAGAGACTGTACTTTAGACACTCCCATAAGCTGGAATGCCACTAAAGGCTCGTTTACACTGGCAGCAGCCCTTGCAGCCCCTCTGAAAAGAAATCTGAGGTGGATGACTTTTCAGAGGTTAGTTGACAGGCGTCTGGGAGGTGATATGTCTCTTCCTCACAGTCTATTTTAACCCCCGAAAAGTCTGCATCACCATGCTGCAACCTTGTGCATTGCACGTGGTTGCAGGGCAGTTGCAGTGTGGCCCCATTCACTTGAGTGGGTCAGGTTCGGCGGGCAGTACCAACTCAGCCCAATGCAGTGGCATATGTAGAACCCCCTCTGGCTTCTGTATTGGCTTAACTGCGGCTCAATTGCCTGTTTTTACCACCCTCTCAGCCGCAAGTGTGAATGAGCCCTTATGCCCCGCACACACGGTCGGACTTTGTTCGGACATTCCGACAACAAAATCCTAGGATTTTTTCCAACGGATGTTGGCTCAAACTTGTCTTGCATACACACGGTCACACAAAGTTGTCGGAAAATCCGATCGTTCTGAACGCGGTGACGTAAAACACGTACGTCGGGACTATAAACGGGGCAGTAGCCAATAGCTTTCATCTCTTTATTTATTCTGAGCATGCGTGGCACTTTGTGCGTCGGATTTGTGTACACACGATCGGAATTTCCGACAACGGATTTTGTTGTCGGAAAATTTTATAGCCTGCTTTCAAACTTTGTGTGTCGGAAAATCCGATGGAAAATGTGTGATGGAGCCTACACATGGTCGGAATTTCCGACAACAAGGTCCTTTCACACATTTTCCGTCGGAAATTCCGACCGTGTGTACAGGGCATTAGTGTGTGTTAGAGCTGCACGATTCTGGCTAAAATGAGAATCACCATTTTTTTGCTTAGAATAAAGATCACGATTCTCGCGGCGTAACATCTTTCACATTATACAAAAAAATTGGGCTAACTTTACCGTTTTTTTTTTTTAATTAATTGAAGTGTATTTTTTCCCAAAAAGTTGTGTTTGAAAGACCGCTGCACAAATACAGTGTGACATAAAATATTGCAACAACCGCCATTTTATTCTGTAGGGTCTCTGCTAAAAAAAATACCAGCATATATAATGTTTGGGGGTCCCAAGTAATTTTCTAGCAGAAATTTTTTTTTTTTTAACTTGTAAGCAACAAATGTCAGAAAAAGGCTAATGCCGCGTACACACGATCGGAATTCTCGTCGGAAAAAGCTATGATGGTTTTTCAGACGGAATTCCGCTCAAGCTTGTCTTGCATACACACGGTCACACCAAAGTCCGACCGTCCAGAGCGCGGTGACGTACAACACGTACAACGGGACTAGAAAATGGAAAATTTATATCAAATACTTACCGTAATTTTCCTTTCCTGATGGACTCCATGGCAGCCTACGTATGGGTTAATCCCGCCTCTCATACCTCATAGGACCCCACTCCCATAAATCTTTGCTTCTAGCCGTAGACCGTGTTCCGTAATATAGCCTACTCCAGCAAATGGGAGGGAACTCCTGCTGCCATGGAGTCCATCAGGAAAGGAAAATTACGGTAAGTATTTGATATAAATTTTCCATTTTCCTGACAGACTCCATGGCAGCCTACGTATGGGAAATGACTAGCCATACACTCCCGGGTGGGAAATTGCTGGTTCAAAGAAAAAAGGTTTATTTGGCACCGTCAACAGACAAGACATGCAAACCAAAACCAACCGAAGACAAAGAGGCCGGTTCTACACAATAGTGTGTCATAAAAGTGTTGATCGACGACCAAGAGGCCGCCTTGCAGATTACTTCCGGGGATACATGACGGGAAGCTGCCCATGACGTAGAAACGCTCCTAGTAGAATGAGCGGTCACCGCTTCCGGAGGAGCCAAACCCTTGGCTGCATAAACCCCTTGTATAGCCTGAACGATCCAAGCTGCAATGACCCTGGAGGAAGCACGCAAACCCTTGTTCTTTCCTTGAAAATAAACGAACAAATAATCGGATCTTCGGAAAGAGGCAGTGACATCAAGGTATTGCCTTAAAACTTCTCCCACATCCAAAGGGTGAATGCTAGAGTCCTCAGTTGCCCGGAAAATTGGAAGAACAATCTCCTGATTCTCATGAAAAACCGAAGTTACCTTGGGATTTGATCCGAGCATAGGAATCAGGACCACCCGGTTAGGGAAGAAGGTAAGGAATGGTTCTTTACATCCTAGGGAACTGATTTCAGAAACCCTTTTGGCTGATGTTATAGCCACTAGGAATACAGCTTTAAGAGAGAGATCTTTAATAGCTGCTTGATCCACACATATTTCCTTTTCCGAAAAGAAATTTAGGACAAGGGGAAGATCCCACTTGGAAAACCTCGGCTTTCTTTGAGGCCTGAGTCTTATCGCTCCTCTGAAGAATTGCCTTGTAAGGGGATGTCTGGCCCAGGATATGCCTGTGAAGGCAGAGATTGCGGAAACCTGAACCCGTAGAGAACTTACTGATAAGGATAGATTCAGGCCTGTCTGTAAGAAACCAAGAATATCCTGAATCCTTGGGTCGGTACAGGAACCATCAGTGGTGGAAATGTAATCCGCAAATTTTGACCAAATTCTTTGGTAAACTCTATTGGTACCTGGTCTTCTGGCATTCAGTAGAGTCGAAATAGCCGCCCTTGGACACCCTAGGGCTTCCAACCTTCCCCTCTCAAGAACCAAGCCGTCAGCTGGAGCTGGGACGGACATGGGTGAAGAGATGTTCCTTGTAATAGGAGATCTGATCTGGCTGGGAGAGGAATTGGATTCCGGTAGCTGAGTTGTAGTAAGAGGGGGAACCACGGTCTGTTGGGCCAATATGGAACAACTGCCACTATTTCGACCTCTTCACACCTGAGCCTTGATAGGAAGCGAAGAATGACCGGAACTGGTGGAAAGGCATAAGCCCTGTGGAATCTCCACTGGTCCGTCAGAGCATCCACTCTGAAAGCCTGGGGACAACGACATCTCGTGAAGTACTTCTCCATTTTGTGGTTGCAAGGAGACGCAAGCAAGTCCACTTCTGGTGACACTCCCAGAGACAGGATCCAATTGAAGACCTCCGTGTGGAGAGACCACTCGTTGTTGTCCAGGACAAACCTCGAGAGGAAGTCCGCCTGGACATTTTGGACTCCTGGAAGATAGACAGCTGTCAAATTTGATAGGTTCGTCTGAGCCAAAGACATGATAGGACTCACTTCCTTCAGAAGGGAGAGATTGCGTGTGCCCCCTTGTCTCTTGATATAAGACACCGCTGTCGTGTTGTCTAGCCTCAGGAGGACTGAGGCCCCTGATGTTAAGTGGAGAAAGGCTCGTAGTGCACAGAGGGCAGCTCGGAGTTCCAGGACATTTGAAACTACACCCCGGGATGGGAAATCCCACTGACCCTGGGCTATCTCCGTCAGACAGAGAGCGCCTCAGCCTCTGCTGCTGGCATCCGTTGTCACCGTGATCCAGGAAACGGGAGCTATGGAATGGCAATTGAGGAGATTCCTCCGCTGCAGCCACCAGGGGAGACTCTCCCGCATGGACGGGGTTATCCGAACCAGATGGTCTCGAGAACCCGGATCCCACTGTTGTAGAAAACCCTTCTGAAAAGGGCGCATCCTCCATTGAGCCCATTTCACCATGGGGGCTGTTGCTACCATGGTGCCGATTATCCTGAGACACTGAGAAGCTCTGAGCAGGGGAGATGACATTGCCAGGTGAATTCTGTCCCGAATCAAAGGGATTTTCTCCAGAGGCAGAGAGATGGTACTCTTCAACGTGTTGAACTGGGCTCCGAGGAATATCAGAGACTGTGTCGGATCTAGATGACTTTTTTCCCTGTTCAACAGCCAACCGAACTCTGTCAGAGTAGAAATGACCTGATCTCGGTGTGACACTAGTTGATCCCTGTCCTGCGAAAGCAAGAGTAGGTCGTCCAGGTAGTGGTGTAAACGGATACCCTTGACTCTGATCAATGCCACGACAGCCAGTAAGAGCTTCGAAAACACTCGAGGCGATGTTGTAAGCCCGAATGGGAGACATGTAAATTGGAGGTGTCTCTGACCCACTGCAAAACGTAGGTACTTCTGGAAGTCTCTCGTAATTGGTACGTGAAAGTAGGCATCTTTCAGGTCTATGGAGACTAGCCAATCGCCTGGCTGTATTATCTGACGAATTGTTAGCAGTGTCTCCATCTTGAATTTTTCCTTCTTGATGAAGGAGTTCAGATATGTCAGGTCGATGACTGGCCTCCAGGAACCACTCTTTTTGAGGACCATGAAAAGGGGGGAATACACCCCTTGAAATTTCTCTTCCGAAGGCACCGGGACGGCAGCCCCTTGAGCTATCAGAGAATCCGTGTATGACAGAAGAATTTGTTTCTTTTCTTCCTGGTGAGGGAGGACTGTGGGAACAAACCGGTGTAAAGGTGGATTGGAGAACACCCACGAATGGCCTGAAGAGACTGTTTTGACCGTCCAGTAGTCCCTGATCGAGGCTGCCCAGACGTGCTGAAAAAGGAGTAACCGAGCCCCAACTTGCTCCGCCTGGACAGGCTTCATATCAAAAGGACTTAGAAGCCTCCCGCCCACCAGAAGAGGATGTCTTTGAGGACTTCTGGCCGGAGGGTTGATTTCTCTTCCAATTTCTCCTGAAATCACGGCCCGGTCTATAGCGGCGGGCATCTCTAGCGCGTTCTTGGTCTTGCCTGGGTTGGGGTCTCCTCTGACCCAAAAGGCGACGATCCTGGGGTAAGAACCCTGACCTACCCCCTGTAGCACGGGTAATGGCGGAGTCCAGTTTGTTCCCAAAAAGGGAGGAACCCTCAAAGGGAATTTTACACCAAGCCTGTTTAGAGGCAGGATCCGCAACCCACGGGCGCAGCCACAAGGCGCGCTTGGCTGTGACTGAGGAAAGCATGACCCGTGCCACTAGGCGGATAATATCCAGGGATGCTTCCCCCAGGATGACTGACGCCAGTTTTAGTTCATGAATTGGTGAACTCTTAACCAAATCTTCGGACACACTCGCTAATGCCGCATCCACATCATCCGACCAGGACTCCATAGCTTTCGACAGAGCTGCGAGAGCCAAGGCTGGTTTACACGCCATACCTGCCGTAATATAGGTGCGTTTTAGATCAGTATCGATCTTCCTTTCCAGACCATCTTTAAATGAAATGGTATCCTCTAGAGGGAGGGTGACATGCCTCACCAACCTCATCAAAGCAGCATCAATGAGCGGAGCTGACTCCAGATGCTTTACCTCTTCGCTCTTAAACGGATACATCTTGGCCACTTTGGAGATTAGTGAGTTCTTCCTCTCAACTTTACTCCACTCATCTGAAATGATTTCGCCCAGCTCTCCCAAGAAGGGAAAATTCGGTTGATCCTTTTTGAGATGTTTAAA
This sequence comes from Aquarana catesbeiana, assembly GCF_042186555.1. NCBI lineage: Eukaryota > Metazoa > Chordata > Amphibia > Anura > Ranidae > Aquarana > Aquarana catesbeiana. The sequence continues at coordinate 653,828,503 of NC_133326.1, forward strand.
GTATTTCCTCTGTTTAGAGGGTGCTTCAACTGGCTCTTCCCATCTCAATGCGTCTTTAACTGCCTTGACCAACCGTGGCACCATGGAGAAATCAAAACCCACACCAGGGTCATTCAGATCAGTCTCGCTTTCGGAGGATCCGCTTAAGGAGGGACTGCGTCTAGAGGGACCAGGAGCCCCAAGGTCGACTCCGCCTGGAGCTAGCACTGGAGCAGAAGGAGAGATAGCTGAATGATTGGGATCCGATCTGATCAGGGATTCCTGAACCACCTTTCGGACCATAGCTTCCACTTGCTGGTCTCCAGCTCCTCTTTCTTTTGCGGCTCGGGCGTAACATAGCTCACAGAGGGATTTACCTTCTGGGACCTGAGCTTTACATCCCCAGCAAGCCCTTTTGTCAGAGCGGCTGGAATGGCGGTGGGAGTGACGCCCAGATGTAGACTTGGGCTCTTCACTATGGCGCCTAGAAGCTGATCTCGAACGCCTTGAACTTGATGACTGTTTTTGATGATGCGATCTAGAACGATCGGTGTCTTCACGTGCTGAGGGTCTATGATCAGACCTAGGGCTGTGGAAAATAAAAGGAAATAAACAGGATCCAGAAAGAAACAAACCCAAAACAATGAAGCAGAAGGAAAAAAACAATTCCTACCTGCAGCGCAAGGGTTGGCCACTGGGGGGCGGTGACACGTCCATAGCAGAAAACCAGGTATCTGAAATGGACAATTCCTTGTCAATACACAGGGATCAGAGAGAGAGAGAGAGGCTTGGACATCCAGCAGCGAAGTCTCCTACCTTGCCAGGGAATAAGCACTGCACCAGGAAGCCGCCGTTTTCACCCGCAGACAACCCAAGTAATAGCTGTATTCTGACAGCTATTTAAACTTGGCGCCGCCGATGACGTCACCGCGCCCCCCAGCGTCGACAAGCGGGGCTCGTGCGCATGCGTGGCCGCCGCCATTTTCCCGGAACTGCGCATGCGCGAACCAAGCCTCGCTTTCAGACGAGGCTCGCAATGTGCAGAAACCCGGAAGACGCGGCGGAGTGGGACGCAGATGCGTTCCAGCCGCCATAGAGGCCAGAAAGAAAGATACAGGGACGAACAAAACACACAAAACAGCTGCCATATAAAAATGAAACAGTGAAATATACGATACCACCGCACACTCCTGGTCCAGTCTGATTTGGGGATGATCATCCACTGCACGGCCGGGCTTCAATAAGGGGGGGGCCTCCTGCTAATAGCAAGGACGTTTGGCCCAGTTGCCGCTTGCCTGCCAATGGCAAGGCTAGTAAGCTCTTCATGGCATCGCAAAGCTGCCCGTATCCACCCTGCTAATAGCTGGGACTGCTGGACTCCAGAACCGCCATCAGAACCACCGTGCAACCAGAACCGGACCGCAGAAAACTTCATAAGGTAAGATCCACCTTGGTCCTAGGAGGAGGACAAAAAAGGAACACGGTCTACAGCTAGAAGCAAAGATTTATGGGAGTGGGGTCCTATGAGGTATGAGAGGCGGGATTAACCCATACGTAGGCTGCCATGGAGTCTGTCAGGAAAAGGGAAGTTCAATAGCTAGTACGCCACCCTTTGGGCTCCTTCTGCTAATCTCGTGTTTATCTCATGTTAGTAGAAGTTTGGTGAGAGACGATTTGCGCTTTTCAGACTCGTGCTTTTTCAGACCGTTTTACTACTGTTCAGTTTGTGCTTGTGGGTCTGTATCTGGTTTTCAGTGCATGAAGTCAGTTCATATCTGTTTTTCAGTGCGTTCTTGTCCGCTCGTTACTGAATTTCAGCTCGCTCTTCACAGGCCTTGCTGTTCTTCAGTGCATTCTGTTTAGTTCGTTCTGACCAGCCGACCGTTTTGAAGCCATGTTGCGGGTAGGTGCTCATCGTAGAGTTCGTGCTGTGCGGGGGGCTTGGTGTAATAATCCTAATTATGTTACCTCAGTTGGGCCTGAGGCCGGACTTTCAGAAACTCCAATGACGGCCCTGGAAGCTGGCCATCCTGGCCTGCCCCCCCAAAAAGCGCCCGTGAAGTGCGAGAAAAATATGTAGAATATTTTACGGGTTAGGGGGGCCATTGCTATGCCAGCACATTTTGAATACATTTTCTCTTTTATCAGATCAAATCTTGATTTTCATTTACTGCTTGGGTTTCTTTTAGCTGTCTCCTAGGTTCTCCTAGTGCACTTGTAGTGCCCAGTGGTTTTTTCATTATTAAATAACACTAATTGTCACTGTAAACACCAACTTAACACAAAAAATGGTATTGATCATTGAAAGAAGAAGCCATACATTGTTGAGTATAAAACCATTTACTCCGTGCACATTCACGTGTGCGTTTTATAAAAAAAATGTAGCGGTAAAAAAACACATGTATTTCTGAAAAAATACAGAAACAGGCATGTTTCCAAACATAAAATACACAACTCTGGAACTTACAAAGTTCAACATTGCAAAAAAGAAGGCAATATCAGACATTTTATAGTGTGAAAAAGGTCTTGATCTTGCCTTCATCAGATGGGGTGAAGTCACCCCTGTAAAAGCCAAATTTAGAAGATGCACACAAATTGAGTCAAAATGGAGATTTCCTTTCTGATCCCATACCTAATGTCAACATGTGCTATCTCCCATCATGGGGGATCAATGGACGTATTTTGGGGGTGCAACCACTTCCTCTCACCTACTAGGGTTGGGAGGAAGGGGTTGCACCCACAAAACGCGTACATTGAAATCCCCTGATGACAGATAGCACATGTTGACACACTGTGTGCATCTTCCAAATTTGGCTTTTAAACTGTATTAAAACTTTAGAATTTAAAATTATTGTAAAAAAAAAAAAATTCCGGGAATCTTTTAGGGATTTAAATTCTTCCTAGTACATCAATCATGTTCTTCAGTCTTTGTTCAATCTCCTTGGTTTTTTTCTTTGATAATGTCCAAATCACGACTACAAAACATGATTTCCTGGATCATCCGTTTTGCACTGACACTGGTGAAATCACTCGATTTTGGTACCACAACCTGAACATCACCTAAAATAAAAATACACACCATGTATTATAAATATGCAGGCATACATCTATTACCTGAATCTGTGGTGTCCGACACTGACCTGTTGTGGTGACAATCTCCACCACCTCTCCTTCCTCCACATCTCCAGGTTGTGACCTTTGTTCCCCTTCTTCAGGAGGTGGGGGGGGTCCCTGGTGTCCTCATATTTTCTGAGTCTTTGCTCCCCTATGAGAATGAAATAAAAGGTATACTTAGCACACAGATATTTGTGTCCAGAAATAGGAATATGAAACATTGCTTGGAAGTGGGGTACAATTGTCTGTTTTGGAAGAGTTCAAAGCTGAAGACATGATGTTTGCCCTAACCAAAGCTGGAATACTTCCCTTTTTTGGACAAGTTTCACACATGGAGACACCCCAAGTATCCACTGGAGCACCTGTGGGGGTCACCCTAAAAAGTTTGTTCCTGTGTCCCACACTAGTATAAAAAACAAACTACCGCTTTAACACATTGGGGTATGAAGATCTCTGCGTGGAATGGAGTAATGTGAAGACATAACTAGTTGCAGAAAATAACAGAAGTGTAATAAGCAGCCTGTCAGTAGCCTGTACCTGTTATAGGTGGCACGGCCTCTAGTAGCGATGGAGATGTTCTTGGCACTCCTTTCACCAGCGGTCTGCCTGCCAGAGCAACACAAGCGGATTGCACGGCAGAGGTTCCCCATCCTATACAGAGGTACAGAAGTTCAGGGGTTAAGTTGAGTGCATGTGTGGAGCCCTTACAGAGTGCATGGCGGGGTATATTCCACTACTTGGAAACAGTGGCGGCTGGTGTTTTTTTTTTGGGGGGTGGCAAACAACCAACACCCCCCCCCCCCGCTGTTTGCCGGTTGGCACTTACCCCATCGGTGGCGGCGGATGGCGGGTGGCAGGTGGCAGGCAGCGTGGTGCAGCGGCTCCATGTCCTCTCCTCCATGGCGGCTTCCAGCTCCTCCCCTTCTCCTCCTAGGCATCCAATAGGATCGCCTGTTCTTTCAGCCAATTGAGTAACCGGTGTCAAAACCCGCTTCCTGATTGGCCGGGGGGAGGATATTAGTTTTACAACAGCCAATATTCATTCGCTGTTGTAACACACCTGGGTGGGATCGGAGTGCACTCTCTGCGACCCGAGCCCACCCTATATTGAAGCCTATTGGCTCTGGCTCCAATCGGTGCTTGAAAAAAACAGCCCCCCTGCATTGGAATCCATGCGCCAGTGTCCTGAAAGGGATGGAGGGGTGGCAATGGACAGAGGGTGGGCGGGACCCATGTGCCCTTCTTGGCAGTAGTAGTGGAAAACACTGGACAGATGGATGACATTGGCTCAGTGTGTCCTTCCAAAATGCACATTGCAGAGAAGGTGTACATTGTCACAGGGAACCGAAAGTTAACTGGAGAACAGTTGCAGTGTCAGTGTGCATGGTGTACATTCATCTCTAAGAGTAGAGGTCCGTCTTAAGGTCGAGTATTCCCCCAGGGCAGCCTCAGCCTTGTCCCAGGGCATTGGTGAAGACAACACAAAGCAAAGGTACAACATGTGTAGTAAAGTGATCCTGTAACAAAGTGCCTAACGTAGCCCAGGACAACCCACGGGGGGGGTAGACCTTCCATGTCACTCAGCACTTGGCGCCCAACAAGCTAATGAGGAAACATGGAGGACATGACAAGCAACCTCTCTACCCCTGTAGGCCCCACCTGTCTGTACCACTCACCGCCCAGCCCTATCCAGCCACAGCAGCTTTCAGCCCTTTATAGAGTTTTATAGGCTTCCAGCAGTAGGGCAGGACGGTGCGCTCATGTTCTTTCCACCCGAACCTAAATGCTGGAGTCTCTCATGCACCGGGGCTAGACACCAGCAGGCATGAGGGAAGTACAGGGAGTCCACCTAACATCCATAAATAATCATTTTACGGAATTGTACCGAGACCTTTCCGCTCTCCACATGACCACACATGGTTCTTCACACATTCTTCCAGATATAATCTAATGTGTTTTTATGGGCCGTGTGCTGAATTCCTGGGAGACAGACAGCTACCCTTTTGTCTGCATTAGATGAGGAACCAGTATCAACCTGCAAAAAATAAAATTTCTTTTTTATAAAGTAATATAACATATGAGTATGGCATAAGCCATTAGTGTTAGGCCAGTTCACATCCGATGCAGTCCAGTGAGTTTTTTTTTTTTTTCTGCATCAAAAACACATGGACATGGTTTAACGTGGATTCTAATGGCCCTAATTCACACGCGTGCAGTGCATTCTAGTGCAGTCAACAAAAGCAGAACATGTTGTATTTGTTCTGTATGGAATGCGACAAAACACATCAGAACTACATCGGAACGCACATATCCTCAATTGAGATAAAAAAAAAAAAAAAAAAGATGTGAAAAAAGCATATTAAAATGCATCAAAAATGCACCGTAACACAGAAATTGTAATGTGAACTGGCCCTTAAAGTGAAACTTTAGGCAGAACATTAAGTCCTGTTGGATCACTTCAGGCTGGCCCCTTGTGCAGGTATAGCTATGTAAAACATTAAAAATAAATGTCTATACTGTTTAAAATCCAGCAATACACAGTCTCATCCTGCTCTGCACATGCTCAGTTGCTCTCCATTTTTAGACACTGCTTAATTTGTAGAGGCCGATTCCGCTTAAAGGGGAATTAAACCCTCCTATCAGCCAAGGAAGCTGCTTCTGTTTGATCTGCAACTGCCATGGTGCTGCACATATGATCAGTTATGACACCAACCATTTGATGGTTTGACAGTTTGGTTGAGGAAACAAGCAAATGTGACAGTTAGCAATCCCGGCATTCCAGGAATGTGACAGTTTTTTTAACCACTTAAAGACCGCCCCCACATATATATACTACAGCAGGGTGGCCCTTAAGCCCAAAATCACGTACCTGTATGTAATCCCCGTGATCGGCTCTGGGGCGCGCGTGCGTGCCGTGGGAGCCCTGCTCCTGCTGTGGGTCCAGCGGGCGCTGGTTACCCGGCTGAACTTCGGTCAGTGTATGGTAGGGTTGCCACCTCATCCCTTTAAAACGGAACACATATGAATTACACAGGTTCTGTGGCTAATTAAGGTGGTAATTAAACACACTTAGTGCCTTATGTGCATTAAATTAGCCTCAGAACCTGTGTAATTCAGATGTGTTCGGGTTTAAAGGGATGAGGTGGCAACCCTAGTGTATGGCCAGCCTAATTTTGCCCTTACACTAGACCAGGGTTTCCATGGAATTCTAGGGTTCCTTCTGAGGTTGCTGGGGGTTCCCTGAGCGATGAGCAGTTTCTGCCTCTCAGCTAAGTTCCCAATGACACCATTGATCTTTTTAGCTATCTGTAAAGTGCAATTCATTCCAGTGACCACAAATGTAAGGAGCATTCTTCCCACAGATCATCCCACTAATGTATCATGAGCTGAATATATAGTCATTTTTTAGCAGGGGTTCCCTGAGAGTGGAAAATTATTTCAAAGGTTCCTCTGTGTTGAAAAAGTTGAAAAAAGCTACACTAGATGAAAAATCGTTAGAAATTCTGTCATTTGGACCGTTCCTTTTTTGTCCAGTTAACGTGCACAAATTGAAAATCATTTTTGACTTTTCAGGACCAAAAAAATTCAAAGGAACAGGTTGGAAAACTTCTGCTGAAGGAACAATAAATTGAAAGGTTAATGTGTTTCTCACCCTTTAAAAATTGAACTGTTGGCAGACACTCCCCAATTGTGACAAAACAGATGAAAAACGGATTCATTTATGTCCGTTGAACACTTTATCGTTCGAAATTTGATCATTACATGATAGGCACTATCGTTCGCTCTCACTACCAAGTGTTCATTATTCGAAAACAAATTTGAACTTTTGAATTTTCCATATAGTGTATGGCTAGCATAAGACGGATCATGTGGATACAGTAATGACAGAACCACTTAGCATGTTAAAAAAACATCCCCCTAGCTTTCTGGCCATGGCCATCTTGAGTAAGGGCAGATGATTCATGTAGCATTTACTTCCTGGAATCCATCTGCCCTCAGCTCAGGCATGCATGCAGGAGGATGTGCTTAGCTGAGAAAGCCCCCTCCTCTACTCCTGAAAACACTAGGAATGTATGACATCATTTGCCTAGGCCTGGAAAGCAGGAAGTAACAAAAGAAATGTAAAAAAAAGTTTTAAAAAAGTAACTATGATATCCTTTCCTTGCTAGCAGCATAAGGATTAAAGACAGTTAATGCTGATTGAGAGATTGAAGTTCTGCTTTAGGCATTCTTGTAATACACAATACTGCCAATGTTTTCAGGCCCTGAGGGTAAAAGGGAAGGAGCTAACAGCAAATGCCTTTTTTTAATCCTTCTTTCTGTTTTTTTTTTTTTTTTTTAATAAGGGATCCACAACACTACTCACCCTCTCTATGCTGAAGAGAGGATTAGACGTTCTTCTCCCTCCTTCCTGCAGGGGGGTGATAAAGAGCTGACACTGAGAGCTCACTAGGGGGAGTGAAGACAGTCTGTCCTTCCTCTCTCCTTGTCATGTTGTGACTGGAGAGAGGAAAGAGGAGCTGCCTCCCTTGCAGTTTGTGATCTGTGCGCAGAGTAGTGATGTGTGAAGGGACACCTGGGGCACCCTATGTAAGGGGGGGGGGGGGGGCTGTGATGTGTGGAGAGGATCTGATGGAGACACAGGATGTAAAGGGGAATTTTGATGGGGACACCAAATGCAAGGTGGACTCTGACAGGGCACCAAACATAATGGGGACACCAGATATATATGGGGGGGGGGGGGGCCTGATGGGGACAACAGATGTATAGGAGGACTTTGGTGGGGCACCTTATGTAAAGGGGGGGGCTTTAATGGGGACACCAGATGTAAGGGGGACTCTGATGGGGACACCAGGTGTATAGGGGGCACTCTGGTGGGGACACCAGATGTATAGGGGCACTCTGATAGGGACATCAGATGTATAGGGGGCACTCTGATGGGGGCACCTGATGTAGGAGGCACTCTGATGGGGATTCCAGATGTAAGGAGGCACTCTGATGGGGACACCAGATGTAAAGGGGGGGTTTAAAGGGGACACCAGATGTAAGGGGGACTTTGATGGGGACACCAGATGTAATGGGAACTCTGATGGGGACACCAGATGTAAGGGGGACTCTGATGGGAACACCTGATGTAAGAGGACTCTGATGTGGACACCTGATGTAAGAGAACTCTGATGGGGACACCTGATGTAAGGGGGCTCTGATGGGGATATCAGATGTAAGGGGGCACTCTGATGGGGACACCAGATGTAAGGGGACTCTGATGGGGACACCTGATGTAAGAGGACTCTGATGGGGACACCAGATGTTAAGGGGCACTGTGATGGGGACACCGTATGTAAGGTGATTTTGTTTTCTTTTACTTGAAGTATGGATGATGGCCTACATTTATGTTATATTACAGAGCATTTTGGACCTCGGCTGGAAGAAAAATTTAGCAAGTAGATGACCTTGAATTTTCATTTATTACCATTGCCCTAGGTGAATATTTTTGCTTTGTAGGAATGTGCACAAAATTGTGTGCATTCCTGCAAAACACAAAAACACACAGCCCTTTGCAGGTGTGCAGTAGGTCTTAGGCCAGCCATACACAGTGTGAATTTCCCAATCAACGCAGACAGTGCTGACAGGGGAATCATCAATTGTCTTCTCTGGTGGGGGGCAGGGGCGTGCGAAGGAAGCCGCCCCCGCCCGGAGAAGATAGTGATTATCGCTAAAGGCTATAGCAGCCACTAGCGATAATGGCAAGAGAATCAGGCAGGCTGGTTGTACCCAAGTTGATTCATCGATCAACTTGGTACATTCAGTCTGCCCATTAACGGTTTGAATCTCGGCCGGTTCTTGCTTAACCGGCCGAGATTCGAAATGTGTATGGCCGGCCTTAATGGCACAACCACACACCTTGCTTTTGTGCTCATTTACCAGCATCAAAACATATGGTAACAAAATACCATAGAATGAGAATATGAGAGGGATGACCTCATTGCAGGTTCATTGGAGCAAGTTGGGGGGTGTTCTTGCTCAAGCTGTGCTGTTGCTATAGTGAAGGACCTGGATGTGCTGTCTAGCTTATAAGACTGGCTTGACACCTGAAAAAATTCAAATTTTAAGACTTTCACGTGTGCACGTGGACCACGAGTGCACGTGGGCTGTGGGTACCTGTGTATTATATTGTTGAGCACCTGTGTATTGTTGAGTAATAGTGTCAGGAAGCTAGTTGTTAGTTAATTTGGACAGGGTATAATCCCCAATCCTCATTAAATTAGTAGTTAGGATGCCCGGCGGGTGTGGAGATGCGACTCAGTGTACATGTAGCGGCATGTATGCGTTCCTTGATCATCCGATTGAGGGCGAATGCTGCTGTGCAAAATGTAAGCACATTGTTTGCCTGGAAGCCAAATTTCTAAATCTGGGGAAGCAACTGTCAGCACTGAGAAGACCCTCCATACTAAAGGGGAGCTGGGAATGTACCTGGCAGGTTCCGGCAGGGACCAGCACAAAGGCGGGTGGAGACAAAGAGGTACAGGCACTAGCAAAGAGTAGATGGGTGACAGTCAGGAAGGGTAGAGGGGAAAGTGCCAGGGAGGCCAATCCTGGGCTGGAACAGCCCAATATGTACGCCCCGCTGAGTGACATTGGTGAAACCAGTCAGGGACCAGCACTGTTGAAGCTGAGGGACTCCCCTAGCTGCCAGGGGAAGAACTCCTCCAGTAAGAGTGGGGGGGAAAGCAAAGGGAAAGGAAAGACAGATTTTGGTAGGGCACTCAATTCTTAGAATAACAGAGAGGAGAATCTGTCACAAAGACCTGAAGCGCCGAACTGTGTGCTGTCTACCAGGGGCTCAGGTTCAGCACATCACGGATCTGGTGGACAGATTACTGGGAGGGGCTGGGGAAGACCCGGCCATCATGGTGCATGTTGGCACCAATGATAAGGTTGGAGGAAGATGGAGTGTCCTAAAGAACGATTTTAGGGACTTAGGAGCTAAATTGAGGAAAATGACCTCCAAGGTAGTATTCTCAGAAACACTACCGGTACCTCGAGCCACACCAGAAAGGCAGAGGGAGATTAGGGAAGTAAACAAGTGGCTGAAAAGCTGGTGTAGTAAGGAGGGTTTGGGTTACTGGAGAACTGTGCCGACTTCTCAGTCGATCACAAGCTCTATAGAAGGATCGCTTTGGATCTAAATTTGGAGGGTGCAGATCTACTGGGATTGAAGATGGCAAAAAGTTAGATGGGCTTTTAAACTAGGCGATGGGGTTTCTGATTAAAAAAAAAAAACTAGGCGATGAGGGGGAGGGTCCAGAGGTAGAGATAGCCAGCGTGGAGCATATTCCAGAGGGTAGTATTGGGGGCATTTGTGGTAGGTTAACTAAAGCACATAAACCCAAGGTAAGTATAGTGTCAGAGCTGGGCTCAGCCCTTCCTTCTCTGAGCTGGCCGCTCAGCTGTCGGCTAATTGCCAGCTCCTATCTCTCCACAGTTACTCAACTGTTGATGATATCCTACTCGTTAGTCCTGCCTACTTAAGCCGTCCAGTCCAGAGGATCTCTGCCTTCGCCTTGGTCATCATCACAAGAGACTACCTCTTGCATTCCTGTTTAAAGACTTGCTTTGCTGACATCCCTTCTGTCTCCAGATCCTGCTTGCTGTTCCACTACATTGATCCCTGGCTTGGCTTACTATCCGTCCCAGTTACTGAACTTTGGCTATGTTTTGACTACGTTTGTTCTTTTTACTTTATTATTAAACAAGTGTGATTTAACTGTACTTCTGTCTCGGTCTGATTTCATGGTTTCTGACATATAGTAACAAGTCCTATTTGCAACCTCGGAACACCCAATAAAAAGACAGTATGCGACCGGTCTAAACTACGTGACATGTTCACCAATGCCAGGAGCCTGGTGGACAAGATGGGAGAACTAGAGATACTGTTGTATAAGGAGGATTTAGATTTTGTGGGAATTTCAAAGACTTGGTTCAACAGCTCATATGATTGGCTGGCAACCATTCAAGGGTATTCCCTTTATCGCAGGGATAGAGAGGGTAAAAAAGGTGGAGGTGTATGCCTGTATATCAAGAATAATGTACAAGTGAATGTGAGAGATAACATCACTAAGGGAGCTAGGGAGGAGGTGGAATCCTTATGGGTAGAGCTCCAAAGGGATGAAACTTAGGGGAAAGTAATACTGGGAGTATGCTATAGGCCCCCTAACCTGAGGGAAGAGGTGGAGGCGGACCTCCTATCATAATTTGGAGTAGCGGCAAGGCTGGGAAGTCATCATAATGGGGGATTTTAATTATCCAGACATAGCCTGGTCGGAAGGAACCGCGCATTCGTCTAAGGCTCGCCAGTTCCTAAATGTCTTGCAGGACAATTTCATTGGTCAGGTCGTAGGCGCACCAACTAGAAACAAAGCGTTACTAGACCTACTGATTACCAGCAATACAGACCTCATCATGGATGTGGAAATACGGGGCAATTTTGGAAACAGCGATCACAGGTCAATTAGCTTCAGTATAAATCACACAAATAGGAAACATAAAGAAAATACAAAGACACTGAATTTCAAAAGAGTCAACTTTCCTAAACTACGAACCTTGCTGGAAGATATTAATTGGGATAAAATTCTAGAAACAAAGAACATGGAGCAGAGATGGGTATGCTTTAAGAGCATATTAAATAAGGGCATTAACCAGTGCATCCCATTAGGAAATAAATTTAAAAGAGCGAATAAAAGTCCTGGGTGGCTTAACTCCAATGTAAAAATGCATATAAAAGCAAAGGAGAAGGCCTTCAAAAACACAAGGCTGAGGGATCATCATCAGCATTCAAACTTTACAAAGAATGCAACAAGAAATTGCAATTAGGGTGGCTGAGATAGAACACAAAAGGCACATAGTGGAGGAGAGCAAAAAAATCCCAAGAAATTCTTTAAGTATATAAACAGTAAAAAAAGAGAGGACAGACCATATTGGCCCCATAAAGAATGAGGAAGGACATCTGGTTACAAAGGATGGTGAGATGGCGAAGTTATTGAATTTATTCTTCTCTTCAGTCTTCACGAGGGAATCGGGGGGCTTCAGTAACCAAAACTGCAGTGTTTATCCTCATGACATGTCACAGGAAGCACCCTCATGGCTGACAGGGGACAGAATTAAAAATAGACTTGAAAGACTTAACATTAATAAGTCACCGGGACCAGATGACCTGCACCCAAGGGTCCTTAGAGAACTCAGTCAAGTAATTGCCAGACCATTGTTTCTAATTTTTACTGACAGTCTACTGACTGGAATGGTACCAGCTGATTGGAGAAAAGCCAATGTAGCTCCAATATTTAAAAAAGGGCCAAAATACATCCCTGGGAATTACAGACCAGTTAGCCTAACATCTATAGTATGCAAGCTCTTGGAGGGGGTGATAAGGGACTATATACAAGATTTTAGTAATAAAAACAGTAATAATGCTGATTATTAGCAGTAATCAGCATGGATTCATGAAGAATCATTATTGCCAAACCAATCTACTAACCTTCTATGAGAAGTTAACGTTGAACGAGTAAATGACTTGAAATGCAGGAATTGTATTTTGTATTCCAGATGAATAAACCTGTGATTGGGCAAAAGGTGTTGGTTGTGCCCATGTGCCGTGTACTGCTCACTCTTATGCCGCGTACACACGGTCGGACTTTCCGACGGGAAATATTGGATGTGAGCCAGTTGTCGGAAAGTCAGACCGTGTGTAGTATTATTATTATTATTATTAATATTTAAGGTACTTATATAGCGCCGTCAATTTACGCAGCGCTTTTACCTACATTGTACATTCACATCAGTCCCTACCCTCAAGGAGCTTACAATCTAAGGTCCCTAACTCACATTTATATACTAGGGCCAATTTAGACAGAAGCCAATTAACCTACCAAGCAGAAGAGCAGCACTGGCTACTGAACTTCCTTTTTCTCGGCTCGTCGTACGTCTTGTACGTCACCGCGTTCTCACGTTCTGAATTTTTGGCCAACATTTGTGTGACCGTGTGTATGCAAGACAAGTTTGAGCCAACAACCTTCGAACAAAAATCCACGGTTTTGTTGGCGGGAAGTCCGATCGTGTGTACGCGGCATTAGGCCTCATGCACACTGGGCCTATGCCCAGCTCTAAAGCCCTGTTTTTGTCAATGCATTTAGTCAGGTCAAGTGCTTGGGCATTAATTCATTAAATTGACCTGAATAATCATTTATTCTGGCCATTGAAATGGATTAATACTCAAGCGTAGCGTTACCACGTGTTTAGGCATATTGAGCGGGTTTTTTTCTGCCAAAATGCTGCTGCTCCTGAATGCCAGTGATTTTTTTTTTTCTGCCTCTATACGCCTGTAAATGCCTATATGTGCATGGACAAAGGCTAACACTGAGGGGCATTTAGAGGCAGAAAAAAAAAAACATCAAATGCCCCTAAAAGTGGCGTTTTTAACACCCAGAGGCCTTAGAAAGGGCTGTTCAGCAGTATAGTGTCTACACAAACCATTTAAATTAAAATGCTGACAAATTATGCTTATGTTTATACATTGTAAAAATAATTGCAGATTATTTGCAGTTATGTTGGCAATGGTTGGAAATGTTTTCAGGAAAATAGAACAATGAAGTACTGCCACCTGGTGGACAATGATAAAACAGCAACTCTGCGTAATCATGCTACCCAATAGTAGTATTCACATTTAAAGCGGCATTAAAAACGCAAACATTTATTACATAGCAGCTTACCAACTCTTAGGCTCCAAGCCCATAAACTCCACTCTATATTATCCTATGTGTCCATGCACACATGGACGTTTTTGGACGTTTATCAGCAGTGGAGTTTATGGGCTGTTTTCTGAACGCCATAAAATCGCATTCAAGAGCAGTACTGGAAACGCCAGACACCAGTAAAAGGTGTTAAACGAGGTGTTTAACACTGTAAAAAGAGCGTTAAGCCTTGTTCGGTGTTTCTCTGCCTCTATTCAAAATCAATGGTTTCCTATGGAAGCCCATTGATTTGAATAGAAGTCGCACCAGAAGTCAGATCATCATGATCCGACTTGCGGTGCGACTTGTGTGCTGAGCAGGACTTTTTTTCTCAGAGGATTTCCCCCCTTCTGAGTCACCCTTCGTCTCTGCCCCCTACCCACCTCTGAGAATTGTCTCTTGGCTCCACCCCCTACCCATCTCCCAGTACCGCCCCATTTAGGGAATACAGAACCAAGTCTCATTTTGTGCTACTAAGTAATTTGTATGGAATTTGATAGACCCCACCCCAGCAATAATAGACTCCACCAGCATCAACAGATCCCACCACAGCAAAAATATATCCGCCACACAACAACAGACCTCCAACCAGCAAAATACCACCCTAACAACAATAGACCCTCAGCAGTAACAGATCTCCCAGCAGCCATTTTCAATAGACCCTCCAGCAGCCAGCAACAATAGACCTCTCCCTCAACAGTAGATCCCCCCCAGCAACATAAGACCCCCCCCCAGCCAACAACAATAGACCCCCACAAAAAAAATAGATCTCCACCAGCAACAATAGATCCCCCAGCAGCCAGCATCAATATACCCTCCAGCACACCTTGCCATAAAATACACTGACACAAAAAAAAAAAAATATCTTTCAGTGTTGGAGGTGCCGGAACTGCATTCCCCCACGTTCCTGCTGAGGATAAAGGGGAACCCCCACCAAAATGAAAAAAAAATTGGCGTGGGGTTTCCCCCTCGGACACTACCAGGCCCTTGGGTCTGGTATGGATTTTAAGGGGAACTCCCCTTCGCGAAAAAACGGCGTGGGGGTCCCCCCATAATCCATACCAAACCCTTATCCGAGCATGCAGCCCAGCCGGTCAGGAAAGGGGGTGGGGATGAGCGAGCACTCCCCTCCCCTCCTGAACCGTACCAGGCCGCATGCCCTCAACATGGGGGTAGGTGCTTGGGGGCAGGCGGGGCGCTGCGCCCCCACCCCAAAGCACCTTGCCCCCATGTTGATGGGGACAAGGGCCTCTTCCCGACAACCCTGGCCTTTGGTTGGGGTCTGCGGGCGGGGGGGCTTATTGGAATCTGGAAGCCCCCTTTAACAAGGGGTCCCCCAGATCCCGGCCCCCCTATGTGAATAAGTATGGGGTACATCGTACCCCTACCCATTCATCTGGAAAAAGTGTCAAAAATAAAACACACTACACAGGTTTTTAAAGTAGTTTATTAGGCAGTCTCTTCCAAGTTCCGGGGTCTCTTCCTTCTTCTCCGCACTCTCCGGCCTCTTCTTTCGCTCCCCGGTGTCTTTTGCCGGGCTCCTCCACTACCTTCTGTTCTTTTGCCCGCTCTTTTGCTAGCGGTGGCCCGGTCTTCTCCGTCGTCTTCTTCCCTCTGCTCTTCTTCCAATGTTGACACAATGCTCTCTCCCACTGTAATGCCGGGTACGCGGTGCGCAACGACTTATATTGACATGGGGCGCGGTCACCGGGTGATGTCATCCGGTGACCCCGCCCCCTTATGACGTCACCACCAAATGCGAAGCTGTATTCATTTGCTTTTTTTTTTTTAGGCTTTCTTTTTGCTATTTTCATCTCGTGGTCCAGCCAGCAAGTCTGTTGTTTTTAAAAAGAACAAGCTCTCTTGCAGTTACATGGATGAGTCTAGGGTTGCCACCTGTCCTGGATTCACCCAGACAGTTCGGGTTTGTAATCACGCATCCAGGTTTCAGACTGCCTGAAACCCAGACACATGATTCAGACTGGACTATGACTTCCCAGCAGGGTTGCTGGCTGCAGTTGTCTAAGCTGAGAGTGTCTGTTACATTCTCTTTCATGCTGCCCAAAGCCAGCAATAACAATCCCCCCTAAAACACACACACAGACGGGAGAGGAGAGAGGGTTCGATCTGCACCTCTTCCTCCCACCCCTACCCCTCTGTGTCTGCCCACACTCCAATCCCCAGCACTGTGCCTCAGAAAAGGAAAGTGTGGGCTGGAAATTTGAAATCCAGCAGCCTCAGATACATCTGGATGAGAGGTGCTGACTGCCAAGGGGTGAGTGAGCTCACCATCCATCCCTGTCTGTGACTGAAGTCTCCCCCCTTCTCTCTCCTGCCTCTGAGTGAGTACACTAAGGTAGATCAGGGTTCTCAGAGCACCCCTTACATCAGAGTTCCCCTTTACACCAGAAGCCACAGTGTTCCCCTTTACATCAGAGTCCTCTTCGTACATCAGAGTACTCAGTGCTCCCCCCTTAAATCAGGGTTCCCAGAGCATCCCTTATGTTGGGGTCCCCAGAGTTCTCCCTTACATCAGAGTCTGCAGAGTCCCCCCTTACAGTAAAAGGGGAACTCTGTGGACTCTGATGTAAAGAGGGACCCTTGTTATTAACTTCATATGATTAGAAATGTTACTTAATAGAAAAATATATGTATAGTTTATACTATAAAAAAAAATTGCTGTGCGCCGCTAAAGTGTTCCGGTTTGATTTGATGAAAAGGTGGCAACCCTAGATGAGACAGGCCATTTAAAGTGGCGCTCCACCCAAAAGGGGAAGCTCTGCTTGCTTGTACCCTCCACTTCCACATTTGGCACTTTTTTGGGGGAAAAGGGGGGAGCGGATACTTGCTTTTTACAGGTACCTGCTCCCACTTCCTGCTCAGATCACCGCAGCGATCTACGACAATATCCTGCCCCTCCTTCTTCTGACCCCCCCCCTCCTTCTGGGACACACACAGGTCCCAGAAGACTGTTGGACCATTTATAAAGTGCAGTTTGACTCACACATGCGCAGTAGAATACCAGAAGGCTTCTCTGCCGGTTTCCCTTACCCAAGATGCCCAGGCGCCTGCACTCAAAGCAGACTGAAGAAGCGGCTTGGGTGCAGGATATGCTTCAGTTAAGAATGAACACAGGAGAGATCAGTACAGATCACCCACAGTATTTATTCATTCATCCATCCTGAAACATCCCCCACAGTAGTCAGTGGGAGAGGAGGAAAGCTGGCAGCACTTCAAGTGGGGGGGGGGGGGGGGGAGCGGAGGATGGCAGGGGGAATTAGCATCGAACAGGGTGATTACACCCAGCACACCCTGTGCGCACGCCTTTGATACCTGGACAAGTGTTATATTAAAAGTAAGCAGCTGCAGTATTTTTATTTTTTTGGGGGGGGGGGGGGAGACTGAAGCTCCTCTTTAACACTGTCAGGGCTGCTTAAAATGATCAGCTTTTATTTATTTATGTAAAATCCCAAAGTAAAAAAAATGTTTGCCATAACTGATTATAAAGTAATAGCTGGAGTTTGGCTTCAATTTGTTAGTGTATCTAAATCTGTTATTACATCTAACACTGCCCTCCCCCCAGACTTGCAATGCTGCTGTCCAAATCTGCCCCCTGTGCTCCTTCATCCAGAGTCGGGGCACGCTAATACAGGTGTGTTACTGGCTAAATCACCAGGTGAAAACAGAGGGGGGGGAAAGCCTAAAAAAAGAAAACAAATGCAGCCATCACATCTAATCAGTGGCGTAGCGTGGGGGGTGCGGGGGTGCCGTGGCCCCGGGCGCGACATTTAGGGGGGCACAATTTCGTGCCAGTAGTGTCACTACTGGCTGCCTCCTCCTAATTTAATTTCCTGTGTCCCCCGCGCTCCGCCGCCATGTCCAGTGTTTGGCGCCCTGTGATTGGGCGTATGGGGGTCATGTGTGGCGTGGGGCTGGCCTATCCGGGATCACGGTTGCTCCTGAAGTCCCGCCTCCGCACATGACCCCCATACGCCCAATCACAGTGCGCCGGGAAACAATGAACATGCTGGCCGGAGCGCGGGGGAGACGAGCACTGGAGAGTGTGAGCCGCGGGGGCCGCTGTCTTCTCCTCCTCCTCCTATCCTCCAGACCGATGCAAGACAAGAAGGTGAGGAATGGATAAACAGGGGGGGGGGGGGGGGAGAGAGAAGAGACAGGTGCCATATATGTAGTGTCAGTATAGGAAGACTAGGCAGGACAGTATAGTGTACAGTGTAGTATAATGGTCAGTATAGTGTAGTGGACAGTGTAGTATTGTGGTCTGTATAGTGCAGTGGTCAGTATAGTGTAGTGGACAGTGTAGTGGACAGTGTAGTGTAGTGGTCAGTGTAGTATAGTGGACAGTGTAGTACAGTGGACAGTGTAGTATTGTGGTCTGTATAGTGTAGTGGACAGTGTAGTATAGTGGACAGTGTAGTGTAGTGGACAGTGTAGTATAGTGGACAGTGTAGTATTGTGGTCTGTATAGTGTAGTGGACAGTGTAGTATAGTGGACAGTGTAGTGTAGTGGACAGTGTAGTATTGTGGTCTGTATAGTGTAGTGGACAGTGTAGTATAGTGGACAGTGTAGTGTAGTGGACAGTGTAGTATTGTGGTCAGTGTAGTATTGTGGTCAGTATAGTGTAGTGGTCAGTATAGTGTAGTGGACAGTGTAGTGTAGTGGACAGTGTAGTATAGTGGACAGTGTAGTGTAGTGGTCAGCGTAATATAGTGGACAGTGTAGTATTTTAGTCTGTATAGTGTAGTGATCAATATAGTGTAGTGGACAGTGTAGTGTAGTGGTCAGTGTATTATTGTGGTCAGTATAGTGTAGTGGTCAGTATAGTGTAGTGGTCAGTGTAGTATAGTGGACAGTGTAGTATTGTGGTCTGTATAGTGTAGTGGACAGTGTAGTGTAGTGGTCAGTGTAGTATAGTGGACAGTGTAGTGGTCAGTATAGTGTAGTGGACAGTGTAGTGTAGTGGTCAGTGTAGTATAGTGGACAGTGTAGTGGTCAGTATAGTGTAGTGGACAGTGTAGTGTAGTGGACAGTGTAGTGTAGTGGTCAGTATAGTGGACAGTATAGTGGTCAGTATAGTGTAGTGGACAGCATAGTGGTCAGTGTAGTGGTCAGTATAGTGTAGTGGAGTGTATAGTATAGTGGTCAGTGTAGTATAGTGGACAGTGTAATGGTCACTGTAGTGTAGTTCTCAGTGTAGTATAGTGGTCAGTATAGTATAGTGTAGTGGACAGTGTAGTTCTCAGTGTAGCGGTCAGTATAGTGGACAGTGTAGTGGTCAGTAAAGTGGACAGTATAGTGGTCAGTGTAGTGGACAGTATAGTGGTCAGTGTAGTGTAGTGGACAGTATAGTGGTCAGTGTAGTATAGTGGTCAGTGTAGTGGACAGTATAGTGGTCAGTGTAGTTTAGTGGACAGTATAGTGGTCAGTGTAGTTCTTAGTGTAGTGGACAGTATAGTATAGTGGTCAGTGTAGTGGACAGTATAGTGGTCAGTGTAGTGTAGTGGACAGTATAGTGGTCAGTGTAGTGTGTAATGGTCAGTAAAGGAATCAGGTTGGTCAGTGTTGAAATCAAGTAGGTTAGTGTAGTGGTCAGTATAGGAATCAGGTAGGTCAGTACTATTGTATTTGAAGGGACTCGGGGAGTGCTAAAAGTCTGCAGGTTAGGGGGGGGCGCAAATTACTTGCCTTGCCCCGGGTGCTGACAACCCACGCCACGCCACTGCATCTAATGGGTAGTAAGCTGCAATATATGACATTTTTGAAATAGGTACATCAAACAGTGCAGCACAACCACTCGATTCTTAATATCGTAAACATAAAAATACATCAAACAGCGAGTTATTTCAAATAGCATAAAAATGGGAGAAACGTTACCCTCTGGGATATATAGTGTATATATATATATATATATATATATATATATATATATATATATATATATATATATACACACACACAATGGATAATATAAAAAGTCTACACACCCCTGTTAAAATGTCAGGTTTCTGTGATGTAAAATATGAGACAAAGATAAATAATTTCAGAACTTTTTCCACCTTTAATGTGACCTATAAACTGTACAACTCAGTTGAACAACAAACTGAAATCTTTTAGGTGGAGGGAAGTAAAAATAAAAAAATAAAATAACATGGTTGCATAAGTGTGCACACCCTCTTATAACTGGGGATGTAGCTGTGTTCAGAATTAGGCAATCACATTCAAACTCATGTTAAATAGGAGTCAGTACATACCTGCCATCATTTAAAGTGCCTCTGATTAGCCCCACTTTTTTTTTTGGGGGGGGGGGGGTGAGCGGGTACCTGGTTTTGACAGCAGGTAGCCGCTCCCACTTCCGCTCAGGTCTAGGGGATCTGAGCAGAAGTTGGCCCCGTGCTTGTGCATGCGCAGTGAGACGCTGGCTGTGGAGCCACATGGAGTCACAGCCAGCTTCCAACAGTTATAGGGCGTACACACGGTCGGACTTTGTTCGGACATTCCGACAACAAAATCCTAGGATTTTTTCCGACGGATGTTGGCTCAAACTTGTCTTGCATACACACGGTCACACAAAGTTGTCGGAAAATCCGATCATTCTGAACGCGGTGACGTAAAACACGTACGTCGGGACTATAAACGGGGCAGTGGCCAATAGCTTTCATCTCTTTATTTATTCTGAGCATGCGTGGCACTTTGTCCGTCGGATTTGTGTACACACGATCGGAATTTCCGACAACGGATTTTGTTGTCGGAAAATTTTATCTCCTGCTCTCCAACTTTGTGTGTCGGAAAATCCAATGGAAAATGTCCGATGGAGCCTACACACGGTCGGAATTTCCGACAACACGCTCCGATCGGACATTTTCCATCGGAAAATCCGACCGTGTGTACGGGGCATTAGCGTGGTGGCATCAGGGACCCGAAGACCAGCAAAGATTGGGTGAGGACAGCGCGAGATCCCTGGACAGGTAAGTGTCCTTTTATTAAAAGTCAGCAGCTAAAGTATTTGTAGCTGCTGACTTTTATTTTTTTTGAGCTGACTGAAGATTGTAGTTATCTTAAGAACAGAGAGAGAAAAAACCCAAAAAAGAGACTTTGTGGCTATGGTGTGCACTATGGCTAGCCATTAATAAGTTGTCTTGACTCTTGATCCATTTCAGATATGGTTAGCCATTAAAAGGTATTCTCCTCCATTCTTCCATGGTCTTCAACCGACTAAGCTACCGTCTGACTGAGAACAAACTTCTTGATCCCCTTCAGTCTGTATTTCGCCCTCAACACTGCATAGAAATGGCTCTCCTAAAACTTACAAACGATTTACTAATGGTTAAAACCAATCGACACTATTCTGTACTTCTACCTCTGGACCTTTCTGCTGCCTTTGATATGGTGGACTGCCCCCTCCTCCTCAAAAAACTTTACTCCTTTGGTCTTCATCACTATACTCTTCCTTGGCTCTCATCCTACCTATACCACCGCACCTTCAGTGTCACTTACAATTCCACTTTCTCCTCTCCTCTAATTTTCTCTGTCGGGGTCCCTCAAGGTTCTGTTCTTGGACCTCTCCTATTCTCAATCTACACCTCCTTCCTGGGTCAGCTAATAGCCTCCCATGGCTTCCAATACCATTTCTATGCTGATGACACACAAATCTATCTCTACACCACTCTGCTCACGTCTTCAGTCTCCTCACGCATCACATAATTTACTAACAGACATATCAACCTTGATGTCACACCACTTCCTCAAACTTAATCTATCCAAAACTGAGCTCATAATTTTTCCTCTCCTAAGTGCCTCTTCTCAATTTCTCTGTCAAATTAAAGGCTCAACTATCAACCTATCCTCGCACGTCACGTCAAGGTTCTAGGTGTAATCCTGGACTCTGAACTTTCCTTTCGGCCCCACATCCAATCACTATCCAAAGCTTCTGCCTCAACCTCCACAATGTCTCCAAGATATGCCCCTTCCTAACCACCAATGACACCACAAAGATCCTGGTTCACTCCCTGGTCATCTCCTGCATCGAATACTGCAACTCCCTCCTTATTGGCTTAGCTTCACATAGGCTATCCCCCCTTCAGTCCATCATGAATGCTGCTGCCAGGCTCATCCACCTTACCAACCGTTCAGTGTCAACTACTCCTCTCTGCCAATCCCTCCACTGGCTTCCACTCACCCAACAAATTAAATTCAAAATACTAACAACTTACAAAGCCATCTACAACTCTGTCCCCAGCTACATCGCTAACCTGGCCTCAAAATACCAACCTACTTGTTCTCTTTGTTCCTCCTGCTCTCTATCTCTCTTGTCACCTCCTCCTGTGCTTAACCTCTCCTGAGCCTCTCCCATCCCATGGAACTCCCTAACCCAGTCTGTCTGACTATCTTCTAATCTGTTCACTTATAAAAGATCCCGGAAAACTTATCTCTTCAAAGAAGCCTATCCATCCTCCACCTAACAACTGTATATTTATTTTCTCCATCGGCCCATCCCTTATAGTTATTACCTTTTGTATCCCTTAACCCTCCTTCTTAGATTGTAAGCTCTAACTAGCAAGGCCCTCTGATTCCCAGAGTATTAAATTGTATAGCAATTGTACTGTCTGCCCTTATATTGTAAATCACTGCGTAAACTTTTGGCGCTATATAAATCCTGTAAAATAATCTGTGAGATGCTAGCTATGCTAAAATGATGTATGAAAGCTAGCACTGTGGAAGTCCTGTCTAGATCTAACAAAGCTAAAAATGGCTCCCACCCCCCTCCTAACTTTTATTTTTAACTACCCTGTGAAAGGAAGATGTCTATATTTACCTATTCTCAGGGCACTCCGGTCCGATCATGTGATTGGCTCCCAGCAACCGGCTTCAGGGGAGAGGAGGGACAGCCGACACTTTATACCCAATTAAGCTACCTAAATGAGTAGTGAAATGTCTTTAACACAACAGAACAAGTCCAGCTGAGTGAGAGTTACCACTACTAGATACTGTACACCTTGACGTAGATAAATGAGAACCTTTACTGACAGCACCTTTATTTCACTGTCAAATACAATTTCATCAGATGGTCTTCTTCATGACTGGGGGCCATCCTATGATTGATATTTCGATTCAGGTCGATATTGGCAGATTGAATCAATTGCCAGCTTCTAGGATCCCTTGGTGGTTTTCTACACAAGAGGGTTCATACCCACCTGACTCCACCACTAAAGGCAAGCAATGGTGTCTCATTAATTTTGTTGCATTGTATAATGTACAATTAATTAAATATCCAGTGGTACTCGTGTCCTCTTTTACCATACAGGTAAAAGCCAGTAAATTAGAATATTTTGAAAAACTTGATTTATTTCAGTAATTGCATTCAAAAGGTGTAACTTGTACATTATATTTATTCATTGCACACAGACTGATGCATTCAAATGTTTATTTCATTTAATTTTGATGATTTGAAGTGGCAACAAATGAAAATCCAAAATTCCGTGTGTCACAAAATTAGAATATTACTTAAGGCTAATACAAAAAAGGGATTTTTTAGAAATGTTGGCCAACTGAAAAGTATGAAAATGAAAAATATGAGCATGTACAATACTCAATACTTGGTTGGAGCTCCTTTTGCCTCAATTACTGCATTAATGCGGCGTGGCATGGAGTCGATGAGTTTCTGGCACTGCTCAGGTGTTATGAGAGCCCAGGTTGCTCTGATAGTGGCCTTCAACTCTTCTGCGTTGTTGGGTCTGGCATTCTGCATCTTCCTTTTCACAATACCCCACAGATTTTCTATGGGGCTAAGGTCAGGGGAGTTGGCTGGCCAATTTAGAACAGAAATACCATGGTCCGTAAACCAGGCACGGGTAGATTTTGCGCTGTGTGCAGGCGCCAAGTCCTGTTGGAACCTGAAATCTCCATCTCCATAGAGCAGGTCAGCAGCAGGAAGCATGAAGTGCTCTAAAACTTGCTGGTAGATGGCTGCGTTGACCCTGGATCTCAGGAAACAGAGTGGACCGACACCAGCAGATGACATGGCACCCCAAACCATCACTGATGGTGGAAACTTTACACTAGACTTCAGGCAACGTGGATCCTGTGCCTCTCCTGTCTTCCTCCAGACTCTGGGACCTCGATTTCCAAAGGAAATGCAAAATTTGCTTTCGTCAGAAAACATGACTTTGGACCACTCAGCAGCAGTCCAGCTCTTTTTTTCCTTAGCCCAGGTGAGACGGTTTTCGCGCTGTTTCTTGGTCAACAGTGGCTTGACACGAGGTATGCGGCAGTTAAAACCCATGTCTTTCAAGCGTCTCTTGGTGGTGGATCTTGAAGCACTGACTCCAGCAGCTGTCCACTCCTTGTGAATCTCCCCCACATTTTTGAATGGGTTTTTTTTCACAATCTTGATTAGGGCGCGGTGATCCCTATCGCTTGTACACTTTTTCTGACCACAGTTTTTCCTTCCCTTTGCCTCTCTATTAATGTGTTTGGACACAGAGCTCTGAGAACAGCCAGCCTCTTCAGCAATAACCTTTTGTGTCTTTCCCTCCTTGTGCAATGTGTCGATGGTCGCCTTTTGGACAGCTGTCAAATCTGAAGTCTTCCCCATGTTTGTGTAGGCTTCAGAACTGGACTGAGAGACCATTTAAAGCCCTTTGCAGGTGTTTTGAGTTAATCAGCTGATTAGTTTGTGGCACCAGGTGTCTTCAAAATTTAACCCTTACACAATATTCAAATTTTGTGACACACGGAATTTTGGATTTTCATTTGTTGCCACTTCAAATCATCAAAATTAAATGAAATAAACATTTGAATGCATCAGTCTGTGTGCAATGAATAAATATAATGTACAAGTTACACCTTTTGAATGCAATTACTGAAATAAATCAAGTTTTTCAAAATATTCTAATTTACTGGCTTTTACGTGTATGTGAGGAGCTTGGAACTTACATTCATCCATTTCACATCCTCAAAAGAAGTAAACTTCTAGGTGTGCAAGCAGTCAGTACAAAAGCTTAACAGCTTGGTCTTTTTTGTTTGCCTTGATATGGTACCAGGAACAAATTACTCCAGACAGATGTAAAAATCCTTGCTCTAAACCTAATTCCCTGGCTGCCCTGCTTAATCCTCATTGTTGCCTGTACCTTTGCCTTCTAAATGCCCCTCCTGAGACTGTAGAAAGACACATTAGGGTTCCTGGATTCTTCTACTTCTTGCTGAAGCCATAGTGGCTAATAGAGAATGAGAGGGAGCTTGTGCAAAACATGTGACCAGAGGCTACAGAATGGGCTAACCATTCTGTGGACTTTGACATACGCAGATTTGAAATGTTCCTTAGATATAATAATTGATTCACTATCCAATGTTACTTTTGTTGGGCATCGTTCTAAAGATATGTGATGGTCCTAATGCCCTGGCCCTTGGAAATCACTGCTTTAGCTCAGAGAGTTTAGAATTAGGTGATTTCCTGCCTGATGGAGCTTGTCTGGTTCTGGCTGATGTCACGATGAGCACCATAGGACATGGAGCCTCCAAATAGGTAGGTTACCACTGAACACCAATGCTAGGGGGCCTTAAATTTCCCCACTGACCTCAATGCATGGGAAGAAGGTGTGGGGGGGGGTAAATAATATTCCCTCTTGTCCCTTCCAAAGGGGTATTAATTACTCTTAATGACCAATAACTTCCACTCCCACTAACCACTATCATAGGGGCATGTTTTACCCCTCTTGACTACTGACACCGGTCCATTTTTGTCCTCTGACACAGGGACATTTTTACCACCTACTGATTGCCATTAGGGTATTTATTATTTCTGCTGGCCACTGACTTGCAACGATTTGTTTACTTCCATTGGCCATTAACATAGAGTAGGTGCCAATTTTATTTTTACTTCATTGACCTCTGATGCCGCGACATTTGTTTACTGGCCACGGTCCGGCCCCCAGATTGCGTGACGTCACCTTGGTTTAAACAGTTTGGGAACCCCTGCTCATGGTATTCAACATACAGTATATGCTTATTAGTATTTGAGAGGTGGAGATTTTAGGACAGTTGACCATTTATAGCAGACAAGGGTGACATCTCATTGGTTGGCAGTTTACAACCAACCAGTCTGCCCACAACTCCTTTTTATTGTCATAACCTGATGTCACACATAAAATTGAATACATTTTATAAGAAAATACCTCAGTTCTTTTGTCCCACTAATGAATTTCTGATTGGGAGCTATTTACCCGAAAGAGTCATGATCATGGTAGATTGATTGGAGTGTGTTGGATCCCAGGTATTTTCAAGCTTGTTGGTAAGTATGCAACCTGTGTTTTCAGAGTGATCTATCTATCTATCTATCTATCTATCTATCTATCTATCTATCTATCTATCTATCTATCTATCTATCTATCTATCTATCTATCTATCTATCTATCTATCGTATTCCAGTCCCACAGGTCTGATACTTAACCTAGAAATGCAAACCTTTGTTCCTAGAGGAGTTATAACATATAGAAATATGATAACAGATAGAAATAAGAAAACATATAACTTGTTTTTGTAATTCTATATCTAAATCCGAGAACAAAAATGTAATATATTGCAGCTTTCTTAGAGGCGGTGGCTGCATTCGTTTTCATTTTTCAAGAACAATTTCAACTAGTACAGAAAATACTTGTTGATCTTTCCAGAAATGCAGTTTCCTTGTCACTTTGGGGGAGATTTACTAAAACTGGCGCAGCTTTTCATAGTAACCAATCAGCTTCTAACTTCAGCTTGTTCAATTAAGCTTTGACCATAAAGTCTGGAAGCTGATTTGGTTCTATGCAGAACTGTACCAGATCCCATGTGCTCCAGTTTTAAGAAATCTCTTCCTTTGTGTTAAATGAACAGAACGCAAACACAATCCTTGGTAAGGCTCTGCAGGGACAGCAGCCCGTTAATTTTAGTTGGCTGCCCTACCTGCAGAAACATGGGGCAAATGTCCTGGGCCCTTTTTTTAAAAATTGTGCCACACTGAACCAAATGGAGCTGTGGCACCATGCAGTTTCACACTCCTGAAAATGCAGGTATTTTGCCGATGCATGGGTTGCCATGAAGAATCAATGGTACCCCCGCGTGTCTGCTAAACAGTAGCACGTTTTGCCTGTGGGCCAAGAACGCATGCGAGTTTGTGAGCGATTAGCAATAATTTTAACCTAGCCTAAATAATTAATCCCCCAACTCCCAAGTAATGAAGATGAAGAGAAGAAGACATCCTTGAAGTCCAGTCTGGGTGGCAACCAAGGCTCCCTCCATAGATAAAGTGAGTGTTGCCATCCTAGTACAGGAAGTCTATCTATCTATCTATCTATCTATCTATCTATCTATCTATCTATCTATCTATCTATCTGGAATAATGTATAAAGTGGTCTTTTCTTGATTGTGTAATGTTCCTTGGCAAATATGTAACATTTGTACTCTTCTATTAAAATGTATTTGAAATGAGAAAAGCAAAAAAGCGAAATGGTTCTATTATTTAAGGATAGAGGGGCACAGCTTTATTGATTAAAAAAATACACAAAAGTAAATAAAAAGAAAAAGAAAAAACCCAATAGTTCACAAACTAACCTCTGCAGAGCCAACAGTAAACAGGGATAGCTGTTCGGCATCTGACAGAATTAAATTTGACCATAAATCTTCTTGCATAGAAATAGTGGAGCCCCATAGACAATATATTTATATATTTATATAGATCTATATATATATATAGTGTGTCCAGATAAATATATTTCATTATGTATAGACGTATGTTTCTATATGTAGGTAAGACAAGGCAATGCAAGACATCACCGGACGTGGCACAGGCTGATGACATCATAGGCTGGGGTGAGATGTCACAGGTCTGGAGGTTTTTGTAGCACAGAATAAGGTCTTGAAGGGGAAAAAGGGTAATGGTGGTGGCAGTGATGTCATGCAGGGGAGCGTGTTGGAATCCTGCAGATCATTACTTTGTTGACCCTCCCCTTCTTAAAGTTCTGTTCAAGTGAAAACTTTAGGTAACCATTTTGTTACCTTAAAGAGAACCATTCACAATTAGGCTCATAAAAAGAGTCTGATTACTAAAGTAAAACTGTGGCCAGGCTATGGGCATTTAAATATTCTTAACATGCCATAAATGTGCTTTAAAACATACCATCACGGACCTCTGTAGCTGCAGTCACTGTGGAGAAACTCACCTACAACATTCATAATTAAAGCTGTGAAAAATCTTAGGTCGGGTCTCAGCACTTTGCTCTTTCACCTCTCTCTTTGTACATGCTCTGTGTAAACATTAGAGATTAGAAGGCTGGCAGGCTGCCAAGTCACTGCTGGCAGGGGAAGCTGAGCTACCGTGTTAAAGTAAAAGTGGAAAGCTTCAGCTGCAAACTTTGAGGGTGAATTAGGGTGCATTCACATCTGAGCATTCCAGGAATGCGTACAGACAACATGCGTTCCCAGAATGCGTAAAAAAGTCACGCTTGCAGTGCTATTTTTGTTAATGGCACCCAAAACACAGCCAGCAAATGCACATTTTTGGGCTGCCTTATGCTGTCGCAGAAAAATATGCAAAAAGAAGCACGTTTGTGAAACATGAAGTGGGGCCTTACTTATGAGAAGCTGCAGCTACAGAGGTCAGCGAGGACTTGTTTTAAACATCTGAATGCCTAAAGCCTGGCCACAGTTCTACTTTAAAATATCCTAAAACTGCAGGGATACTTATGAAGAATTATATTTGTCCCCTTTGCAGGTTTTATTTGAGTCTGACACTTTAACTTGAGGTTCAGGAAAGTTCACCTGAAGTCTGACAGTTTTTGTACCTTGTCATCTGCATAGGTCCAAATATGTTCCCCAAAGTCCCATAGAGAGCGACCCATAGTTAAGAAGAATGTAAAAAATTATGAATGATGGGGCTTTGTTTTTGACCCCATTATGCAATCTCAGGAGCTGGAAGACAGTATTTAAGGACAGGCAATTAACAAGACAGCAGCTCCAACATTCCATTTGAAGTATCAGATTCAGAAAAAGTAAACAGAACTATGTGGGAAGGTACTGTGTGTGTGTGTATATATATATATATATATATATATATATATACACACACACACACACACACACACACTATATTACCAAAAGTGTTGGGACGCCTGCCTGTACACCAACATGAACTTTAATGGCATCCCAGTCTTAGTCCCTAGGGTTCAATATTGAGTTGGGCAAACTCAATATTGAACCCTAGGGACTAAGACTGGGATGACATTAAATTTTATGTACATGTAAAGGCAGGCATCCCAATAGTGTGTATGTACAGTATTTGACAAAAGTGAGTACACCCCCTCCCATTTTTGTAAATATTGTATATCTTTTCATGTGACAACACTGAAGAAATGACACTTTTCTACAATGTAAAGCAGTGAGTGTACAGCTTGTATAACGGTGTAAATTTGCTGTCCCCTCAAAATAACTCAACACACAGCCATTAATGTCTAAACCGCAGACAACAAAAGTGAATACACCCCTAAGTGAAAATATCCAAATTGGGCCCAATTAGCCATTTTCCCTCCCGGTGTCGTGTGACTCGCTAGTGCTACAAGGTCTCAGGTGTAAATGGGGAGCGGTGTGTTAAATTTGGTGTTATCACTCTCACTATCTCATACTGGTCACTGGAAGTTCAACATTGCACCTCATGGCTCAGAACTCTCTGAGGATCTGAAAAAAAGAATTGTTGCTTTACATAAATATGGCCTAGGCTATAAGAAGATTGCCAAGACCCTGGAACTGAGCTGCAGCATGGTGGCCAAGACTGGTTTAACAGGGCATGTTCCACTCAGAACAGGCCTCGCCATGGTCGTCCAAAGAAGTTGAGTGCATGTGCTCAGCGTCATATCCAGAGGTTGTCTTTGGGAAATAGACATATGAGTGCTGCCAGCATTGCTGCAGAGGTTGAACGGGTGGGGGATCAGCCTGTCAGTACTCGGACCACACATCGCACACTGCATCAAATTGGTCTGCATGGCTGTCGTCCCAGAAGGAAGCCTCTTCTAAAGATGATGCACAAAAAAGCCCGCAAACAGTTTGCTGAAGACAAGCAGACTAAGGATAAGGATTACTGGAACCATGTCCTGTGGTCTGATGAGACCAAGATAAACTTATTTGGTTCAGATGGTCTCAAGCGTGTGTGGTGGCAACCAGGTGAAGAGTACAAAGACAAGTGTGTCTTGCCTACAGTCAAGCATGGTGGTGGGAGTGTCATGGTCTTGGGCTGCCTGAGTGCTGCCAGCACTGGGGGGCTACAGTTCATTGAGGGAACCATGAATGCCAACATATACTGTGACATACTGAAGCAGAGCATGATCCCCTCTCTTTGGAGACTGGGCCGCAGGGCAGTTTTCCAACATGATAATGACCCCAAACACACCTCCAAGATGACCACTGCCTTGCTAAAGAAGCTGAGGGCAAAGGTGATGGACTGGCCAAGCATGTCTCCAGACCTAAAACCTATTGAGCATTTGTGGGGCATCCTCAAACGGAAGGTGGAGGAGCACAAGGTCTCTAATATCCACCAGCTCCGTGATGTCATCATGGAGGACTGGAAGAGGACTCCAGTGGCAACCTGTGAAGCTCTGGTGAACTCCATGCCCAAGAGGGTTAAGACCGTGCTGGAAAATAATGGTGACCACACAAAATATTGACAGTTTGGGCTCAATTTGGACATTTTCTTAGGGGTGTACTCACTTTTGTTGCCAGCGGATTAGACATTAATGGCTGTGTGTTGAGTTATTTTGAGGGGACAGCAGATGTACACTGTTTTATAAGCTGTACACTCACTACTTTACTTTGTAGCAAAGTGTTATTTCTTCAGAGTTGTCACATGAAAAGATATAATAAAATGTTTTCAAAAATGTGAGGGGTGTACTCACTTTTGTGAGATACTAATATATATATATATATATATATATATATATATATATATATATATATATATATATATATATATTAAAAACACATGTCCAAAATCAAGCAATTGTATTGATGTAAGACTGAATATTCAAATTCTTCCATAAGCCCAATTGTGACTGGTTCCACCAAACAGTATGAAACCTGTCCAGTATGCCACAATCAACATGAAAGTCAACAGTTCCTGTTTAAGTGGTTAGACTTCATATACATGTGTTGACCAAATGGCTGTGGTCATCGTGCAGAGATACCACTTCTTTTCCTTCTCCTGCCCAGTCCGGCCAAACGTCCTCCAGTTATCTCTTTAGATTCTAGCACTAAGGGTGTGTGTGTGTGCAGTAACTTTTTTTCCCCCGACTAATAAACAATTAAGGCACAGCACAAACACACAGATACACAGACGCACACACACATTGGACACACACATACACGCCAGTGTGGCCCCTCGCTTCTCTTTAAGAGACTGCAGGGGATGGGGAGCAATAAGGCTCATTGCAAAAAAAAATCCCATGGTGGCAGCTACTAAGTCCAGCCCCAGTTTTTCGTCTTGCTTCCTCGTGCGTTAGAGGACTAGGCCGCAGTTACGATATCAACACTGTGATTCTGACCCTTTCACACCCTGACATTCTAGAATTGTTGGTTTAAGAGGGGTGCTGACTCCTAACTGTGGTGGCTGTCTGAGAACTTGGAGACTTCAGTGGTGCACAGGTCCCGCTCTTGCCATCGCTCTGGACTCCGCTAACAGTAATAGTTATTGGAGACTGCTTACGTTGTTCTGGACTGGTGACTTTAAGAGAAGTCATTGAGGTCTCTTTAGTCTGTTTGCTGTCAACTATGCCGCTTCCAGCAACAGAACTGGACAATCTTGTTTGGTCATTTTCCGCTCCACTGTTAGTAGGCTTATTAGGTAAGGAAGAAGGGGTGATTGATACCTGATTGGTGTCAGGCTTGTTGACCTTGTCATGACTTGGTGGAAATGAGTTCTTTTTGGCCTGGTCGCTTAGAATTCTGCTGATACTACCATCCGAAGCAGCAGTTGGCAATTTGGCTTTTTTTTTTTCCTCACTAGCATTATAAGTGCTTGGATGATCAGAGGTGCCCCTCATCTTGTCGCTGGCTGTTCCTGAAAGCCCGCCGGTTACTGAGGGGTTCTCAGTAGGACTTTTAAAACCAGCTTCGGGGCCAGTTACCGGAGGAGTGGTGACCGTTGTCTTGTCACTTCCCTCTCTGCTAACCTTGTTTACAGTTAACTGAGTATTGCTTGTTGAATGATGAATTTCTGTCTTGCTAGTCTGGCTCTGGTTGGCTGCCAGTTTATGTACTTCTGCTCCGCCTATTTTATCTTGCAGTTTTGTTTTATCGCTGTCTGCTCCATTTACCGAACTATTATCTGACATAGTAGAAGCTTGGGGTGTCTGTGTGCTTTCCACATTGCTTATCTGTATGCTTACTGGGGAAAGAGGTTTCACAGTAGCTAAAGCAGGAACAGGAATTTGGGAATCTTTTACAGCAGCTCCATTTCCTTTAGTGTTTTCCATGGTGGGCACTGCGGTAATAAAAGTTTTTGTTAGTTCCGATTTTACTTCACTGCTCCTCAAGGGCGGTACATTATTATTATCCTGGATAGCTGGGGGCTTCTCACCATTTAGGATGGAGGTAGAATCCTTTACCTGGTCAATTTTCACTTCATTTATTCTAACAGGGTGGGAGGAAGCAGACTGGAAGGTCTCTGAGAGCTTGGCACTTGGCGGAGAAAGGGAAGGACATTTTGAATTATCAATGTTTAATTTTTCATCCTTTATACTAAAGGGTGGGTCGCCTTTAGGGGCTTCTGGTTTCTTCTCTTCAGTTGGCTGAGAAGAAGGCTTAATAGCTTTAGGGTCAGTTGTCTTCATTGGAGTAACTTCTTTGTTTTTGTCTTTTGTAGCATGAGAGTGATCGGAGTGGAGATGTTGAAGGGAACTGGTGGTGTATTTCACTGGGTCAGGTTCAACAGTTTTAGACTTAATTATGTGTGAACTTGCCTGAGAAACCTGGGAGTCTTTGTGGATGGAGGGACTACTTTTTATAGTACTTTTACCCACTGTAGTCAGCTCTTCAACCACTTCTAAATACCAACGTTCCCTCATGGTCCCACTCTCTTCCTCGTCATCCTCTCCTTTTTCTCCCTTTTTGCCTTCAGCTTCCCCGATGCCTTCTTCTCCTTCCCCCCGTCTACCTTCATGTTCCTGCACAGGACTTAGCGTTTTGACCTGACATCTTCCTGTCATGGCATGAGAAGGCTCGCCTTGTGTCGGTAGAGCAGCCGTCACAATGGAAGGCGGTTCCTGAGGTGAAAAGGAGGTGGGAGTTCGAACAACAGTGCCTATCTTTCCTACTACTGGAACTTTCCCTTCAACACCTTTGTGCCCCTCAACCTGTTGTGATATTCCCATCCCAATATCACTCTCCAGCCTTTCCAAACTGTCCACTAACAGTTCTCCTGCACATAAGCTCCGAGGAGATTCCTGTCGGCCTACTCTTCTAACTGGCTGAGATCTTCCCCCCATGCTTTCTCCCACTTCTCCCTCTGGTGTTCCACCTCCTGGCTCTTGTTTTCTTGGTGACCCACCACTTCCCCCTCCACCCAACTTCTCTGCAGACTGCACTCTCTTCAGGAGAGGGGAACGTGGGGGCTCTGCACTTTTGGGGCGTGGACGGGAAACAGGAGGGGAGGGGTGCAATTTTGGAGGGAAGCTCTGAGTGGTCAGGCTGCTACCTACACTGTGGCTAGGAAGAAGAGGAGGTGAGGCAGCTGCAGTGGGTGAAGGTGTATGAGCCAGGGGGGATAAGGGCATGTTACCGGCAGACTTGCATCTTGCAGAGCGATACTGGCGGTGCAGTTTTGGGGACAAACCATGAAGTGTGCTTGGGCGAATGTGAGGAGAGGTAGATGCAGATGATGAGGATGAGGAGGATGTTGGAGCACAGGACGTCGAGGAGGATGGAGGAGGAGGGGCTGGGGAGTTGGGAGTGCTGGAAGAAGGAGAACTGCCTTGCGAAGAAGCTCCTGAAACAAAAACATGAGAGGAAGCATTAATAATCTGAATAACAATCTCATCCCGGAGCCTGTTTTAAATCTACACAGTCTGCTGTTCTTTGATTCAACACTACCATTCTGTAAGATATTTCTCACAAGCAGAAAGAACATTTTAATCTGAGATTAGACAAGAACATCAGGATGTAAGCAAGAACACCGTGACCCAGCAAAAAAAAGAAAGTGCATCAGAACTGTAGGGAGACACAAGAATTTCATTCCCCAACCCCTAAAAAGGATTGCTAGTGGAATGAGCCAAAGCTGCATTCCATAGCCACTATCTGTTCTTGACTTTCAAGGGCAGTGCAAGAGTTGTAACATTTGTTCCTACAAATGAACACATTTTTTTTTAATTTGCATCATTTTCTTTGCACCTTTCCACAAGGGATGTTTGTTTTGCATAACATACTGTTTTTTGTTGCTGTGAAATAGAATTATATATACAGCAATTAAAATACCCCCATTTATGAACTTAGCATTTATTTTCCTGGGTATTTATTTCTGGTCAAAGGTTTTTCAGGAGCTGTCCTCCATAGCGAACCACTGTTGCTTGTGTTTAATGTTAGGCAAACTCACTAAGGATTATTTTAGACACACCACATACTGTCTTTATGCTTGCAGGTCTGTGAAACTCCAGAGGTATAGTTGAAAGTAACAGTACAAAATTATAAGAACAGAGCATACAGTTGGATGCCCTGTCATGGAACACTGTGGGGTTGAATTACTACAATTGGAGAGTAAGGATGAGCTTAGGCGTGTTCGCAACCGCACGCGCAGAGCCCACCATGAAGTCGGCACTGCGGAGCGCTTATCACAAGCAGTGAGACATTTTCCCGATCCAGCGGCTGCAGAGATCAGGAAATGTCTCACTGCCTGTGATTAGCGTTGTGCAGTGCTGACTTCCTGGCGGGCTCTGCACGTGCAGCTGCGAACACACCTGAGCTCATCCTTACTGGAGAGTGCAAAATCTGGTAGCTGGAAGCTGACTGGTTTCTATGCAGAGCTGTACCAGATTTTGAGATCGCCAGTTTTAGTAAATCAACCCCATAGTGAGCTGGGCTGTGGTGTGCTTGGAGGGTTCCATTGTGCAAAACATACCATGCTCAGAAGCTCTAATGGGCAGCTGCAAACACTTCTCTGTGGCAGAAAGTCCAACTAGTGCACTTTGTTATTGTTTTCTAGTCTCAATCATCCGCTGTAGCAAAGTTTCAGCAGCTACAGCTCCAACAGTTCCAATGCCTCCAAAAGGCAGATTAAAGCGGGGGTCCACCTAAACCGCCAAAAAAAAAAAAATATTAAAAGCCAGCAGCTACAAATACTGCAGCTGCTGACTTTTAATAAATGGCCACTTACCTGTCCCAGGGTCCAGCTATGTCGGCAGGCGACGCCGAGAACCTGCTCGGTTCTCGGCAGCTACCGCTGCCATCCTAGGTGAGGGAATCAGGAAGTGAAGCGTTGCGGCTTCACTTCCCGGTTCCCTACTGCGCATGCGCGAGTCGCGCTGCGCATCATAACTGGTCCCCGCTATCTCCTGGGAGCTGTGTGTTTCCCAGGAGACAGCGCGGAGGGACAGGAAGAGGCATAGACTCCCATGGGAGTCTATGCTGGAAGTGGGTGCAAATACCTGTCTTAGACAGGTATCTGCACCCCCCTCCCCCCTGAAAGGTGCCAAATGTGACACCGGAGGGGGGGAGGGTTCCGAAAAGCGGAAGTTCCATTTTTGTGTGGAACTCCGCTTTAAGCTTGTAGTTTAGGTGTAGAGATTTTGTTGCAAAAGTTCCTTAAAGTAGAACTGTGACAATGCTATGGACATGTAAAATATGTCTTAACAAGCAGTAAATGGGCTTTAAAACAAGCCCTGACCGACCTCTGTAGCTGCAGATACTGTGGAGTAATCCATTCTCAGCATTTACAGCAAAAACACAGTCACTTTTATTGTTTCTCAAAAGTGGCCTTTCATTCCTTTTCCCAGCAGTGACAAATCTCTAATGTAAACTGATACATAGCAAGGGGGAGCCCAGTGCTGAGTCCTGACAGGGCTTCCTCTGTGAACTTTGAGGATGAATTGCTCCATAGTGCCTGCAGCTACAGAGGTCAGTTAGGGTTTGTTTTAAAGTGATATTAAAGTCTTGCTTTTTATTAAAAAAAATATCAAACATGCTATACTTACCCGCTCTGTGCAGTGGTTTTGCACAGAGCAACCCAGATCCCATGTTGGCACTCCTGGCCCCTCCCTCTTGCCAGGTTCCCCCACAGTAAGCAGCTTACTATGGGGGCACCCAAGATGAACCGCTGCTCAGTGTGTCCATTTACACATGGAGCCGTGGTTCGGCTCCACCCTCTCTGTCGCCTGATTGGCTCCTGTTACTGCCAAAAGCCAATCAGGAGTACGAGTCCCCGGAGAGGCAAGCCTGGACATCGCTGGATCAAGAGGGGTCCCAGGTAAGCAGGGCTTTTTTTCAGCGGGAACGCGGGGGAACGCAGTTCCAGCACCTCCTGGACTGACTGTATGTAATGGCAAGGGGTGCTGGGGTGTGCTGCAGGGTATTGATGCTCACTGCTGGGGATCTATTCTATCTGGAGGGGATCTATTTTTGCAGGGGGGTCTATTGTTGGTGAGGAGGTCTATTGTTGCTTGTGGGGGACCTATTGTTGCTAGGGGTGGGTCTTATGTTGCTGGGAGTCAGTTGTTGCTGAGATCTACTGCTGGGGGAGGGGTCTATTGTTGATGGCTGCCAGAGAGTCTATTAATGCTGGCTGTGCGGAGATCTGTTGATGCTGCCGGGAGTCTATTGTTGCTGGGGGGGGGGGGGGGGGATTTTGTTGTGGGTGGTACATTGTTGCTGGCTGAAGGGGATCTATTTTACTGCTTTTCTTGATATCATTACCAAATTCCATACAAATTACTTGGCACGACAAAATGATACTTGGTTCTGTATTGTCTAAAAGGGGTGGTACTGGGAGGTGGGTAGGGGATGGAACCAAGGGACGGTGCTCGGAGGTGGGTAGGGGCAGGGAAAAGGGGCGACTCGGAAAAGGGGAGTTCCTGCCCCTATTGTCTGAGAAAAAAAGCCCTGCAGGTAAGTATTGGGGAGGGGCTGCTGCACACACAAGGTTTTTTACCTTCATGCATAGAATGAGCCATGATTAAGGCCTGATGGCTAAAATGCATTGGGTTTTTTAAATGTGCTATAATAAAACGTTGTTTTTGCCGACTTCCATGGCACCGGCCTTTTCCCCTTTTTTTTGCATGGATTACATGGAGGTTTAAAGAGAATTCATAGGCTGAGTGCTGTGTTCTTGAGGCTCACCAGGGATTGCACAGGAGGTCAGGGCCGTCTTTAGCGCAGGGCAAACGGGGCACTTGCCCTGGGCCCAATCTTTGTTGGGGGGCGCGCTAGCCGTGAGTTGGGGCCCCGATGACAGCTTTGCAGAGCGCACAGAGGACATGGGAGGATGTATTCCTCGCTAGCCGGCTGAGAGGGGGCGGGGCCGGGAGCTCCACTGACGCTCTGACCCCGCCCACGTGCAGCCTGTGTACTCGGAAAAGAGCTTCTGTAGTGAGAGCCAGTGATCGGAGTGGGAGTGTCAGTGGAGCTTTCGGCCCCGCCCCCTCTATAGTGGCTGGTGAATACAGAGGTCCGGGGGCGGGGCCGGGAGCTCCAATGACACTCCCACTCCGATCACTGGCTCTCACTACAGGCGCTCTATGCCCAGTACACAGGCTGCACGTGGGCGGGGTCAGAGCATCAGTGGAGCTCCCGGCCCCGCCCCCTCTCACCTGGCTAGCGAGGAATACATCCTCCCATGTCCTCTGTGCGCTCTGCAAAGCTGTCATCGGGGCGACAATTCACGGGTGACGTGGGTCCCCCAAAAAAGCATCAGTGGAGCTCCCAGCTGCTTTAGTGAGAGCAGAGAGTGGAAGCCCCGTCCACAGTCCTGAATGTATGTAGTGAGTTTGGCTGGCCAGGTATGTCCTTACAACCATAAAATGCCTGACTATTTAAACCCTGAGCTGTGTTATTTAACTGTACAGCTGTGCATTGCTGAAAGTTCTCTGACCATCCCCTGTATAATGTCTGCAGTCTCTGATTGTCTCCTGCAGTATGTCCGCAGTCTCTGAGTGTCTCCTGCAGTATTTACACAGTCTCTGAGTGTCTCCTGCAGTATGTCCACAGTCTCTGAGTGTCTCCAGTATTTACACAGTCTCTGAATGTCTCCTGCAGTATGTCCACAGTCTCTGATTGTCTCCTGCAGTATGTCCGCAGTCTCTGATTGTCTCCTGCAGTATGTCCGCAGTCTCTGATTGTCTCCTGCAGTATGTCCACAGTCTCTGATTGCCTCCTGCAGTATG
Source organism: Aquarana catesbeiana (assembly GCF_042186555.1). NCBI lineage: Eukaryota > Metazoa > Chordata > Amphibia > Anura > Ranidae > Aquarana > Aquarana catesbeiana. The sequence continues at coordinate 653,866,785 of NC_133326.1, forward strand.
TCCGCAGTCTCTGATTGCCTCCTGCAGTATGTCCGCAGTCTCTGATTGTCTCCTGCAGTATGTCCACAGTCTCTGAGTGTCTCCTGCAGTATGTCCACAGTCTCTGAGTGTCTCCAGTATTTACACAGTCTCTGATTGTCTCCTGCAGTATGTCCACAGTCTCTGATTGTCTCCTGCAGTATGTGCACAGTCTCTGAGTGTCTCCTGCAGTATTTACACAGTCTCTGATTGTCTCCTTGTCTCCTGCAGTATGTCCGCAGTCTCTGATTGTCTCCTGCAGTATGTCCGCAGCCTCTGAGTGTCTCCTGCAGTATGTCCGCAGCCTCTGGTAATCTCCTGCAGTATGTCCACAGTCCCTGGTAATCTCCTGTAGTATGTCCGCAGTCTCTGATTGTCTCCTGCAGTATGTCCACAGTCTCTGATTGCCTCCTGCAGTATGTCCGCAGTCTCTGATTGCCTCCTGCAGTATGTCCGCAGTCTCTGATTGTCTCCTGCAGTATGTCCACAGTCTCTGAGTGTCTCCTGCAGTATTTACACAGTCTCTGAGTGTCTCCTGCAGTATGTCCACAGTCTCTGAGTGTCTCCAGTATTTACACAGTCTCTGATTGTCTCCTGCAGTATGTCCACAGTCTCTGATTGTCTCCTGCAGTATGTGCACAGTCTCTGAGTGTCTCCTGCAGTATTTACACAGTCTCTGATTGTCTCCTTGTCTCCTGCAGTATGTCCGCAGTCTCTGATTGTCTCCTGCAGTATGTCCGCAGCCTCTGAGTGTCTCCTGCAGTATGTCCGCAGCCTCTGGTAATCTCCTGCAGTATGTCCACAGTCCCTGGTAATCTCCTGCAGTATGTCCGCAGTCTCTGATTGTCTCGTGCAGTATGTCCACAGCCTCTGATTGTCTCCTGCAGTATGTCCACAGTCTCTGATTGCCTCCTGCAGTATGTCCGCAGTCTCTTATTGCCTCCTGCAGTATGTGCACAGTCTCTGAGTGTCTCCTGCAGTATTTACACAGTCTCTGATTGTCTCCTTGTCTCCTGCAGTATGTCCGCAGTCTCTGATTGTCTCCTGCAGTATGTCCGCAGCCTCTGAGTGTCTCCTGCAGCAGTATGTCCGCAGCCTCTGGTAATCTCCTGCAGTATGTCCACAGTCCCTGGTAATCTCCTGTAGTATGTCCGCAGTCTCTGATTGTCTCCTGCAGTATGTCCACAGTCTCTGATTGCCTCCTGCAGTATGTCCGCAGTCTCTGATTGCCTCCTGCAGTATGTCCGCAGTCTCTGATTGTCTCCTGCAGTATGTCCACAGTCTCTGAGTGTCTCCTGCAGTATTTACACAGTCTCTGAGTGTCTCCTGCAGTATGTCCACAGTCTCTGAGTGTCTCCAGTATTTACACAGTCTCTGATTGTCTCCTGCAGTATGTCCACAGTCTCTGATTGTCTCCTGCAGTATGTGCACAGTCTCTGAGTGTCTCCTGCAGTATTTACACAGTCTCTGATTGTCTCCTTGTCTCCTGCAGTATGTCCGCAGTCTCTGATTGTCTCCTGCAGTATGTCCGCAGCCTCTGAGTGTCTCCTGCAGTATGTCCGCAGCCTCTGGTAATCTCCTGCAGTATGTCCACAGTCCCTGGTAATCTCCTGCAGTATGTTCGCAGTCTCTGATTGTCTCGTGCAGTATGTCCGCAGCCTCTGAGTGTCTCGTGCAGTATGTCCGCAGCCTCTGAGTGTCTCCTGCAGTATGTCCGCAGCCTCTGGTAATCTCCTGCAGTATGTCCACAGTCCCTGGTAATCTCCTGCAGTATGTCCGCAGTCTCTGATTGTCTCCTGCAGTATGTACGCAGTCTCTGATTGTCTCCTGCCATATGTCCGCAGTCTCTGGTAATCTCCTGCAGTATGTCCGCAGTCTCTGATTGTCTCCTGCAGTATGTCCGCAGTCTCTGGTTGTCTCCTGCAGTATGTCCGCAGTCTCTGGTAATCTCCTGCCGTATGTCCGCAGTCTCTGAACCTCTCCTGTAGTATGTGTATTAATGTGCCCCTTTACTTGCTCAATTATTTGGGATTGCTCCACTGCTCAGTGAGAGGTAATGATGTGCATGAACCTCTAGCAACCAATCAGCAAACAGTAGTGATCTGCTTTAATCTCTAGCAACCAATCAGTAAGTGCTAATGATGTGCTGTAACTCCTAGCAACCAATTAGTGAGCGCTAATAATGTACATTAACCTCTAGCAACCAATCGGCAAGCAGAAATTATGTGTTGTAACCTCTAGAAACCAGCCATTGAGCAGTAATGATAGGCTGTAACATCTGGCAAACAATTGCAATTGCTGCGTGATCTGCTGCAGTAAACTGATTTTGAGTCTACCTGCTATTTTTTGTATGTCTCAGAATGGAGGGAGGGCCCCAAGAAAATGTTTGTCCAGGGCCCAATCAAAATTAAAGACGGCCCTGCAGGAGGTAGTAGCTCAGATGCACCTGTTCCAAAAAACCTTGTGCCTTTACAACCATGTTAAGTGCATGTACTAGTTAGGAATATTGAAATATTTGAATGTCTATAGTCTGGCTCCAGTTCTACTTTAAATATGTAAATAAGACTTTGAGTGCATTGGCCAACAGCCATCCACGCAAAACTTATATTTGTTTGGGTATGCCAAGCCTTTAAAGTACCAGTAAATATGACATGGTTTTAGTTATGGTAAAGCCCTACCAACAACATGTTATGTCGTATGTTACTCTTGTTGCAAAGCCCATTATGCTTTGCTGTTCCATCATTTTAGGTGTAAAAAGGCTTACCAGGGGCATTTGGCCGTATCGTTTACTGGAACTATATATTTTAGAAAATAATTTCTGCATAGGCTCCATTACCCAAAATACCCGCTTGACTTGATTTTAAACCACGTCTTGTTGTGCTGTGTCTGGGCATAGATGCCCAATGCAGGTTGAACTCAAGGATGAGGCAGAAATCCTTGCTTTGTATGTGCCCTGTTCACACCAATGTGCTGTGTTGGTGTGCTCTGTGATAAAATGATCTAGGCATCATTTTATTGCAGCATGTCGCATGGTACCACGTGACACTGCACTGCAGCACGATTGCTGCGTAGAGACTTATATAAAGTGTCATTTTGTGAAACTTCAAATAAAGTTACAAAAAAAGTAAACAGTGCGCAATGCTTTTTACCAGTGCGCCAATCATTGCCCCTATACATTCCACACCAGCCCACCTGCATTTTAACATGTGGGCTGGTGAGAACCAAGCCCAAATGGAACGTACACCTTTCTTTTTTTCTTTGCACGTAGAAGAGATCACCTAGATCAGGAATATGCAATTAGCGGACCTCCAGCTGTTGCAGAACTACAAGTCCCATGAGGCAAAGCAAGACTATGACAGCCACAAGCATGACACCCAGAGGCAGAGGCATGATGGGACTTGTAGTTTTGCAACAGCTGGAGGTCCGCTAATTGCATATCCCTGACCTAGATGATGCAGTGCTGTACTGCTCCTTCTCACAATGTATATCTATGAGTCAACTGACTTGCTGGAAACAACACAATCCCTCCATAGTTATTTTATCTCAACAATTGTTAAGAAGGTAGACAAAGTGATTGTAAATGATTTTTGGTCATCCCCCATAATGAACGCTGCTGCCAGGCTCATCCACCACACAAACTGCTCAGCGTCTGCCACACCCCTCTGCCAATCTCTCCATTGGCTGCCACTCAGTCACCGAATTAAATTCAAGATACTAACTATAACTTACAAAGCCATCCACAACCTGGCCCCCAGCTACATCTCTAACCTAGTCACAAAATACCAACCTAATCGTTCTCTTCGCTCCTCCCAAGACCTCCTGCTCTCAAACTCCCTTGTCACCTCATCCCATGCTCGCCTTCAGGACTTCTCCAGAGCCTCCCCCATCCTCTGGAATGCCCTACCCCAATCCGTCCGATTTTCTCCTACTTTATCCACTTTCAGACGATCCCTGAAAACTCATCTCTTCAGAGAAGCCTATCTGGCCCCCACCTAACAACTGTACATTTATCTTCTCAATCAGCACATCACCCATAGTTATTACCTTTTGTATCTGTTGACCTTCCCTCTTAGATTGTAAGCTCTAAGGAGCAGGGCCCTCTGATTCCTACTGTATCAAATTGTATTGTATTTGTACTGTTTACCCTCAAGTTGTAAAGCGCTACGTAAACTGTTGGCGCTATATAAATACTGTATAATAATAATAATAATAATAATAATAATACCAGCTTCAACTGAATTAAAGTTGAAATCCACAACTCTACTTTCCTCAATGTTTGGAAGGCAAATGTAATCTGTAGGCTGCATTCAGACTATTAGGTCAAAGTTTTGTGGACATCTCACCATCACGCCTACTGTGTATAAGGTTGTTGGACATATCATTTCCAGACCATTGACATTAATAAGGAGTTGGTTTGCTCTTTGTGGCTATAATAGCCTTCACTCTTCTGGGAAAGTGTTTCAATGTCTGTAGGAGTTTGTTCCCATTCAGCCCAAAGGGTATTTCTGAGGTCAGGTAGTGATTTTGAACGAGAAGGCTTAGCTCACACTCAGTGTTCAAGTTTATCCCAAAGATGTTCAGTAGGGTTGAGGTCAGGGATCTGTGCAGACTACTCAAGTTCCTTCACAACAAACTCACCAAACCATGTCTTTATGAAGCTTGCTTTGTACATAGGGGTACAGTCAAAATGGAACAGAAAAGGGTCTTCCCCAAACTATTTCCACAAGGTTGAAAGCGCACAATTGTCTAAAATGTCTTTGTATGCTGTTGCATTAACAGCAGTCTTCACTGGAAACCCCTGAACGCAATCATTGGGAGAGTGGAGTAAATTATCTGACCTCCATGCAATTCACTTAACCTGGACATGTGTTTTTAAGTGGACATGTGTTTGCTCCCTGCATTCTGCCTCATTTAAATTTAGTCAGCCAACAGGTCACCGCTGCCGTTAGAACAGCAGACACTATTTCACCTCATACTCCATTGTGGGGCAACCCTAAACTACGGCATTTTAGATCCATTCCAGACCCCAGCATTTGGGCTAGATATGGAAGTGTGAAATTGCAGCAGATTATGCCTGCTGGGGTTTTACTTTTTTTTCCTGAGTTAGGGGAAACATTTCAACTCCCCTCGTGGATGCTGTTTCACTACCTACAGCTGAAACATATGGCACAGGCGCAATTTCCCAGAGTGGCCACTATGGCGCCCCACGTAAAGATTTCTCACCTCCCGAAATGCGGACAGAATCCTGTTCTCCCTGTATCTCCACCTTACGTGCGGAGACTCAGATGGGGAATCTCCCCAATTTGGCTCCTGGAAGGCAGATATTCCTTCCTCGTCTGAGGAAGAATAGGACCTTGCATTACAACAGTATATCTCAACAGTGATTTCTTCTAGGCAGGTTTATTCAATTAAAATTCATACATAGGGTGTATTACACCCCCTCGAATTTATCCCACACAATCGGAGATGTGCCCTAAGTGCCAACAGTCAGTTGGAACATATCGCCATGTCATCAGGGACTGCCCGGCTATCCAAGATTTCTGGAGGACAGTAGTGTCAGATGTCAATATAACTACCAAACTCTCGGTGATGATCGACCCCAAAATGCTTCTTTTGGGTCTCACTGACCCAGTGACACATTCCACACACACAAAACTGTTATTGTTTTATCTGTTTTTCTATGCCAGAAAGGTACTCCTACAGAACTGGAAATCGGTGACCCCCCTACAGCTGCCCAGTGGCGCACGCTGGTAGACTCTGTGCTGCCCCTATATAAACTCACATACATGGGTCGCAAATGCCCCCAGAAATTTGAAAAGGTGCAGAAGCCATGGGCTGCTGCCAGGTCGCTCAATATCTAGACCTATGTTCATTGATGTACAGTATGAGATGATGGAGTCCCCTCTTAAGGCTAAGCTGAGCCTCAGACTCTGTGATCTAGAACACGTTATGCTGACCAAGCCTACTTGGAGCAGGCCCTTGCCAGTTCCAATTCTCCCTTGTTACGCCTATTTCTCCCTAACTCCCATCCGACCCCCCTATAAGTTGTGTTTTTTCCCCCTCGATTAGTTCCTGCCCCCTAGGGCTGGGGTGATTACTATAACCAATATCCAGTGAACTAGGTGCATCTGTGACACCTCTTAGCTCCTTACTGAAATTATTAGACAGCAACAAAATCTGTGATGAATAATTAACCCTCTTGTTAAAAAGTATTCTCCGTCTGCTCGTTTTACTTTAGACCTCTTAATGTCCAGCAATGTACCACTATATGTACCTACTTATGTTACCTCAATGTCATATATGTCTCATTATCTGATGTTCAAGTTGTATATATGCCTTGTCCAACAATAAACCTTTTTTGTTAAAAAAAAAAAAAAAATCTTGTAGTCAGCTACATAGACTTCTATGTGAACTACTAGCTCAGTTCCAACAATAGCACTAGAACACGTGCAGTAGTGTCCGAACTGCAGGGAGAAGTGGCTGCAGCATTTCTAGTGAAGGACAAAACTTTGTGGTGTTCTTCCTTAATTCCCTGGTAAACTCCTTAAAATGTTGACAGAGCAGTTCTCATACCATTTATACTAGGGATGCACCGATCCTGGTATCATTATCGGTGCCGATACCAAGTATTTTCACAAGTACTCGTGCTCATGAAAATGCTCCCAATAACTTAAACCGATACTTTGCGGTGCAATTTGTGTCCATACAAAATGAATGGGCCCAAACTGCACCGCAAAGAATCGCATTCGATTTGAACAGGAATGTGGTGCGATGTCCGAATTGCATGCGATTTACCCCACCTCTCCTGTGTGTGTGAACCCAGTATAGAAAGGGAAGTGCCATCTAGTGCACCTCACGCAGACATGACAGTGCCATGACTGTACTGGCCACATATTATCTTGGAAGTGCTATGACTGCATCTGCCCCATACAGACCTAGCAGTGCTAAAACTGCAAAAAATCTGTACAGACCTGACATTGCTAAAATTGCACTGACCCTGTACAGATCTGGCATTGCTAAGATTGCTCCGGCCTCATACAGACATGACATTGCTAGACAGGGGGGGTACCACTGGGCCTTCTGTAGGGGGCCTGGGCAAACAGGGGGACCCAGACAGCAGGGGAATCGGTGCAGCGGGATGGAGGACAATTACAGAATGAAGTCTGTATCTCTCCCTCCAGCAACTCTCCTTGCTGCTGGCTTTCAACTGCTGGAGGGAGAGACACAGACATAGTGCATTGTTCTTTATTTGTCCTCTCGTCCTGCTGCATCGATCCCCCTCTGCGTGCTGCCCACATTTGATTCCCCTGTGTGCCCGGGCCCACAACCACCTCCCCCTGGATTTCCTCTCCTGCCAGCTGCTGCCTGGGTACACAGGCGGATGGAGTGTGGAGGAAGGGTGCTGGTAAATATTTTATTTACCAGCCCCTTCCTTTACTGAATTGGACACAGTGAGCAATCGGTACCAATCGCTCCTGTGTCCATTGATAACTGAGCCTCTGTCTCCTGTTCATTCATTGTCAGTGCAGCTGAGGCTACAGAGAAAGGAACTGAAGAATCTGTGTCCTCAATTCCTTTTTCTGTCTCAAAGGTGAAATGTCAGGGGTCTGTTTAGACCCCTGATATTCCATCCAAGCCCCCCTAACAGCATTTAAAAAAAAAAATGTTTAAAAAAAAATTAAATTGTAAAAAACCCATTTTTAAAAATTGGAATTGAAAAAAAAAAAAAATAAAAAAATAAATACATTTTTTGTAATTCGGGGAGGACCTGTTAGGTAGGCGGTACGGGGCCCCGTGATTTATAATGGTAGCCCTCTGGTTAGGACTGCTCCAGCATTGTACAAGTCTGGCATTTCTAAGCAGCAATTTAGCAAATGAGGAACATAATTATATTTCCTATTTTATAAAACACACTTATATACTTGTCACCCCTACCTAGGTATGCAGAGTCCATTGACCGATAGCTGTGGGTTGGAGAGCGAGCAGAGAAGCTGTGAGTGGGAGATCCTGGCAGACTGTCACTAGAGGATAGAGAGCGGCTGAGAGAGGAAAGAGAGCGGCTGGTGTGCAGCAGATTGGACTGCTTGGTGATCTTACGAAAGAGAGAGCTGCGCTTCTTACTGTCAGGGGAAGAGCAAGACAGGAAAGAAAAGAGAAAAGGATGGAAAAGGAACAGACAGCCCTTCAATAATAATCATACGCTTGTGTGGTTTTCCTGTTGCCCTAAGCTGAGTGGACTTACCCTTCTACCTGCCTATCTGCCACTCATTCCATTTACAGCCATCCCTTGTCTCATTCCTTATGTATTCCATAATTCCTTCTGTGTCTTTTTATGCAATGGCAAAAGGTCTGCACTGTCAACTGCTCATCTGCTACCTTATCTGCCACCCATGTTACAAAGACAAAGCTTTATAGTTATGAAGGTTTCAGTGATTTTGGAATAATGCCTCCTTAGTCATGGCCTTCCATTCAGCTGCACTTCAGGTAGACCATTAAAGTTCAATTCCAGGAATTCAGCCCCTTTGTAAAAAAATGAAGGCACACTATGAGTTAAGTCCAGTGAGGTGCATGACACCTTCTGGTCTTAACTCTATTATTTACATCTGACAGCTTTATAGTAACTCCTGGAAGATGGCTGTTGTTCAGGAAGCCCAATGCTGATCCTTCTGAGCTCTGCATCCTGAACAGGAGAGTAGCTGCAGCTGCTATGCCCGCCCCGCCCCTGCCCAATTACAGAAACCTTGGTATTATGTGAACTTATTCACAAAATACAAAGGCTTCTGTTAGTGGGTATCAAAAGAGAAAGATCAGGTGTAGATCCCTGGAGTATCTCCCCAGCAGAGTAATAAACCTGTGAAATGTCAATAAACCTGTAAGATATCATGCAGCTTCTTGGACTTAACTCATAATGTGCCTTCACGTTTTCACAAAGTATTCAGCTTTAAATACACAATTGAAGTGGTTCTAAACTCAAAATACTTTTTTTTTTTTTACTTTAATGCATTCCCTGCATTAGGAGAAAAAAAAACACCCTACTACCTGTTCTACCCACCCCTCTCTAAACACTTACCTGACAGCGCTGTCCCAGCCGCAGCACCGCTCTTCCCTTTACCTGCTCTCACAGGAGAACCAGGCAGCAGCGGAAACCATAGGCTGTCAGTCAGATTCCTGTGAGGAGGGAGTGGAGGCGTGGCTTACTGCTGCTGTGTGTGTCTATGGACACACGCAGCCAAGCTCAGGAGCATGCCCACTTCCTTAGCACAGGGCTTGCTAAGGGGACACCCAAAGAAAGAAGGAGCGAAAAGTTGCATCAGGGAGCTCCCTAACATTACACAGAGTAGGTAAATATAACATCATTTTAATTTTAAATAAATGAATATATACAGTATCTCACGAAAGTGAGTACACCTCTCACCTTTTTGAAAATATTTTATTATATCTTCTAATGTGACAACACTGAAGAAATGACACTTTGCTACAATGTAAAGTAGTGAGTGTACAGCTTTTATAACAGTGTAAATTTTTTGTCTTCTCAAAATAACTCAACACACAAACACACAGCCATTAATGTCTAAACCGCTGGTAACAAAATGAGTACACCCCTCAGTAAGTGAAAATGTCCAGATTGGACCCAATTATCCATTTTCTCTTCTCGGTGTCATGTGACTCGTTAGTGTTACAAGGTCTCAGGTGTGAATGGGGAGCAGGTGTGTTAAATTTGGTGTTATCACTCTCACTCTCTCATACTGGTCACTGGAAGTTCAACATGGCACCTCATGGCAAAGAACTCTCTGAGGATCTGAAAAAAAGAATTCTTGCTCTACATAAAGATGGTCTAGGCTATAAGAAGATTGCCAAGACACTGAAACTGAGCTGCAGCACAGTGGCCAAGACCATACAGCGGTTTAACAGGACAGGTTCTGCTCAGAACAGGCCTCGCCATGGTTGACCAAAGAAGTTGAGTGCACATGCTCAGCGTCATATCCAGAGGTTGTCTTTGGGAAATAGACGTATGAGTGCTGCCAGCATTGCTGCAGAGGTTGAAGGGGTGGGGGGTGGGGGTTCAGCCTGTCAGTGCTCAGACCATACGCCGCACACTGCATCAAATTGGTCTGCATGGATGTCGTCCTAGAAGGAAATCTCTTCTAAAGATGATGCACAAGAAAGCCCGCAAACAGTTTGCTGAAGACAAGCAGACTAAGGACATGGATTACTGGAACCATGTCCTGTGGTCTGATGAGACCAAGATAAACGTATTTGGTTCAGATGGTGTCAAGCATGTGTGGCGGCAACCAGGTGAGGAGTACAAAGACAAGTGTGTCTTGCCTACAATCAAGCATGGTGGTGGGAGTGTCATGGTCTGGGGCTGCATGAGTGCTGCCAGCACTGGGGAGCTACAGTTCATTGAGGGAACCATGAATGCCAACATGTACTGTGACATACTGAAGCAGAGCATGATCCCCTCCCTTCAGAGACTGGGCCGCAGGGCAGTATTCCAACATGATAATGACCCCAAACACACCTCCAAGAAGACCACTGCCTTGCTACAGAAGCTGAGGGTAAAGGGGATGGACTGGTCAAGCATGTCTCCAGACTTAAACCCTATTGAGTATCTGTGGGGCATCCTCAAACGGGAGGGGATGTACTCAGTTTTGTTGCCAGTATGTTGAGTTATTTTGAGGGGACAGCAAATTTACACTGTTATACAAGCTGTACACTCACTACTTTACATTGTTGCAAAGTGTCATTTCTTCAGTGTTGTCACATGAAAAGATATAATAAAATATTTACAAAAATGTGAGGGGTGTACTCACTTTTGTGAGATACTGTATATATATATATATATATATATATATATATATATATATATATATATATATATATATATATATATATAGTCAATTGGGGATTGCTGCACTCTAAATTTATTGCAAACCCATAAAATTACTAAATATATATATATATATATATATATATGCTTTCCACTGCAACAATTCCGTTGTGCTATTCACCACATCTGTTTGGAATATCCCCCACTTTCAGTCCCAGTGACAATAATACCCAGGAGAACATACATTCATTATTGACCTATTTTCTTTTTAATATGTGGCAGGGGGTCCACTTTAAAAATGGCATGTTAAAATACACTGAAACCTTCACTGGAAAACCCTACCCTAGCCAGCTCCTTACAGTGGACCTTTATTGACCCACATAGCCCCCTCCACCTTTCCCAGCTTACCTCTCCTGTCCTTCTCTTCCTATGCTCCTCTTGGTTCTCCTGGCCATCTTCGAGCGGTAGCTGCTTCTCCTAGCTGGACCAGTTCTAATTGACGTGTTCTCAAAAGGCGTTGTGGTGACAAGAACCTTGTTACCGCTCTGTGGAAAGATGGTGAGCAGTCAAGTATGCTATAGCATAAGCTGGAGGACCTTTCTCTTTACTTCACCAAGGAGGAACTGAATGTCTCACCTTCAGAATTAGTTCCACCACCTCAGTGTGAACTAAGCCGTGAACCGGCTCGCCATTAACATGGGTGATAAGGTCGCCAGCACAGAGCCCTGCCTCATGGGCGGGACCACCTTCTTCAACATGCTATGAGAAACAAAGGTAGAGTTACCCGAGAAAGATACCAGGGAAATGACAGATGCACGATTTTCCCACTGAATTGAAGTATCAACAAAACGGGATTGCTATGTAACTATGTAAAATATTTGTGGGACAGATACATACATTGCCTTAAAAAAGTATTCATACCCCTTGAAATTTTCCACATTTTGTTATGTTACAACCAAAAACATAAAAGTATTTTATTGGGATTTTATGCGATAGACCAACACAAAGTGGCACATAATTGTGAAGTGGAAGGAAAATGATCAATGGTTTTCCAAATTTTTACAAATAAATATCTGAAAAGTGTGGTGTGCATTTGTATTCAGCCCCCTTTACTCTGATACCCCTAACTAAAATCTAGTGGAACCAATTGCCTTCAGAAGTCACCTAATTAGTAAATAGAGTCCACCCGTGTGTAATTTAATCTCAGTATAAATACAGCTGTTCTGTGAAGCCCTCAGAGGTTTGTTAGAAAACCTTAGTGAACAAACAGCATCATGAAGGCCAAGGAACACACCAGACAGGTCAGGGATAAAGTTGTGGAGAAGTTTAAAGCAGGTTTAGGGTATAAAAAATATCCCAAGCTTTGAACATCTCACGTAGCACTGGTAAATCCATCATCCGAAAATGGAAAGAGTATGGCACAACTGCAAACCTATCAAGACATGGCCGTCCACCTAAACTGACAGGCCGGGCAAGGAGAACATTAATCAGAGAAACAGCCAAGAGGTCCATGGTAAATCTGGAGGAGCTGCAGAGATCCACAACTCAGGTGGGAGAATCTGTCCACAGGACGACTATTAGTCGTGCACTCCACAAATCTGACCTTTATGGAAGAGTGACAAGAAGAAAGCCATTGTTGAAAGAAAGTCATAAGAAGTCCCATTTGCAGTTTGTGAGAAGATATGCGGGGGGGGACACAGCAAACATGTGGAAGAAGATGCTCTGGTCAGATGAGACCAAAATGGAACTTTTTGGCCTAAAAGCAAAACGCTATGTGTGGTGGAAAACTAACACTGCACATCACCCTGAACACACCATCCCCACCGTTAAACATGGTGGTGGCAGCATCATGTTGTGGGGATGCTTTTCTTCAGCAGGGACAGGGAAGCTGGTCAAAGCTGGATGGAGCCAAATACAGGGCAATCCTACAAAAAAATCTGTAAGAGTCTGCAAAAGACTAGAGACTGGGGTGGAGGTTCACCTTCCAAAGACCCTAAAAATACAGCCAGAGCTACAATAGAATGGTTTAGATCAAAGCATATTCATGTGTTAGAATGGCCCAGGCAAAGTCCAGACATAAATTTAAATGAGAATCTGTGGCAAGACGCTCTCCATCCAATCTGACAGAGCTTGACCTATTTTGCAGGGAAGAATGGGCAAAAATGTCACTCTCTAGATGTGCAAAGCTGGTAGAGATATACCCAAAAAGACTTACAGTTGTAATTGCAGTGAAAGGTGGTTCTACAAAGTATTGACTCAGAGGGGCTGAATACAAATGTACCCCACACTTTTCACAAATTTATTTGTAAAAAATTTTGAAAACCATTTATGATTTTCCTTCCACTTCACAATTATTTGCCACTTTGTGTTGTTCTATCACATAAAATCCCAATAAAATACATTTATAGTTTTGGTTGGAACATGACAAAATGTGGAAAATTTCAAAGGGTATGAGCACTTTCAAGGCACTGTAGCAAAAGATAAATCTAAAGAGTTATGATGATGTCACAGGGAAATAAAATCTACCCTCATTACAGGATTTAGATAAAACAGGGGTCTCCAAACTTTCTAAAAAAAAGGGCCAGTTTACTGTCCTTCAAACTTTTGGAGGGACGGGCTGTGGGGAAAAAACAATGCCCCATCATTAGTATTGGGGGGAGGGATAGTGTCCTATCACTGGTGTCAGTAGCAGGAATAGCGCCCTATGATTGGCATCAGTGGGAATAACAGTGCCCCATCGTTGGTACCAATGGGAGGAATAGTGCCCCATCTTAGGTGTCAGTGGGAAAAATAAGGCCCTGTGATTGGTGTCAGTGGGACGAATAAAGCCCCATCATTGGTGTCAGTGGAAGGAATAATGCCCCATCATTGGTGTTAGTAAAAAGAGTAGTGCCCCATCATTGGTGTCAGTGGGAGGAATAGTGCCCCATCATTGGTGTCATTAGGAAGAGTAGTGCCCCATGGTTGGTATCATTGGGAGGAATAGTGTTGCATTATCAATGTCAGTAGCAGGAACTATTCCCCACTTTTGCTGACAGTGGTGGGGGAAATAGTGCCCCAAGGGCCCGAAAAAAGAGACGCATCCAGCCCCCGGGCCACAGTTTGGAGACTGGGATAAAAGATAGAAACAATGCTGGGACTAGAGTTGCCACCTCATCCTTTTAAACCCGAACACCTTTGAATTACACAAGTTCTGAGGCTAAATAAATGCAGATAAGGCACCAAGTGAGTTTAATTACCACCTAATCAGCCACAGAACCTGTGTAATTAATATGTGTTCGGGTTTAAAGGGGTGAGGTGGCAACCCTAGCTGGGACATACTCTAGAGAAGTTTGGGGTAGATTTGGGTAATGCCTGCACATACCCCTTAAGTCTGTCTTTGACCTCTTACATGTGTGTTTTGATACCTCGAAAGGCAGAAGACACCCCAGTCCAAAATGAATAAGACCCTAGGCAAATACCGACTTTAAAAAAATTTGGTATTTGCATATGGCTAGGCACAAACCAATGTCACGGCACTCAGATCCCAACAGTAGGTCACTCTGACACAAAAAACTGGATTATGGTGGGGAGTGTGAAGATGCACCTCATACCTGGAAATATCAGTTTTTTAGAAGGCTGGAGAGACAGATCAGGGAGCTGACTATAAAAAGATCATATGGCACCAGGGGCGGACTGATCATTGAGCCACTCGGGCACTGCCCAAGGGCCCTGGGCCACTAGGGGGCCCCATCAGGGTTGCCAGCCTCAGTAAAACCAGGGACAGTATGTATAAATCTGTGTTTTTTTTACAACTGTCTGTGTATACTGTGTGTACATGTATGTGTATACTGTGTGACTGTATACTGTGTGTGTGTATACTGTGTGGCCCCATAATCTCTGATTGCCTGGGGGCCCCATAATCTCCTATTGCCCGGGAGCCCCATGAGTTGTCAGTCCGCCCCTGTATGGCACCAGTAACTCGACGTTTGCTCTAATTTGCTAATTCAAAGATATGACAGTGGTTGGTATGCCAATCACTGCACTTTATTTCTTCCCACAAATATTTTTTACAGATTCTACCCTGTTTCTTTGAAAGTTAAGTTCAGACCTTTGTCTGCCTTAACAGTTTTGCTGTAATAAAAAGGCATATAGGAAACCTATTGATGCCCCCTATAGAAAGTGCAGTCAAACTCCTGCAAGCGTTAACTGCTTGTTTATGTCTAGGGGACTTTAGCTGGCCATACATTATACCATTTTCCTTTAGATTTCCCAAAACCATATAATATGAGGTCAAACCTAAACATTTTCAATTTGTATGCAATTAGGCAGACCCTTGCACTACATAGTTGAAGGTAAATCTAAAGGAACTTGAATAAGAAAATTGTATAATGTATGTCCAGCTTTAGTAAAGCACTTTTACTTACCCGATTCTCCACTACTGCAGTTTTCTTTGTGCTTCTAGAATGGTCCCCACGGCCCCTTCTTCCCTGTGCTCTAGTGGTCTAAGATCCTTTGACATCATCAAGACTGATGCAGGGACCATAGATGTGAGGCTGCTGAGGAACAGTCCATTGCTGAAGTATGTGGGAGAGCTGTCTGTCGGAGGAGCAGAGGATCGGGTAAGCAACTTAAATGGGTCTCCAAACTTTCTAAGCAAGGGGCCAGGTTACTGTCCTTCAGGCTTTAGGGGGGCCGGACTGTGGAGCAGAAAATGCCTCAGCATCAGTGCCCTATTATTGGTTTTAATGGGAGGAATAGTGCCCCTTTGATGGTGTCAGTAGAGGGAATGAATACAGGTGTGTAAGTGCTTCCACCTTCTTGCATCCCAGTTGGGGGAATGGTGCTCCATCACTGGTGTCAGTGGGTGGAATAGTACTCCAAGTGCCAGATAAAGGCAAGTGAAGGCCCACAGTTTGGAGATCACTGATCTAGACATAAACAAGCAGTTAACCCTTACAATGTGGACGCAGTCACACTGCAAGGGCGGGTTTTTAGATATTCTGAAATTGGGCTTTAAGGTATTGCATCATCAGTGCTGCAGTGTGAACAGCTCCATTGGAAGCAATGGGTGGAAATTCAGAGGGTGAAGATGTATACCATCCCCTTCCTTCCAGTCACTCACCCAGACAATGTGCTGAACGCTGTACACATCGCTCTCCCCCATGTAGACTCGTATAGCCCTGAGCGTGAAGCCATACTTCTTCCCTGACCGCTGAATGGTGATGGGGGAGCGCAGGCTGCTGACAGCGGGGGTGTAGTCACGGCTGGGTGAGGAGTCCCGGGAGGAAGGATTGGATGACAGCGAGCGGGGGGACATTGGACTGACCAGAGGGGAGCTGCTGTGCTGTTCCACTGCATTGGAGAGATAGAAATCAACTGTAAGCTTCATACTATAAATACAGACAATATATAAATATATGCCATACAACATCAACTCTAACCAATATCACCGGCTGCTGATGCCTCCTATTACCTTGAAGAGAGCAGAGACACAGGAAAGGTAGGGCAGAGGGCTCTGTGATATGAAGGCTGTGACTAACATCCTGGCTTCACCTTCACTAGGATATTCAGGGGAGAAGATAGCAGCATTCGACTTGGGGAGAACTCATTTATTGGGGCTCGTATTTACTGACTAGGCATCTCAATTTGTTGCTTATAAACTGAATACTTCATATGTGGCAGCAGCTTCTACAAGCTCTGGAAAATAAATGGGTTCTTTGTCAACATTGACAGAACTGGGCTTTCAATGGGCTTCATAAATATAGATTTGGTCGTTCTAATCCACATTTGAAGGGCCACTGTAAGGCCACAAAGTAAAAAGCGAAGACCAGAAATGCAGGACGCAAATGGCCGAGGCTCAGTAGGCTAGCAAAGGCTGGGGCTCAGGAGTTCTGTTCAGCCAATCTTGTGATTCACAATCTTCTGCCACACTGCACAGCCAGGAGGGTAATTCCTTCTTGTCTATATTCCTATCACACACGTTCCTGGAAAACAAGGCTCATCATTTGTGGGTGCTGCAGTGATTACCAGCTGGATCCTGGAGACATCAAGAAAGTGTACATATTCACCATCACACCATGGATCTACAATCACCGTCCAAAAGCTTATATTGCAGAGAGATCACATCACAAAGTGCAACGTTTCGGAGTCGAGCAGGACCCCTTGTGCCTGACGAAGGGGTCCTGCACGACTCCGAAACGTTGCACCTGTCTTTGTGATGTGATCTCTCTGCAATAAAAGCCTTCGAACGGTGTTTGTAGGAGGGTAACACCCAGTGACAGCTGGTGCTCTATCGGTCAGGGGGGGCAAACAAACCTGAGACATCTACCCCCCGGTTGCTCCAGCCCGCAACCCCACATCAATCTCCTCGCTAGCTGATCGTTCAGCAGTTACCCCATCCAAGTCACAGTTGCGACTCCTCCGTGTCCCAGCGGTCGCTGCTTCTCCTCCCAGCAAATCGGGTCTTCGGACTCCCGGCCGATCGGGTCTCAGGACCCTCTTCCCGATTGGCCGGGAGTAGAAACAGGAAGACATTAGCGAATATTAATTTGCTAATGTCACACAACTGGGTGGGCTCAGGGCGCAGTGCCCCCTCCCCTCCCCTGGTTGCTCCAGCCTGCAACCCCACATCAATCCCCTCACTCGCCGATCGTTCAGCACTTACCCCATCCAAGTCAGGGCTGCGGCTTCCCCCCTCCATCTCCTCCGTGTCCCAGCGGTCACTGCTTCTCCTCCCGGCCAATTGGGTCTTTGCACTCCCGGCCAATCGGGTCTTTGGACTCCTGGGCAATCGGGTCTTAGGACTCCTGGCCAATCGTGTCTCAGGACCTCCTTCCTGATTGGCCGGGAGCATAAACAGGGAGACATTAGCAAATATTAATTTGCTAATGTCACGCAACTGGGTGGGTTCAGGGCGCAGTGCTCTGCACCCTGAGCCCACCCTTTTTTAAGGCCAATTAAATCATGTGCTTAAAAAAAAAAAGCCATTGAAATCCATGTGTCCGGGGCCCTGTATGTAGGCAGGAAGCATGGATTAGCGGAGCGGCGCCCTTTATGGAGCAGCCGCCACTGGTAATATCGCCTTCTTTTTTAAGGTATACAGCAATTTTTCTGCTTCAGCCTGCTGAATGGATGATAAAGGAAAAGCAACACACTGCTAAGATCCTGTCTGTGGCCTGTATTTGCCTTTAATAAATTAACCCCAAGGTGTGCGATGGTCATGCAATTCTGAGGTTTAGGAAGAATGATGATATGAAGACTAAAATGTTAAAAAATCTCAGGACCAAGCATGTAACAACATGACAGGGGGTCATACTATCATTTATCAGTTTTGAATGGCTTTACCCTTCAAAGTGAGCCTTAAAGACAGCTCCCAGTCTCTAGCAATGAGGGGAAGGTTGGGGGACAGGCTCACAATCATGTGACCACTGTGACAGCCAATCGCATGACAGGGCAGTCTTCCTTCCCCTTGGGCATAGAGACCTATTTAAAGGGACACCAGGGCTGGGAGGAAAAGGTTTAAAAAGCACAAAATGTAAATACACACATAGTAAAGGTATCACATAAAAAAAGCAAAACTATGCAGATGGGTTTTAAGTGTTGAGCGGCACCTGTAGGAATCATCACAGACAGTGCAGTGGTGGAAGCCGATTTTATAACCTTCCCCCCGGTTCTCCTCCGGTCACTGTCCCCAGATAGATGCTGGTGACGAGCCCTACGCAGAACAAGGTCATTGGTGGCGCGAGGGGAGAAGTCTGCATCCTGGTGCCCTTGAGATTCTGACGACTTGTCTCCTAGATGATGGAGGAAGTGAGTTACATTAAGCCAGATGTAGGGATTGTGTACACCAGATTGATGTTTATGCATAGTCTCCATCACCAAAGGGGGTAGGGGAAAAGAATAAAAAATTGGGAATCTTTGTCAAATAATGATTGCTATGTGAATGAGATGATATACAGAGTGTTAAGAGGTGCTCATGTTTAGACTAATCGTTTTACATTTTCGATTGTAATAGATAATATATTGAATTTATTTTTTTTTTGTAAATTGTTGCACAAACTGTTGGCACTATATAGTATATGTCCTATAAAATAATGTTTTTTTCCCTATATTATATACTAATATTATAATTATAATAACATTTGAGAATATTATATAATATTATATATATATATATATATATATATATATATATATATATGTATATATGTGTGTGTGTTATGGGGCTTTGTTTTTTGCCCCTATTATGCAATCTCAGGAGCTGTAAGACAGTGTTTAAGGGCAGGCAACTAACAAGACAGCAGCTCCGACACTCAAGTTGAAGTATCATATTCAGAAAAAGCAAATAGAACTATGTGTATATATACACTATATTGCTATATATAGTCAAAGTATTGGGACGCCTGCCTTTACACGCACATGCACTTTAATGACATCCCAGTCTTAGTCCGTAGGGTTCAATATTGAGTTGGCCCACCCTTTGCAGCTATAACAGCTTCAACTCTTCTGGGAAGGCTGTCCACAAGGTTTAGGAATGTGTCTATGGGAATGTTTGACCATTCTTCCAGAAGTGCATTTGTGAGGTCAGGCACTGATGTTGGACGAGAAGGCCTGGCTTTCAGTTTCCGCTCTAATTCATCCCAAAGGTGTTCTATCGGGTTGAGGTCAGGACTCTGTGTAGGCCAGTGAGGTTCCTCCAACCCAAACTTGCTCATCCATGTCTTTATGGGCCTTGCTTTGTGCACTGGTCCAAATCATTTGGTGGAGGGGGGATTATGGTGTGGGGTTGTTTTTTAGGAGTTGGGTTTGGCCCCTTAGTTCCAGTGAAGGAAACTCTTAAGGTGTCAGCATACCAAGACATTTTGAACAATTTCATGCTCCCAACTTTTTGGGAACAGTTTGGGGATGGCCCCTTCCTGTTCCAACATGACTGCTCACCAGTGCACAAAGCAAAGTCTATAAAGATATGGATGAGTGAGTCTGGGGTAGAGGAACTTGACTTGCCTGCACAGAGTCCTGACCTCAGCCGGTTAGAACACCTTCTTCCCAGAAGAGTTGAAGCTGTTATAGCTGCAAAGGGTGGGCCAACTCAATATTCAACCTTACGGACTAAGACTGGGATGCCATTAAAGTTCATGTGTGTGTAAAGGCAGGTGTCCCAATACTTTTGGCAATTTAGAGTATATTAAAAACATTATAGATACCTTTATTTTTCCTTTTTTTATAAGCGATCACATACCCTCTGTTCTTAGCTGCATTAGGAGCTCAGAAAGCTAAAGGGGGGGGGGGGGGGGGTAGCAGCACACTGGTCTTCCCAGTGAATGGGCTGTGATGCCTAGTGTGGTCAGTTTGACATAGGAAAGCAGGGGGACTGGCAGGAACACCAGAGATTTTATGCAAATGAAGCGATACAAAGAGAACAGGATACTTTCTCATACAAAGTACATGCCCCAGCAGGCACATATCAGGAATATGGAATTTTGTGTTTACATATTCATTAAGAACGGATGTTGGTAACAGTTTTCAGGGCTCCTGCGGAGCATCCTTCAGCTGTATGTTGTATGCATCACTATGTTGGCCTATGGCTGCATTCACAGGGGTATTTAGCCATGCTGCATATCCCAGGGGCAAGAATCTACTGATTCTTGCGGATGGGAATGACAGCTGTGTGCTGATAGGTGGGGCCACCAAACCTATACAGTGCAATGACAGACTGTCGGCAGCTGCAGTTATTCGCAATCGGTCGCACAGCCAGAGATTACCTGCGGTGATCACGGCTGGATGCAGTTTGCCCTAAACTTTAGTACTAGACATGTGCAATTCGTTTAGTTCCGAATTATATTTTTAACGAATTTTGACAAATTCTTTCATTTCCGAATTTTTCAATTTCGGAATTTCCAAATTTCAGAAATTCGAGGTTCGGAAATTCGAAATTCGGAAATTTGAAAATTTGAAAATTTCGGAAATTCGAAAATTTCGGAAAATCGAAAATTCGAAATTTCGGAAGTCCGGAAATTCAAAATTAGGAAATTCTAAAAATAAGAATGAAATTCTGAACATTCAAAAGAATGAGAATCTGAAAATTCAAAAATCTGAAATAATAACTAATAATAAATATTAAATTATAGGTATTGGAATTCCTTTCAAATTTGGCTGTTAGTGAATGTATTTGAACGAATTATCTGAAATAACGAATGCCATATCTAATACGAATGGAACGTAACGATCTAATAATAATAATAAATACCAATAATAATAATAAAACCTTTTTATTATTATTATTATTAATTTGTTTAGATGCGGCATTCGTTATTTCTGATAATTCGCAACTTCAGATAAATTTGTATTCGTTACGTTCACAAGCAGACAAATTTGAAAGGAAATTCCAATACCTATAATTTAATAGTTAGTTATTATTAGTTAGTTATTATTTCGAATTTTACTGATTTTCTTTCTTTTTTTCAGATTTTCGAATTTTAGAATTTCTGAATTTTCGAATTCCAAAAATCCGAAAATTCGGAATTTAAACATTCGGAAATTCGAAATTCGAAAATTCTAAAAATTTTAAAATCCATTTTTTCGGATTTCTGAATTTCCAAAAAAAGCAAAGAAACGAATAAAACGAAAACTAATTATTTTGTCAGTGCACATGTGTATTCAGTACCGTTTGATGCAGTGTACAGCCCAGTCCATCCACAGCAGCTTTTAGCCTCTTTGGCCATTTCAGTCTTATATCATGACACCAGTGGTGACTCACCTGGTTCTAGCTCCCCCAGGGGGATTTTACTTTGGCCGTGCTGAGTTCCACTGCTGCCCTTCACCCTGCTCTCTCCCTCCCCTTCCAGAGGGGCCACAAAACGGGCGGTGTCCACCAGAGCGGAGAACCGGCGCCTCGCAGCTAGTGGGGGGCTGGAGTCAGCATCGACTGAGTCTGAAAAATGTTTCCTGCAACAAGATGCCTCATCTGTAACCTTTATACCAAACCTTGCAGCTTCTAATTAGCTGATTTTCTAACATTGACCGGATGCCAAGCAAGGGAATCGGGGAGCCCACTTACATCTCAGGAGACACGGTCCTCCAGCAGCGATCTCTCAGGGTCACACCTCCGAGGGTCTCCCTCTTGCTTGTCCTTTCAGATCTCTCTTGCTTGTTGCTGTCTTGAGATGTAGAGGGAGCCTTCTGCTCTAGCTGCGAAAGCTGTTCCATGCTGCTGTACACCTGTGCGTCGTTTGGAAAATGGGGACAGAATTCAGAATGGCAACTTTAAATGGCTAAACAGACATTTAACCTGATAGCATCATCATGATATATATACACTACTGTGCAAAAGTTTTAGGCGGGTGTAAAAAAAAAAAATGCTGTAAATTAAGAATGATTTCTGTTAATAGTTTATTTTTATCAGTTAACAAAATGAAAAGTAAATGAACAGAAGATAAATCCAAATCAATATTTGGTGTGACCACTCTTTGCCTTCAAACCAGCTTCAAATCTTCTAGGCACACTTGCACACAGTTTTTGAACTAATTAGGCAGGTAGGTTGTTCCAAACATCTTGGCGAACTAACCACAGATGTGGATGTAGGCTGCCTCAAATCCTTCTGTCTCTTCATGTAATCCCAGACAGACTCCATGATGTTGAGATCAGGGCTCTGTGGGGGGCCAAACCATCACTTCTTGGACTCCTTGTTCTTCTTTACATTGGAGATAGTGCTTAATGACATTGGCTGTATGTGTGGGGTTGTTGTCCTGCTGCGGAATAAATTTTGGGTCAATCACACGCCTCCCTGATGGTATGGCATGATGGATAAGTATCTGCCTCCATTTCTCAGCATCGAGGACACCACTGATCCTAACCAAATCTGCAACTCCATTTGCAGAATTGCATCCCTAAACTTGCAAGGAGCCTCCACCATGCTTCACAGTTGCCTGCAGACCCTCATTGTTGTACCGCTCTCCAGCCCTCTGGTGAACAAACTGCCTCCTGCAACAGCCAAATATTTCACATTTTGACCCACCACCAGTCCAGAGCATCTTCTGCCATTTTTCTGCACCCCAGTTCCTATGCTTTTATGCATAGTTGAGTCACTTAGCCTTGTTCCCATGTCAGAGGTATGGCTTTTTTGCCGGAAATCATTCCATGAAGGCCACTTCTGGCCAGACTTCTCTGGACAGTAGGGTGTACCTGGGTCCTACTGGTTTTCCCCAGTTCTGTGCTGATGGCACTACTGGACATCATCTGATGTCGAAGGGAAGAAAGCATAATGTGTCTTTCATCTGCTGCATTAAAAGTTTCCTTGGCCGACCACTGTATCTACGGTCCTTAACATTGCCTCTTTTTCCTTTTTCCAAAAAGCTTGAAGCACATCTTGAAATCCCAGTCTGCTTTGAAATCTTTGCTGGGAGAGACCTTACTGATGTAGTATAACTACCTTGTCTATTGTTGCTGTGCTCAGTCTTGCCATGGTGTATGACCTGTGACAAAAACTGTCTTCTACAACCTCACCTTAGTAGCAGCGTTTGGCTGTTCCTCACCCAGTTTAAAGGAGTTGTAAAGTCTCATGGTTTTTCATCTTAATTCATTCTATGCATTAAGGTAAAAAATCTTCTGTGCTGCAGCTTCCCCCCAAAGCCCCCTTTTCTGTTACCTGAACCCGATCGTTCCATTGACGAGCATGAGCCCAGCAGCTCCAGCCCTGTCTCGGCTCCTAATTGGATAGATTTATAGCAGCAGGAGCCAGCTGTCAATCAAATCTAGTGACACGGGAGCGGGGGGCGGGGCCAAGTCCTGCTGTCTGTGTCAATGGACACAGCAGCAGGACTCGGGAGCATGCCCGCACGAGTGCCCCCATAGAAAACAGCTCTCCATGGGGGCACCCAATGAAGAGAAGGGGCCAGGAGCGCTGCCGGGGGGACAGAGCAGGTAAGTATAACATGTTTGTTATTAAAAAAAAAAACAAAAAAAAAAATTTCACTTAATGACTGTGTTTTAGGCTACTTTCACACTGAAAGCGCCGGGTGTCGGCGGTAAAGCGCAGCTAATTTTAGAGGCGCTTTAACGTCGTTTTAGGTGCACTTTTCGGCCGTTAGTGGGGCGCTTTTAACCCCCGCTAGCGGCCGAAGAAAGGGTTAAAAGCGCCTGTGTTGCGCCACTGCCAAAGCGCTTTCAATGGGCAGGGCATTTTGGGAGCGGTGTATACAGCGCTCCTAAACCGCCCCAAAGATGCTGCTTGCAGGACTTTTCAGAACGTCCCGCAAGCGCACCACCCCGCGTGAAAAGTTACACTGAGATGAAAGGGGAGGCGGTTTTTACGCCTGAAAACTGCCTCAGTGTGAAAGCAGCCTTAACCTACATATGAACTTGATGATCATCAGCACCTATATATATATAAACTCTGGTGCAGTGGATTGGTTCAGATAGCCTCCACTGTCATCTTGTGGTGATATAAAATACTGCATTTTATTTTGCTGTTTCCCTATAAAGCTGAACTCAAAGCAGCTCTAACAAATAATAATTAAAAAAAGAAAAAGTTTAGCTTAAGGTGCACCACTATACAACTTGAAACTATACAATCGGATTTTCCGACAACTTTGTGTGACCGTGTGTATGCAAGACAAGTTTGAGCCAACATCCGTCGGAAAAAATCCTAGGATTTTGTTGTCGGAATGTCCGAACAAAGTCCGACCGTGTGTACGAGGCATAAGATACACAGTATCTCACAAAAGTGAGTACACCCCTCACAGTTTTGTAAATATTTTATTCTATCTTTTCATGTGACAACACTGAAGAAATGACACTTTGCTACAATGTAAAGTAGTGAGTGTACAGCTTGTATAACAGTGTAAATTTGCTGTCCCCTCAAAATAACTCAACACACAGCCATTAATGTCTAAACCGCTGGCAACAAAAGTGAGTACACCCCTAAGTGAAAATGTGCAAATTGGGCCCAAAGTGTCAATATTTTGTGTGGCCACCATTATTTTACAGCACTGCCTTAACGCTCTTGGGCATGGAGCTCACAAGGACTCCCATCAGGTTGCCACTGGAGTCCTCTTTCACTCCTCCATGACGACATCACAGAGCTGGTGGATGTTAGAGACCTTGCGCTCCTCCACCTTCCATTTGAGGATGTCCCACAGATGCTCAATAGGGTTTAGGTCTGGAGACATGCTTGGCCAGTCCATCACCTTTACCCTCAGCTTCTTTAGCAAGGCAGTGGTCATCTTGGAGGTGTGTATGGGGTCGTTGTCATGTTGGAATACTGCCCTGCGGCCCAGTCTCCGAAGGGAGGGGATCATGCTCTGCTTCAGTATGTCACAGTACATGTTGGCATTCATGGTTCCCTCAATGAAATGTAGCTCCCCAGTGCCAGCAGCACTCATGCAGCCCCAGACCATGACACTCCCACCACCATGCTTGACTGTAGGCAAGACACACTTGTCTTTGTACTCCTCACCTGGTTGCCGCCGCACACGCTTGACACCATCTGAACCACATAAGTTTATCTTGGCCTCATCAGACCACAGGACATGGTTCTAGCAATCCATGCCCTTAGTCTGCTTGTCTTCAGCAAACTGTTTGCGGGCTTTCTTGTGCATCATCTTTGGAAAAGGCTTCCTTCTGGGATGACAGCCATGCAGACCAATTTGATGTAGTGTTCGGCGTATGGACCGAGCACTGACAGGATGACCTCCCACCCCTTCAACCTCTGCAGCAATGCTGGCAGCACTCATACGTCTATTTCCCAAAGACAACCTCTGGATATGACGCTGAGCACGTGCGCTCAACTTCTTTGGTCGACCATGGCGAGGCCTGTTCTGAGTGGAACCTGTCCTGTTAAACCGCTATATGGTCTTGGCCACCGTGCTGCAGCTCAGTTTCAGGGTCTTGGCAATCTTCTTATGCCGCGTACACACAAGCGGAATGTCCGTCAGAAAAAGTCCAATGGGAGCTTATCATCGTATATTCCGACCGTGTGTATGCCCCATCGGACTTTTTCCGTCGAAAATTCAGACGGACTTAGATAGAGAACATGTTCTAAATTTTTCCGACGGAACTAATTACTATCGGGAAACCCGCTCGTCTGTGTGCTGTTCCGACTTACCAAAAACGACGCATGCTCTGAAGCAAGTACAAGACGGAAGCTATTGGCTACTGGCTATTGAACTTCCTTTTTCTAGTCCCGTCGTACATGAACGTCACCTCGTTCTGGATGGTCGGACTTTGGTGTGACCGTGCGTATGCAAGACAGCTTGAGCGGAATTCCGTTGGAACTCCGTCGGAAAAACCTTCAGAGCTTATTCCCACGGCAAAACCGGTCATGTGTACAGGGCTTTATAGACTAGGCCATCTTTTTTTCAGATCCTCAGAGAGTTCTTTGCCATGAGGTGCGATGTTGAACTTCCAGTGACCAGTATGAGAGAGTGAGAGCGATAACACCAAATTTAACACACCTGCTCCCCATTCACACCTGAGACCCTGTAACACTAATGAGTCACGTGACACCAGGGAGGAAAAATGTCTAATTGGGCCCAATTGAGACATTTTCACTTAGGGGTGTACTCACTTTTGTTGCCAGCAGTTTAGACATTAATGGCTGTGTGTTGAGTTATTTTGAGGGGACAGCAAATTTACACTGTTATACAAGCTGTACACTCACTACTTTACATTGTAGCAAAGTGTCATTTCTTCAGTGTTGTCACATAAAAAGATCTAATAAAATATTTACAAAAATGTGAGGGGTGTACTCACTTTTGTGAGATACTGTATATGGTAACATTCTGCTTTTCTGCTTTCACGTCTTTACATATTATTGGGTAAAGTTGCTGCCTATCATATGCTCTGAGTTGTATTTGCTTTGAATGGGTTTAATATTTAATAACGTAACTTGTATTACTTGTACATATATTTTGTTTGCAGCTTTCTCATAGCTCAGACTAATATATAGAATGCATTGACATTCTTTGAGGAGGTTTATGTGAAACGTTTCACAACTTGTTCATATGGTTCTCAGCTATGGTAATGTAAGTAAATATTAAACTTGTATTTGTATTTATTTAACAATCTTTAAATGTATTTCTACATGAGCTAGTATGTTAGTCTGTTATCTGTTTTTTTTTACCTCTCTGTAATTTAATGTACAGGATTCAGAAGGAGGGTCATCAGTATGACCCAACCCAGGCTCTACAGTTTGCATAGTGCTGTCACTCTAGCACTGGGGTCTTGCTAACAAAAGGAGGGAACAGAGTGATGATCTCATCAGTTTACTTCTTCTCCTGCATTTTCCAGCCAACAGCTTACTGGTAAGTTCTTAATTGAATAAAATCAAGTCAAACCTGGTTATATTATCTGGCAGGGGTGCATGCTTGGATCAAAAGATGAGCTGAACAGAACTGTAAACCCTTTGGTATAGTCAGATTTAAAGGAACCCTTTAGTGAAGATGTACAGGGGCTGCTACTACTACCTCTCCTTCTGAAAGTAGTAGTTCCCTAGCTATCATGCTGATCCAATTGCTTTAGGACTTTATAAGTTACTGAATTGGAACAAGCATGCAGATTGGGAGCTCTGACTGTACAATGACATTTCTATCCTGCATGCTTATCCAGGTTTGTGTGTTAAAATACTGAGACAGACAGGCAACCAGCATTTTTAAGGGAAGGCCAGAAATTTCAGCCTATTTCTATGAGTGGAAGTTTCTTTTAAGGAAATGTACATATAGCCTAACCCTTGAGAAGGGAAAGGACAAGGTAAGTCTGGCTTCAGGGCTTTTATCTGGATAGGTCATGCCTGCCCATCAGAATATGAAGATCAGTAAAAAACAAAAAACAAACAGGGACTGCCTTTTAACATGGAGGAAACACATCCCAAATCCATGTGTTAAATGCATTGCAATACCACCTCATCTCCAGCACTATCACTTGTTAAGGCTGAATTATTACAGCAAACAAATGGCTGTTTTATGGGAAGAGAGCAAATGCATAACCTATGTATCCTGGTCCATTATCAATGATGGTACTCTGCACAGTTACACATTAGGAAATACTGAACCTACAAAATATTTTTAGGCTTACCTTACTGAACCGTGGAGTGCAGGATGAGAACTGACGAATCTCTACAGAGTCTTCATCATTTGTATCATCTTCATCATAAGAGTTAATGTGCTGATAACGATCTGATCGAGCTAAAGAGACACATAAATATGAAAGGATAGTAAATAATGTCATTATCCTCATCTCCTAAATGTAATATTACCCCCCTCCTAGCATCTTATTACAGTAACCCAGCTCCTGAGTGTATTATTACCCCTATAATATCTTATTACAGTAACCCAGCTCCTGAGTGTCTTATTACCCCTGTAATATCTTATTACAGTAACCCAGCTCCTGAGTGTCTTATTACCCCTGTAATATCTTATTACAGTAACCCAGCTCCTGAGTGTCTTATTACCCCTGTAATATCTTATTACAGTAACCCAACTCCTGAGTGTCTTATTACCCCTGTATTATCTTATTATAGTAACCCAGCTCCCGAGTGTCTTATTACCCCTGTAATATCTTATCACAGTAACCCGGATCCTGAGTGTCTTATTACCCCTGTAATATCTTATTACAGTAACCCGGCTCCTGAGTGTCTTATTACCCCTGTATTATCTTATTATAGTAACCCAGCTCCCGAGTGTCTTATTACCCCTGTAATATCTTATTACAGTAACCCAGCTCCTGAGTGTCTTATTACCCCTGTAATATCTTATTATAGTAACCCAGCTCCCGAGTGTCTTATTACCCCTGTAATATCTTATCACAGTAACCCGGATCCTGAGTGTCTTATTACCCCTGTAATATCTTATTACAGTAACCCGGCTCCTGAGTGTCTTATTACCCCTGTAATATCTTATTACTGTAACCCGGCTCCTGAGTGTCTTATTACCCCTGTAATATCTTATTACAGTAACCCAGCCCCTGAGTGTCTTATTACCCCTGTAATATCTTATTACAGTAACCCAGCTCCTGAGTGTCTTATTACCCCTGTAATATCTTATTACAGTAACCCAGCCCCTGAGTGTCTTATTACCCCTGTAATATCTTATTATAGTAACCAAGCTCCCGAGTGTCTTATTACCCCTGTAATATCTTATTACAGTAACCCAGCTCCCGAGTGTCTTATTACCCCTGTAATATCTTATTACAGTAACCCAGCTCCTGAGTGTCTTATTACCCCTGTAATATCTTATTACAGTAACCCAGCTCCCGAGTGTCTTATTACCCCTGTAATATCTTATCACAGTAACCCGGATCCTGAGTGTCTTATTACCCCTGTAATATCTTATTACAGTAACCCAGCTCCCAAGTGTCTTATTACCCCTGTAATATCTTATTACAGTAACCCAGCCCCCAAGTGTCTTATTACCCCTGTAATATCTTATTACAGTAACCCGGGTTCTGAGTGTCTTATTACCCCTGTAATATCTTATTACAGTAACCCAGCTCCCAAGTGTCTTATTACCCCTCTAATATCTTATTACAGTAACCCAGCCCCCAAGTGTCTTATTACCCCTGTAATATCTTATTACAGTAACCCGGGTTCTGAGTGTCTTATTACCCCTGTAATATCTTATTACAGTAACCCAGCTCCTGAGTGTCTTATTACCCCTATAATATCTTATTACAGTAACTTAGCTCCTGAGTGTCTTATTACCCCTGTAATATCTCATTACAGTAACCCGGCTCCTGAGTGTCTTATTACCCCTGTAATATCTTATTACAGTAACCCAGCCCCTGAGTGTCTTATTACCCCTGTAATATCTTATTACAGTAACCCAGCCCCTGAGTGTCTTATTACCCCTATAATATCTTATTACAGTAACCCAGCTCCTGAGTGTCTTATTACCCCTGTAATATCTTATTACAGTAACCCAGCCCCTGAGTGTCTTATTACCCCTGTAATATCTTATTACAGTAACCCAGCTCCTGAGTGTCTTATTACCCCTATAATATCTTATTACAGTAACCCAGCTCCTGAGTGTCTTATTACCCCTGTAATATCTTATTATAGTAACCCAGCTCCTGAGTGTCTTATTACCCCTATAATATCTTATTACAGTAACCCAGCTCCCGAGTGTCTTATTACCCCTGTAATATCTTATTACAGTAACCCAGCTCCCGAGTGTCTTATTACCCCTGTAATATCTTATTACAGTAACCCAGCTCCTGAGTGTCTTATTACCCCTGTAATATCTTATTACAGTAACCCAGCTCCCGAGTGTCTTATTACCCCTGTAATATCTTATTACAGTAACCCAGCTCCTGAGTGTCTTATTACCCCTGTAATATCTTATTACAGTAACCCAGCTCCCAAGTGTCTTATTACCCCTATAATATCTTATTACAGTAACCCAGCCCCCAAGTGTCTTATTACCCCTGTAATATCTCATTACAGTAACCCAGCTCCTGAGTGTCTTATTACCCCTGTAATATCTTATTACAGTAACCCAGCTCCTGAGTGTCTTATTACCCCTGTAATATCTTATTACAGTAACCCGGGTTCTAAGTGTCTTACTACCCCTGTAATATCTTATTACAGTAACCCAGCTCCTGAGTGTCTTATTACCCCTATAATATCTTATTACAGTAACCCAGCTCCCGAGTGTCTTATTACCCCTGTAATATCTTATCACAGTAACCCGGCTCCTGAGTGTCTTATTACCCCTATAATATCTTATTACAGTAACCCAGCTCCCAAGTGTCTTATTACCCCTATAATATCTTATTACAGTAACCCAGCCCCCAAGTGTCTTATTACCCCTGTAATATCTCATTACAGTAACCCAGCTCCTGAGTGTCTTATTACCCCTGTAATATCTTATTACAGTAACCCAGCTCCTGAGTGTCTTATTACCCCTGTAATATCTTATTACAGTAACCCGGGTTCTAAGTGTCTTATTACCCCTGTAATATCTTATTACAGTAACCCAGCTCCTGAGTGTCTTATTACCCCTATAATATCTTATTACAGTAACTCAGCTCCTGAGTGTCTTATTACCCCTGTAATATCTCATTACAGTAACCCGGCTCCTGAGTGTATTATTACCCCTTTAATATCTTATTACAGTAACCCAGCTCCTGAGTGTCTTATTACCCCTGTAATATCTTATTACAGTAACCCGGCTCTTGAGTGTATCACCTGTTTCCTTACCCTCCTTTGTTAGATTACGAACGTTTTTTCATACTCACTGTCAAAGTAGCTTGTATCATCTTCAGCCTCCAGATGAGGTATAAATTCAGCTTTTTGTCTCAGTAACCCATTCCAATCCAAATCTGTGAAAAATTTGTGTGCTTTGACCTCAACAGCACCGCCTGAGATAACAAGAAGACAGGAAAACACATAAAATACACACATTGTGTATGAATATAATATAGTTCCATTATACTTTATACATACATAGAACCCTGCACCTCCACTATGACATTATTACTGATCATGATCAGGATAGTACTGTAAAAATGGAAGTATGGTCAAAGTTTGTTGGCCATACTTCTCTTAAGGGTAACAGGTGTACACTTATGCCCCGTACACACGGTCGGACATTGATCGGACATTCCGACAACAAAATCCTAGGATTTTTTCCAACGGATGTTGGCTCAAACTTGTCTTGCATACACATGGTCACACAAAGTTGTCGTAAAATCTGATCGTTCTGAACGCGGTGACGTAAAACACATCGGTACTATAAACGGGGCAGTAGCCAATAGCTTTCGTCTCTTAATTTATTCTGAGCATGCGTAGCACTTTGTGCGTCGGATTTGTGTACACACGATCGGAATTTCCGACAACGGATTTTGTTGTTGGGAAATTTCATAGCAAGCTCTCAAACTTTGTGTGTCGGAAATTCCGATGGAAAATGTGTGATGGAGCCCACACACGGTCGGAATTTCTGACAACAAGGTCCTATCACACATTTTCCATCAGAAAATTTAGACTGTGTGCACAGGGCATTAGTGTGTTCTCCTGTGACCCAGTGTAAGCTGATATTGGGCTATTGCCTGCTATCAGCTGATGAGGCAACTTAGGAAATATCACAACAAGATTATTCAAGTACAAGAGATAGATAGATAGATAGATAGATAGATAGATAGATAGATAGATAGATAGATAGATAGATAGATAGATAGATAGATAGATAGATAGATGAGAAGTAGAGTTTGTAATGCCCTGAACTCTCTCATCACTTTAAGTTCAAATAGCGCTAAAAAAAGCATTCTGCATATCTCAGTGCCTGTCAAGCAGGTTATTGTTTTCGCATTTGAACATGCTTTGGGCAAACATAAATCTATACTCAGCAAAAAAGGTTAAAAAAAAAAGACAAAAAAAAGGAAAAACATAAACAACAAAAAAATGTAAAAAAGAGCATTTGATCGTTTTCTGTCTTAGCTCTGCTATGTGCCACATTTAACCTCTTTATGCCGACTGTACACAAATATGCGGCCTGTCGGCAGGTGGGCCACATATTTGCATTCCACGCTGCAGACACAGCTGTGCCTGCGCATTCCCAGCACAGTTATAAGGCGGCTAACGGAAAGCCCCTGAACGCTCCTTGCGATCGGGAACTTTCCGACCATGTTAATGCCGGGACAGCCAATCACAGCAGTCACATGACCATAAACCCCGCCCTGCCTCCCGACATTAGAAACCCCTTAAAGAGCCGGCTCAAAGGGGTTAATAAAGTAAACATGTGTCCAGTCCATGGTTATGACAGTATCTGCATATTCTTATCAAGCAGTAAAAAGAGCTTAAAAACAAGGAAAGGGTCCTAGCACTTGCCCAATTCACTTGTAGCGTAAATGGCCCCTAAAGCTGGCCATACTCAAAGCAAATGTCAGCTAGTCCCTGATGAACCCAACCAAAATTAGAGCCATGGGTGATCATGTGGGCCTCATTCCGCCTGACATCCTTCAATCAATCTGAGAATCAATCAAACCAATCTATTAACCTTCTATGAGGAGGTGGGTTGCCATCTAGATAAAGGAAGGCCCGTAGACGTGGTGTATCTGGATTTTGCAAAGGCATTCGATACGGTTCCCCATAAACGTTTACTGTACAAACTAAGGTCTGTCAGCATGGATCAAAAGGTGAGTACATGGATTGGAAACTAGCTACATGGGCGAGTTCAGAGGGTGGTGATAAATGGGGAGTACTCAGACAGGGGTAGGTAGTGGGGTCCCCTAGGGTTCTGTCCTGGGACCAATCCTATTTAATTTATTCATAAACGACCTGGAGGATGGAATAAGCAGCTCAATCTCAGTATTTGCAGACGATACTAAGCTAAGCAGGGCAATCATTTCTCTGCAGGATGTGGAAACCTTGCAAGAAGATCTGAACAAATTAATGAGGTGGGGCAACTACATGGCAAATGAGGTTCAATGTAGAAAAATGTAAAATAATGCATATGGGTAGCAAAAACATGAATGCAATGTACTCACTAGGGGGTGAACCTCTGGGGGGAATCTAGGATGGAAAAGGACCTGGGGGCCCTAGTAGATGACAGGCTCAGCAACGGCATGCAGTGCCAAGCTGCTGCAAGCAAAGCCAACAGAAAAACTGCATAGAGGGTTCTTTACTGTTAGAGCAGTAAGGATGTGGAATTCCCTTCCACAGGCAGTGGTTTCAGCAGGGAGCTTAGATAAGCATCCGAGTGACCATAGCATACAGGGATATACAATGTAATACTGACCTAAAAACACACACACAGGTTGGACTTGATGGACTTGTGTCTTTTTTCAACCTCACTAACTCTGTAACTGTTAATATGCATTTGGAAAAATCCTGCAGTGAACCAAGATACATGAACTGAGAATTTGAAAATGTAGTGTATTGTAGAATAAGTGTAGTTTGGCTTCTAGAAAAATTTGTTTTATAAATCGTTATTTAGGACTGTGGAGAGCAAGCCAGTTTATTAGGAACATTGACCCAACTGCATAAAAACCAATCAGCTTCCAGGTTTTTCTGTCAAAAGCTTAATTGAACAAGCTGAGGTTAGAAACTGATCGGCTACCATGCACAGCTGCTCCAGATTCTGAGTGCTCAAGTTTTAGTAAATCTCCCCCAATATGTCTAACCTGTGCCCAGTCTGAGTAAGGGATCTGTCTGCAGAAGGCTAGAAATAAGATGTTGGGCATCAGCTGGAAGTGCTTCCTCCCCCTCCGGCCACACTATGTCATCTGGAAGAGAAGAAACAAGGAGAATTAACAAGAGAAGTAAGCATAACATATATATTATCACATTTTTTAGGAAATCAAACAAGTTTAACTACAAGTCCATCAAAACCACCTATTCTCATATCTGCTCAAATGCTGAACCAGTCTGCCAGACTACATTGAGATCTATGATAGCCGTGCATTATAACAGCTAAAATATCGGACATGGGCAGCAGAGAAATGTACAGATGAAATGGCCAAACATATGATAGACATGAGGATAAGAGATACTCACCACTAATCACCTGACCAAACAGCTCTTCAGGGGTGTCGCCAAAGAAAGGGACACAGCCCACCAGGAACTCATATAGTATAATGCCCATTGCCCACCAATCCACAGGCTTT
The DNA here is from genome assembly GCF_042186555.1 of Aquarana catesbeiana. Classification (NCBI taxonomy): domain Eukaryota; kingdom Metazoa; phylum Chordata; class Amphibia; order Anura; family Ranidae; genus Aquarana; species Aquarana catesbeiana. The sequence continues at coordinate 653,901,208 of NC_133326.1, forward strand.
CCATAGCCCTGCCGCAGGATTACCTCTGGAGCAATGTATTCTGGGGTCCCACAAACCTAGGATACAAGAAAAAATATGTTCCTCTAGTTGTTACCTTTCTATTAAAAAAACAGATTATGTTAAAAGTCTTTCCCACCCATGAAGTGTGTCTTCAGACAGGAGGAGCATTGTGACATGGAGTCTGTCCCTCCCACCATGGGGTGACACAGACAAGGGAAGCTATGTGTATCATGGAGCTTGTCCCTCCTACCACAGGGTGACATTGACAATTAACCCTTTATTATCACCTGTTTGTCCAGGAATTCTCTGGCCTCACTCTCGATATGTCCTTCATATAAATTAGTGGTGAGATTCATAAGCCCCATTTTGGATAAGCCAAAATCAGTTAGTTTTACGTGCCCCATGGAAGTAATCAAAAGACTGAAGTGAGAAAAAGAAAAAAGACAAAAAGGAGTAAAGATACTTTAAGTCAGACATTAACAGAGAAAGACACAGATTATACATACTGATATACAGTCAGGTCCATAAATATTGGGATATCGACACAATTCTAATCTTTTTGGCTCTATACACCACAATGAATTTGAAATGAAACGAACAAGATGTGCTTTAACTGCAGACTTGCAGCTTTAATTTGAGGGTATTTACATCCAAATCAGGCGAATGGTGTAGGAATTACAACAGTTTGTATATGTGCCTCCCACTTTTTAAGGGACCAAAAGTAATGGGACAATTGGCTGCTCAGCTGTTCCATGGCCAGGCGTGTGTGTTATTCCCTCATTATCTCATTTACAAGGAGCAGATAAAAGGTCCAGAGTTCATTTCAAGTGTGCTATTTGCATTTGGAATCTGTTGCTGTCAACTCTCAATATGAGATCCAAAGAGCTGTCACTATCAACAAGAGAAGTAAGCATAACATATATATTATCAATATATATTATATATATTGAAGCAAGCCATCATTAGGCTGAAAAAACAAAACAAACCCATCAGAGAGATAGCAAAAACATTAGGTGTGGCCAAATCAACTGTCTGGAACATCCTTAAAAAGAAAGAATGCACCGGTGAGCTCAGCAACACCAAAAGACTCGGAAGACCACGGAAAACAACTGTGGTGGATGACAGAAGAATTCTTTCTCTGGTGAAGAAAACACCCTTCACAACAGTTGGCCAGATCAAGAACACTCTCCAGGAGGCAGGGGCGGATCCAGGGGGGGGGCAACGGGGCAATTGCCCCCTCCGAGAAATGCGGGTGAGTGAGCCGGCGGGCGGCTCCGTAATTGAGAGAGCCGCCGAGCGGCTCGGCGGCTCCATAGGTGAAAGAGCCGCCGGGCGGCTCCGTAGAGACAAACAGCGGCAATGGCATTGTTAGGTGGGTGCGGGGGTGTGCGGTCCGCACCCGGGTGACACCCGCCAGAGGGGTGACACCCGTAGGTAGCGGCACGCACCGCTAACACCGCCCGCTGACCTGATCTGCTTCTCAGGTCTTGCGCTGTGTGTGTGCCTCAGCGCAGCGGACTGAAGCCGCCTCCCCCTCCTCTCTGTTTACATTCACACAGGAGGAGGAGGAGCCCGAGGGACACACACGGCTGTGTGTATCTTCCGGTCCGCGCTGTTCTGAGGTCTGTATTAATGGGGGCTCTGCACTGAGGGGGATTCTATACCAATGGGGGGCTCTGCACTGAGGGGGATTCTATACTAATGGGGGCTCTGCACTGAGGGGGATTCTATACTAATGGGGGGCTCTGCACTGAGGGGGATTCTATACTAATGGGGGCTCTGCACTGAGGGGGATTCTATACTAATGGGGGCTCTGCACTGAGGGGGATTCTATACTAATGGGGGCTCTGCACTGAGGGGGATTCTATACCAATGGGGGGCTCTGCACTGAGGGGGATTCTATACTAATGGGGGCTCTGCACTGAGGGGGATTCTATACTAATGGGGGGCTCTGCACTGAGGGGGATTCTGTACCAATGGGGGGCTCTGCACTGAGGGGGATTCTATACTAATGGGGGCTCTGCACTGAGGGGGATTCTATACTAATGGGGGGCTCTGCACTGAGGGGGATTCTATACTAATGGGGGCTCTGCACTGAGGGGGATTCTATACCAATGGGGGGCTCTGCACTGAGGGGGATTCTATACTAATGGGGGCTCTGCACTGAGGGGGATTCTATACCAATGGGGGCTCTGCACTGAGGGGGATTCTATACTAATGGGGGCTCTGCACTGAGGGGGATTCTATACTAATGGGGGCTCTGCACTGAGGGGGATTCTATACTAATGGGGGGCTCTGCACTGAGGGGGATTCTATACCAATGGGGGGCTCTGCACTGAGGGGGATTCTATACTAATGGGGGCTCTGCACTGAGGGGGATTCTATACTAATGGGGGGCTCTGCACTGAGGGGGATTCTATACTAATGGGGGCTCTGCACTGAGGGGGATTCTATACCAATGGGGGGCTCTGCACTGAGGGGGATTCTGTACCAATGGGGGGCTCTGCACTGAGGGGGATTCTGTACCAATGGGGGGCTCTGCACTGAGGGGGATTCTGTACCAATGGGGGGCTCTGCACTGAGGGGGATTCTGTACCAATGGGGGGCTCTGCACTGAGGGGGATTCTGTACCAATTAGGGGCTCTGCACTGAGGGGGATTCTATACCAATGGGGGGCTCTGCACTGAGAGGGATTCTGTACCAGTGGGGGGCTCTGCACTGAGGGGGATTCTATACTAATGGGGGCTCTGCACTGAGGGGGATTCTGTACCAATTAGGGGCTCTGCACTGAGAGGGATTCTGTACCAGTGGGGGGCTCTGCACTGAGGGGGATTCTATACTAATGGGGGCTCTGCACTGAGGGGGATTCTGTACCAATGGGGGGCTCTGCACTGAAGGGGATTCTGTACCAATGGGGGACTCTGCACTGAGGGGGATTCTGTACTAATGGGGGGCTCTGCACTAAGGGGGATTCTATACTAATGGGGGGCTCTGCACTGAGGGGGATTCTGTACCAATGGGGGGCTCTGCACTGAGGGGGGTTCTGTACCAATGGGGGGCTCTGCACTGAGGGGGGTTCTGTACCAATGGGGGGCTCTGCACTGAGGGGGGTTCTGTACCAATGGGGGGCTCTGCACTAAGGGGGATTCTATACTAATGGGGGGCTCTGCACTGAGGGGGATTCTGTACCAATGGGGGGCTCTGCACTGAGGGGGATTCTGTACCAATGGGGGGCTCTGCACTGAGGGGGGTTCTGTACCAATGGGGGGCTCTGCACTGAGGGGGATTCTGTACCAATGGGGGACTCTGCACTGAGGGGGATTCTGTACTAATGGGGGGCTCTGCACTAAGGGGGATTCTATACTAATGGGGGGCTCTGCACTGAGGGGGATTCTGTACCAATGGGGGGCTCTGCACTGAGGGGGATTCTGTACCAATGGGGGGCTCTGCACTGAGGGGGATTCTATACAAATAGGGGCCCTGCACTGAGGGGGATTCTATATTAATGGGGGTTCTGCACTGAGGGGGATCTATACTAATGGGGGCTCTGCACTGAGGGGGATTCTATACAAATGGGGGGCTCTGCACTGAGGGGGATTCTATATTAATGGGGGTTCTGCACTGAGGGGGATCTATACTAATGGGGGCTCTGCACTGAGGGGGATTCTATACAAATGGGGGGCTCTGCACTGAGGGGGAGCTATACTAAAGGGGGCTCTGCACTGAGGGGGATTCTATACAAATGGGGGGCTCTGCACTGAGGGGGATTCTATATTAATGGGGGTTCTGCACTGAGGGGGATCTATACTAATGGGGGCTCTGCACTGAGGGGGGATTCTATACTAATGGGGGGCTCTGCACTGAGGGGGGATTCTATACTAATGGGGGGCTCTGCACTGAGGGGGGATTCTATACTAATGGGGATTACAACATCTCTCTGCTGCCTGTCTCTGGGACACACGAGACCACCTTAGCAGGTGGCAAGTGACAATCTTCATCTGGTGACAGGCGACGTGGCAAGAGACAATCCGCAACATGTGGCAGGTGACGTGGCAAGTGTCAATCTGCATCTGGTGACAGGTGACGTGGCAAGTGACACACTCGGGGCTCCCACTGATTCTGCATTATGGTGAGTTAAACTATTTAATTTTTTATAACAATGTAATAATAGTAATAATGCGCTTCAATCATCCTGACACCATAACAACCATGGTGCCGTGATGATTGAAGCGCCAACACCAGCCATTTCCCCGATAGATGTACCCCAAAAAAATATATTTTCTGGCAGTGCCCCTCCCGAGACTAGACTCTGGATCCGCCCCTGCCAGGAGGTAGGTGTATGTGTGTCAACGTCAACAATCAAGAGAAGACTTCACCAGAGTGAATATAGAGGGTTCACCATAAGATGTAAACCATTGGTGAGCCTCAAAAACAGGAAGGCCAGATTAGAGTTTGCCAAACAACATCTAAAAAAGCCTTCACAGTTCTGGAAGAACAACCTATGGACAGATGAGACCAAGATCAACTTGTACCAGAGTGATGGGAAGAGAAGAGTATGAAGAAGGAAAGGAACCGCTCATGATCCAAAGCATACCACCTCATCAGTGAAGCATGGTGGTGGTAGTGTCATGGCATGGGCATGTATGGCTGCCAATGGAACTGGTTCTCTTGTATTTATTGATGATGTGACTGCTGACAAAAGCAGCAGGATGAATTCTGAAGTGTTTCAGGCAATATTATCTGCTCATATTCAGCAAAATTGCTTCAGAACTCATTGGACGGCGCTTAACAGTGCAGATGGACAATGACCCGAAGCATACTGCGAAAGCAACCAAAGAGTTTTTTAAGGGAAAGAAGTGGAATGTTATGCAATGGCCAAGTCAATCAGCTGACCTGATTGAGCATGCATTTCACTTGCTGAAGACAAAACTGAAGGGAAAATGCCCCAAGAACAAGCAGGAACTGAAGACAGTTGCAGTAGAGGCCTGGCAGAGCTTCACCAGGGATGAAACCCAGCGTCTGGTGATGTCTATGCATTCCAGACTTCAGGCTGTAATTGACTGCAAAGGATTTGCAACCAAGTATTAAAAAGTGAAAGTTTGATGGATGATTGTTAATCTGTCCCATTACTTTTGGTCCCTTAAAAAGTGGGAGGCACATATACAAACTGTTGTAATTCCTACACCGTTCACCTGATTTGGATGTAAATACCCTCAAATTAAAGCTGCAAGTCTGCAGTTAAAGCACATCTTGTTCGTTTCATTTCAAATCCATTGTGGTGGTGTATAGAGCCAAAAAGATTAGAATTCTGTCGATGTCCCAATATTTTTGGACCTGATTGTATACCACAGTGGAGTGTGAACATCAACTACTTGGCCTGACCTGTGAAGAGGTTCCAGCCTTGTCTTTTGTCTACATGTCTTTCCTTACTCATTGCACCGATAGAAGCATTAAACAATGTGTGTGCGATCTTGAAGATGATTTTATACCCACAAATGTGTTATGCCCCGTACACACGGTCGGACTTTGTTCGGACATTCCAACAACAAAATCCATGGATTTTTTCCTACGGATGTTGGCTCAAACTTGTTTTGCATACACACGGTCACACAAAGTTGTCGGAAAATCCGATCGTTCTAAACGCGGTGACGTAAAACACGTACGTCGGGACTATAAACGGGGCAGTGGCCAATAGCTTTCATCTCTTTATTTATTCTGAGCATGCGTGGCACTTTGTGCGTTGGATTTGTGTACACATGATCGGAATTTCCGACAACGGATTTTGTTGTCGGAAAATTTTATAGCAAGCTCTCAAACTTTGTGTGTCAGAAATACCGATGGAAAATGTGTGATGGAGCCTACACACGGTCGGAATTTCCGACAACAAGGTCCTATCACACATTTTCCATCGGAAAATCCGACCGTGTGTATGGGGCATTAGGCTGTGTAAACACTGAATGTGTATAGTAGGCATGTGTATAATGTGTGTACAGTAGGTGGTTCTTACCCATTACATTTTAATTGAGACCACTAGAGTTTTGCAACACCTTTGCTATATTCATGACTATAAAAACACTAGTGCAGTGGTATAGCAACGGCAGGGTGGCCAATGTTCTTTACTCTGGGTACAGCCAGTTGAAGAGTGCTCTATGAGAGTAGGCAGGGGGAAAGTGACCTGGGCCAGAAATGCCGCCCCTGCACATTAACACTTTGGTGTTCCCGGTGATGCCAAAGTTTACTTTGTCCGCAACTCTGCAAGATCAACCACATAGTAGAGTGCCTGCCTTGTGTATACGCCTGCAGAGCAGAGGGAAGTCCTTGTAGGCTCCTCCTTGGCTCTCATGTGTCACATGACACAAAGGAGAGGGACGTTGGGAGGGCTTCCCCTTGTTTTGCATTAGGCACCGCTCTTGCTTTTGAGGTCTGATACATTTTTTGCATGGTGGGTGGGTGGAATATTTTTGCTGAAAGTAGATTTTTGCTGGGTAGGGGTGGCAGGTTTGGTGCTAGGAGAAATGACCAAATATTGTCACTTTACCGATTTGTTGCTCACAATGTAATTATTGCCCGTTTGCTGTCTTCTTTTCTTTTTCGTTTATTGAAGGGCACAGCCAAGATCTTCAGGAGTATGACACGCAAAAAACAAAAGCACAGCCTAGGGGTGGCCACTGATGGTGGTCAAACACCCCATATGCTAGAGGCAGCTCAGTTAATAAAAAAGCAGTAAAACAACTGGTCAACTCACTTCTGTTTCAAACACTATATTAATATAATCAATTTTCTAGCAGGTCTGTCGTTCAAGCGACCCCATTACTTTCCCCATGTTTTTTGCAGTTTGATAAGTATGCCACAGTTTGACCCTTGCATATGGGTGGGTGAGGGGTATTTAAAAAATAATCCACTGTTGCTAAAAATTCCTTGTTTGTATGTACACAATTATACTGTATGAACAGACTGATCCTCACTTGTCAGGTTTTAGATCACGGTGAACTATCCCATAATTGTGCAAGTACTCCAAAGCCAATACAGTCTCAGCGAAATAAAGCCGTGCCATCTCCAGTGGAAGGGCACCAATGTGCTTCAGAAGTGTGGCACAGTCACCCCCTGCCAGGGACAGAACATAGCATTAGTAAGAGTACAGAAAACACTTAATACAAAGATTATACAAACACCCCATCAATCAGGAATCAGGAAGCAATCTGGTAGTTTTTAAGAAACAAACTGCAAAGGAGGCAGGCTGGGATTCTAAATACCGGTACTTCATAGAGGATTGATACCTAAACATAAACCCTAGATTATTTTAAAGTGACCCATGCTATTCCTTTTGTTATCCCATATAATAGTACATGTGCAAAGAGGTAGTTGTAAGCTCTTTATTGCTCCCTCTCTTATGGCACCGCTCAATAGCAATACCTACATAGCATCTGTGGATCAATTTTTTTATGTTTCTAAGCTTTTACACATTTTTTATTATTTATTAAACTATCTATAAAATGAGAGAGCAAAGAAAGGTAAGCATGTGCAGCATTATGGTGGGGCATTATTAAAATGGAGAATAGAAACTGTAAAGTGGGAAGAGAATGTGGGAAAAGGGGATTTATATGCGAAAACAAAAATAAAAAAAATACATAGTCCATAAAATTACATCTTTATTTCCACATTAAAATTAGCAAAACCTAAAAACATGCATCATCAGCTATAATCTGGTATAAGGTAGACATGTACGCTGACAAAAAAATGTGTCGGTTTTTGTTTCATTAGTTTTTTTGCTTTTTTTGGAAATTCGGAATTTGAAAATTCGGAATTCGGAAATCAGAAAATTCGGATTTTCGAATTTTTGATTTTCGAATTTCGGAATTTTCAAATTTCCGAATGTTTAAATTTCCGAAGTTTCAAATTTCTAAATTTCCGAATTCGAATTTTCCAGTTTTCGAATTTCCGAATTTTGAATTTCCGAATTCCCGAAATTCCGAATTTCCAAATTCCGAATTTCTGAAATTCCGAATTTCTGAAATTCTGAATTTCCGAAATTTCGAATTTTCGGAAATTTAAAAATTCGGAAATTTGAAAATCGGAAATTCAGAAATGTAGAAATTGAAAAATTCGGAAATTGAAAAATTCGGAAATTTCGGAATTAATGAATTTGTCAAGATTCTTTAAAAAACTAATTCAGAACTAAACAAATTGCATATGTCTAGTATAAGGAATATGCATCAACATACAAAAGATGATAAGTGGATCAGTATTACAGTGAACCTGTTGCTTTGCTCTACGTAGCCAATACATGAAGTTCTCTTACAGCCTGACCTGTTGAGTTCTGTAGAAACCAGGCTTTTTTTTTTTGACAGAAGGAGATACTGAAAAATCCATGCAAAGAAGCGTAAAGCTCCACTGGCTCAAAAGGAGAATACAAAATATCAATGTGCAATATGTTATCTTAACCTGACTTAAAGTGGAACTCCAGGCCTGGTAACCCTCCCTCATCCTTCGATTATTATTATTATACAGGATTTTTATAGCGCCAACAGCTTGCGCAGCGCTTAAAGATGCCCACAATTATTTATTTTTAAATAAACCCGATACATGCCTCAGTCCAGTAATGTCACCAGAACTTCTCAGGTGACAGCAAGGAGATGGGCATTCATCCAGGACTGAGCAGCGTTCATATGACATGTAAATGCTGCTGAGTTCTGGAGTACTGTGATCCCAGCCAAGGTGATGATGTATCCCCTAGGGGTGAGTGTAAACAACAAGCTAGCCTCACAAGAAAAGGACAGGGCGTCTGTCTGCATTGAAGAGGACTCTCAGAGCTTGACTAAGGGGGACATTAAAGACTATTGGCACTATTTTTTTTGTACAGGAGGAGCATAAGATTTAAAAATAACAATCCTGGAATTCTACTTTAAAGTTAAAAAAAAATTTCAATATCGTATTTTTTTTTTGCTAATTCTGAGTCCTGACCAAAAATTAATAAATAAAGAAAGTATGTACAAAATCACTACATTTTAAAGCACACCAAACTTTGGAGTTTAGATCTACATTAACATTTGAATAAAGCACTTTGGGTTTAGGGCTTTTATTTAACTGTACATATCTTGAGCCTCACCTTCTACATACTCCATGACCATACAGAGGTGCCGGCGGGTCTGAAAGGAGCAGAACATACTGACCACAAAAGGGTTCTGTGCAAAAGTTAGGATGTCCCTCTCTACGAAGGCCTGATGGACCTGGTTCCTCAGGAGAAGGTTCTGCTTGTTGATTTTCTTCATAGCAAACCTCTGTCGGGTCTCCCGGTGTCGTACCAAATATACAGCTCTGTGATGAGGGGACCACACAACATTTAAAACTTTCTTTGAAACTTATAGGTTAGCCCTTCAAATTTAATTCTGTATATTGAATATATACTGTACATTGCACAACGATGTACGCAAACGTCATGGCATGTTCTAACCTGCTTCTGTAGATTTTAAGATAGGCCTTGTCAATGCACTTGCTCACAACTTCCAAAATAGGTTCTTAGAGGGAAGTACTTAAAATATAATCACAGTGTCAGCCCCAGTGTTGTAATAAGAAACATTGCATCAACGACATCTCTGAAGGCATGCAACTTCTAGTTTGTGAAGTAAACCGTAGGACTTTGTGTAGAACAGTAGGACTGATTCATGAAGTTCATTGGAGTTTTTGCCCACAGCAACCAATCAGGGTTTACCATTTATTTAAGACTGGTCATTAAGGTCAACAGTTCTTCAAATTTTTTTCCACTATTTTTACTTATTTTTTTTCTTTTCTCCTCATTTTGTGGATCGACTGTATCCACCATGCAACAGATTGCCTTTTTGACTTTAAGCTCTGTGCACACTTCTGCAAGAAGCAGTGAACCAATTTCAGAAGCATTGAGCTGAGGAATCTGGGAAATCTTGTCTACAGCTTGCTAGAAAAATAAATGTTCCGTTCCTGTTTGCCAGTTGCAAGCTGAAATTTAACAGCAAGTTTTAATGGGATCCCATGCCGTGGGAAATATGGTAACTGACATCGCTGACCTCCTGAAAATGCTAGATGCCTGGTTGTCATGGTGGTCTTCTGGCTTTGATGGGTTCTGGCAGAAGTGTCAGGCCCAGATCAGTGAGTACAGCTAAATAGGGATGGAGGGGAATAGCTTTCACCTGGATATAAAGTTTCCTGCAGAAGCCCAGTTATGACTAGTTGCCTTTGAGCGAGGAAGCCAATTTATGATCTGGGCAAATAGGCACATAACTTTAAAGTACAATATTTAACAATCTAGATAATGTAAAGTTTGGTTCAGCTCACAAACTGGCTGTCTTCTCTATGCCTTTTTTAAAACATTAGCCTTTATATGCTTATAGAAGCATTCTACAAGAATTAAGAAATTGACCACACGATGTTGAGCCAGTTAAAGCACAAATGTTCTACTACAGGTTGTAAAATTAAAGCTAAAACCTGATTGGTTGCTATAGAAGAGACCTCAACTTCTTTTATTTCTCATCTCCATAGCTTTGTTTTTATATTTGGTGTGCTAACCCTTCATTAAGCATTGAAACCTACTTGCCGGTAAAAAGTGTTCCCTAAACCTTATGCAGAGCCTATTGTTCATGTTCTTTTTGACTGCAAAAGTGTTGCATTTGACAAGGTACACTCACCCATAGGCCCCATTACTGATCAGCTTAATGGTTTCAAAGTCGCTCTCCTCTGGCGGTCTTATGGGCTTTGAGACAGCACCTCCTTTTCCCTAAAACGTGGTTCACAAAGAAGCTTAAGGTAATTCTACGAAGATACGTTGAGCTATAATATGTGCAAGAAAAGTTAGAAAGACTGCAAAATTTACAAACACCTTTCCTATGTAAAGAAGAAAAAAAAAATTGCCATTTGCAGATGAAACCTGGTATCACTGTCTGGCCATCCAAGAATAGTGCTCTAGAAATATATATCAATGGTCAGATTAAATCAACCAAGTTAATGCTAACAATAGAAGAGCAGGTGTCTTGTGATGCTTAAGCCGGCCATACATGGATCAAAATTTTTCCAATTAAGCAGGGACTGGACGAATTTCGATCCCTGTATGGGCTAGCTGGTTGTGTACAGGTCGACCAATCAATCGACATGTGTACAACCAGCCTGCCAGGTTTCTCCCAGCTGGTGGAATACAATAGCTCAGCAGGAGTGATTCCACCATCCACATCGAATGTGTGGATGGGTTCATTTTTTTTTTCATTCAACTCTGCTGGTTGAATGAAAATAATGAATAACTCTACTGCTGTTAGTATGGTGTTACAATGCAGAGTCTCTGCTGCAATATTCTTTCAAATCATGAATTACAAAGCGGATGGATATCAATCTCACCTCTACAATGTCCTCGCTTTCTGGTGTGTGTGTCTCAACGCTGACTGGCTCCTCATCAGCTTCCTCTGTGCAAATACAGCAGCAAATTAATAGTTAGGCTTTTCTTCTCATTACAACCACAGCAATCCTATGAAACTAAATTCAGACATGGACAACAATGCCTCACAGCATGTAAGGTCAATGCTGTTGTGGAAAGTTATGACACAGTACCAGTCTTTCTGTTTTATGTCCTATTCCTTTATTAGTATTAGAGAGTGGATTGGTAAGTGGAGAAAACGAACTAGCACAGCAGCCTGTCTGATCCATTGGACAACCCCGTCTTGTGTCTTGACTTCTGCTGAACCTTGAACTCTTTGCTCCTCATATGAACTTCCAGATTTAAGCCATGTCTCTGCACTTCCTGTTTGCCAGATTATTGTGCTCCCTTCAGCCAGTATCTTGCTCTCATCTTCCCTGCTGCCATCAATATTTTACTATGCTTTTGCCTGATCCCAACCTGCAACTCCTCATTACTGACCTTTGGCTTGTTTTACTGACTACGCTTCTGTTTGATCTTTACCTGCTTATTCACTTCTGGACCCCAGCTTGCTCACCTCCTGGTGGGGCGATGCTGAGGACCGCAACCTGGTACTAACATGCAGCCAAATCCATCTCCACCATCAGGAGCTCTGGTGAACACCGATTAGTACTTAGACTCCGCACCTCAGGTGAGCCTGCGTCATCTGCCAGGGTGACTGCCTGTGTACCCATCCTGCTGTTCGGTGGTAGTCCTGCTATGGCTATAGATACTGGTCTTCGAGCCTGACCCCAGATTGTGACACCTGTATTCAATTTATTCTGATACTATAGCCTGACCTATATTGACATTGCTTTTGATTCTGTCTGTTTGAATGTGTATCCTGTTGCTGTCATTTCCAGCTCAGTTACTGGCTGTATGCTGTGTACTGGAACTCTGTCTGTGCCTATCTAATGTATATCCTGTTGCAAGTTTATCTGTACATTCACCTAACTTAAGTGCACTCCATTTTGAGCTATTTATCATCAGCTGGCAATGTGGTATGCTTTTGTTTGTGTGTTCTGACCATGTACTTGCTATGCTGTGTGTCTGCACTATTCCCATGTTTCTATTCTTGCTCTGCTCTGTATTTCTATCATGCTCATGTCATTAAGTTTCTTGGCTCCAAAACCCCTAGACATAAGCTGCAGGCCCCTGGTGTCCAGGCACAACCCCAGTTTACTTTGAATCTAAGAGTGGCTTACCTGGGAAAGGGTCCCTGGTGAGTCCCAGCTGACGAAGGATATATTGGGGTATGTCTGTCTTCAGATTGCCCTCCTTCACCTGGTCCTCAGCCGCTTCCAGTAAGTGATAGAATTCCTCAGGGTTAAACTCCTAAAAACAAAATATAAATAAACTTGCCCTAAAAAGATAGATGGTCTCTTTGCATGTCCCTAAATGTTTCTGCAATTTTTATCTCACAATTAAAAAATATACCGGTAGGTGAACTTACTTCTGTATAGGCATGAGTAAAAACATTCTCCGTAACTCTCAAAAAAATGGTCTTGGTTTTGTATCTGAACAGACAAGTTTTAGTATATTAAAATTACAACTTTGCACACTGGTAAGATGACTACTACTACTGTTTGTACGGATACTAAGGGATGCATAGACTGGAGGTGCATAATCTCCTGCCAAGTCCACATTCAGTGAAGCCAGGTGCACTCTATACTGTCTGCCAGACATCTGTTTGTCTGATGTCAAACGATCTGAAGCAGCAGGTGTGCGCCTGCCTAGATCATTCCAGTCATCCATGGGGCAGTTGGGAGGCTCAGGGTTATAAAGATGTTCTTAGCTCAAACCCATTGATGTTATGGTATCCCATATGATCCTGTATATTAGATCAAAGGAGGCATGGTTTTAGGAAAAAGAAAGAGAGGACATTGAATTTTGGTGACGTTTTTGGCTTTAGTGATGATGCTTGTTCCATTAACAAAATATAAAGTAGGGTATGTATACATTAGCCCCAGTTTGGCCTTTGTTTCCCCAAAAAATTAACTACACACCAGGCACTCTAGCAGACGAGCTGGCCGAGAGATAATAATGAGAAGATTCTTCATCAACTGGGCGATAAAAGCCACCTCAGAGCATTCAGATCTTTCCACGGCCTGCAGAAGAGAAGCATAGTTACATGATTGCTTACTCACTTCAAGAATCTTAAATGACTGATGATTTTTCTGATAGCTATCAAGAGAGGCTACAATAATGACTGGACAGTAACAATAGAGGGAGCCAGCCCAGCATGGTGAACAAATAACTTTACGGTGCCACCCCAGCCTAGTCAACCCCTTTGTCTCTGATAATTACATCCAGTAGCAATTTGTCTAAGTTATCCTGCAGCTGATAGAAGTAGGTACTGGTGATCATGCCCTCAGTGCTCCGGGTCAGACAGTCTCTGGCCAGCTCCACAATCTGGTGGTGGATGAAGTTAAGGACCCCATCGGCCAGTGGTAGAACATTATCTGGAGAGAAGTTGGAGATGAAAACCCGAAGTCGATCTTCCATCTGCGCCGTGGCCTGAGAAGACAAAAGTTGATGCTCTCATTAGGTAGCAATGACTGAGTGGAGAAGACATTTAATCAAGGATACAGTTAGTTCCATAGACATAACAGTGATACAGAACTTCTCCTAGAAGATGGCTACGTAATGGAACAATATCCTTACTTTAGGGAATCTCTCCTTGTAGACATGATTCATCATCACTATTTCATTGTCATAAGATGAGGGCGACCGGCCAGGGCTGCAAAAGAATGGACAAGGTCATTAAGAATTTGTCAATGTTTCTTTGAACTGAATTCCCATTGAATTACTAACTATGCTCCCTCACACAATAAATGTGTTCTTACTTTTCCAGTGTTAGGCCCATTGTTGACTTTCTAGGCCAAGAGATACCTACTTCCAGTTTGAATGAAATGATGATGTTATTGTGTAGGTGTGCTTATGCATCCCATTATTTTTCTACTGTCGTTTGAAATTTGTTTATCGGATTTTTGTTTTGTTTGTTTTGGATATTGAGATGAAGGATTAAAATCTTTTTTATTGCTATCCACATTGTGGAGACTTCCTTTTTTTCAATTTCCCTGTGACATTGCGTGACAGAGTATCATCAGAAAAGAAAGTAAAAATGAATCCCCAATGGAGATGACAATAAAAATCTAACATTTTTCCACTCCTAAAACTAAAAAAATTAAATTTGGTTTGAGTTTAACTTTAATAATTATGGGCAGCACCCACTGAAACCACCCTTATTTGTTATAATATACCATTGGTAGACCCAGGAATGGAGGTTAACAATGATAAATAAGCAGTGGTAGACTCAAAGATGAAGAAAGCATTTTAGATTTTCTTTCATTGCCACCATTTTGCAGTTAATCTGTATTATGTAAGCCTCACAACACCATAATCCCACCAAAAATAACCAAATTCTACTCATTGTGAGTGAGGTCAAACCCTCCAGAGATTGGCATACTTCTGGGCAATTCAACTGACAAGTATAGTGCATTGAATCATATATAGTGAGCTCACTTCTATATCCAACAGTCTGGTGAATTGTTAAAGAGCAAAATAAAGACACATCTTGAGTCAGATTGGCAAACCGGTGACACAGAAAGTCATATGATTCCCGGTCCTGATGCGTTACCCTGTGTTAACTCGTCATCACAATAAGTCATCTGACATTCCTTTATTGGTAATCATCAGAAAACACTGTATCTGTTATTTTTCTACTGAAAGGTGGAATGAGGTGCAGCAACCTATAAGAATCATTCAGAAATACGTTCATTTACACTAATTAACGCTGGTCAGTCATTGGCTTCTGTGGATTACAAAACACTACTCTTGGCTGTATGAATTTTTTTTTTAAATCAAGTTCAAACTGTAGGCTTGTGATTAAAAGAAGAAAGGACTGTTCCTGGTGTCCATATCAGAAGTTGTCCCTTTCTTTGTTCCATATAGCACAATATTAAAGTGATCATTTGGTTGGTTATAGGATGTCACTGTCCTTCAAAAGACCACAGGTTTCTATAAGGCTTTGTCAATAAAATTTCAGTAACTCAAAACAACCTCTCAGAATTTATCTTCCACTAAAGTACTAAACTTTGTAGCTTTGAACTGCCATTTTAGGAGTAGGAGTAGATGGGCCCTAGCACAGCACCCGAGCCCTAGCTGGTTCTAGCTATACTCAGAAAAGCCCAGGTGGAAGCTGGAGTGGCCCTCCTACTTGCTGCCTTCAGAGTTCATTGAAATCTATAATGAGTGCTCACAAAATCTTTCCTAGCACTTATCAGGGCAAGTTCCTATTCAGATTCTTTTCAATACAAACAGCAATTTAAAGTGTAACTAAAAGCAAAACTTTTTTTTGTTAGTTTTGGATAGAGTGGTGAGGGATTAGAACAGCTGTCAGCATTGAAAGTGAAAGTGAAGAAACTATCAAATTATGGGTTGACATCAGAACACTATTTCCCTAATACAGGGGAAATCTTACAATGGGGACACTAGTTCTGGCGGCCCTGGTGACAGACCATGATTCCCTCACTCATGTCCTGTTTTAGCTATAGGACAGGAAGTGAAGGGAAGTCTCATCAATGGAACATAGATGGCAAACAAAAACCCTCCCTTGCTCTATCCAAAATAAAATTTTTTTTTTATAAATTTTAAATTAAAATAAATACATCAAAGATGTGTACTTTGAGTGTTTTCTCATAGGGTTCAATGATCCTTGAAGCTAACAAGTGAAAAGGCCATGAAGCCCGATTTGGGTCACTTTGAGTCAGACTAGCTTACCGTAAATAAGCTTGTAAGGGAACCTTGACAGTACACAGACTGACAAGAATTCAGAGCAGAACAACATCATTAAACCACCAACTTACCTCAGGCTTCGAGACCGGGGTCTCACCGCAGGGGACCTTCGACCCCCATCATCATCAGGGATGCTCTCAGTGCTGCCAAAATGTTTGGAGAGGAAATGAAGCTCATCCAGGGTGGGTTGGAAGGGAAGCTGGTGCAAACGTTCTTGAGATGAGGAGGAGGACTTCAAAGAAGAAAGAAAGAAGAAAATAAGGAACCAAGAGAAACATTAAAAATCCAACTTCCCTACAAAATAATTGTGTGTTGATTGGATCCTTCCAATGCAATCTGTTGTCTATCGATAACTTGAGACTGCCATTGCCTTTCCAAAAAAAGAAGCCATTTGACTGTCAAGGGGATCCTTTGGCTTCAGAGTCTCTGATTGAGCACAAGCAGGCAGACTAGGAACCCTGACTGTTATTTTTATCATAACAGATGTCCTTTAATAGTCTTTTGGTTGGTTTCCATGCTCTGTCATCATATTTCTGTATCATCTGGTTCCTAGCACTGCAACACATCTGCAGTGGTTGGAAAAACGGGCTCTGTCAAATGGCAGGGTGAGTATTCAGAAGAGCTACCTACTGGCTGGCTCTACCTTTATGTCACCTATTGAAGTGGCCATGTAATGCACTGCTTAAGGTGTGCTTGTCTGCCAGGAACCAAAGTTGTGAAGGAGGTGTAAATGTGAGCATAAGGTTAGACTTTAGGTCCACTTTAAAAGGATTTATTACTCACTGACACAGTGGAGCTTGGGGTATTTGTTCCATATCCTGATGATGGAAGGGAGGCAAGGGACCAACGACGGCCATCTGTCCTGCTAAAAAAGTAAAAGCATTTACCCATGTATTACTGAGAGACAGCATACCTAGAGCATATAAGGAGAAATGATGCTTAATTACACAAAAGGGATAAACATAGCTACCAGAATGTAGAGCTGAACTCCAGGAAAAAACAGCTAAACACAGAGCTGAAATGCATATACTGTACATTAACTGTACCAAATGATTTATAATTCTGTTACGCAACTCTTGTGATCCAGTCATCCCTGCCAGAGAGCATAGTCAGGCAGGTGACCTAAATGTTCTCTTTTGTCATTAAAGCTGAATTACAGGAATTCAGCCACTTTGTAAAAAGTGAAGACACACTATGAGTTAAGTCCAAGGAGCTGCATGACCTGGGCTCACCTCTATTTATATCTGACAGGTTTATTGCTTTGCTGGGACTTACACTGGAGACACTTGGGGCTGTGAGACAGAAGAAAGGTACAAAGAGCAGCTATGCCTGCCCCTCCTCCCCTCTGCTGCCTATTCAGAGAAGTCTTTGTATTTTGTAAATGTGTTAATACAAAGGCTTCTGTGAATGGGCAGGAGGAGGGGAAGGACGGGCATAGCAGCTGCATCTCCTGTTAAAGATGGGTAGCTCAGAAGGATCAGCATTGGGCTCCCAGAACTATAGCGATAGCTGTCTTCCTGGAGTACTATAAAACTGTCAGATATAAATAAAAATGCTAAGCCCAGGAGGTGTCATGCACCTTGCTGGACTTCACTCATAGTCTGCCTTCATTTGTTACAAAGGAGCTGAATTCCTGGAATTCAGCTTTAAAGCCCAATAAAAGTTTTACACCAATTTAACTATTCATACTCCTACCCCTATTTATGATCGAATTATGTTTTGAAAATGTCTTGAAATACCCTTTTCCCTCAGGGAAAATACTGCTTCCTACTCTTCACCGCCAGTGCTCTGTGGCAGCATAGCTGAGTACCGTCCTCACACCCCAGTACCAATTTCGCCATCCAGACTTATGTTGTAGTGAAGGAGAAGGGTTGTATCTAGCTACATACTGAGTGCTGATAATTGAGGGCACTTGGTCTAATTCTGATGCCTATTAGACTGCACAGTCATTTTTAGGCATCCTGCACAACTGAAGTAACAGAAAAAAATGATAGTTACTGCAATGGCTTTCTGACAGGTTGGTCACAGACCCCCTGCCTGCTGACTGGACAATAAAGGGGCTCACCACACTGTTTAGAGAAGTGGTTGGTAACTTATGAGCTAAAGGGCGCCTCAAATGCGGCCACAGACATCACAAAAGGACTGCACATAATGTTCAATATAAATAATGATTGAGAGGATTGTCAGAAACTGCAGACCTAAGAGAGGAAATGAGGGTCAGAGAGTTTAGATATGCTACAGTGTTGGCCGGGGATGGCTGCAGAAGACAATACAAAACTGGGAACATATTACATGAGGCTAGTAGAGGTCAATACTATTACCCTAATCAAAGTTCCCATTACAGACAGCTGAGGTCCAAGGGCCACACATCACATATCAAAGGTCCACCTGTTGGGCACCAAGGGTCTCCAAATTTTCTAAATAAAGTACAAGTTTTCTGTCCTTCAGACTAATGCCTCGTACACACGATCGGACTTTCCGACAACAAAACCGTGGATTTTTGTTCAAAGGTTGTTGGCTCCAACTTGTCTTGCATACACACGGTCACACAAATGTTGGCCAACAATTACGAACGTGGGAACGCGGTGACGTACAAGACGTACGACGAGCCCAGAAAAAGGAAGTTCAATAGCCAGTGCGGCTCCTTCTGCTTGATTCCGAGCATGCGTGAACTTTTGTACGTCGGACTTGTGTACACACGATCGGAAATTCCGACAACAAAGTTTTGTTGGCTTAAAATTTGAGAACCTGCTAGCCAACATTTGTTGGCGGAAAGTCCCACAAAAAATGTTCGATGGAGCATACATACGGTCTGACTTTCAGCCAACAATCTCATGTCCAACATTTGTTGTCGGAAAATCTGATCGTGTGTACGGGGCATTAGGGGGACCTGGATTGTGCCCAGTGGGAGTACACAATGCCATATCTAGAGAAATATTTGTTGTCAATTTGAGGAATAGTGCCCCATTTTTGTTGTCAGAGGAAGAAATTTTGTCCCATTGTTGGTGTCTGTGGAAGGAATAGTGCCTTATTGTTGGTGTCAATGGCAGGAAAAATGCCTCAAGGGCCCCATAAAGACAAGCATAGAGCCACATCTCCCCCCAGGGCCACAGTTTGGAGACCACTGGTATAGAGCATCTCTCTGCTCAATCTATCTCCACTCCTGTAGGTAAGCTCACAGTGTTAGAACAAAAGCACTGTGCAATGAAGTAAAGCCATGAAATAACGTAAAATTGCTTCCCAGCCCTGGCCCTCCCTCTCCTAATCTAAGGCTGGCCATACATAATACAATTTTCTTGCACAGTTTTTCTTTAGATTTACCATATAATATGAGGTCAAACCCAAACACTTTCAATTTGTATGCAATCAGGCAGACCCTTGCACTACATAGATGAAGGTAAATCTAAAAGAAATTGAATACAAAAATTGTATAATGTATGGCAAACTTTAGTTCTGCTGTACAGGGGATTACAGGAAGACAATATACAGATAGAGTCGCAGATTTAAAGGAAATATATTTAAAATACATTTTGTGATGTTTTACCCAACACATAACCGGATTCAACGGGAATATTTTATTGTCTGCTGTAGTTCAGCGTTATAATAAATCCTTACCTCAAAACAACCTGCATGCTCTTTACCCCCTGGGGCTGCTCTGTGCTGCCTGTGCATGACTACTAATTACAATAAACATAGTGTGTGATTTATTTCGGCAACCAGTTTGTCCCGTGCACAAAGAGTTGTTATGTGTACAGATCGCTGTCGCAAAGTGCCAAAAGCCAGAAAGATACAGCAAAATAAAAAGAAGTATAAAAAGTGGAGAAGACAGTAATCAAACAGTCTAAATACCGTAAAAGCATTTCCATAGTTTCTAATTGCAGGGTTGTCCCTTGAAACTATTCAGGCACCACATTGTGCAAAGCAATAGGATTCTGAATGGATCCTAGTACCAGGGTTGGCAACCGCCAGTAAATTTACTGACAGTTTGTAAAAATCAGGGATTTTTTTTTACAACTGCCAGTAAATATCAGGGGCTGACAATTTCATGCTGTGATGACTTTTTTAGTGTAAATCAAGCAAATTATTTTGTTCTAGGTATTGTCAGTGTTTCCAAATCATGTTTATACTGTTCAAATATTTACTGTGTTAGTTTTCAATAGGAGTTCTGTAATTTCTCAGGTTGCCAGAAAAAAATGGGTTCCGCCAGTGAATTTTCCATGTTTTGTCAGTAAAAAATGCTGCGGGAGATTGGCAACCCTGCCTAGTACTTTCCTTCCCTTTCTCAGTGAGAGTGCTGCTGGGCAGTGTGGTCAGCTCAGTACAGGAAGTTAGGAGCTGTTTGCATTTCTGGCAGGATCATCAGGTATCTTTCAGTACTTGCAGCAGTTGTACAGAGACAAAACAGGGAAATGTGTATGTTCTGAGCACCATGGGAACTACACAGATATTGAGTAATAGTGAACAGACTTGTAAAGGATCTTCACATATTTGTTACCAGTTGGATTCGATACACAATTCTTTTACTGGTAAGTGGAACTCGTAAAAGCTCCTTCTTCTTCACTTTAGCCTTGGCCACATGTTTGATAGCCTAGGCACTTGTTATTATAAAAAGTAGTGCTGCCAAATCTGAAAATTGCCTATACCTATACACTATATTACTAAAAGTATTGGGACGCCTGCCTTTACACGTACTTGTACTTTAATGACATGCCAGTCTTATACCCTGCACACACGGTCGGATTTTCCGATAGAAAAAGTGCGATCGGATTGTGTTGTCTGAAATTCCGATCGTGTGTGGGCCCCATCGGACTTTTTCCGTCGAAATTTCCGACACACAAAGTTTGAGAGCAGGATATAAAATTTTCTGACAACAAAATCCGATCGTTTAAATTAAGAACGCGTGTACACAAATCCGACGCACAAAGTGCCACGCATGCTCAGAATAAATTCAGAGACGAAAGCTATTGGCTACTGCCCCGTTTATAGTCCCGACGTACGTGTTTTACGTCACCGCGTTTAGAACAATCGGATTTTCCATCAACTTTGTGCAGCCGTGTGTATGCAAGACACATTTGGCCCACAATCCGTCAGAAAAAATCTGATGGATTTTGTTGTCGGAATGTCCAATCGATGTCCGATCGTGTGTACAGGGCATTAGTCTGTAGGGTTCAATATTGCGTTGGCCCACCCTTTGCAGATATAGCAGCTTTAACTCTTCTGGGAAGACTCTAATTCATCCCAAAGGTGTTCTATCGGGTTGAAGTCAGGCCAGTCAGGTTCCTCCACTCCAAACTCGCTCATCCATGTCTTTATGGACCTTGCTTTGTGCACTGGTGTGCAGTCATGTTGGAAAAGGAAGGGGCCATCCAAACTGTTCCCACAAAGTTGGGAGCATGAAATTGTTCAAAATGCCTTGGTATGCTGACGCCTGACTGGAACTAGGGGGTCAAGCCCAACCCCTAAAAAATAACCCCACACCATAATCCCCCCTCCACCAAATGATTCGGACCAGTGCACAAAGCAAGGTCCATAAAGACATCAATGAGCGAGTTTGGGGTGAAGGAACTTGACTGACCTGCACAGATTCCTGACCTCAACCCAATAGAACACCTTTGGGATGAATAAGAGTGGAGACTGCGAGCTAGGTTTTCTCATCCAACATCAGTGCCAGACCTCACAAATGCGCTACTGGAAGAATGGTCAAACATTCCCATAGACACACTCCTAAACCTTGTGGACAGCCTTCCCAGAAGAGTTGAAGCTGTTATAGCTACAAACGGTGGGCCAACTTAATATTGAACCCTACAGACTAAAGCCTCGTACACACGATCCGATTGTTGGCAGGGGATTGTGTGATGACAGACTGTTGGCCTAAAATCTGACCGTTAGTATACTTCTTCAGACAATTGTTGTCCAACTTTCGGCCAACAAATGTTACATAGTTACATAGTAGGTGAGGTCGAAAAAAGACACAAGTCCATCAAGTCCAACCTAGTCTAGATGGCAGGCTAGTAAATTTTCAGCGGACAACGGTCTGTTGTCAGTTTTTTGTATCGTCTGTATACAAGTCCGTCACACAAAAGTCCAAAGTACAAACACACATGCTCGGAATCAATGCTCACCAAACACGACATTAGTAGAAGGTGCCCAAAGGGTATCGCTCAAGAACTGAAATTCCACGTAGTACGCCACTACGTTTGTGTTTGTTGGCCGACAATTGTGTGCCATTAGTATGCAAGACAAGATCCAGGCACACGCCCTTTTGACAGAAGTCTGACGCTCTGTTGGCCAACAATCCGATCGTGTGTACCAGGCTTAAGAATGGGATGCCATTAAAATTAATGTGCATGTAAAGGCAGACGTCACAATACTTTTGACAATCTAGTGTAGGTAAAGACCATATGCTTAGGCCTCAGCACTGAAAAAAGGTTTTTCCCATATTTCTCACCAACTGGATTGTATACACAATTCTTTTCCCCTCTGATATACAGTACCTATAAACATGGTAAGTGGAACTTGTCAAAGCTCCTCCTACTTCCCTTTTAGCCTTGGCCACATGATTGAAAGCCTAGGCACTTGGTCATGTGATCTTAAAGAGTAGAGCTGCCAGATCTGAACTCTGCTTGGACCCATCAGTAAAGGTAATATGCTTAGGCCTCCACTCAGGACTGAAAGGAGGTTGGAACTGCATTTTCTCCAGGAAAGGTATTTCATTCAACCCATCCATTATGTTTTATGCATCCACATCAAAGATCTAACAAAAAAAGTATAAAGCCTCGTACACATGATCGGACTTTCCGACAACAAAACCGTGGAATTTTGCTCGAAGGGTGTTGGCTCCAACTTGTCTTGCATACACACGGTCACACAAATGTTGGCCAACAATTACGAACTTAGTGACGTACAAGATGTACGTGATATCTCCATTACGAACGCTAGTTTTACAAGACCGAGCGCTTCCAGCTCGTCCTTGATACCGAGCATGCGTGTCTGTACTTTGGACTTTTGTCCGACGGACTTGTGTGCACACGATCGGAAAGTCCGACAACACACATTTGTTGGCGGAGAATTTGAGAGCATGCTAGCCAGCATTTGTTGGCGGAAAGTCCGACAACAAATGTCCGATGGAGCATACACCCGGTCAGACTTTCAGCCAACAAGCTCACATTCAACATTTCCCATCGGAAAATCCGATCGTGTGTATGCGGCATAAGTAAAATTTAAAAAAGAATTGTCCATTCGACAGACAACCAGAGCAGTGAGCAAAGAAACAGTGCGATATTGGATTGTAAGCAGTAGCCAGCAGGGACTTCCTACCCATTATTTGCTGTTATGTTCCTTATTATTTATAATTTATAAATGCTTACTGCTCACGCTACTCTAAAATTATGTAAAATGACTGCTCACGCTACTCTAAAATTATGTAAAATGCAATCACATTATATAAATAAAATATATTATTAATAATATTTAATATTAATGCTATGATAGAACATTCGTTTAGCAGATGCCCCATCTGCAATCCTTATTCTCTTAAAGATAGTTTAATACTGTATTATCCATCTGATTATGTGTAATCTCAAGTGGTTAAGTCTTTTTCTTCTCTCTTTCTTAATTCAAAGGCCAATCCTTGTAGACCCAGCCATAGAGTGTCCTTGTGTCTTTATCAGTGACCTTAAAGTGAACAACTCTCCAGCAAGTGGACTATTTATGCATAGCCACCCCTTCTCAAGGGAGACTAAATTCAGTTAATCTTTCCTTTATTTAAGCTCCCTCCCCCTTATTAGTTTAGTTGTCCTTCTCAGCACTCTAAAACTGAACTGCAACCTCAAGAAGAGGTCTTCCTAATTCTTAGTAGGGGGCACGATTATGTCTCCCTCTCTAGAGTCTATACCTTTTTTTTTTTTTAATACAAGAACGTATCTTGCTGCCTTAAAGCCTAACTCCGGGTTTAGTGTCACCTTAAATAATTTGTCTGGGCCACGGTGGCCCAGACAAACCTCACGCAAAAAATTTTTTTTCATTTTGGCGGGGTTCCCCTTCAAGATTCTCAGCACACAAGTCGCATCGCAAGTCAGATCATCTTGATCCGACTTCTGGTGCGACTTCTATTCAGATCAATGGGCTCCCATAGGGAACCACTGATTTTGAATAGAGACAGAGAAACGCTGGACGAGGCTTAATGCTGTGTACACAGCGTTAAGCCTCGTTAGACCGCGTTGAACACCCTTCACCGGCATCTGGCGTTTTTAAAAGCTCTAGCGCTGGAGACTCAGAGCGCGCTGGTCCTGGGTTTTTTCGGAGATTAAAAACGCCAATGCCTGTTACAGCTCGAAAACGCCATGGTGTGTATGAGGCCATTGAATAACTTGTAATGGCGTTTTTAAGCTGCAAAAAAAGCTCAAAAACGCCGCAGTGAAAACACCCGTGTGTATGAGGCCTTAGGCTCCATGCACGCTGGCCTAAAAATCGCTGCTTCTACAGGAGTTTTGTGTTCTGCCTGTAGAAGCAGCTCAATGTTTCTCCTAATGTGTCCATGCAGGACAATATGCCTGTAGGAAGATTACAGGCATATTTTGAGCTCAACGTTTGAGGCAGGAAAAAAAAACTTTCTGGTTTGTGTTCCTGATTGGAGCTTTCTTGCAGAAAAAAAAACGCAAAACTCTCCTAAACTCGTCTGAACTTTGTACAAAAAATGTTCTATATGAGCTTTTTTTTCTGCCAAGGGAACTGGGTTTTTTTTTAAGCCCAGTGTGCATGGAGCCTCCATGTTTTTAATGTACAGTGGGAACGGAAAGTATTCATACCCCCTTAAATTTTTCACTCTTTGTTATATTGCAGCCATTTGCTAAAATCATTTAAGTTCCTTTTTTTTTCCTCATTAATGTACACACAGCACCCCATATTGACAGAAAAACACAGAATTCTTGACATTTTTGCAGATTTATTAAAAAAGAAAGACTGAAATATCACATGGTCCTAAGTATTCAGACCCTTTGCTCAGTATTTAGTAGAAGCACCCTTTTGATCTAATACAGCCATGAGTCTTTTTGGGAAAGATGAAACAAGTTTTTCACACCTGGATTTGGGGATCCTCTGCCATTCCTCCTTGCAGATCCTCTCCAGTTCTGTCAGGTTGGATGGTAAACGTTGGTGGACAGCCATTTTTAGGTCTCTCCAGAGATGCTCAATTGGGTTTAAGTCAGGGTTCTGACTGGGCCATTCAAGAACAGTCACAGAGTTGTTGTGAAGCCACTCCTTCATTATTTTAGCTGTGTGCTTAGGGTCATTGTCTTGTTGGAAGGTAAACCTTCTGCCCATCTGAGATCCTGAGCACTCTAGAGAAGGTTTTCGTCCAGGATATCCCTGTACTTGGCCGCATTCATCTTTCCCTCGATTGCAACCAGTCGTCCTGTCCCTGCAGCTGAAAAACACCCCCCACAGCATGATGCTGCCATCACCATGCTTCACTGTTGAGACTGTATTGGACAGGTGATGAGCAGTGCCTGGTTTTCTCCACACATACCGCTAAGAATTAAGGCCAAAAATTCTATCTTGGTCTCTTGGAATCTTATTTCTCACCATCTTGGAGTCCTTCAGGTGTTTTTTTAGCAAACTCCATGCGGACTTTCATGTGTCTTGCACTGAGGAGAGGCTTCCATCGGGCCACTCTGCCATAAAGCCCCGACTGGTGGAGGGCTGCAGTAATGGTTGACCTTCTACAACTTTCTCCCATCTCCCAACTGCATCTCTGGAGCTCAGCCACAGTGATCTTTGGGTTCTTCTTTACCTCTCTCACCAAGGCTCTTCTCCCCCGATAGCTCAGTTTGGCCGGACGGCCAGCTCTAGGAAGGGTTCTGGTTGTCCCAAACATCTTCCATTTAGGCATTATGGAGGCCACTGTGCTCTTAGTAACCTTAAGTGCAGCAGAATTTTTTTTGTAACCTTGGCCAGATCTGTGCCTTGCAACAATTCTGTCTCTGAGCTCTGCAGGCAGTTCCTTTGACCTCATGATTCTCATTTGCTCTGACATGCACTGTGAGCTGTAAGGTCTTATATAGACAGGTGTGTGGCTTTCCTAATCAAGTCCAATCAGTATAATCAAACACAGCTGGACTCAAATGAAAGTGTAGAACCATCTCAAGGATGATCAGAAGAAATGGACAGCACCTGAGTTAAATATATGAGTGTCACAGCAAAGGGTCTGAATACTTAGGACCATGTGATATTTCAGTTTTTTTTTTTTTATAAATCTGCAAAAATGTCAACAATTCTGTGTTTTTCTGTCAATATGGGGTGCTGTGTGTACATTAATGAGGAAAAAAAATGAACTTAAATGATTTTAGCAAATGGCTGCAATATAACAAAGAGTGAAAAGTTTAAGGGGGTCTGAATACTTTCCGTCCCCACTATATATATCAAAAGCCAAACCTTTTTTTTTTTTTTTGGGAATGGTTAAAACCCTTTCAGGATTTTTTTACCATCTGTTTCCCACTGGAGAGATTCCCCTTCACTTCCTGTTCCATAGACACAACAGGAAGTAAAAAGAAATCTTTCCAAAGTGAGGCAAATACCCTCTTAGACAGCTGTCACCATCAGAAGATTTGCTCTTTACTCCTGTTCTGGGGATGATTTAAAATGATGGCTTTTCTCTCACTTGAAGCCCCAAACTTCAGTCACCATATTGAACAGGGACACAAGGCAGTAGTAAAAACCTGACAAGGGTTCTTTCCCTCCTCCCCAAAAAAAATAAAAATTACAAATTACAAAAATTGGCCTTTGCATATGCTTTACCACAGGGGTGGGCAACCTTTTGAGCAAAGTGTGCCAAAAAATGTTTTCAAAGAAATTGAGCATGCCAATTTTATAACAAAAAAATGTCAACTTCACACTCTGAATCACGAAAAGGATTTTTTATAAAGTAAATGCTGTAAACTACTTAAGTAGTGAGAAATTAACATCCTGCACTCTCACACCTCAGATCAGCCCCAATTCCTGCAACTTCACACCTCAGATCACTGTCCCCCCTGCAAATCTGTTTCACCACTGTAACCCCCTGCACATCTGCCCCACCACTGTATCCCCCTGCACATCTGTCCAACCACTGTACCCCCTGCACATCTGCCCCACCACTGTAACACCTTGCACATCTGCCCCACCTCTGTTTCCCCTGCTCATCTGGCCCAATGCTGAACCCCCCTGCTCATCTGGCCCAATGCTGAACCCCCCTGCTCATCTGGCCCAAGGTTGAACTCATCTATGATATACATGATATGCAGAGTGGTGAAAGGAAGTAGAGATGAGACACATCTACCTGTCCTGGCACACTCATCCTGCTGATCCACCTCTCGCATCCAGCCCACGTGCTTGTATGTGATATGTGATGTATGTGATATATGGGATGTATGTGATGTCACATAAAAGCATCTGGAATGGATGCGCAATGATGAGCTCAGGTCAGGGGCAGTTTCTGAAAGCAGTGGGCCTGTGTGCAGGATCATAAGTTGGGCCCCCGCAGTGGAGAAAAAGTGCGGCGCTCTGCGCCACAGGAAAAGTTGGGTGTGATTTTCACTGCGCTGAATACTGGCTGTGGCTTAGAGGGAAACAGAGTGGCGGGGTTCAGTAGTAAGTGACGCAAAGCTTCAGGAATAATTTCAACAAAGTTCCCAGAAGCTCAACAGTAATTCCACAAACTGCCCCGCCCCCCCAGCAGAACTGTCTGCACCCAGTCTCTTCCTCCATCACAAAAGCTGACGATCGCAGCTACAGCAAAGTTAGAGAACCAAACAATGTTTCCCATCTTTTACAATGTGTGGGAGCACAGTGCCTTCCCCTCACCGCAGAAATTGGAATGCATTAGTGTCTCACTGACACTTCCCTGCGCTGCTCTGCTGATGGGGAGGGAGTCAAGTGCCGGCAAAAGAGGCTTTGTGAGCCGCTTGCGGCACCAGTGCCGGGGGTTGCCTACCCCTGTTTTAAAAAAAGTGGTCTTTGAGTTTTATTTTTGTTACTGTTGTTACTCTTTTCTAATTGTTTATGGCCTTTTTAACACTAGTCAAAAGCCAAATAGGTTTCGTTTTTAGCCTTTGCAATGTATTGCCCAGGGGAACAAATGTTGCAATGTATTGACATGGAATCAATTTTAAACACAACTATTTTTGTTCTGTGCCTTTTAAATGAGTGTTGTTGTCTTTCTGTTATACAGTATGTTCGTTGTTTACAGCTTAGAGTGAATTAAATGTTATGGTTGGTGCTACCTAGACTTTGCCTTATATTAATGATGACGAACCTTGGCATCCCAAATGTTTTGGAACTACACTTCCCATGATGCTCATGCTCTCTGCAGTGTAGTTCCAAAATATCTGGGATGACAAGGTTCACCATCACTGCTCTATATGAACATTTGTATTAATCTCTGCAATGTTTGACACTTTTCAAGAAGAGCATCATTTCTAGCTGAAACTTTTCACAAGAATCCCATAAATTGTCAAAAGATCCATAAGCCGCAAATCATGAAGCAGACCCATGTGCATGATGAATGGAGATGAATGGCAGCCTACAGCCAAGCCACACCCCCAATGCGTTTTTCTCCACCCTTTGGAGCTTAATCATGGGGATCATGGGTTCCCCATGATTAAGCTCCCAGGGGCAGAGCGAAACGCGTTGAGGGTGTGGCCTGGCTGTAGTCTGGGCTGAGGCTGCCATTCATCTCACTTCATGCGCATGGATCTGCTTCATGATGTGAGGCTTATGGATCTTTCCATTTGACAGTGTTGCAGCTTGGAGCTGGGACGAGCTCCCTGTCCCTGCCTGCACTCACAACGGTCTAGTTGGACTTTACCTCTCTACCTGAGCGGCACCTAAATTTTGTCTTTTTGGGTCACAATCCCATAAAATTGCCTTATCATTTGTTTTTTTAAATTTCCCTTTTACTGTTCCAGTAGTACCCTTGTCATAGTCAGTTTCAGGGCAGTTAAAGTAGAATTCCAGGCTAAACTTAACTAATCCTAAAAAATGTCTTCTCCACCTCTAAAACTTATGCTAACTTCTACGTGTAAGAAAGATGTATATACTTACCTATTTTAAGCCTGCTCTGTTCCGGTCATGTGATCTGGCTCCCCTGTGTCAGTCAGCCACAGCTGCAGGGGAGAAGTGCTCCCCTCAATGGATGGGACATGGAAGCCTATGGGTGAGGACACCGCTCCCGGAGTTCCCAGTGTTCTCTCCTGCAGCCGCCGCTGTCACAGGGGAAATGACATGACTGGACTAGAGCCGGCTGAAAATTGGCATATATATATACATCTTTCTTACACACATTAGTAAGCATAGGTGTTAGAAAGGGGGAAAGAGCATTATTAAGACTAGTTAGGTTTAGCCTGGAATTCTGAGTAGGGGGCTTGCTATTACTTGGGGACCTGTAACATACATCAATAGTTGAAGCTATGCTCCAGGTTGGAGCATAGCTTCAGCACTGTTCTCTGCAGCATGCTGCTTTGATCACTGGCTAACATGATTAAGCACCACCAGGAGATGGCTTGGACCCATAGGAAGAGTGTTGTATGATGCTAGGTATCATTCTGTCCAGAGCAGAGGGGACAGCACCCAAGAGAAGATGAGTGGTGCAGCAAAAGTATTATTTCTGTATTATACCAAATGCAGACTTATTGTAAAAAAAAAAATAAAACAACTGTATTTTCACATCCAGCTGTATCTCCTCCCATAATACCTCAGCACTATTACACTCTGCATCACAAAATCATTTTTTAACTCACTTTTATAATCGAGCATGACAATAAAAACCACCACCTTTTCTGTTAACCTGGTCCCTCCGAAAATAAGCATAGCCAGGAAAATTAGCAGCCCATTCATGTAAAGAATCAAGCCAAAATTCTGCAATACCAATTAAATCATACCATTCTTCATGCACTTCTGGCACTCTTCTGGTACCCATCAAGTGACCAGATGCCGAGACACTGGTCATATTATGTCAGCTTAGGGGGCAGAATCTGTGCTTGGATAGAGCTGCTGACTGGTTATCGATCTCTAAGCTTCTTTGGCTAAGATCACATGGCCAATGTCTTTACAGTAAAATACTGTATTTATCAGCTTGTAACACGCACCCCAATTTAAAAAAAAATAAACTACTTTGAAGCAAAATAATGGTCAGTGAGCATCAATGCAGCCTGATTAGTGCCCATCTGCAGCTTCAGTGTAGCCTGATCTGTGTCCATCTGTTGCCTGATCTGTGCCAATCTGCAGCCTGATCTGTGCCCATCTGCAGCCTGATCTGTGCCCATCTGCAGCCTGATCTGTGCCCATCTGCAGCCCGATCTGTGTCTATCTGCAGCCCGATCTGTGCCCACCTGCAGCCTGATCTGTGTTCATCTGCAGCCTGATCTGTGCCCATCTGCAGCCTGATCTGTGCCCATCTGCAGCCTGATCTGTGCCCATCTGCAGCCCGATCTGTGTCTATCTGCAGCCCGATCTGTGCCCACCTGCAGCCTGATCTGTGTCCATCTGCAGCCTGATCTGTACTAATCTGCAGCCTGATCTGTGCCCATCTGCAGCCTGATCTGTGCCTACCTGCAGCCTGATCTGTGCCCACCTGCAGCCTGATCTGTGCCAATCTGCAGCCTGATCTGTGTCCATCTGCAGCCTGATCTGTGCCCATCTGCAGCTTCAGTGTAGCCTGATCTGTGTCCATCTGTAGCCTGATCTGTGCCAATCTGCAGCCTGATCTGTGTCCATCTGCAGCCTGATCTGTGCCCATCTGCAGCCTGATCTGTGCCCACCTGCAGCCTAATCAGTGCCCACCTGGAGCCTAATCAGTGCCCATCTGTAGTCTAATCAGTGCCCACCTGCAGTCTAATCAGTGCCCATCTGCAGCCTAATCAGTGCCCACCTCCAGTCTAATCAGTGCCCACCTGCAGCATTGCTCAGTGTCCATCTGCAGCCTTGCTGTTATATATGCTGCCATCGAGGCATAGGTGGGGACGAGTGCTGCCGAAATAGAGCCGGATCTCCTGTGTACTCGGCTCGGCGTCACGCCCAGTCCTGCCCCTTGGCCCAGATATCTATGATGGACATAACGCTGGTCCAATTCCGGGATGTCCATGCTAGGAGCCATCCAGTAGGCGGGACTGAGCGTGACTGCGAGCCGAGCCGAGTACACAGGAGATCCGGCTCTATTACGGCAGCGCTCGTCCCCTCCTTCCTCTCAGTGGCAGCCTATATCGGTGTATAACACGCACACACGATTTTACTCCTATTTTAAGGGGAAAAAAGTGTGTGTTATACGCCGATAAATACAGTACCTATCGCTGGCACCAGATGGAACCCAAAGAAGAAATCTCCTCCCATAGTTGAGTATTAAAAGTATATGTAAACCCTAACAATGAGCTTCTTTTATTTTCTCCATTTTGTCTATTAGGTATACCATTGGAAGCATTTTGTTGTATCTGTTAAATGAGTCCAAAAAATACCTGCCAAAAATCTATTGCTGTCCTGTGCACTCTGCAGTGTTATCTCATACAATATTATCCAGCCATGACATGCTCATTTTTTTAAACTACAGAACACCACTTTATATTACGAAGATGAGGAGAGGGGAGTTGTTCTATAGTCCTTACACATTTCCAGTCATATTGATTTACTAAAACTGAAGAATGCTAAATCTGGTGCAGCTGTGGATGGAAGACAATTAGCTTCTAACTTCAGCTTGTTCAGTTAAGCTTTGACAATAAAACCTGGAAGCTGATTGGTTTCTAGGCAGAGCTGCACCATATTTTGCACTCTTCAGTCTTAGTAAATCAACCCCATGGTGACAATGCTGCTCCTCCATATATACAGCACAGTGAGTGAGTGTTGTCACCCTAGGACAAGAAGGGTGTTACTGGAAGAATCACCAGGTGAAAAATAATGAATCCAGAAAAAACGAAAAGTAACACAGATACCACCTATGGACTGCTGGACTAGAGTTGCCATCCCATCCCTTTAAACCCAAACACATATGAATTACACAGGTTATGATGCTAATATAATGTAGATAAGGCACCAAGTAAGTTTAATTACCACCTTAATCAGCCACCTGTGTAATTAATATGTGTTCGGTATTAAAGGGATGAGGTGGCAACCCTATGGTGGACTGATACGCTGACATACTATATATTACACTTTTGTTTTTGAGTTTAGATACATATATAATGCTGCTCTTTTATCACATACAAGGTATACTGTGAAATGAAGTTCAGAATAGAGGATATTAGATCATATATTCACTATCGTTGTTATCAATGCAAAGAAAAATAAAATAATTATTTCATCCCCTGCAGACTTAAAAAGAAATGAAGAGTCTATAATTTTTATCATGGTGTATTTTAAATGATAGAGATAGAATATCAACCGAAAATCCAGAAAAAACACATTATTCAAATGTTATAAATTGAGTTGCAGTTCAGTGAGTAAAATAAGTATTTGATCCCCTACCAACAAATGATAATTCTGGTTCCCACAGCCTGGCTACAATATATGCTCATGTGGTACACATATTAGTCCTGTCAATTTAAGAAGGTGCTCCTCACAGTAACTTGTTATGTGTATAAAAGACACCTGTCCACAGAATCTTTCTTCCATTCAAACCTCACCATCATGGGCAATGCCAAAGAGCTGCCAAAGGACATCAGGGACAAGATTGTAGACCTGCACAAGGCTGGAATGGGCTACAAGACCATCAGCGAGAAGCTTGTTGAGAAGGAGACAACTGTTGGAGTGATTATTCGCAAGTGGAATAACTACAACATAACCATTAATCACCCTCAGTCTGGAGCTCCATGCAAGATTTTGCCTCATAGGGTAAAGATGATCATGAGAAAAGTAAGGGATCAGCCCAGAACTACACAGGAGGAGCTTGTGAATGATCTCAAGGCAATTGGGACCACAGTCACCAAACAAACCATTGGTAACACAATACGCCACCATGGACTGAAATCCTGCAGCGCCAACAAGGTCCCCCTTTCTCAAGAAGGCACATGTACAGGCCCGTCTGAAGTTTACCAATGAACATGTAAATGATTCAGAGAAGGATTGGGAGAAAGTACTGTAGTCAGATGAGACCAAAATTGAGCATTTGAGATTAACTCGATGAACCGTGTTTGGAGGAAGAAAAATGCTGACTATGACCCTAAGTAACATTATGCTTTGGGGCAGTTTCTGTAAAATCTTGGATGAGAACCTTCTTCCCTCAGCCAGAACAGATAAAGATGGGTCATGGATGAGTCTTCCAGCATTACAATGACCCAAAACATACCACCAAGGCAACAAAGGAGTGGCTCAAGAAGAAGCACATTAAGGTCATGGAGTGGCCTAACCAGTCTCTAAACCTTAATCCTATAGGAAATCTATGGAGGGAGCTGAAACTTTGAGTTGCCAAGCAACAGCCAAGAAACCGTCAGAATTTAGAGAAGATCTGAAAAGCAGAGTGGACCAAAATCCCTCCTGAGATGTGTGCAAACCTGGTAACCAACTACAAGAAATGTCTGATTTCTGTGCTTGCCAACATGAAGGCCTCTTGAGCCCTTTGGGGAAAGAGAGCCCTGACTGATGGGGGCATGGCCAGGGCGGATCAAGGTGACTAAAGGGTCACTGGGGATTGGTTGTTAGGGGGGGACGGGTTGGGCCTGAGCTCGGTAGAGTGGTGCCCCAGGGGATTCTGGGTCTTTCTGGAAGCGGAGTTGGAAGAGCTGCCCACCCTCCCGCCCTATTTTTTTGTTGGTATGTCACAGCTTGCTGCGGTTTTTGTGACCTTGCCAGCATAAATGGCTGTAATAGGTTATGCCCTTGATGGTAATTGGGAGGTAGACGGCCTGTCCAGCACTTATGGTAAGGACAGGCCCCTCCTTCATCTCCCTCCCCCCCTTTGGAATTGTGTGCTCACAGTACAACTGTGACCCGCACTGTTGAAAATATTCAGATGCTATGTGTTTGAGTTAATAAAAGCTGTGGCCTTGCCCTTTCCAACAGTAATGGTTGTAAGTGTTTTTATTTTTATGGGAGGAAGGGGTAAGGAATAAAAGTTGGCTACGGAGATGCTATAGTAATGGGACCTGGGCTCATTGCACCTCAGCAGTCAAGGGTTTCTCCACCAAGTACTAAGTCATGTTGTGAAGGAATGTGATGTAAATAATAATAATAGTAATCTGAAAATGTCTATTTTCTTATGTGTATACATATTTTTCTCCTTACTCATTATATAAGTATACAGATTTGCTCTGTTCCTATATTTTCTCAAGATGGCGTGTACCCCCTACCTCCCACACATCAAAAGAACGCGGAACTGGAGATAAAACCAAAGAGAGCCAAACCTCGTTATGAAAATTCTCCATCTTCTTTTATCTTCTTAACCAATGAGATGTACCTATTAGACTGACATAGCAATGACGTATTTGTGTGTATAAAACATTAACACCGCCTTGAATAAATTAGAAGTGTAACAGTAACGAAACTGAGCGTGTCTCAGTGTGTTTACTTTTATATGCATGCATATCACCACTTTCAAAATTAGAGACAGCAGCAGATAACCTTGGGCTCGATTGGAGCTCTTAATCATTTCCATAACAGATGGTGCCGAAACCCGGGACCTCAGGCTACAGTCGAAGTTATACCGCGACAAGCATTCGGGCGTTAACTGATTAATGAGAGTGGGGTTTGCGCAGCCCTAACAGTACCGGTGAGTTGATTTATATTCTTACCACTGTACGACTCTCTTATCTTTCGGTTGACGGCTGGATTCTGTCGGTATGCTGAGACTGTCTTAGAGGCAGGTATTTCCTCGCCTGAGGTTGTTTAACGAACCTGTCAATGGGTTTCTGCTGGCTGTATTTGTTCACTGTCTGCCATTCTTTGGGCTACGAAACTCAGCAGTCTAAAAGTGCTACATGAGTGAATGTGTGTTCTCATCTCCAGACGAGCTGTCGGCCTCTGGCATGAGATAGTTTCCATGTGGCAGTCGTTTATAGACGGGCGTACTCTGGGTTCGAGGAACCTTTGAGGGTTATCTCAGCTGCTGGCTTTGCAGTCTGAAAGTGTTACAGGAGTCTCACCCCAAGAAGAGTTGTCGGCCTCTTGGTGTAGAGCTGTAGAAAAAACGTCTATAAACGGGTTTATTTTTTGCAGGGTGGTCTGCCCTTGCGGTTATCTTAGCCTGCTGAGGCTTTACGGTTCGAAGAGTGGCAGGTGTAATGTCCTGTCGTGATTGTATTTGTGGTTTATTGTTTGCTATATACACGAGAGGGGGTGGGGACTGGTTAAAGTCGGAGGGGGGCTGCCCGGGAGATCTGTTGGGTCGCGGGCCGTTGCTCCTCACTACCCCTAATGTGTTTGTTCTTGTTCTGAGATTAACCATACATTAGTCTTATGAGCTCCCACCGAAGGAATTTGCTGATAAGAACGCTGAGAAAAATATTAACCCCTTGGTTGTACGAGAGAAAAAAGAAAGTGATTTTTCTCTTTTAAAAAAGGAAAAGAAAGTGATTTTTCTCTTTTAAAAAAAGGAAAAGAAAGTGATATTGCAAAGAAGGAGAGAAGCAGATGTTGAAATAGTTAACAAAGTTGAAAGAAGTGACGAAAGTTATGTTGCAGAAGAAACAGGGAGAAAAATCCTGTGTGATAAAGAAAATTGGATAAAGGAAGTTAAGAAAGATGGCGATTGTATTATGTATGTTTATCACAGAGCTGATGATATGTTGGAACTTAAAACAAAGGAG
The DNA here is from genome assembly GCF_042186555.1 of Aquarana catesbeiana. Lineage (NCBI taxonomy): Eukaryota > Metazoa > Chordata > Amphibia > Anura > Ranidae > Aquarana > Aquarana catesbeiana. Next base: position 653,937,178 of record NC_133326.1, read on the forward strand.
GGGAGGGACAGTACTGCCCTCCGTCTAACAACCACTCCTTTCTCACCACCCAAGCACAACCCACTGTGACAACTCAGCCCGGCGGCCATCTTAGTGCACCCATGCCTTCACTTTCTACCCAGTCCAGTGCACTTCCTGCCGGCGGCCATCTTGGTACACCCAGTAAGCTTAAACAGCCTGTACCCAGCCCTCCCTGTTTTAAACCAAGATGGTTCATACCACACACCTGTCTTCCCCAATACGGGAGCATCACATTCTCAGGCCGGATATGTTAATGATGAAGAAGCATCTGAGTGGGAAGCCCGACAGCAGGCAGCAAGGCCACCCACTGATTTAACCCCCAATCCGGCTCCAGACTCTCAGTTCCGAGAGGATCTCAAACACATGCTGGCAACCGTAAAGAACAGTGCTTCTTGCCAGACCCTGCCCCAACAACAGTCTCGGTTACCAGAAGGGGCACCAGTGATGTATGTCGCTTTTACTCTATCACAAGCAGCGGCCTTAGTGACAAGTCTGCCTGACCCAGAGAAGCAGCCAATTCCCTTCTACCACAGGATAGTGCAGATACAAGAAACTTACTCAGCTGCCTGGAGAGACTTGATCAGCCTATGCCAAATCAAAGCAGGATATGTCTTTTGGCCAGTCTGATAAGTGCCACTTCCTACACCTCAGGCGTGGAGTTCTGTGCACAACTCCACGACTGGGCAAAGGAGAAGTTGACGGATCAGAAGACCACAATCCAAGATATTACCCAAGATAAAGGGGAGTCTGTGAAGAAGTATCATGCTAGACTCATAAAGGCACACACACACATGTTATCAACTGCTTTTGTTTCAGGGCTCAGAGAGGATATCAGAAAAGGCCTGATGGTGGCCCGCCCTGAATACTATTCAATGAAAATGTCTGATTTATTGTTGGTGGCCAGAGGTATAGAAAATCAAAAAGGTAAAAAACCAACGCCCCTCATGGTAACCCATGATGAAGATCCCGCCTACACTCGTCCACCACCACTGCCCAATACCAGGGTAAGGATCACCTGTTACAACTGTGGGAAACGGGGTCACATAAGGAAAGAATGCAGAGCCCCAAGATGTCCCAGACGAAAAACCTACCACTTTCCTCATTGACAGGGGTGCAGCCAAAAGTGTGTTGAGAGCGGTGAACCTGCCTAATAATTCTTTCCTTTCCACTTCCTGATTTGCTTGCCAGATTTGTGGTGTCCTCTACATGTCCCTTGAATCTACTAGGAGCTGATGTGTTGTCCAGACTAGAGGCCTCAATCAGGACACGCCTGAAGGGGGGTGAAGTTACATACTCCCCTATCTTTAGAAGACTCATCTGCTTTGTGTTCTCTGCCTCTCCTGATGACACTTAATGAAGAAAAAAACTTCAAGTTCAATACTGCAGGAAGTACTTGACAGAATCCCTGCGTGCCTATGGTCCACAGGACCGGGAGACAACGGTAACTTAAAGGTGCCACCAGTTTCAGTCAAGCTAAAAGAGGGCGCTTCATTGCCCCGGAAACCACAATAACCCCAAGAAGAGAATCCTAAAAAGAGAACCAGGTACCTACTGTGGATGCCTTTGACTGCAAAATACCTCACAGAGGTGGACCTTACAAACGTTTTCTTCAGTGTCCACCCTCACCCCTTCTGCTGGTACCTTTTCGCATTCATCCACGGAAAGAAACGGCAACATACCTAAACAGTTGTGCCACAAGGGGCACAGAACTTTCCAAGCCAGTTTGCAAAAGCTATGGCTATCATCCTTAACATATGACAAGAGGAACACCCGGAAGTGATTCTCTTCCAACATGTTGATAACCTTCTCCTTTGTGCAGCGGACTTACCCCCTGTTGAAGTCACCTCAGAAAGCCTGTTGTGCTATCTTGCCAACCAGGGCTGCAGAGCCTCAAAGCCCAAATTGCAGTGGTGCTCAACACCTGTCATTTTCCTTGGACTAATTTCCTAGTGCAGAGCATGGATTCCAGAAGCCTTCCTACTGATGCTCTGCAATCAGACCCTTCCAGATGTCTCCTGAAGAAATATCTAAAGTTTGAAACCCTTGAGTGCGCCACCCCCGGCGCTAGGGCTCCCAGCCTACGACAAAACGCTCAAGCTCTTTGTATCCGAACGTCTGGGACATGCTGCAGGTGTACTCACCCAATCACACGGCATCAGCCTACGCCCCATAGGATATTATTCCTGTCGGCTGGATGCGGTAGCAAGAGGAGGCCTATTGTGTCTGCGAGCTGGATTTGCTACACAAGACTTGCTTGACAAAACTTTGAACTTGGTCCTCGGACACTGCCTCGTTCTGCTTGTTCCCCATGACGTTGTTGCCATATTCAACCAAGATCCAGCCGAAACACTTGTCCACTACCAGACACTTGAGACTCCTGTGTTCCCTCCTACTGGACAGCATTACTCTATTAAGTTGTCAAACACTGAACCCTACCACCCTTCTTCCACTTCTCGAGGGGGGAAAGGAGGAGGAGGAGTAGAGTCTTGACTTGTTACCCCCGTGACCGCACAGGACACGCGGTCACCACTGAAAACACTGTTCTACAAGCTGAAGCCTTACCACCGGTGATGTCTACACAGGATGCAGAGCTGTAAGCACTTACTACAGCACGTAAATGGGCAGAGGGAAAAAGAGCCAACATTCATATGGACTCAAGATATGCTTTCAGCATTGCCCATGATTATGGTGTTATCTAAGACAGAGGATTCCTGATGGCTGCAGGAACACCTGTAAAAACTTGATTGATGACTTGCTTCTCACAACCCAAGTGACTATTATGAGTAAAAGCACACGACAAACTGAACTCAAAGGAAGCTTAAGGCAATCATCTAGCCAATTCAGCTGCCAAAAAGACAGCTGGTGGTCCACGGGAAGTGGACAGCAGGGTGGTAGAAGAAGGCCACCCCGTGCTTACCTTACAGACTTTCCCAGTGGACAGAGTTTATCTAAAAGAACTACAGGAAACAGCAAGTCCGGATAAGAAGGAAAGCTGGAAACGGAGAGGAACAACTCTCAGAAATGGACTATTCGAGTGCAACAAGAAGCCTTGTCTACCCAGGAGTATGTACCCAACCGTGGTGCAATGGGCACATGGAGCTGCCCACTTGACAAAGACTTTTACGAACTCTCTTATCAACAAGTGTTGCACCAAGAGTTACTCCACTGACCGACAGCTTCTGCAGATCATACATTATCTGCACTAAATGTAACCCAGGCTGCACAGAAGAAGCACAGAAGAAGCACCTGGCAAAACCCCTATACCCCATTCCAGAGGATGCAAATTGATCATTCTCAAGTGCCAAGAAGTGGCAGATTCGAATACGCCCTAGTGGAAGTGGTCATGACTGCCAGGACCACAGCTAAGAAATTACTGAGTGAGATAGTATGTAGATTTGGGGTCCCAGAGGTAATATTGAGAGATCAGGGACCAGCCCTAACAACAACCCTTACAAAAGAGATTTGGGCAGCACTGGGGGTTCAGTTGGCACTACACATCCCATACCACCCTCAAAGTAGCGGGAAGGTAGAAAGGATGAATGGGACACTAAAAACAGGATGTTAAAGATGGCCCAAGAGACTAACTAACTTGAGTTGGCCAGACAGTTAGCCCATTGCCCTGTTCAGTGTCAGACACACCCCCAGGGGAAACATGCCCTATCCCCTTATGAAATTTTGTTTGGTTCAGCTCCCAGACTTGGTTGTTGCTTTCCACAACAGTTACAGTCTGATGTGTTGACTAATTATGTAACCACATTATCACGAGAATTAACCTGAATGCATGTCCAGGTGTTTTCTTCCATTCCAGATCCTGAATTAGATACAGGAACACACCAACTACTGTCTGGAGATCCTTGAGCCAAGTTATGATGGTCCATTCCAAGTTTTGCTGACCACAGCCACCTCAGTCAAGTTGGCCAGGAAGAACACCTGAATGCACGCTTATCACTGCAGGAGAGCGTGTTTTCGGGTGCTGCATATCCTTTTTCTGTTTGATCTAGGGGGGAGGGGCCCAGGAGGTGGCCATCACAAAAATGATAACATAATTACGTTTTGGTGTAACTCTTCAGGTACACATGTGACCACCTTTACCTTAGATTACTGTGACATAGTACCTTGTCCGTTTGACCCTTCATGGTGATGCCATTGGTACAGTGATATCCCTGACGGTAAGGACATATATGTATGCCACACAGACAGTTACTGGGGACAGAGTTGTGGTTTCTGTGGGGGCCAGTGGGTTGGAACACAGGGCCAGACTGGGCGACCACAGAGTGCATTAGACAAAAAAGATGAAAATAGAAAGCCCCCATATCCTAACCAAAGATACCCCTGATACATGCACTGACCCAGCACACAGTCAGAGGAGGAAGCGAGCAGCTCTCTCCGGAAGCTTTGATTCTCATGTATACATACATGTCATAGGGGTTACAAGGGGGGTCCCTGATGAGTTTAAAGCCAGGGATCAGGTAAAAGCTGGTTTTGAGTCTTTGATCCCCATAACAACTGTCAGCAAGAATGTAGATTGAATTAACTACATGTCATGGTTATGCAATAGAGTTTGTCGATCAGCATACCTGTCTCCATGTGTTCATCTCTAGAGACCAGCTGACCCTCACCTGACTGCTTTTGTAAACTCCCCTCTAAGCATGGCCCCACCCCAGGCCATATCAGGGAACCCTATATTAACCTGTGCACTGCAAGCCAGCAGTGCTGATCAACCACTGTGTTTTAGCCTCTATGTGTACTTGCTGTGTTTCCTACATCTGATTCCTGTTACCGACTTTGGCCTGTTCCTGACCATCCCTGTTTGCCTGTGACCCTGATGTTCCAGCCAGCTCCCTCCTTCCTCTTCTCCTGTAGTCTACCGTGAGCGTGAGCTGTGAGACCCTGGGGGCCGCGACCTGGAGCCAGACTGCAGCGCAGTCCATCCTCACCACTAGAGGCTCTGGTGAACACCTGCTGGCTCTTAGACTCCGCGCCCTGGGGAATCTATGCTCTAGCTCCCAGTGGGATCTGTGTCAGTGGTCCAGTAGACCTGCTTCCTGAACCTCCCAAGGTACAATCCGCAGCAGTCACCCGTAGGGTCCACTACCTTGCAGTGCACTCCTGATCCCAACGGTGTGCATCTGTCACCCAGCCTCTAGGTGACCTGACACTATACATATTATAACCAACAGAGATTTGTAAATTACTCTAAAGATGCCCTCCAGGGAATTTCTGATCAGTTAGCCCCCACTTCCTACATGACATTCCAGGACCGGATGGCCTTAGACATGGTGTTATCTGGGAAAGGAGGTGTTTTGTAAAATCATAGGAAAAAACGGGAACCTGTTGTACATACATTCCTGATAATATTGGCCCAAATGGTAAGGTTACTTTAGCTATAAAGAAATTAGAAGATCTGTCACTAGAGTTGAAGAAGAACTCAGGTATCACAGACCCATGGGATCAATATTTTAGCTGGATGAGTGGGTGGCAGAAGGTGTTCGCCCAGATACGGGTAACGGTATTAATAATCCTGGATCTTTTAGCCCTGATTATATGCTGTATTCTACCTTTTGTAAAAAAGTTAATGAGCAAGGCTGTAGACAATAGCACACCTACATTTCTCCACCAAGAAGAAGAGGACCTCCTTATGATGGAAGATGACAAACCCTTCACTCCCCTACAGTCACTCCCTGTCCATAATCTCACAATCCTATAGGATTATAGGGATAGATAGCGCCTGACTGCACCTCTCCAGCTGTATCGAGGAGTGAAGTGAACAGTTACTGCCCAATTCTATATACAGTCTAAAAGAGTTGCTGAGGAGAAGGGCCAGGCCAAAAAGTAGGACCTTTAGTATTAGGGACAGAAAAGAGAAAATAGTCATTTTAGGGGGGATTGTGAAGGAATGTGATGTAAATAATAATAATAGTAATCTGAAAATGTCTATTTTCTTATGTGTATACATATTTTTCTCCTTACTCATTATATAAGTATACAGATTTGCTCTGTTCCTATATTTTCTCAAGATGGCGTGTACCCCCTACCTCCCACACATCAAAAGAACGCGGAACTGGAGATAAAACCAAAGAGAGCCAAACCTCGTTATGAAAATTCTCCATCTTCTTTTATCTTCTTAACCAATGAGATGTACCTATTAGACTGACATAGCAATGACGTATTTGTGTGTATAAAACATTAACACCGCCTTGAATAAATTAGAAGTGTAACAGTAACGAAACTGAGCGTGTCTCAGTGTGTTTACTTTTATATGCATGCATATCACCACTTTCAAAATTAGAGACAGCAGCAGATAACCTTGGGCTCGATTGGAGCTCTTAATCATTTCCATAACAATGTTTTGCTTGGGGATCAAACACTTATTTTACTCACTGAACTGCAACTCAATCTATAACATTTTTATCATGTTTTTTTCTGGATTCTTGGTTGATATTCTGTCTCTATCATTTAAAATACACCTATGAGACAAAGAAATGAAGGGTCTATAATTTTTAAGTGGGCAAACTTACAAAATTTGCATGGGATCAAATAATTATTTTCTCCACTGTATATATAATACACGCATTTGTTGTGAATATTTACTCAGTATCCACATGGAGTTCATGGACTCCAGACCATGGCTGACTTGGGTTCTTAGCTTGCTTGTTACATTAATGGTTTTTCTTGCTTTTCTAAGCCAGCTGCAAAAAGGTAGATGTGAATGTTATGTTACCTGCGTGATGATGCAAAGGAGAAATGAGCAGCGGCACTAGGAGAGAAATTTCGAGGGCTGTCCATAGGGCTTCCCCCTAAATGTAAAAAAAAGGCAAAGAGGGTTAAAGTAAATAAATGAAGGCCTCATGCACACAGGTTTATGAAAATAAGCTGCATTTTTCTGCCAGAATTTGGCAGAAGAAAACGCCTCCAACGCTACAATATGTATGCGTGTTTATGCTTGTATGGTGTTTGAGTGTGAAGGCATTCTACTGGCCAGAATGTTCATTTATCCTGGCCATTGGAATACATTTACACGCATATGCACATGTTTTTGAGCGTTTACATGCATATGCGCATTTTTTTCTGCTCAAAACCTCCTCACAGAACGCACCTTTGGTGTATTCTTTTTGGCCTGTACACTCTCCTATTCAAATACACCTGTAATTGCCTATGTGTGCATATAAGTGGTGTTTTTTTTAGCTCTACGTGCATGAGGCCTAACAGTGAAAAAAGAAAGACTGTTGCAGTATTTACAATGGCCACCAGTGTCGTGACAAGGTCCTCTGCCACCCATGGTCCTCAACACCCTTAATTCAGTGTTACAAATCTAAAATGATAAACAAAAATCTAGAGGAAGGAAATGCGGAGTAAATAAATATATTAAGGGTTAACCCACCCACCCACTTACCCCCTTTTCCCCCCAACTCTTTAGTTCACTGCTACAAAAACTAACACAAATCCAAAACAATTAAAATGTTACTAAACCCAGGACCCTGCATTCACTATATCTTGTCTCCCACAGTACACAGAACATGGAGATGCAATTATTTTAGTAAATATAAACTGCTAAATACCTTTTCTCATCAGCAGTATATGGAAGTTATGTGACTTCTATCAGTGTCTGGTTAAAGCTTGTAGGAGGAGTTTTCATTCTCCCCTGATAGTCCTATGAGGTTGCAGGACCCCTGACCCTCTGTCTGGACACTGCTGATTGGCCCTGTGATGATCACATTCACCCTCCCAAAAAAAAAAAAACCTCTCTAGCAATACACACCAAACTGAGCATGTGCAGAGTGCCCCCAAGGCTCTGTTCTATCAGCAGATAGATGGGGGAGGATCAGAGAAGACATGATCAAACAGCCTTTTTACACAATGTACGGGATTAACCACTTAGGTTCCACTGTGAGTATAACAAGCATGCTTTACTGCAGATACAGACTTTTACTGTTGTGGGTTTAGTAACACTTACAAAAAAAAAAAAACTAAGGGAAGGGAATAAGGAGTAAAAAATAATAGGGGTTATCTCAAATTTGTTCTACAATTTGTAGGGTTAAAAACTAATTGGGGTTAACCACAACATTTATTCTACAAGTTGTTCCTCTTACAGAGACACAATAATCATGTTTCTGGCACAAAGCATTTTTTGTCACTTCAGGTTGGGTTCACACTATTGGGAATTGGATGCGGGTTTCCCTGCATTGAATTCGCATAGCAGGAGATTGTGACCAGCTCTCTATGGAGCCGATTCACACATCTCCGAAGAGGCTTAAGTGCGAATTGCACAGGTGTCCTGTGCGTCTTCTGGTCCACTTCAGGTCCAAATTCAGTCCAAAATATGGGCTGAAATCGGACCTGAAACAGTAAATGGAGACGCACCGGACCCCTGCTGTGAGCCGCTGTGATTTCTAGTGTGAACCCAGCCTCAAACACAAAACTCGACCAAAATAGGACTATAACTAAAACAATTCACATGATTAAAATACGACTAAAACTAAAATGGCATTTTAGTCAAAAGACTATGACTAAAACTAAAACGAAATTTGAAGTCAAAATTAACACTGGTTGCAATAAGGCAACACTGCAAAACGTCCTGAAAAATCAGACATGACACAAGATTTTTAACACAATGCACTATTTTGCGTTAAGATGTGTTGCAGCGCACTGCAACTTATGTGTGTTGCCTTATTGCATTGGGGTGACATTCAAAATAAATGGCCCTGCAAAGCATAAACACACGTAATATGTGTTGCCACTTTATTACGGCAACTCAAAGATATAAAAGGGCACTTACAAAAATGAAAACATTTGATGAAGAACTTTTTTTGTGTAAAACAATCAAAAATATATATCCTTAAAAAATGTAAACATAATTCAGTTTAGTCATAGATGTATAATCTTCACTCCAAAATACTCCTTTGTCCCACTGTATTTCTTCTCTTTCCTTAATCTTAAAAAACAACACTTTTTTTTATTTATGGTCCACCCCGTCCCTGCCTCCATTCTCGCCTAGGTGAGAATGACATCAGTCACTACTGCAGCCTCTTGTGATATCCATAATAGATAGCCCAGGAAGCACTGGCTGAGGCATCACAACCCTAGAGGAAGAAGGACCTAGTGGCTTGTCATCAGGGTATGGCTGCAATAACCACCTAGCTCCCGATGACATTACAGAGGAACATGACGCCATGGGACCTAGTGTGCAGCAGCAGAGCAGTGCTAAATGCTGCATTTGATGAGTGGGTGAGTGTATTTATTACAGACAACCCAGCAAAAATTATAACATAGGATGAAAAAAAAAAATTAAGGCGGGAGGGGGTACAATTTCTCTAAATTTGGTCTGCACATCCAGAATGAAATGACCTCTGGTTGTTGAAAGGTTAAACAATGGTGATCTGTAGAAGCCATCATTATCAGGGAGGGTGCCGGGCTGTTTCTTATGCTGCAGTGGGCAGGAAAAGCGCCATAACTCACTGCTATATGTTTAATTGAGGGAGGTCACCTACTTTGTGAACAGCAAGCCTGTCTGATCAAAATCAGGAACACAGCTTGGTGTGACAGATGATGACCTTGCCGAACCCGGTTAGAGGCTTTTAATCTTGCTCAATAAATGTTTCAACCCTGTTTTTCTTTTTTTTTAGCACTCTATTCACTTTTGTAGCAAAGCTTAACCAAGGATTCTTGCTGTGTTACTGGGCCCTGTTCCGCTATACAAAGTGTTACTGACCCCTGTTCCACTAAACAAGGTCTTACTGGCCCCTGTTCCACTATACAAGGTCCTAATGGCCCCTGTCCCACTATTCAAGGTGTTTACTGGTGCCTGTTCCACTATACAAGGTCTTACCGGCCCCTGTTCCACTATACAAGCTCCTATTGACCCCTGTTCCACTATACAAGGTCCTACTGGCCCCTGTCCCACCATTCAAGGTGTTTACTGGCCCCTGTTCCACTATACAAGGTCCTACTGGCCCCTGTCCCACTATTCAAGGTGTTTACTGGCCCCTGTTCCACTATACAAGGTCTTACTGGTCCCTGTTCCACTATACAAGGTATTACTGGCCCCTGTTTCACTATACAAGGTCCTAATGGCCCCTGTCCCACTATTCAAGGTGTTTACTAGTGCCTGTTCCACTATACAAGGTCTTACCGGCCCCTGTTCCACTATACAAGCTCCTATTGACCCCTGTTCCACTATACAAGGTCCTACTGGCCCCTGTCCCACCATTCAAGGTGTTTACTGGCCCCTGTTCCACTATACAAGGTCCTACTGGCCCCTGTCCCACTATTCAAGGTGTTTACTGGCCCCTGTTCCACTATACAAGGTCTTACTGGTCCCTGTTCCACTATACAAGGTATTACTGGCCCCTGTTCCACTAAACAAGGTCTTACCTGCCCCTGTTTCACTATACAAGCTTCTACTGACCCCTGTTCCACTATACAAGGTTCTTACTGGCCCATGTTCCACTATACAAAGTCCTACTGGCCCCTGTCCCACTATTCAAGGTGTTTACTGGTGCCTGTTCCACTATACAAAGTCTTACCGGCCCCTGTTCCACTATACAAGCTTCTATTGACCCCTGTTCCACTATACAAGGTCCTACTGGCACCTGCCCCACTATTCAAGGTGTTTACTGGCCCCTTTCCTATTTTAGCATGACTGTGATTCTGAACGCTACCAGCTCCATAAAGACATGGCTTGATGAGTTTAGTGTGGAGGAACTCAGTTTGACCTCAACCCTACTGAACACCATTGGGATGAACTGAAATGCTGATCGTGAGCCAGGTCTTCTGCTTCATTATTAGTACTTGACCTCACAAATGCCTAATTGGCCGAATGTGGACAAATTCTCACAGACACTCCCCAAATATTGTAGAAAGCCTTCCCAGAAGAATGGAAGCTCTTACAGCCAACTCCATAATAATACCCATGGTTTTGGAACAACATGTTCAACCAGCTCATATGTGTTATGGTCAGATGTCCACAAACCTTTTGGTCATATGGTGGATTTGTTGCAAGGCAGAGGGGCAGAGTTTGGTGCTGTTTTTACACACAGTTAAGAAATTGGAGATTACACTATTTCAATAAAGCACTACGCACAACTATATTTTAGAGGAAAGCTGTCATTAAAAGGTTGCCATTGATGACCACCTTCTAAAAATGCACATTGTCTGCCTATCAATCTGGTTATATTCATTGACCTGAAACAAGTATGCGGATAAGAGTAGAACCAGAACTACTTTTCTGCATACTTGTCCCAGTACTGAAACCAGCTTGACAGCCAGGTTACTAGCACGTTCAGAAATACACCAACCAGAGCAAGTATGCAGTTCAGGAAAGTCAGAGAAAGGCAGAATTCCTGGTCTGCATGTTTGTAAGGTATTGAAGAAAGAGGGTCAGCATGAAAGCCAAGCAACTAGCATTTTTAGAAGGAGAGGTCAGCAATGGCAGCCTCCATGCTTCTGTCGTAACAAGTTTCCTTTACACCTTGTGTATATGGGTGCAGGTAATAAAGTAACTGCTCCATGTGGGTGATGGTGCAGCTGTTTCAGTTCATGATGGATCAGGGTACTCATGGGTCCATCTCCTCAATCCGACTTTCAACTTTACATTAGCTTTCCTGATTTGTCTACTTTTTCTGGCTTAGCCTCTATATCAGCATAACAGCCAGGTAAAGAGTTATTTTTTTTAAAAGGAAGTCAACAATTTTAACTATTAAGCTCTGATACCAAGTTTACTTTACTAATAGTATAGGTAGCAATTTCATAAGGTCAGTTTTAAGACACAGTTGGTGTTTTTGGGATGACTTCCGTAAGGAAACGATACTGTGTCCTAGATATGCATTATAAAGCAAAATTTTTAGTTTTGTCTGGAGTGTACCTTTTAAAGCTGAACTTAATTAGCTATTTTTTTTCCCTTCCCTCATTCCTACTTTTCCCCCCTCATCAACATATAAAATAATACAATTTAAATATTTATAATATAATAATACAATTTTTAAACAAAACTTTCCTTTTTTTATCTCATACCTAACTTAAACCCAGCGACGTCATCACTAGGTCTCTGTGCTTTCCTACACAATGCAGGCAGATAATGGCTGCTGGGAGGGGCCGGGAGGGTGCTGTTCATAGCTTCCTAAAAGCATCCTGCATCAGTACTCCACTCTGATGGAAGCAGTAGGCTGGCTCTTGGGAGTGGTTATGCAAATATCATAATGCCTTGATGGGTGGATGTCAGTATTTGCATGCAGAGTAACACTCACATGGGATGCTGAACCTCCATTATTTAAAGGGAAATTCAACTAATGAAAGGGGCTGACCAGGGACGGTCAAGCTGGGGAGGAAAGAACTAGCTGATGATAAACATTCTTAACCCAGGAAATGAAGCAGGCTTAATCTGACTTGCTGCAGCTTCTAATGCACACACTGTGAGTGTTCAGCGATATTAGAGTAAGCGATTTCAGTACAGGAGAGGGGCCTATACAACTGTGCAGGACTGAAGGGAACAATATGAAAAGCAAAGTGACCACGCAGTGTGATTCTCCCTATAACTATACTAAGCAGCTGAAAACTGATGAAGCCCCGTCTTGTGGGCAAAATGCGTAAGGTGGAGACAGGCGCATGACATCATCACGCTACCTGGAAGCTGCTGTGTGAGTTAGTGTGGAGGATATACCCAAACTTGCACCTGGTTGCTGCACGATCGCTATATTCCACTTTTTTATGTGAGTATAATGCCCTGTACACACGGGTGGACTTTTCGGCAACAAAGGTCCGACAGTCTTTCCGACGGACTTTCGAACAACCTCACTTGCCTACACACGATCACATCAAAGTCCGACGGATTCGTACGTGATGACGTACGACCGGACTAAAATAAGGAAGTTCATAGCCAGCAGCCAATAGTTGCCCTAGTGTCGGTTTTCACCTGTCGGACTAGCATACAGACGAGCGGATTTTTCAATAGGAACTGGGTCCGGCGGAGTTCCGACGTAAAGATTTGAAACATGTTCCAAATCTAAAGTCCGTCAGATTTTCGACAGAAACAGTCCGCTGAAGGTCCGATGAAGCCCACACACGGTGGGATTGTCCGACGGATTCGGTCCGTCGGACCAGTCCGGTCGAAAAGTCCGCTCGTGTGTACAGGGCATAACACTGCTGTATATTTTAATAAAGCATTATACAGAGAGGACTCGGAGTGTTTATTTTTGTCTCTGACAGAAGAGGACTGCATTATTGACTTAAGGAGGGAAACATCTTGCTGCTGTGGTGGGGAACCCCTGAAATAACAGAAAGGTGTTATACTCTGGCGCAATTAAGACCTTTTATAACATGGAAGTCTTAAGAGGGGTGAGCACATTTGTTTGTCTGCATGGCGACACGTGGTGCATCTAACAGGAGTATCGAAGGGTGTCACGGGCACTTAAATGTGTATTAATGCAAGATATTGTGAAGAATCACTATTACGGTATTTTTTTTTATTATTATTATTATTCATCCACTGTTTATGGACTTATTATGGCATGATTTCATGCTTTGGGTAGTCTCACTTATAGCGCTGCACTGAATAAGACTGAAGGGAAGGCTACAGTCTCTCTTTAATTGCCCTGTGTTTCCAAAGAGCTTACCTATGTGCCCCGGCAGAGGAGAATGTGGCCGGGGGAGCGTCGGAGAGCTGCTGCTGGTCAGGATCAGGCTCTTCCTGTTGCTGCTTCTGCAACTGCAAGACACAAAGACAAGAGCCAGATATAAATATGCATGTCATCTAGGGGAACAGGTACACTTTATTTTGTACAGGAAGAGAGACCGCATCTGATGGAAGACACTGCCTGGAGATCAGTGCAGACAGTGAGTCTGGAATCCAAGACGAGACGGCTCAGCTGGCAGTTAAGAGAGGCAGCGTGACACCTCTAGGGAGAGGCTGTACATGTACAGACACACACATATGTGCTACACGGAACATACAACCCCAGACAGACGCTCCTGAATAATAGATGATGTATGTGCTGCCTACCTACTCTATTACGCCTGACATACTTTCTTTTAATAGAGTGTCAGCTCTGAAGAACAGGATCTGATAAGCCCTATCGCTTGACGCCAGCCTATTGTCATTTTTTAATTCTGTTTTGGGTTCACATTTGTCTCTTTTATATAGCAATTTACAAATCTTTTACATTCCTGCATTCAGTGCATGATATCCCATTCATTTCCATGTGGCTAGTTCACACCTATGCATGGCAGACTGGTTAAGTGTATATTTAAATTATAAGGCATGTTAATTATCAAGCAATGACACTAAAATGAATGATAACTGCACAAAAATCCATGTATCATTCTGTTGTATGCGTATTTAAAGGGTAACTCCAATTTTGTGGGACAAAATAGCAAATAAAAAAATAATAATATAGTGTATACAATTTCTACAGAACTCATATTGTAATTCAGGGGTCTCCACATGTTCTAAACAAAGGACCAGTTTACTGTCCTTCAGACGTTGAGGGGGCCGGACTGTGGCCAGCAGAAGTAGAAAATCCCTTGGCGTCAATGAGAGTAAACAATGCCCCATCATTGGTGTCAGCGGGAGGAATAGTGGCCCATCATTGGTGTCACTGGTAGGAATTAGTGCTCTTTTGTTGGGGTCAGTGACAGGAATCATGCCCCAATGTTGGTGTAGAAGGAATAGTTCCTTCTATCAGTGAGAGGACTAGTGCCCCATGGGCTGGAAAAAAAGGCAAGCAAAGGGCCACATCCGGCCCCAGGGCCGCACTTTGGAAACCACTGTTGTAATTTAATCAGCAATAGCTCACAAAAATGACATTCCCCTAGAATGATTTCTTGCGTATGTGTGCTTGTACCCGGTCTTTGGGTGCAGCCTCTGCACTAGTGGAAAAGAACCCTGGTCATCATCATTATTGGTGTAATTAACATTATCAATCAATGCCCCATTCAGAGGTTGCGCTACATATATAAAGAACATCTACCCATAGAGGTGTCTGTGAATCCCCTCTTAATGTCCACATGGCGTGGCACAAAATGCGCACATATTACCTACTAAACAGCTATGTATTTCTCTTACTTGCCCTATGGAACAACTCCGACCTTCTGGCCTTCCCATTCTTAAGCGGTGGCAAATTAAAATTGTCTCTGTTCACATTTTCTCAGAAGTTACTGGGGAAATACCTTGGATATGCTTCTGGGATATCCTAACCCGGTTGAAAATGCAATTTCCACTTTATACAATTTCTTCAGACAGCCGCTGGCCTACTCCTCTTCAGAGGATGGTCTTAACAAACAGACCAAATTTTGGGTTGATGCTTTTTTAAAATGAATTGCATTTGTCCTGGGGCATGAATAAAGCCACAAAGTATCACAAAATGATGCCTCGGCTTTTTCATCATTCTTGTATATCTCCGCATCGCTCCTACCTTATGGGCCAAATCTCCTCCTCTTGCTACTTGAAATGTGGGCAACTAGATGTGGACTTGTTCCATACTTTTTGGGTGTGCCCCAGGTATAAATGTTTTTGGAACTCAACAGTGCTTTATGCTACCACACACTTAGTAAATTACCTACCTCTAACCCCCGGAGTGGGTGCTTTTAGGTCTACTCAATTACCCGATCAATTAAATCTCAAGGGGTTGCAAGCAACTCCTTATTATCATAAATCTTGTAGCGCGAAAAATTATTGTACATAAGTGGACCTACCCAGACCCCCCCCCCCCCCCCACTGTCTATATATTTAGAGATAATTTATCCTAAATCTTTTGTATGGAATGGGTGGAGGCTTCTTTGCAAAAAGGAATTATGGGTTCGAAATTTCTTTGATGTTTGGAAGTTTTCATCCAAACTTTGCCCACAGAAACCCAACAATCAATAGTGTAATGCTTCCAATATACTCAATGGTATCAGCTCAGACGCTTAACTAATGATCCTCCAATTGACATTCTACCTCCCATTTAAATTGAATCACACTTACTGTATTACTCTAATAACAGAGGCCTCCTCCCCTTCCTTTTGCCCACTACCTACTAGCCCAATTGTCATCCAATCAAGTGTCTCCAAATGTTCATCTTCAGACCCAGCATTGTTAGCTTGCCCTCAACCTGTACTAACACACTTTACATCTCTGTGCTTCTCCATGCAATGCAAACAGATATTGGCTGAAGGGGGGGGGGGGGAACAAGCAGGGAGCTGTACATGGCTTCCTTAAAACATCAGAGCACCCTGCCTCAGTACTCCTCTGAAGAGCCATGTTTTTAACTATGCCCTGTCAATACAAGTCCTCCCCGCAGACTTAGTTGGGTCCATACACAATATAATGAATGCATGTGATGTGCACAACAGATCTAGGCTTGTGACTTTTTTTTTCTTCAAAGCATGCAGATATTTTCTAAGATATGAATGGGTAAGTTTTATCTAGAAACAAGGGGAGAAAAAACTTCCAGAGAACATGCACTGCGTCATTTTGTCAGTCGATAAGAATTTGGAGATGGTTCCTGGCCGTGCACAGAAAAGAGCATTAAGAGGTAGATTTCACAGTCTGTTATTCCTTGTCAGGGATCTAACCAGTCATAGAAAAACATAAATGTACTGATAGATAATCTTAAAAGTGTGCCTGATCCAGAAAAGGCAAGGTTACAGTATGCATGGACAAGGAGCAGTATGTGCAAGAGAGGAATCCAAACTGTATGTGCAGGATAGGAGTGTAAGGGTCCTACTGATCAGAATGTGTAGAAGAGGACTGTGGAGGGTGTGACAGAGAGCAGTATGTGCAGGAGAGGTGTGTGGAGGATATGACAGTGGACAGTATATGCAGGGGGGGGGGGTGGAATGACAGAGGGAAGTATATGCAGGAGGAGTGTGGCCAGGAAAGGAGTGTGGAGGGTATAACAGAGGGCACTATGGCCAGGAGAGGAGTGTAGAGGGTATGACAGTGGGCAGTATGTACAGGAAAGGAGTGTGGAGAGCATGACAGAGGACAGTGTATGCAGGGGAGGAATGTGGAGGGTATGACAGTGGGCAGTATGTACAGGTGAGGAGTGTAGAGGGTAGGACAGTGGGGAGTATGTACAGGAGAGGAGTGTGGAGGGTATGACAAAGGGCAGTATATGCAGGAGAGGAGTGTGGATGGTATGACAGAGGGAAGTATATGCAGGAGGAGTGTGGAGGGTATGACAGTGGGCACTATGTATAGGAGAGGAGTGTGGAGGGTATGACAGAGGGCACCATGGCCAGGAGAGGAGTGTGGAGGGTATGACAGTGGGTACTATGTACAGGAGAGGAGTGTGGAGAGTATGACAGTGGGCAGTGTATGCAGGAGAGGAATGTGAAGGGTATGACAGTGAGCAGTATATGCAAGAGAGTGGAGTGTGGAGGGTATGACAGTGGGCAGTATGTACAGGAGAGGCGTGTCAAGGGTGTGACAGTGAGGAATATGTACAGGAGAGGAGTGTGGTGGGTATGACACTGGGCATTGTGTACAGAAGAGGCGTGTGGAGGGTATGACAGTGGGAACTATGTACAGTAGAGGAGTGTGGAGGGTATGACAGTGGGCACTATGTACAGGAGAAGAGTGTGGAATGTATGACAGTGGGCAGTATGTACAGGAGAGGAGTGTGGAGGGTATGACAGTGGGCAGTATGTACAGGAGAGGAGTGTAGGACAGTGGGTAGTATATGTTCAAACCTACATTGATGTCTGAAACATAGCTCACTACCTACAATAAATCAGTGACAACACAGTTTGGTTTAATGCGTGAATTGCACAGAATGAGCCCCTACCCTGCAGGAATTACTCCGGAAAGGTGGCAGGATGGGTAATGAATCCCTTTAGGCAATGCATGTTTTTTGGCTGCAATGAAAGGGCACTAGATATCACAGCAATCGGAGGCGCTAAGGGTCTCTCATCATAAATATAGCATGTGGAAAGAAGGACCTATGGACCACCAAGAGCAGCAACTGCGACACCTATTCCTGGACCACCAATATATGGCACACTGACGTTTTATTGGATCACTTGGATCATGAAAAAAAAATGCTAATGTAAGGCTCATGCCCTCCCCAGCATCTAGGGTTAATAAAAGCAGACCTTGAATGAGATATTCCATTCCAGCAACCCCCTACCGCAATCCTCCAGCACTGCTTATAACTTTATATCTCTGAGTTGGCTGAGCTTGGATTTGCACCGGTGCTAGCCTGCAGCAGAGACTTTTAATAGGCTGACTTTGCATTAGCTCATAGATGAACAGACAATTTTTGGTAGATGCTGAAATTTTAGGTTTGGGTAGATGCTTGAGTTTTTAACCCCCTGAGAAATTCGTCCATGTCTTGGGGACTCTATTAGTGAGATCCCTGTGAGTTGTTTTTGCATCTGCATAGATGCTGTGGCCATTGCAATGGGGTTCCCACTCCAGGTATGTTTGCATTCCTATATTTTTCCCACTCCATCTACTAGCGTTTGGTTCTGCGGGCTTAAAGTGATATCGAAATTGTAAATTCTTCAACATTTGCTCTCCTCAACACTTTAATAAATATCCAATTTCTCTTCTGATCGATCTCGTCCAACCCAAATAATCGATCTAAAGTCGACAACCCATTAGGTCAATATGGCACACTCATGGAAGTTGATTTCAATGGATAGATAACATATAACCGTTACATATGATTGTAAAGCCATCAATCACATCCCTGTTTCCACCATGTAATCTCATAAATCTGGTCTAAAGAAATATGATTGTATTCATGAACAAAGTATCTCAATACCTTTCCACCCTGGCTGATCCACTCCGTTGCATTGAAATTGAGTCTAAATTGATTGTAAGGGAAGTTATGGTTATTCGTTTTTTTGCCCAAATTTGATCATTTTGATCAAATAACATAAAAAAAAAAAAAAAAAAAAAAAAAAGCAAAAAAAATAGTATATGGCCACCATTAAAGGGCTGGTCCATACAAAATCAGCTGAAGGTGGATCCTGGTTGGCTAAGCCTTTCCCCAGCTTCTATTGTCTTGGATTCTCCAGCTGCAAGATCTCCCTGCCATAATTACTCTCTCATGTTCCTGCACACCTGGGAGTTTTATGTGTTCCTGCCCACCTTTGTGTGTACCAGCTCCTCTTGTTTCATTCTCCATAATATAAAATAAATAAAAATTCAGCACCAAGATCTCACCAATTGTGAAGTTTCTAGGTGGTTTAACTTTTCAACATCCACAAAAACATTAATATCATTTATAGCTGCACTGACTCTTTAATCCATGTTTCCACTTGATTTTGGATGCAAATTTTTAAATGAAAACTAACTTTTCGGGTCTGGAGAAGTAAAAAGAGCCTGATTTCTGGGTGCTCCAGACAAAAAAACTAGCCATTACACACAAAGCATTTCCATCCAGCATCAAACCTCTACTTGAGTACAAAAACTTGGGTACGCCTAGCTTAGACGGGAATCTCAGCATTCACTCTGAGTGTTGAAGTTCCCATCCAAAAAAAAGATCAGCCTGTTTATGTTAAAGCCTGTTTATACCTGGTGTTGGAGGCTTCTGCATAGCAACCAGTCCAATAACGAGCAATTATTTTTTAGAGCAGGTTAGCTGATGTTTCATAGCTTACTTTGGCAAATAACCTCTCTTCCATTTGCTCCAATTTTCCATGCTAATTATGCCGACCGAATTAAAAAAAAACCCAAGATGCCTCCTGCTCTGTGGTGCCCTAGGCGTCTGTCTCATCAGCATACATTATATATACAGGGCTGAATTCATTGTGTTCGACTCTGGAAGCTAGAATCCCATTTTCCAAGACACAGAACCTGTTCTTTAGTAAAGCCATCAGATGGGGCATTGTTCTCGGGGAGACGTCTGATGGAGAAATTTTATATTCACTACTCAGAGAAAATAGGGAAAGGTTGGTTACTTCAGCAAGTTAGAAAAACCATTGTTAGTAGTAATGATACTTTTGGCCTCTTAAGGAATTGTTTTTTTTCCCAAGGTGAACCCATAAACAATGTGTTCCTCGTGTGAACATTGTATTGGGGACAATTAATTTCAGATATATATTAGGTCATCTTTCCATTGCAGACAGGCATACTTTAGCTACTCAAGGGCAAGAGGTGGCATGGATGGATGGATTCAGCTATGTCTAGCTAATTAGGCAAGTCTCCTGTCTACAGGCCCCAAATAAGAATGTCAGCCAACCTATTTCAGGAGAAAGTATTGATCAGGTTAGAGAACGTGTCCTTAGCTCTAGTCTACCTCCCGTTGATAAGTGGTACTGACAGCATTTACCAGCGTCACTCTCCTTTCCAATGACTTAACAGGATTGCTCAGCCAAGCCGACTGTCCCTGTTTAGGAGTGCATAACCTGTGTTCCCCATCACACATGCCCATGTAGGTCTATCTGCATGCTCTTGTAGGTCTATCTTGATGCCCTCATCACACATGCCCTCATAGGTCTATCTTCATGCCCTCATCACAAATGCCTTCGTAGGTCTATCTTCATGCCCTCATCACACATGCCCTCATAGGTTTCTTCATGCCCTCATCACGCATGCCCTAATAGGTCTATCTTCATGCCCTCATCATACATGCCCACATAGGTATCTTCATGCCCTCATCACACATGCCTTCATAGGTCTATCTCTATGCCCTCATTACACATGCCCTTGTAGGTCATTCTTCATGCCCTCATCACACATGCCCTTGCAGGTTCTCTTTTTATTTATGCCTTCACAGGCTCTTGAATAATCAATTTGCCCAACGGTGGAAATGTTGATGATCATCTTACTAAACGGGGAACTGTATTTTATTTGCCCTGGAGAAGCCAAGGTAAACAGATGAAGTAAATAGGCCAAGCTATAGATAGACAATATAGATAACTAGACTGGTGAATAGAAAAGGAATATGTGGCGCTGGAATAGATAGATAGATAGATAGATAGATAGATAGATAGATAGATAGATAGATAGATAGATAGATAGATAGATAGATAGATAGATAGATAGATAGATAGAGCAAAGATCATACAGCAATGTCATCACACACCTGCTCACAGACAACATCCGCTGCAGCTACATAAAACTAAATCCCCATATTTGGGAGGTACACATAGCAGACCTTAATCTTAAACTAAAATCCCATCTTGCCTGCCCTTCTCTACAAGCAGCAATGTTACCTCTTGGTGCGCCTGAACATGGCTGGAGTGGGTAGGTGACCTCGGCCAGGTGTGCAGGGGGCTGTCAGTGATGAAGTGGTTGTCAGAAGGTGATCAGAAAAACTCCAGGAAAGACATGGTCATTAGCGGAGACTGGAAAGGAACCGGTTGGGTGTTGAGGAAAGGACGATGACAGGACAAAAATAGAGGAACCACAGCAGAGGTGAGATGGGAAGATAGTGTAGAAGGTTAGAGAGCAAGACAATAGAGGAGGTACAGAAGAGAGCGACCGAGGGACAAAAATGGACAGAGAGAGAGAGATAGATGGACAAAGAAAATGGGACAGGAGAAGAAGCTGGGCACAGCTGTGATGTATAGGTAGACAGCGGAGAAGGTGACAGGAAATGAGCAATGGAGAGAGGGAGGGCAGCTGGAAGAGGGATTGGTAAAAAGACAGAGGGAGGAAAGGAGGGGAAGACAAAGGCAGAGCTTGGGAGACAGTAGAGGGAGAGATGCTGGAGATCCAGGGGGAGAGGAGACAGGGAAGGATGACAAGGATATTATGAGGGGAAAGGAAGCAGCAAAAAGAACTGCAGACAGGAGGGGGCGAGCAGACAGAGATTGAACCAGTGAGAGACTGCAGCTGTGTCCTTTACTGCTCAGCATGAGTGTGCATCTGCCTGTGTGCGACACGTCAACTACACGTGTGTGGATGACGATAACTGGCTTTGTCATGCCTGTAAGTTAGCACGCCTCTATAGGTGTGTAGAAGTGTGTCACTGCACATGTACATTAAGATGCCCAGAAAGCATTAGGTAACTGTCATCCAATCATGCCGGTTTTGGCAGAATCAGGTGATAATCAGGCGGCCTACGGGTACTGTCAGCAGACAACCGCAGGAAAAAGATCCTGGGGATAGCAGATTATGGCAAATATCTCCAAATCCATCTCTACACATGACACACCGTATTCACACAGTGCTATATCCACCTGTGTTCATGAAAAACTACGAACCCTTTCCATCTTGACATAAGCATGTACACCCATATCCATCTTCATAAGCTTTGTATGCCACATCTGCTGTAGAAATAAGGTATGCACACCTTTATATCCATCTCTAGACAAAGTAAGCTCCTTACCCCGAAATCCACCTCTAGACACTGGAAGTTTTGTACCCCATTTCCACCTTCTAGATATAATAGGCTTTCTATCCTTTATTCGCCTCTAGCTCAGAAAAGTCCCATATTCATCTTTATACACAGAAAGGTCTGTATTTCCCATATGCATCTCTCTGCTTCATAAGCTTTCAGTACACCATATCCACTTTCGACATGATAAGCTCTGTACAGCCATATATATTTCTAAACACAATATAAGCTCCTTATCCTAATATCTAGATACTCTTTTCCCTCATTTCTATCTCTAGATGTGATGAGCTCTGTACCCCATATCCACAGCTAGACATGATTAGCTCTACATCCTATAACCACCTTTACACATGATAAGCTCTGCATCCTATATCCATCTCCAGATATGATAGGTTCTGTAACCTATATCCACTTCTAGATATGATAAACTCTGTACCCTATATTCATCTCCATATATGATAGGTTCTGTAACCTATATCAACTTCTAGATATGATAAGCTCTGTACCCTATATCCATCTGCAGATATAATAAGCTCTGTACCCTATATCCACCTCTAGATATGACGATGAGCTCTGCATCCTATATCCATCTCCAGATATGATAAACTCTGTACCCTATATCCACTTCTAGATATGATAAGCTCTGTACCCTATATCCACCTCTAGATATAATAAGCTCTTCATCCTATATCCACCTCTAGCTATGATAAGCTCTGCATCCTATATCCACTTCTAGATATGATAGTTTCTGTACCCTATATCCACCTCTAGCTATGATAAGCTCTGCACCCTATATCCATCTCCAGATATGATAAGCTCTGCACCTTATATCCACCTCTAGACATGATAAGACATACTATTGACATTATAGGCTCTGCATGCTTATATATAATATATATAAGCATATATATATATATATATATATATATATATATATATCTCTAGAAACAATAAATTCCAAATGCTCATATCCACCTCTAGACCTAGTTAGTAATCTCTGTACCCCATACCCACCTCTAGACATATGGTCTGTAGTTCATATACAGTATGCTGTTAGACATTATAGGCTCTGCACCTTCATATCCATTTCTAGACACACTAAGCTCTCTATTCCTATATCTATTGTATCTCTAGACATGATAAGTTATGTACCCTATATCCACCTGTAGACATGACGATCTCTGTATTTTATATATACACTAGACATTATAAGCTTTGCATGATCATAGCCATCTCTAGACACAATAAGCCCAAATCCACACATCCTCTACCCTGTATTCTGATATCCCATATACACCTTAAGATCTGTACCCCATAGATATCATAAATTCGGTATTCCCATAGACAAGATATGTTTTGTACCCTATACTCCATCTATTCCGGATAGTATAAGCTCTGAATTCCATATCCATATTCAAACACAATGAGCTCCAAATCCTCTTATTTACCTCTAGATGTGATAATCGCTGTACCCTATATATATCTCTAGACATGATCAGCTCTGTATGAACAAAGAGTATATGAACCAATTAACTTTGCTTAATTCAATACTAGTAGCAACAGGTGAAGATAGACTACCAACAACACCTGTATTAGTATTGAGCTAATTGCAAACACCCAATGACTCTGGGACATGCAGATGGGTGTGTTCCTCTGAATTAAACAAGCATATCAAAAAAACAAGGGAAGGGAACGGGATTGGATACCAATTCCACCCAAAAAAGAATTCTTCAATAAGGAACAAGCAATATAGCAAAAATATAAATAAGTTTAATTGAAAAAGATTCACATGTACACCAATCAAAAATCAAACAATGTGATAAGTAATGAACCAAAAACCTTCACCATGAAATAAAACAGACAACGTTGTCTAAAAACAAAACACAGATGGCCACCACTTAACACACACTAATAATCAAGGACGAAGAAGCAAGTCTTCTTAGTATATGCATATGATTGCTGTATGTAACAGGGAGGTAGGTGTCCGTAAATGATGGGGATCCACCAGAAGAATGCTAACATCAAAATTGACAAATGTCCTGCAACATGGGCCACAATGATAATTGACTGCAGTAGGTAAAGTTGGATGCCATGAACCCAGTGGCCAGTGATGTGGGATTAATGTCCTATGCAGAAAGCTGTAGTTAGCTGGAGATGGGAGTGTGCCTGGATGGGTACTGGTAATCAGTCACAGCATTGATGCTAATTCGGGGAGACACACACTATCGTATAGATACAACAATCCTATGCAGGGAATAAGCGGATTCAATCTCACCACTCCATAGACCCCGATATGCGACAGGCATGCAGGATACTTCGGTCCTTCTCAGACCATCTCATACCATACAGGACAGCTGGGTTCTTCTCAGACCATCTCATACCATACAGGACAGCTGGGTCCTTCTCAGACCATCTCCATACAGCTAAGCATTCATCTGTTGGTGGGATACATACAGTGACGATCGGGAGTAGTGGTGTTGAATTGAGGAGTGCCGCATATGAGCGGTATAGATCTTCATCCACTTCCCGAGTCAATGAAAAGGGCTTCGCCAGCAAGCGAGCGGAATCCCCGAGGCTGGTGGGTGGGTCTGTGTGCACGCTAAGCAAGGCGTGATGGCGTCATTCTGACGCGTTTCATCCTTCACAGGGATTTCTTCAGAGCACTCCTCAATTTAACAACACTACTCCCGATCGTCACTGTATGTATCCCACCAACAGATGAATGCTTAGCTGTATGGAGATGGTCTGAGAAGAACCCAGCTGTCCTGTATGGTATGAGATGGTCTGAGAAGGACCGAAGTATCCTGCATGCATGTCACATATCGGGGTCTACGGAGTGGTGAGATTGAATCCGCTTATTCCCTGCATGGGATTGTTCTATCTATACGATAGTGTGTGTCTCTCCCTCCCCGAATTAGCATCAATGCTGTGACTGATTACCAGTACCCATCCAGGCACACTCCCATCTCCAGCTACCTACAGCTTTCTGCATAGGACATTAATCCCACATCACTGGCCACTGGGTTCATGGCATCCAACTTTACCTACTGCAGTCAATTATCATTGTGGCCCGTGTTGCAGGATATTTGTCAGTTTTGATGTTAGCATTCTGCTGGTGGATCCCCATCATTTATGGCTGCACACACCTACCTCCCTGTTACATACAGCAATCATATGCATATACTAAGAAGACTTGCTTCTTCGTCCCTGATTAGTAGTGTGTATGTGTGTGTTAAGTGGTGGCCATCTGTGTTTTGTTTTTAGACAACGTTGTCTATTTTATTTCATGGTGAAGGTTTTTGGTTCATTACTTATCACAATTTTTGATTTTTGATTGGTGTATATGTGAATCTTTTTCAATTAAACTTATTTATATTTTTGTTATATTGCTTGTTCCTTATTGAAGAATTCTTTTTTGGGTGGAATTGGTATCCAATCCCGTTCCCTTCCCTTGTTTTTTGATATGATCAGCTTTGTAACATATAAACACCTATAGACATGATAAGCTCTGTACCATATGTACAGTTCACCTCTAGGCACGATAAACCCTGTACTCTATATCCACCTCAATATATGTTAACCTATGCATCCTATATTCACATCTAGACATAATAAACTTTGCACCATGTATCTACCCCTGGCTGCAGGTGGCAAGTGGCACACTGCATCTGGTGGCAGGCAATGGTGGCAAGCGGCACACTGCATCTGGTGGCAGGCTATGGGTGGCAAGTGGCACACTGCATCTGGTGGCAGGCAATGGTGGCAAGTGGCACACTGCATCTGGTGGCAGGCTATGGGTGGCAAGTGGCACACTGCATCTGGTGGCAGGCAATGGTGGCAAGTGACAATTACAATGTAGTAACACAAATAATGTGATTTGATCATCCTGACACCATATCAAGCATTGTGTCAGTATGATTTAAGTGCCAACGCCAGCCATTCACCCAAAAAAACAACCACTGCCGAAATCCCCGTCAACCCCCGAGACTACATCCCCCCATCTCATCTTTTTATGGGAAGGGGGGTGTGCCTGAATGGCAGTTTGGAAATGTGGTCACCCTAGCTGAGGGCCTGAAGGAAGACTTGCTTGAAGAAGATTGGCCTGTGAAAGCTTGGCTGGAGAGGTTGGTGCCTTTCGATTGTAGCTCCAGGTGTGGAAGTCCTTTTTGAGGAAGAGATGCCAGAGGTTGCTGCTTAAGGACTGACTGCTCTTACAGGGTCTTGGATATACTGGCTGTCCCCTCTTTGGCAATATTTTTGAGGCTGCTACTACAGGGCCTAATACTGCTGGAGCAAGATTCTTCAGAAAGCTGTCCTTCAAGATCTGTAAGTGCGTTTGGGTACTGCACCCTCAACCCTCCTCCCTGAATTTGTTCAAGACCTGCAATAACTCTTCAAAAGAAAGCCCTAGACGGAGCCTGAATTTGTACTTCTGCAACTGAAACCCAGAGGGGCAGCCCCTGGACAGGTAAGGGGAACCCAATATAATTCCAGTGGCCCCTTTGGCGGTTGACCCCACATGATGATAAGCTTTGTGCTCTATATCTATCTCTAGATATAAGCTGTGCAGCCTACAGTATATCAACCTCGACATGATATGCTCTATACCCTATGTTCACCTTTAGACATGATAAGCTGTATACTCTATATTACCCTATTAGATTGTAAGCTCTTCTGAGCAGGGCCTTAATCATCTTGTATTTTATTGTATTATAACTGTATTGCCTCTCTTTTATATTGTAAAGTGCTGCGTAAACTGTTGGCGCTATATAAATCCTGTATAATAATAATAATAACAACCCTCTAAACATGAACTCTGTATTCTTACATCCACTTCTAGGCATGATCAACTCTGTATCAAACATCCACCTCTAGACATGTTAGGGTCTGTGCCCTATATCAACCTATAGACATGATAAGCTCCATAACCTATGTTCACCTCTAGACATGATAAGCTCTATCCTCCATATCCACCTCTGTACATGGCGAACTTTGTATTCTTATATTTACCTCTAGACATGGTAAGCTGTATACCCCATATCCACCTCTGTACATGACAAACTCTGTATTCTCATTTCCACCTCTAGAAATTATAATCTCTGTACTTTGTGTCCCTCCAAGTCTCTCCCTAGAGATGATAAGCTTCGTAATTCTTCTTAGACAAGATAGGCTGTGCACCCCACCTCCATACCCCATCCATCTTCATTACAATCTCTTCATCCATCTTCATTTTTAGACATGTATAACTGTACCTCATATCAACCTCTAGATGTGATAAGTTATATGTTGGGATAACTATCTTAAGACTTGATAAGATCTGTATACTGTACTGCACATCCATCTCTCTGCATCAGTCGGTTCATTAGAAACCAGCTGACATTCGGCCCGTGTGTAGGCAGCCAGTCCAACAGAAGCCGGCCGTGGCTGGCTTCTGTCGAAGGGGCATGACCGAAAAAGGTCTGCCGATTGGCTCCCAATCAGCACTCTCAGCCAATGTTCTGGTGAGGGGCGGCATGCCCCTGTCTGAACACAATACCTCAGCGAGCGTTATTGCTGTACTAATGTCGGATAATTAGTACAGCAGCTCTTTTTTTTTTCATTCAGCCAGCAGGGTTGAACCAAGAAATTGTTAGTATGTACCAGGTATTGGTATTTTCTTTAGCCATGTAAGCTACCCAAGATCTATCTCAAGTCAAAATTTCCAATCTTTCCATCTCTAAATGCTTTAGGCTCTGTACACACAATATACAGTATGTTCTTTACTTTCATAACCATCTACAGACATAAGCTAGGACTGGACAAACACTTTAAGACAGCAGGATTTTTTTAAGAGCCAGGAAGTGTGCAGCCACAGAGAACAGAAGGATAGGTTACAAAATGGAAATAATACTTACCCACTGCTCTTCCTGGGCAGGGGCAGATCCTGTTAAAACAAAGAAAAGCCATGAGGACCAGCCAAAATCCAGCTAACAGGGACAAAACAAGATAATCATTATCAATCATGTAATGACCATAAACCAGTAGTCGAAAACTTTTGTGTCATAGTGGGGCTCACATAACACACATAATGTTCAGCATATGAAATTCTAGAGAGGACTGTCAGAGGCGGCAGATGGTGAACTTTGGCACCCCAGATGTTTTGGAACTACATTTCCCATGATGCTCATCCACTCTTCAGTGTAGTTGCGCATCATGGGAAATGTAGTTCTAAAACATCTGGGGTGCCAAGGTTCACCACCACTGTAGGAATGATGGTCAGAGGCTGCAGACATACAAGAGGAATGATGGTCAGAGCCTGAAGACATACTAGAGAGACTGTGGATATTCTGTAGGCTTGGATGGAGACTGGAGACATGCTGCAGGAGACAATCAGAGATTGAGGATATGTTTCACATAGCTAATAGAAATGACTGATATTACCCTTTTACATTTCAATGCTCCCACTAATGACTGATGAGGTCTGAGGACCTCACAACAAGCACCAAAGAGCCATATACTCCAGGGCAATAAACAGTGACATCATGAATAAGATTCGGTGCTACCATGAGTAAGTGGTCTCTACAAATAAGCCCATTGTATGCGTTAGAGGACAGAGGTGGAGGTGGTTTGCCTGTGGTTCTAAGGGGGTGATCATGGACCACTGGGTGAGCCAGTACCTGTGGTTGGGAGTGAGCAGGTAGATGATCAGCAGTAGAGTGTTGAATTATTTGTACATGTGGTAAGGTGTATATGAATCTCTTGCAAATCTTTCAGAACTATCACACGCATTTTGCCTGGTAAGTGGCAGACAGAGAGGCTATTTAGAGCAGTTGGGAGAGTTATGCCCTGTACACACGATAGGATTTTCCGACAACAAAATCCATGGGATTTTTTTCTGACGGATGTTGGCTCAAACTTGTCTTGCATACACACGGTCACACAAAGTTGGTCGGAAATTCCGAACGTCAAGAACGCGGTGACGTACAACACGTACGACGAGCCGAGAAAAATGAAGTTCACTAGCCAGTGCTGCTCTTCTGCTTGATTCCGAGCATGCGTGGCACTTTGTGCGTCGGATTTGTGTACACACACGATCGGAATTTCCGACAACGGATTTTGTTTTTGGGAAAATTTTATAGCAAGCTCTCAAACTTTGTGTGTCGGAAATTCCTATGGAAAATGTGTGATGGAGCCCACACACGGTCAGAATTTCTGACAACAAGGTCCTATCACACATTTTCCATCTGAAAATCCTATCGTGTGTACAGGGCATAATGCAAACCGAGAGGAACGAGAGGTACTTGAAGATAAATTTGAGAAATTCTTTGGGTAAAATGGAAGGACTAACCAACGCCCATGATCTAAGCACATTTGATGAAAACACATGTACCCAGCTTCTTTAGATACGTTTCATGCAAAATTTTGTTGCATAATTGACAAAGATGCGACACAATACTTACTCGTGTGACACCATTTACTCTATGGAAGAGGTTTTATCTACCTCCACTTTTATGGTCGATACAGCGGTATTTCTCTGGGCTGAATAAGAAAAACTGATCTGTGTATGGCCAGTCTTAGAGCTCTTTCACATTGGTGGCAGTGCTTACCATCCCCTGAAAAGTGTGTAGGTGGGATGCAGCGTGGTGCATCAATAATAATTCACATAGTCAGGTGCAGTGAAGAAATGGAAATAGTACAGCAACAGTTCACAATAAACCCAATGGGAAGGCTGCCTAACCGTGTGCACTCACGGTTTCCAGTAATGTGAAGAGGGCAGGTATCAACCAGACTGAGAGCGTCTGTTAATAGAGCAGAATGCGGCCTGGCCGTCTTGTGCCCAAACGGGGTAAAGTCCAAAGGAGATGTGTCCCTACTCTTTCTCTTCTCGTCAGGAGCCTTTCCCTTATCGCTAGTACTGTCCCTAGCAGGCGGGGGGAACCTGTCCCTACTCTACCAACTCACAAAAGCACACCAAACCTGGGAGCCAGGGCCTTAAAAAGGCTCTGCCTGACCCAAGATTGCTCTCAGAGTCACATGGGGCGGCAACATTAAATTGGATGCCTCCCCAGTGAGCTAGGAAACCATAGAGGAAATCTGTTCTTCTTGACTTCCTCTCCAACAATAGTGCCACTGTGGAAGAGTGCCACCTGCAGTGGAAAAAGTAGACTGAAGCTGCCTGCAAGTGACCCGCGGTGGATAGCTTTTCAGAGGACGGTATAGCAGCAAGTGGCAAATATTCAGGAGGTGATCCTTTTCTTAAAATTATTTTTATTAAACTAAAGGGGTATTTTGTATTAAAATATCACACCGCAGTCGCAAACCAAGGATTTGGCTTGTGGTTTCGGGGGCGTGCTCCCGTTGACCTCAATGGGTGAGTTAAAATTGCCATGGCCACAACACTTTGCATGTGTACAGCCCTGGCTAGTTGTAATGTTAGAATTTTGGTGGGCGGCCAAGTGGCGGTAAACCTGCAGCTCAGCTACCTATTTTTACTGCCCCCCCCCCCCCAGCTGCCCAAGTGAAAGAGTTCTTATATTTCTTCCCAAGTCATCACTACCTCTGAACGTTTATTCTCCAACCTCCCTTCCAATGCAGGCTCTAATCTGATTGGTGGCTTCTAGGCAATATAGAGAGTTCTTATTTCACACACACAAATGAGATCAGATATTCATATTAGAAAAAGGGGAAGCGGATTGGTCATTGTAGCCAACACAGGCAGTTCCTACAAGCACGGTTATGGGAAATAACAGTTGTGGTATCTGTCGGTGTAGACACGGAGCACACTCCTCTTTAATGCTAAATTCTCTCCTCAATTCCCTTACCTCCCTGCATTGGAGCTCAGTTACTACGGAGACCAGACAGCAATGAGGAAAATGCTGATATACTCTGGAGGAAGGCGCAGGCCCGGTGCACAGCACAGCGAATCAGGGCTATGTTGCCATGTTACGTATAATAACATCTGGAAAATGATTATACTGTATATCTGGTGTACAGGCAGCTGCCTATCAGGAATAGCTCCAAGGAACATCTCATTTTAAACAGCGTATACTACATATAGACATCATATATGACCAAAAATAAGTCTTTTTTTTTTTTCCTTTTTTTTTTTTTTTTTATACATTCTTTTTTTTTTTTTTACATTCTTTACCTGCTTTAATACCGGACACGTTTATCCCCTTCCTGCCCAGGCTGATTTTCAGCTTTCAGTGCTGTCGCATTTTGAATGACAACTGCGCGGTCATGCAATGCTGTATCCAAACAAAATTTTTATCATTTTTTTCCCACAATTAGGGCTTTCTTTTGGTGGTATTTGATCACCACTGGGGTTTTTATTTTTTGCTAAACAAATGAAAAAAGACTGAAAATTTTGAAAAAAATAAAAAAAAATTTTCATTTCTGTTATAAAATTTTGTAAATTAGTACGTTTTCTCCTTCACTGATGAGCACTGATAAGGCGGCACTGATGAGGTCACACTGATGATGAGGCACTAAAATGCAACACTAATGGGCACTCATAGGTGGCACTGATAGACAGCACTGATATGCACTTATAGGTGGTACTGATAGATGGCACTCTGACAGCAATCTTGGGTCAGACAGAGCCTTTTTAAGGCCCTGGCTCCCAGGTTTGGTGTGCTTTTGCGAGTTGGTAGAGTAGACACAGGTTCCCCGCCTGTTAGGGACAGTACTAGCGGTAAGGGAAATGCTCCTGAGAAAGAGAGAAAGCATAGGGACACATCTCCTTTGGCATCCCTGATGAGCAGTGATTGGCATCTGTGATAGGTACCGATTGGCATCCTTGATGGGTACTGATTGGCATCCCTGGTGGGCACTGATTGGCATCCTTGGTGGGCTCTAGTGGGCATCCTTGATGGGTCTGCACTGATAACCAATGCGCTGATTATCAGCACAGACCCCCCCGTCAGGAGAACCACTGATCGGCTCTCCTCTACTCATGCCTTGTCAGCGCGAATAGAGGAAAAGCCGATAAATGGTACTTCCTAGATACGATGTGACCAGCTGTGATTGGACACAGCTGATCACATGGTAAAGAGCCTACGTCATAGGCTCTTTACCAAGATCAGAGAAGCGGTGTGTCAGAGTGATCACCGAGCTGTGCGCCCTCGCAAGCGTGAGCGGCTTATCCTGCTGGACGTCATATGACACCCAGTCAGGATAATAGAGCCACTCTGTGGCTGTCATTCTGCATACAGAGGGCGGGAAGTAGTTAACCACTTCAACACCGTCTTCCTCCATTTATCTTCTTCCTGCCCATTTTTACCTTCTTCCTGCCAATTTTTAGCTTTCAGCGCACTCACACTTTGAATGACGATTGCGCTGTCATGCAACACTGTACCCATATAATTTTTATCCTTTTTTTCACACAAATAGAGCCTTCTTTTGGTGTTATTTAATCACCACTGTTTTTTTGGAGGTTTTTTTTACAAATAAACGAAAAAAATATTTAAAAAAAAAAAAGCGTTTTTCTTCGTTTCAGTTATGGCATTTTTCAAAAGTTATTTGTGGGTTTTTCTTTGCATCCCGAACAATTTTCCTGGCAGTTGTGGCTGAAAATTTTAGTTTGTCTACCTGACCGTGGTTTGGTTTCAACAGAACCCCTCACTTTCCACTTCTTAAGAGTTTGAACACTGCTGATTGGCATTCTCAATTCCTTGGATATCTTTTTATATCCCTTTCCTGTTTTATACAGTTCAACTACCTTTTCCCACAGATCCTTTGACAATTCTTTTGCTTTCCCCATGACTCAGAATCCAGAAACGTCAGTGCAGCACTGGATGAAAGATGCAAGGGTTTGTCAGGAGTCAAGAAACTCATTGACCTTCTATACACACACTAAATACAAGCAAACAGATCACAGGTGAGGATGGTTACCTTTAATAACCATTCAAACCCCTTTGTGTCAACTTGTGTTCATGTTATCAGGCCAAAATCACCAGGGTATGTAAACTTTTGATTAGGGTTGTTTGGGTAGTTTCTGTTACCATTAAGATTTAAAAATAGTAAACACAGTTGATTGATAATACATGGCTTCAGCCAAACACCAACCATGAGTGAAAGAAAAGTTTTTTTTTTATCATTCATATTCTCTGAAAAATGGCCAAGAAATCATAAATTCTGCTAGGGTATGTAAACTTATGAGCACAACTGTAGATAAATAGTCTGAGACCTGGAGCAGCAGGGTTCTTGTTCTGGAGGAGGAGATCCCAGCCTGAGGGGGACCCAGAAGGGAAGAGAACCTTGGACGAATCAGCGGGACCGTTCAGGGGTCTGTGCTACATTAATTATGTAATTTGCCTTTTTTCTGGGGCTGTTTCTTACAGATAATCTACTCCATCATTCTCTTCTAGGTTGAATGACACCCAGCATCATTCAAATCACTGTCTGTGATCCCAGGCAGTCATGGACACACCCCCTAGGTTAGCATCATCACTTCACCTGGACTCCTAGTATTGCTGGTGGAGTTGGGCTTTTCTTTTAAGGGATTAGATATATTATGTACAACAAAAGTAAAACCGTCACAGCAGAGAAAAAGCTCACCAATCATTAGATGTGATTGCTGCATTTGTTTTTTTTTCTTTTAGGCTTTTTTCACCTCTGTTTTCACCTGGTGATCTGGTCAGTAACATGCATCCTGTATTAGCGTGCCCCCACTCTGAATGAAAGAGTACAGGGGGCACCTTGGGCAAGCAGCATTGTCAGTCTGGGGGGAAGGGAAAGTTAGATGAACTAGCAAATTTAGATACACTAACAACTTGAAGGCAATCTCCAACTCACACTTTATAGGCAGTTACAGCAAACAGTTTTATTCCTTTTTGGGATAAAGGTTTTACATAAATACATACAAGCTGATCATCTTAAAGGGGTTGTAAAGTTATTTTTTTTTTTTTTTTAAAATAACAAACATGTTATACTTACCTTCACTGTGCAGCTCGTTCTGCACAGAGTGGCCCCGAACCTGGTCTTCTGGGGTCCCTCGGCGGCTGTTTCAGCTCCTCCCCGCAAGCATTTACCACCTTCATGCGAGCTCCCTCGCACGGTGGTGAGTGCTTGCGGGCGCGCTCCCGTGATACAGCCGGCGGCTATAGCCGCTCGCTGTATCACTCGGCCCCGCCCCCCGGCGCGCCGCGTCATCGGATGTGATTGACAGCAGCGCGAGCCAATGGCTGCGCTGCTTTCAATCAATCCACTGCAGCCAATCAGCGACCAGGCTGAGCTGCAATGAAGCTGACGAGGACGAGGAGCGAAGATTCGAGGCGTCAGGTAAGTAAAACGGGGGGGCCTGGGGGCGGCAGTACTGTCAAAAGTTTTTTCACCTTAATGCATAGAATGCATTAAGGTGAAAAAAATTTTACCTTTACAACCCCTTTAACCACCCCGGTCAGTGCTAAATGGTTTGTTTCAGCTCTCTAACTGCTACATCAGCAAAAGAGATTGTTTTTTTTTGAAAAACAGACTTAATGAGTAGGTCACCATGTAAAAATAGAAATAAGAAAGCCTAAAAAAAGAAAACAAATGCAGCCATCACATCAAACAATTGATAAGCTGCAATATAATAAATCTTTGCTTTTGGGTTTAAAACTGCTTTAAAGAGAATAAGTATAGAGAGAGAATATAGTATGAGTCTTAGAAACAAATTATATGTACCCCAATAATATAACCTGGCCTATAATCTGAATTACACATGATGTCTAAGTTATGTTGACAATAAGGGTGTATAAGCAAGTTTACAACCGAATAATTAATTGACTATATATGCAATATATTCAATATTCATATGTAATATTTCAACAATGTTTCAGTATTTACCAGAGTATAAAAATACCTATTTTAAAAAATTGACAACAACGTCGCAACCAAAAAAAAAAAGAGGTACAAGAGGTATTTGATGCTTTTTTGAAGCAAGGAGCAGCTCATTCAAATGAATGGTGCTGTTCCAAAACCTTGGAAGAGAACGCACAAAAAAAGCATAAAAAACAAGACGTGGGAGCATAGCTAGATTTGAACAGGGTCTTAAAGCGGTTGTAAACCACTGGACATTTTCCTGCAAGAAAATGTCATAATGTGCTGGTATGCATCGCATACCAGCATATTATGTTAAACTTACCTTATAACAAAGCCCTCCAGCAATGAGATGTCAGCACTGCAGGCACTTTCATCTGCACCAG
The DNA here is from genome assembly GCF_042186555.1 of Aquarana catesbeiana. Classification (NCBI taxonomy): domain Eukaryota; kingdom Metazoa; phylum Chordata; class Amphibia; order Anura; family Ranidae; genus Aquarana; species Aquarana catesbeiana. Next base: position 653,972,630 of record NC_133326.1, read on the forward strand.
TCTTGCTTCCGGATTCGCGGACTCTGGCTTTGAGACTGGCCGGAGCCGCGATGACGTCATGGCACAGGGCTCTGAAGAAACGGCACAGGTGGCCGTTCCTTCAGAGCGCATGCACCAGTAATGTCACTGGCTGCATGTACACTAAATATCTTCTAAACAGTGCATGTTTAGGAGATATTTACACTACCTATAGGTAAGCCTTATTAGAGGCTTACCTATAGGTAAAAGCAAGAGATGGAAGTTTATTTCCACTTTAATGTACTCATTTACTTTAAAATGTTTGACATTATGAAATATTTGTGACCAAGCTGCTTAGAGATAATATCTATTCCCTCTCTGTTCTTTCCCCTAAATCCTCTGGCATTGTAAATGTGTTGTACCAAGGCCACTCAACTCTTATTACACTTCAGGGAAGAGAAGCCAAACCTTCGTCACCCTAGTGCCCATTAGAAAATGAAAATGCATTTATAATTTCACAGCCAGCATCACTATATAAAAGATGACTGGTTTCCAACCTAGAATGAAACTGTACGTCTTCTGTGCCCCTTTCTGATTAGTTTTACTTTGTTGGGACCTGACTTTATGTCTGAACCTTGCTACTGCCATTCTGCTATCCACTGAGACTCTCTTAGAACTTAGTATAGATAATATCATTGGAGAAGGTAATGGCAGGTGGTGTAAAGTTAGGCCGTAGTAATAAATGAAACTAAATCAGAGAAATGTTCAGAAGAGGTTTTCTGGCTAATAAGGTTAATAGCAAGCATTATGTGGTGTCTGCTCTTAGGCAGCCCTGTTACATAAGTAATAGAAAATTAAGTCTTGATAGATCACTTCAGGCTGGCCTCTTTTGCGGGTATAGCTATGTAAAACGTTACAAATAAGTGCCTATATGGTTTAAAATCCAGCATTGCACAGACCCACCCAGGCGCGGACTGAAAACTCATGGGGCCCCCGGGCAATAGGAGATTATGGGGCCCCCGGGCAATAGGAGAAGATTATGGGGCCCCCCAGGCAATAGATTATGGGGCCACACAGTATACACACACACATACAGTATACACACAGAGACACACAATATACACACAGTATACACATACACACACTGAAAAGTTACTGGAGAGGCGGGGCAGCTACAGTCTTGGGATTTTTTTAAAAAACACAGATTTTTACATACTGTCCCTGGTTTTATTGAGGCTGGCAACCCTGATGAGGCCCTTTAGTGGCATGGGGCCCTCGGGCAGTGCCCGAGTGCCCGAATGGTCAGTCCGCCCCTGGACCCACCCTGCTTTGCACATGTTAAGTTGCTCTCCATTCTCGGCACTGTGCCTAAAAGCAGAGCCACTAGAGCCCTATCTGCTGACAGCTTTAAGATTTAGGCCTCATGCACACTGGACGTTATAAAAAAGACAGTAGCGTTAGCTGTAGAAAGCTGTAGCTGTAGAATGAGTTTTTCAGCGTTTTTGCAGTAGCGTTTTTTAACAAAATTATACTTCCACAAAAGCTTGTGGCTCAAAAATGCTGAAAAGCCACATTTTTCAGCGTTTTATGGTGTTTTTACACTTTTCTCAGATTTTTTTTTTTAGAGTGTAGCAATATGGACTACAATCGTAAAGTACAGTATCGTCCTGCATTTCGATGCATTGCATGTCCCTCTAGTGATCAGTATAACAAGTGACATCATATTTGTGTGCTAAACAAAAGGGATTGTGGGATGAGTAGTTCTCCCAACTGATAATTGCTTTGCATGATTATGTGCCTGGACTACATATCACAGGGATCTTTGCTACCATCAGGAAGATTGCTTGGAGTAGCTATAAAAAGAAGCAAAAGCCCACGCGGAGCTCTCTTCCTCCCGGGCCTGACGCAAGACGGACCTCTCTGTACATGGAGAGAGGGGTCGCGGACTACCACGCAGTGTACCACTTTCCAACTCGTGCCAGAGGGGCCTAGCTCTGCTGTTTGTCATTGGACGTCTATCCAGAACCACTCCGCTGGCCTGCCAGTCCGTGTACTTAAGAAGTGTGTCAGAATATTTAGATAGCTGTGTCCATCCTTACAGATGCTAGCAGTAGCTCATTGACCCAATGTATATAATATACTGTTCTACTTGATAATATCTTGCTTTGTGTTATTTGGAGGAATTCCTTTGCTGAGTTGGCGCTGAGTTGGCGCTGTCGCCTACAACTCAGCAGATCTATTACCTCTTCTTTGTATCGATATCCTTTTCAATCTGTTTTAGTAAACATTATCAGAACGTGAATACACAGAGTTGTCTGACTTATTATTTTAAGGTGGTGCAAGGATGTTGGAACCCAGAGTGTCAGGTGGGTTGGAATGTTCATTAGGTCATGGCAGTGCAGATGAGCAGGTAATTCCAAGCAGTCCCTTAGGGGGTCGTGCTACATTTGGGGGCTCGTCCGGGGAGCTATTTGCAGCTGGCCCTAGCCGACCTAGACAAGAGCCAAAATCTGCATGGGAAGCCGCTAATGGCCATGGTTGCTTGGGGCAGAGCTCATGGAGCTCCAGCACAGAAAAGCTCTGTTTTGGAGATCTCGGGAAATTAGCATACTGAGAGAGAGATCAGAATGTGGCTGAGAACTCTGGCACTAGGACACTGGGCCTACCTTGCGGAAGCGGAAGCCATGGAGGAATTGGATCAAGTCAGGGCACTAATAGAATGGCAGGAAGAGGTACCTGTGTGCTTTCAGGAGGAGGAGATATGTCTGACTAAAGGAGTGACTGCTAGAGTGTTCCCACTCAAGATAGGGGGGAACAGACTGAGAAGCAGCCCTCGACCAGAACTCAGGAGAAGGGTCCTGTACCTGTGGGAGCCGACTTTCAAGTGGCCGGTACCCCGCCCCTCTCCTTCTACACGGATATGACCCGATTGGTTGATAGCTTGGTGAAGAATGGATCTGGAAACCAATCAGAACTATCCAAAACTCAGGTTTTTCTCTGGGCAATTGCCAACCCCTGTGGGAGAAGACGAGTTTAAGACCTGGATGAGTCAGGCTCTGCAGGCCATGGAAGAGTTGAGTGTTCCAGAGGCTGTGAAATGACAACGGCTTAGTGAGAGCCTTCGAGGCCCAGCGGCTGATGTGATCCGTAATCTGAGGATGGGCAAGAAAACTTGTATTGCCATGGACTACATAGATGCCCTGTATGCTGTATTTGGGAGGGTTGAAACTACTGCTGACCCGATGTATAAATTCAACCACACAGAATGCTGCATCAAGTTATCCTCAAGAGGGGTATTGACCCCAAAGATGTTGAAAAGGCTCGCCTGAACCGGGTTTTGCATGGAGCCCGGCCAAATCACCCTATCGTATTAAAGTTATTATTGAAGAGAACTCAAGTGGTACCCACGTATCCTGAATTGATAAGAGGTACAAGAGGAGGAGGCTCTGTTAGTAGAGAATAGTCAAAGATCAAGAGAATTGAACTCTATTGCCGGGAACAAAGAGAAAGGGGTGGCTCGAGCTGTCCAACCAGAAATGGATTTCTCTGATAAAGATAGTGGAACTGAGTCTGAACTGGTGGGGTTGGCCCCTCCTGACATCCATAAACCCATAGCAGAACTTGGGCCAACCAAATTGATGGCCCAGGTAGCTCAGGCCCAAACGCAAATGTATCACGCTCTGATGCGAGTAATGGAGACCCAAGCGAAGGTCCAGGAACAGGGGACTCATCAAAGTGACCAAAAACTGTACCAAGGGCGAGAAAAGAGATGTTATGGGTGCGGAGAGGTTGGACACTCCCGAGCTGAGTGCCCCAAATCAGGTATCAGCTCTCAATTACTCACCAAAGTCCTAAGATCCTTACAAAAATTGCTTTTCCAAAAGCCGGCGGGAAACTTCAAGCAAACTCAGTGAAGGAGCTGTCCCAAGGGAAAACTGCTCTCCAAAGACAAGAAGAGAGACAAGAAAAGAGATAAGGGAAGGGGGGGGGGGCGCAAGTCATCGGTCACCCTTGACCCTTTGGTACCTAAACGAGCCACAGAATTAAAATCCTCGGAGAAGGGAAGACGGGGGCAGGAAATCAATGTACACCTTGCTGAATGAGAGGCTGGTTAGGGACCAAACTATAGAGCCGCCTGTGAGAAACCTACCCAAGAACTTAGTGGGGCTTTCCCCCATAGTACAGATACAGGTAGAGGGCATCTATACACAAGCCCTACTGGATAATGGAGCCCAGGTGACGTTGCTATATTGAGACTTTTGCCACCAGTACTTGAAGCATATTCCCTTGTGCAAGCTCGAGAAATTTGAGATTTGGGGCATCGGGACTCAGAAGTGCCCATACAATGGATACATACCCATCAAGATAACCTTCGACTTTGCTTTATCGGGAAAACCAGAGAGCCTTGTCACCAGCGGTCATTCGCCCCTGACCTCCTGGGGCAGGCCGAAACTCCCTATTGATAGGCACCAACACGAACCTGGTGAGGAGACTCCTCACTCCTCTGGCCGTGGAGGGTGCCCCGGTAGGGAAGATTCATCCTCAGCTGAGGCAGGCGTTTCGGACAGTGTTGCAAGAGAAGAAGGCACATGCTGAAGGAGTGGGAAGATTGTGGCGACTGGATACCCATGAGAAGGTGTTTCAGCCTGGAGAGAGGGCCTGTCTGAAAGCCACGGTCAAGCTGTCATGGGACCAGCCGGGTCCACATGTGATGCTAGAAGCTGACTCAGCGGAAGAAGAGGTCAGAGTAGAACTGGTCCCGGAGATTGTCCCCACTCAAGCCTTACTGAGAAGTGGGGGGTGAATTCCTATCAGCGTGCGGAACGTCACCAGCCACCCAATCAGCTTAAAGCCTCGGATAGTGATTGGAAAAGTGAGTGCTGCCACCCCGGTAGCAGGGGAGGAGATAACTCAGAACGGAAATGAAAGAAGAACCACTGTCCACTGCCCAAATCTACCCCCTTCATGGGAGGAGAGGATTAAAGCGCTGGGAGAAACTGTTCTCCGAGAATGACTTCGATGTGGGCTGTGCCAAGAGTGCTCAACATTGAATTCAACTGACCGAACATAAGTCATTTTGAGAAAGGGCAAGGCGAATCCCCTTGTGTGATCTGGAAGATCTTCAAGAGCAATTGGCTGAGTTAAAGAAGTCAGGGGACATTGAGGAGTCCAGGAGCCCCTATGCCTCCCCAATTGTTGTAGTAAGAAAGAAGAATGGGTCCCTTCGGATGTGTATTGATTACCAAACCATGAATCGCAGGACTATCCCAGATCAATACACAACCCCTTAAAATGCTTATCAGCGGCCAAATGGTTCATTGTGTTAGATCTAAAGAGTGGTTATTACCAGATCCCCATGCACCTAGATGACCGAGAAAACACGTCTTTCATCAGCACTCTGGGGTTCTTCCAGTTTGATCGAATGCCACAGGGACTAACCGGGGCCCCTGCAATTTTCCAGCGACTGATGGAGAACACTGTGGGTGATATGAACTTGGTGGAAGTGCTAGTTTATCTCGATGACATCATTGTGTTTGGTCGAAGGTTGGAGGAGCATGAAGCTCGGTTGGAGAAAGTTTTCCAGCAGTTACATAACGAGGGATTGAAGCTGTCTTTGGAGACTATCAGACTTCAGTCACATACCTAGGACATGTGGTGTCCGCCGAAGGGATAGCAATTGACCCTCAAAAGCTGAAGGCTGTCACTTCCTGGCCTCGCCCAAATACCGTCACTGAGTTGAGGTCCTTCTTGGGCTTCTGCTCTTAGTATAGAAGATTTGTGAAGAACTTCTCGCAGATTGCCCGGCCATTGAACAAGTTGTTACATGAGAAAACGGAAGGGGAACAGCAGAGAACTCAGAGGGGAGGTCCCAGGAAGCCACGTGAATCTATCAAGGAACAATGGACAGTGAAGAGTGAAAGGTCCTTCGATTGGCTGAAGGAGAGCCTGGTTGAAGCACTAGTGTTGGCTTACGCTGATCCATCCAAACCATATGAATTACACGTGGATGCCAACAGAGATGACATTGAGGGGGTGTTCGCCCAGTGGCCTATCTGAGTCGCAGCCTCACTGATTGGACCTAGGCATGGCTGGAATCTAGCCCTGATTGACAAGATTCCAGCCCTGCCTAAGTCCAATCAGATGCCGGTGACATCACTTCCTGTTCCACGGTCCATGCTGGTCTGTGTGGAGCTGCTTGGTTCCTTTGCTCCTGGAGAAACACTGTGATCCATTCCAGCCAGCTTCTCAATCCTTTCCAGCTATCCGGAACAGCGGTGGGACCCACAGAGCCATGTGGAATGCCAGGACTGCACTTTACTTTGACGAGCATGTATCTATCATCTTGTAAGTGTTTTTCATCTTATCCTATTAAAGTCATCATTTTAATACTACACTCAGGTCTGCGCCTCCCCCTCCCTGTTTTTTCCCAAGACCCCCAGATATTGGTGAATAGCCCCATCGAGGTGGCCAAGGTGATTCATAGAGAATGGGAGCGAATGAAGCTGGAAGAAGGGATCATATATCAAAGACGTCCTTCTGAAGAAGCCGGAAGTGTAAGCCAGCTGTTCCTCCCTAAGAAACATCGTCTAACTGTGCTAACCGCTCTCCATTATGATCATGGTCACTTAGGCCCAGATAGAACTTTCAAACTGGTCATGAATAGATTTTACTGGCCATCCATGATATCGGAGGTGGAAAGTTACTGCCACTTTTGTATCAGATGCATCCAGAGGAAAAAGTTTACCAGGCAGGGCAGCCCAAATGGGCCATCTACAGAGTCAAGGACCAATGGAGTTGGTGTGCATTGATTTCTTGTGCCTGGAACCTGATCTGAGTGGAAAGAGTAATGTTCTGGTTGAGACAGATCATTTCACCAGATATGCTTAAGCCTTTCCCACTAGGAATCAATAAGCTAGTACAGTGGCCAAGACTCTAGCAGAGAAGTTCTTTGTTCATTACGGGTTACCTCAGTGCTTACATTCGGACAAAGGACGGGACTTTGAGAGCAAACTGATCAGAAGACTATGTGAACTGTTAAACATAAAGAAATTCAGGACTACTCCTTACATCCCCAAGGGGATCCACAACCTAAGCGTTTCAACCGTACCCTGTTGAACATACTGGGAACCCTCCCATTAGAGAAGAAACAGCATTGGGGATCATATCGCTGCAGTAGTTCATGCCTACAATAGCACCTCAAATGATTCTACTAGATACTCCCCTTACAGATTAATGTTCGGGAGAGAAGCTCACCTACCTGTGGATCTGGCTTTTGGAACATCATTAGATCACACCTCCTAAGCTTCTTATAGGGGATATATTGACAGACTCCAGAAGAATTTAAAAGTGGCTTATGAAAAAGCCAAGGAGGCCTCTACTATCGGAGAACAAAGGAACAAGAAAAACTTTGATCTTAGAGTGAGGGTTCAGGATGTGCAACCTGGGGATTGACTGTTGTTGCGCAATCTAGGGGTGCCAGGGAAACATAAGCTGGCTGATCGATGGCCTTCCCAACCTACATTGTTTGCAAATGACTACCTGGACTCCCTGTATATCAGATCCAGCCTCAAGGGAAGACTGGCCCTCTCAAGACTTGGCATCGAAACCATCTGCTGCCCATATCAGAGGCTGTTTGAGTACCCTCAACCCCTTGCTTGGAGGCATATCAGTCCCTAATGCTGAGGCCTAGGGCCAGGAAAACTTGTCCACCCACACTCCAGGAGGAGGAAAGTGATGATGAGGAATTAACTCTTGATTGGTTGATGCTGGAAAAGAAGGCTGTAAAAGGACAGGTTGCCATTTGTCTGACACCGAGACATTAGATTCCGACCCACTCAGAGGAGATGAGGAGGTCAAGCTGGAACCCAGTGAAGAGTCTAGTGTGGCTGATGCTCTCATTCCCCCTACTAGCCTCACATGGAGAGAGATAGAACCTGAGCCTGAAGTAGAACCTAAACCTGAAGCTGGATGCAGTTTTTGGGAAACAGAACAGGAACCAAAGTCGCTGGAAGACATCCATTCAGGTTGAGACAGGGGATATGCCCTCCAAAAAGATACCCTTGGAGAAAATTCTGATGAACTCATACCCACTGCTCAACATTCCAGTCAAGCACTTGCCTCCTTTATCAAAACCTTTAGTAAAGGATGACCTTGATCCATCTCCTGACAATACTGGGTGGGCCACTAACTTGTTATTGGCCTGTCATAAAATTAACATGACTTCTCCTACTAATTTGCTATCAGAAGACCCTTCATTAGGTCAGTTATTAGCTGTTGCAACTGCTAATTTGTTAGATAGTTAATTGTTTAGCTTTCATGATGCAGTAAAATGATTCCACAGGTTGTGTTCTGTCTTTAGGGACCAAAGACTTTCAAGTGGGGGGAGGATGTAGCAATATGGACTACAATCGTAAAGTACAGTACCCTCCAGCATTTCCATGCATCGCATGTCCCTCTAGTGATCAGTATAACAGGTGACATCATATTTGTGTGCCAAATAAAAGGGATTGTGGCATGAGTAGTTCTCGCATGATTATGTGCCTGGACTACATATCCCAGGGATCTTTGCTAACATCAGGAAGATTGCTGGGAGTAGCTATAAAAAGAAGCAAAAGCCCGCACGGAGCTCTCTTCCTCCTGGGCCTGACATAAGATCAACCTCTTCCTGCATGGAGAGAGGGGTCGTGGCCTACCATGCAGTGTACCACCTTCCAACCTGTGCCAGAGGGGCATAGCTCTGCCGTTTGTCATCGGAAGTCCATCCAGCACCACTCCGATCACCTGCCAGTCGGTGTACCAAGCTTCACACAGGGAGATCGAAACAGCAGATCCGCTGCACAAATGTCGCTACACGAGTTACTGTCTGGAAGAATTCATATCGGCCTGGTTGTTGGTGAGAGGGCCTTTACAAATCCTTTATCACGGTTCCACTGGGAAACTTTGCACAGACATCTTTACCTTAGCAATTCTTTACTGAACTCGCTTTGAACACTGTGCATAGACACCTTTAGTTTTTCTTTAAAAGGAACAGTTGCTTGTTACCACACCTTATTATTACAGTTAATGAGCTCCTACATGCCGGTGAAGAACATCAGATCTGCAACTGGAACATTACTGTCATTACTGCTGTAAGGGCCCTTATACTATCACCTTTAAGTCTGAACTCTCATTAGGGTAACAGTTATAGGTGGGTCAAGGACTCCCTCTGAAGAAGTGTCTCAGTATATTTAGATAGCTGTGTCCATCCTTACAGGTGCTAGCAGTACGTCATTGACCCAATGTATATAATATACTGTTCTACTTGATAATATCTTGCTTTGTGTTATTTGGATGAATTCCTTTGCCGACTTCGCCTAAAACTCAGCAGATCTATTGCCTCCTCTTTGTGTCAATATCCTTTTCAATCTGTTCTAGTAAACACTATCAGAACGTGAATACACAGAGTTGTCTGACTTATTATTTTAAAGTGGTGCAAGGATGTCGGAACCCAGAGTGCCAGGTGAGTTGGAATGTTCACCAGGTCATGGCAGTGCAGATGAGCAGGTAATTCCAAGCAGTCCCTTAGGGGGTCGTGCTACAAGAGTTAGAGTGTTTTTACAGCTGAAAAACTCCTCTCAAAACCCACTAGTTCTGGGGGGTTTTTCCAGCCAGAAAATGCCCCAGCCAAAAACTGCTGATAACAGCCTGTGTGTGCATGGACACAGAGGATAACATGCTGGAGAGTTCATTGGCTGCAGAAAAAAAACATCTGAAGCCAAAAACAGCAGCTGTAAAATGTCCAGTGTGCATGAGGCCTTACTGTTGCTGAAGGGGGAAGAAAGGAACAGGAATGACACAGACTGTGCTACGGAAAGATTAGGAAGGGAGAAAAGGAAAGCAGGAGAGGTGACAGGGCAAACTCTGCTGCAAGGGAGACACAAAAGAGTTCCTACAACTCGTTTTCTTCTTTATCAGCAGATCTGAAAATTTCAGCACTGTAAAGCCAGTCATAGATAGATCGAAATTAGGCCAGTTCAGCATGGACTGGATGAATTTTGATCCATCTATGGATCTCCTGATCAACTTCTGTAAAACCAGCCCGAAAATCCTCACTCAATCACTGTCGGCTATAGCCAGCAGTGCTGATGAGTGTATTTCGACAGCAGGGATGTTTCCCTGCTGTTAGAATACAGTAGCGCAGTGGGAGGGATTCCCCCATCCACCTTGAGTATGTGGATGGGGGCATCAAGACTTTTTTTTTTTTTTTCGTTTAACCATTACACTATTGTATTCTGACAGCGGGGAGTGTACTGTGCAGCATGGTCAAACTCTGGTATCTGTTGACCTGAGCAGTCATATGACGCCTCCTCACTGCCTTATTTAACCGATAACTGCTCTACCACCGCACTGCAATTGCAGGGCAACCACATACACCTGCATTATTTGCATTTTGGCAGGAGCACCACCCCCCAAAAAGCAACATGGGGGTTAAGTTTTGCAGCGGCTGCGGTATGTGTACATCTGAGAGCGGCTGTATGTTAGGGTTCAGGGGGCAGTAAAACCATTACCTTTACTTAACCACCTAGCCCCCCCCCCCCCCCCCCCCACACACACACACACATGTGAACGATCCCTAGCTGGGCTAAACAATGTACTAGCACATTTATTCAATACACAGCACATGAAATACAGTATGAACTGCAATATCATAACAACAGTCATATTCCATATTTTACTGCTCTAGCTTTATTGTAGTAAATTGTGATGGGTCGGTATGGGTTAGTCTGGCTTTTATGCTATTTATTGAATAAAGCATACTTTAGTGAAAGAGCCAAATGCAGCATCCACCTCCCTTCCTTATTCTCGTTATTATGTTTGCTACTATAATCCAGGTGCACTTAAAAGCAGGCATCTGCAGAATTGCTTTATGACACATATCCAGTTTTTCATTCACGTTTTTATACACGAGGCTCATTGAGATGCACAGACAATATGGGCACAGGCTAATTAGTCACAATATAGACACCTCTTTTGGCTACTTCCTGGTACACTGAGCTGGCTGGGGTAAGACAGAAAAAAATAGAATTTGGCAGACGGCTAAGAGAGTAAAGCCCAGCAACTGCGGAGATCCATTGTTACCTGTACATCAAATAAGAGATAATGTTGATATCCATTCATCTACAGTGTGTGATGACATTCATTAAACTAAATGTGATCCTAAATTTCAGGCTGGTAGGTTTTATCTCTTGTTGGTCTCATAGTTTTCTGTCTCTAGACCATAACAAGAGCATAACAAAGGGGGTCAATGTGTAACAAAGGGACCCCTAATAATTTGTTTATTCTACATTATGAAAAAAGGTACAACATTTTTACTTGGCTTAGTAGTGGCCACTGAAGTTGGTGGGGTTTTAAGGATGACAGGTTCTCTTTACAGGTCGTGGCTCTTGGTACGCTTGTGGGAGCACCCCTTTGGTGCTCATGTTGGGTCTGGGGTGCCATGTAATTTTTCCCCTCTTAGGGGTCCCCTTTGCCTGTCTAGTTGTAGGTATTAAAGAGAGGGAGGGGTGGAGTCCGAGAGGAGTTGTAGTTAGTAGTCATATTATAAAGAAGTGGGTACTGAGGGTACTGAGGGAGTTCAGAGGGCCTGCAACTTCGATAAAGTTGACTAAGTGGACTGGCGGTGGTCGAGAGAAGGAGAGTCAGCTTGCCCAGCAGTGGTAATGGGGAAATCCGTGACCCTGTTGTGTTTGAGCCAGGTTGGTAGTGACCCTCTTGTGTTTGAGCCAGGTAGGTAGTCAGCCTCTAAAAGACCAGGCCTGGAACCACTGTGTTGGGAGCTCTAGACAACTCTGTTGTATAGTAGTCATGTAGCCTCTTGTCAAAGTCCAAATGCAGTTGTTCTAGAGCAGGGATCTTCAAACTACGGCCCTCCGGCTGTTGCGGAACTACACATCCCGTGAGGCATTGTAAAACTCTGACATTCACAGACATGACTAGGCATGACTAGGCATGATGGGAATTGTAGTTTCTGAACAACTGGAGGGCCATAGATTGGAGACCCCTGCTCTATTGCTTAGTTAATGAGGCGAGGCTTCACTTTGCAAAGAATACCCAATCACAAGCAAGAAAAAAAAAAAAAAAAAACATTTTTGCTTACACGTGATTGGATGATGGAAGTCAGCAGAGCTACCTCTTATTTACTAAACACTGGAGTAACTGCACTTGCAAAGTGCATAGCCTGTTTGCTTTTAGTAAACCTCAATGTGTTTTTGTTCAATATCAGTGACACCATATTTTTAAGAGGAAAGACCGTCTTACATTATAGTTTAAACATCTGCAGTAATACCTTCTCCGAGGCTTATTACTCCACATATAGGATCCAGTATCTTTGCTACAAGCCTCAACTCCAAAGTGGAAAACACAGCCAGCAATTCCATACACCATGGTGCCTTCGAATCCACCAACTGCTCAGGAGCCCACCCAGACATACCCTTCCACTCTGTACTTCACTATAACACTACGCCACACACGCTGGTGTGCCTCACCAATCAGGAAGACAGCAGGCCACAAGGATAATGACATCCCCTTTAAGGATCCCCGTACATTTCCTAAGGGTTACTATAAAGACTGTATATAACATGTTAAAACATCACGGCCCTTGGTGTGGTACCATTTGTACTGAATGAAGTGGATCTAAATGCCAATAAGATTCCTCTTTTCACATTCCGACCTGCAGAAGAAAACTGACAGATGGAGCCTGCTTGGTTCATTTTTGGATACAAGGCCCAAGGAGAGCAGGTAACTGACTGCGTAATTCAGATAACGGCTAAATCGCATTTCAGCAGTGTAAATACATAACCCTCATGGGTTATTCCTCTCTTGTAGCAGAAAGCCAGCAATCTCCACAGAGTCATCATTTCTTAGTTATCGTCATCTCCAAGACAACTCTTTTTTTTTTTTTTGACAAGTGACTAGAGAGATTTAGCTGGCAGCCTGTGCAGTGTGCACAAATTTGCCAATGATTTCTCTTCCTTGCCAGTTTTCTCAACAGCAATTATGCACCAAAAAGCTCAAACCAACTTACTCTGCTCAGAGGAGCTCCCACTATAGGGCTGTAGTGTTCAAACTCTACACTTCAGAATCACGAGAACACAGCCTAGCTATTCACTAGAGATCAGTGACACTACTGAGATACTTTATAATCATGAGCACACAGCTTATCCATTCATTAGAGACCAGTGACATCACAAAAAACCCTCATATTCACGAGAACACGGGCTATCCATTCACTAGAGGCCAGTGACATCACTGAGACCTTCATATTCATGAGGGCACATTCTATCTATTCACTAGATACCAATTAGATTACTGAGAGCCTCCATATTCATGAGGGCACAGCCTATCCATTCACTAGAGACCAGTGACATCACTGAGACCCTTCATATTCATGAGAACACAGCCTATTCATTCATTAGAAACCAGTGACATCACTGAGACCTTCATACTCATAAGAAAACCGCTTATCTATTCATTAGAGACCAGTGACATCACAAAGACACTTCATATTCATGAAAATACAGCTTAATCATTCACTATAGACCAGTGACATCACTGAGACCCTTCATTTTCATGAGAACACAGCCTATCCATTCACTAGAGACCAGTGACATCACTGCAATACTTCATATTCAGGACAACACAGCCTATCCATCTACTAGAGATCAGTTACATCACCGAGCCCTTCATATTCATGAGGACACAGCATATCCATTCACTAGAAACCAGTGACATCACTTAGACCTTCATATTCATAAGAAAACTGCTTATCTATTCATTAGAGACCAGTGACATCACAAAGACACTTCATATTCATGAGAATACAGCTTAATCATTCACTATAGACCAGTGACATCACTGAGACCCTTCATATTCAGGACAACACTGCCTATCCACTTACTAGAGGCCAGAGAGATTACTGAAATCCTTCATTTTCATGAGAACACAGCCCATCTATTCTCTAGAGACCAGTGACATCACTGAGACCTTCATTTTCATGAGAACACAGCTTATCCATTCACTAGAGACTAGTGACATCACTGCAATACTTCATATTCAGGACAACACAGCCTATCCATCTACTAGAGATCAGTTACATCACCGAGCCCTTCATATTCATGAGGACACAGCATATCCATTCACTAGAAACCAGTGACATCACTGCAATTAATCATATTCAGGACAACACAGCCTATCCAATTACTAGAGACCAGTGATATCACAGAGCCCTTCATATTCATAAGAACATAGTTTATCCATCCACTAGACACCAGTGACGTTACTGAGACCTTCATATTCAGGACACAGCCTATCCATTAATTAGAGATCAGTGACATAACAAAATGGAAAAAGTTAGAACAAAAGCAGAGTTGAAATTACTTCAGTGAACCACAAATATGGTGCCAGGTCATGGAAGTTCTACATTTCGAGTGGCATTATACATGAGTGCACTGTAAACTTCAACAACCTTTTTCTTAAACACCATAGACTGCAGCATGGTGATCACTACAGAGCTCATGTGGAGCGATTGGAGAACAGGGAGAAAAGGCAGGTGGACACATGAATGGGTATTTTTGGTAATGCCTAGACTATAGATTTAACTGTGTTATCCTGCAGTTTCGCTTTAAAGTAATCCTTTGTCTTGTACATACAGGGAAAAGCATCAAGTTCACTTTAATTCCCTCTTTTTAGCAGCACATACTCTGTTCTCCTAAACTTCCTTACTGATCCATTCCACCACTGGCAGTGTGAAGAAGAAGCATTGAGCCAGCTCTATGTTGCTCCAGTTGCAGCATACATGTCACTAAGGACTCACCGAACCCCAATGTGACTCCAATGGGCCAATCAGAAAGTACCAACTCTGTCATGTTGAGTGAGTTACATGTTCCTCCATATCTGGAAGTCCTGGGTAATTTCTTTGCTTCCAACTTCTCAATAAAGAGGCGAGGGAGTGAAGTAAAAGTGAGTACTACATGTACTACTAGGGAGGGAGGCATTGAAGAGATTTAGATTAAAAAACAGTATAAATTTACACCCGCATACAACCATAATAATAGGTGTACACCAGTTTTTTTTTATTGTTTTTGTTGCAGACCAGCCCTTTAGAACACCTCAGGGATTTTGGTAAATACTGGCGAAAAGCACAGTCATGCTCAACACCTCCCATACCTATCACTTAAACACATTTCAGTATGGCACATGTCGGCATTACCAATTCACAATTTTTGAATTAATATTTACTCTTTCTTGCCATGTATACAAACCTGCTTCTCCTAAGTTCCTGTATGTTTCCCAAAGCCTTGGCAGATAAGTTCATATGATCTCTGTGCTAGCCCACTGTTAACACAGAGATAGGTGCAACAACCATTCTCATATAGATGCATCTCATAAAATTAGAATATCATCACAAAGTTAATTTATTTCAGTAATTCAATTCAAAAAGTGAAACTCATATATTTTATATAGATGTGTTGCGCACAGAGTGATATATTTCAAGCCTTTCTTTATTTTAATTTTGTTGATTACGGCTTACAGCTAGTAAAACCCAAAATTCAGTGTCTTTGAAAATTTGAATATTACATAAGACCAATTAAATAAAGGATTTTTAATACAGAAATGTTGGCTTACTGAAAAGTATGTCCATGTCCAGTATACCGTTTCCCCGAAAATAAGACCTAGCGTGATTGTCGGTGATGGCTGCAATATAAGCCCTACCCCCCAAATAAGCCCTACCCTGTTTTCCCCCAAAATAAGCCCTACCCTGAAAACAAGACCTACAAGGACTTTAACTAGGGCTTATTTGGGGGGTAGGGCTTATATTGCAGCAATCACCGACAATCACGCTAGGTCTTATTTTCGGGGAAACAGGGTAGTATGCACATAATACTTGGTCAGGGCTGCTTTTGCATGAATTACTGTATCGATGCGGCGTGGCATGGAGGCGATCAGCCTGTGGCACTGATGAGGTGCTATGGAAGCCCAGGTTGCTTTGATAGTGGCTTTCAGCTCATCTGCATTGTTGGGTCTGAGGTCTCTATTCTTCCTCTTTACAATACCCCACAGATTCTCTATGGGGTTTAGGTCAGGCAAGTTTGCTGGACACTCAAGCACAGTGATACCATGATCATTAAACCAGTTATTGGTACTTTTGGCAGTGTGGGCAGGTGCCAAGTCCTGTTGGAAAAAGAAATCAGCATCTCCATGAAGCTGATCAGCAGAAGTGCTCTTGAATTTCCTGATAGAAAGCTGCGCTGACTTTGGACTTGATAAAACACAGTGGACCAGCACCAGCAGATGACATTGCTCCCCAAATCTCATGGACTGTGGAAAATGTTGCATTTCATTTGGAAATCAAGGTCCCAGAGTCTGGAGGAAGAGTGGAGGGGCACAGTTCCCAAGTTGCATGAGGTCCAGTGTGAAGTTTCCACAGTCAGTGATGATTTGGGGAGCCATGTCATCACCTGGTGTTGGTCCACTGTGTTTTATCAAGTAGAAAATCAGCGCAGCCCTCTACCAGGAAATTCTAGAGCACTTCATGCTTCCCTCTGCTGACCAGCCTTATGGAGATGCTGATTTAATTTTCCAGCAGGACTTGGCACCTGCCCACACTGTCAAAAGTACCAATACCTGGTTTAATGATCATGGTATCACTGTGTTTGATTGGCCGGCAAACTCGCCTTACCTAAACCCCATAGAGAATCTGTGGGGTATTGTCAAGAGGAAGATGAGAGACACCAGACCCAACAATGCAGACGAGCTGAAGGCCGCTATCAAAGCAACCTGGGCTTCCATAACACCTCAGCAGTGTCACAGGCTGTTCGCCTCCATGCCACACTACATTGTAATTCATGCAAAAGGAGCCCCAACCAAATATTGAGTGCATACTATACTGTACATGGAAATACTTTCCAGTAAGCCAACATTTCTGTATTAAAAATCCTTTTTTTTATTGGTCTTATGTAATATTCTAATTTTCTGAGATACTGAATTTGGGGTTTTCACTAGCTGTAAGCCATAATTATCAAAATTAAAAGATAGAAATGCTCGAAATATATCCCTCTGTGTGTAATAAATCTATATTACATATATGAGTTTCACTTTTTGAATTGAATTACTGAAATACATGAACTTTTTGATGATATTCTAATTTTATGAGATGCACCTGTATAATATGCTGTGATTATTGGTCATGCCACTAGGCAGTAGTGTGTGTTATGTTTAATCCTTGTATAATGTATTATTCTCCCTAATGGAACTACATGGTTATGATGTAATTTCCTGTCTCTGTGTTTTTGTTGTTTTCCAACAAAGCAAGTAGGGTTCAGCCATGTGTCCAGCACCATCTTGACTGGTAAGAATCATATCTGCAGCAGCTTTTCAACACTGCCTACCAGGAGCATTGTCAAGTTATACTATACGAGTGAGATAAGAGGCGCAGCAAGGCACAACCACTGTGCTGCACTGCCAAGCAGGAAGCTGAACCTGCAAATGTAATGGCCAATATTGCTGCCCTTATGTGCATATACAAGCAATATGCAGACAAATATTCTTAAAATGGATATCCAGCTTCTACCCTCCAGTGGGGTCCCCAAACCTATAGTGTTACTCTGGCACCTCTGGGTCACCACTTCCAGGGGACACTTGACACTGCAGGCAGTCTGCCTTCCCAGCCCTCAACAAGAGCAGATACCACCACTCAGGAGGCACTGGGCCCCTTGGAATCCTCCACACCAGGGGAAATATTCCTGACCCCTACCTTAATTTGGTTTCTTTCCCACAAGGTAGATCCCCCCAGAACCCCCAATATACTAGCAGGGATACCATATAGCCAGCCATCTTAGTCAAAAAGCCAGTATGATGGCACAGCACCCCTACTGGACACTGATAAACATATACTACACTTAGCCAAAAGGCCAAGGTACTTGCTACCCCCCCGAAAAAAGTTAAATAAAAGAAATACATTTTACAAATGTCTTAAAGGTCAGAGAAAGGGCCTGGAATAAACAATCCACAAAAGGAGAGTGGAGTTCCGCTTTAATATTGCCTGCAACCGCGAAACCTTTATCGTTCATCTGTATCCCTCTCCATATCTAAAAGAAGACTGCAGCGCCCCTTTAAATAACTGACTCTGGGCATGCTGGAACTTTTAGTATCACAATGACTGGTGAGTCTCTGCTATCCTGTCTCATTTAATTCAACCCGTTAAAGCAATTATTTAATCAATAGCTGGACGGCAGCCCCCATCCATAATGCAGTGCGGCCCTTTTAGCGCACAACATAAATATATTCTACAGCCATAAGCTCATACAGCACCGGCGACGTCACAAAGCCGAGGAAATTGGATTGACACCGGTCTGAGCACAGTCTGCAGAAAGCATGCTGAAAATTTCTGAGAGCAAGACTGCAACACCCAAAATGCATTGCAAAAGACCGTCCACAGACTGCTGAGTTAAAACCGAATACCAAGAAATTTCTGAAAATACTGAAAAATCATGCATTTACTCTTTTTGTAATAAAACACACACTTGCAGTTGCTTTTCATTTTTTTTTTCTCAATGTACCCTACAGTATATCTGCTAATTTTACTTTACATTATTTTGCACTGATCAAATAATTTGCTACACTTTGCACATGATCCTTGCTCTTCACAGCGAATAGGACGGATAGGCTACCGCTACCCATGATTCATTGCAAGCACGTGGAGGGGCAGTTAGGTACACAGCACCACAAGCACTGTGACATGAGGAAAAGATGAAAACAGATGTCACCAAAATGCTTTGCAAACCTAGAAATAAAAACTACGGGGCCCATAATGCAAAGCAGCATCACTGCCAGGCATGGGTCATGATGCAAGGGTTGCCTAGCAACAGATACAGGATCAAAAGATGTACCATATTGATGGAACTGATACAAGTAATAGGGGAATCTTGACTTGTATATCAATGACAAGTGAAGAAATCTGTGTTACGTTAAACTACCAGGCAGGTGTTTTCCTTTATTTTACTGCTATAGGGAAACAAGGGCAGGATTCTTATTGGTGTACACCCCTTCCGTTCTCATACAAAAAGTCCACTGTGATATGTGCAACTGTAATCAAAGGGTATATCGAGTTATAGTGGGGAGAGAAATTTGGAGTAGGATATTTATGGGGCATGGGAAGAACTGTGTGATATAGAGTAGTAGCAGGAGCTATAGGGAGAGTAATATGAAGCAATAGGAAGAGTTATGGGGAGTTTAACATCTTGTTTATCTAGCACCTGGGGTTCAGGAGTTCAGGCCACTACATAGAATACAACCAAAAATGACCCCTCCTATCAGTACAAATATCTCCCCCTTCACTAACAAAAACCCACATCCCCCATAGTACAGATCGCAGCCTATCTCTTCAGGACAGACCCACCCAGTACAGACCCCCTTGGTATAGACTCCCCCATACAGAGACAACCCCAATACAGGCATCCCCCAGTACTGCCCCTCCCCTTATATAGACCCCCCCCAGTACAGACACCCCAAAATACAGACATCCCTCGGAACAAACCTCCTCAGTACCGATACCCCCTACCAGTATATACACCCCCAGTGCAGACCCCTCTATGTACAGATACTCCCTAGTACAGACCACCTCAGTACAGACCCCCCCTTAGAACAGACCCTCCTTCAGTGCAGATCTCCCTACAAGAGGCAGCAGCATATTAGAATAAGGGGAAGTCCTCTTCTTGGCTGCTTCATGTGACCGGAGCCAAGGAGGAGCCTCCCCTTGGCTCTGAACTGCAGTTGTCAGATAAGCAGAAGCAGTGCTGTACTGCTAGTATCCATGCAACACAAAAAAAAGGGGGGCCGCGAATAATTCTTACAAAGGTATGTCTATACCCGATCTGTATGTCAAGTCATGTTTTTTTATTTCGACGCATTTCGCTAAATAAAGAATTAAATAAGAATACATTTGGGTAAATGTATAAAAAAGTAAATGGGTACTGGCACCCCCAGAGTGCCAGAACCCAATGTGCACTGAAACCCCTAAGTATGTCACTGTGTACTATAGAGCAGGGGGGATATAGGCAGTATAATATGTAGAACATTAGAAGGATGACATTACCAAAAAGCATGATTCAGTATGTAAGAATTTTTTTGTTCACCACACAGTAATCAACAAGAGCCAACATGTTTTGGGGGCTCTAAACTCCCCCTTTGTAAGGGCAAGTGGTAGATGATTGGCTGACTTTTTAACATTATTTTGTCTAAATAAAAACTACTATTTATGTCTGGAGGAAAAAGATTTAACCTCCATGTACGGAAAGGTTTCTTCACAGCAAGAGCTGTGAAAATGAGGAATAGATTCCCTCCAGAACTAGTTCTAGCCAGCTCAGTGGATTGTTTTAAAAAAGAGCTGGATGCATTCTTAAATGCACAAAATATTTCAGGATATTACAACCAGGCATTGTTGATCCAGGGAATATCTGATTGCCTTCTAGGGGGATACTTTTTTTTTCCTTCCTCTGGATCAACTGTGTGTATAGGGCTGTGTATACCTATTTATTTATTTTTCTATGGGTTGAACTGGATGGACTTGTGTCTTTTTTAATCTAACTATGTAACTATTTTATCTAATATATGTTATTACTGTATCACCGAAGCACCTGAAAAGTCCAGTTAAGGAAACAACCTCTTTAAAGCACATTCGAAAAAATTGGAGTTGACAACTGCAAAGCGATACCGATAGCAACAGGTCGCCAAACTGGACTTGAATACACTGCCTGCACAAAAGCTCTGGTGAAGAGGAAGTTTTGGGCCCCTGAAACGTGTTTGATTTTATTGATTAACAAGTGGTGTAAGACAAAATTCTTACTAGACTAAATCAAGCTTTGTGGTGCTTTCACCCTTTGAATGACCTACAGACTACTCCTGAGACCACATGTGATTACAACAGTTGACTCACCTCTGACTTGGCATACATTTAACCCACTGGCAGTACTAACCATCGTCTTTCTTATGTTCAACATCTCAGAAGATGGATATCATCTCGTTCTAGTTTTGGTGGACCACTTTACCAAGTTTCAATGGCGGTTACTGACCAGACCGCCACTTCTGCCTGTCTTATGAATGTCTGCAGAAGATGAATTCAGACCAAGGACCCTATGTTTAAAGTGAGTTCTTCCAAGGATTGTGCCTTCACTAGGGATTGAGAAGTCATACACTACCCTGTACCACCCACAAAGTAATGTGAGAGGTTCAGTCACACCCTGATACACCTGCTGAGAGTCCTAGCTCATGAGAAATAAAGGAAATGGACCTTTTACTTGGCTGATGTGGCCGGGTAATACAACCATGTGGTGCATTCCGTGATGTGGTACCTTGGTATGTTTGTCTGCACTCTACAGAGGCCCACAGACTTTTGAGCCACAGTCCCCACAGAAGAACTGAAACACACTCCAACTCTCGAATTTGAAAATGAAAACAAGGCCTGTCTGAAGTCCAACAGTTTGTTAATGACTGGTCATGGGTGGAGCAAGGGAAGTCAGAATCATCAAACTTTAACATACAACTAGCCTGACGCAAAGATGCACACAAGAAAGAAAAATTGCAAACACCATTGTAGGAAGTCAATGGAGTTGTTTTACAACAACCTTTTCCAAATATGACAGTCTATGATATCCAGAGAGAAGGTACTCGAGGAAAACAAGGCCCCTATACTATAAGCTCTTAAAGCCTGTCAAGAACCGCAAAGGGGCCTATGGGTTATTGTTTTCAAAGAACCTGTCCAAATTTAGGAGCCACAAGTATCTCAACCACCTGAGGTTCAATGGTAGCTACCTGCTCCTCTTTCATCATGACCTCATAGACCACCAGGAGAAGCCATGGATCCTGCAAAATGTTACATACTGGCCTTCCATCTCAGGTCCATGCTTCTGTTGTGAAGCCCTCTAAACCACCATCCACTGACATGCCTACAGGCAGAAACGCATTGCCTCTTGTCCTAAAATCTGGAGCCAAGACTCAACTCTTCAGGTGCTCCCAGAGACCTAATTTCAGTAGAGCTATTGAATGCTTTGCACAGGACAACTTTAGTCTGCAAACTTCCCAGGGACAGCAAGTTCAAGTGGGGTTGAGTGTAGCATAGTGCTATTTTACTTACCACTGTCTATCAGTTATAGGCAGTGTAATATATATTGTTAGCCATTATAGTCAGTGTAAGGCATCATGCATACAGGCATTTAGCCCATTAGTGTCAAATTCAGACTTTTTGGGCACCTGGATGGCTCAGGTGCAGATTCCAGCCCTGCAACCAGTCAAAAGCTGTACCGAGCTTTAAGGACCATATATGTTCAGGGACGTATGCCCCAAATGCAGAATTCCTGGCAGCAGACTGGATGCTGCACCTGTGCCTCCCAGGTATGCCAGGATTTGATACCGAGGGGCCAAACTACCTGTGTGCACATAGCCTCATATGTACTGGGAGCAGTAACAGGCAGTGGCACGGGGGTGCCTCAGCAGCTGTGTATTTTGGCTGCTGTGATCATGGAAAGTCAGTGCTTTGAGCTGAAGCAAAGTCAAGGCCTCCAAACTCTGTGTAACAAAAATATGGCAACATTTCTAGGTACAAGAAGCTAGACGCAATATTACTAGTAAAACTAGATGTAAACCCAATTGCTAAAATCTCATATAAGTTCTAATAACTTAAAGTAATTTCAAAAGTCATTACTAATACTTTCAAATTGAAATTTCATTAAAATAATACATGTAAATCCTGGAATGAAGGGGTCCTCATGTAGGCACATCCTGCTACAGAGTGACAATACTATCTTCCAATTGTACATACTCTCTGCCAATTGACACTACAAGTGACCATGCCAATGCAGATCACAAAAGCATAGTCCACTGTTATCACCATCAGGATACCCACCCTAAGAAATGCCATGCAGCCATCGCTGGAGTGCAAGGTTATGAGCAGTGGCTGCAAGGGGCTGTAGCAGATCAGCAGCACCGAGATGACAAAAGTTGAAAATTGTTTAATTAAAAATGGCAACTGTTTATGATACAGGCTGCTTTAGCAAACTAAATATAATCTACTTTGGGTTTACATATACTTTAAACAGGGTTTTCTCAACCAGGAGTCAATAGAGCCCTAGGGATCCTTCAGAGGTTGCCATGGGTTTCTTGAGCAATGAGCCACTTCTGCCGCTCAGA
Source organism: Aquarana catesbeiana (assembly GCF_042186555.1). NCBI lineage: Eukaryota > Metazoa > Chordata > Amphibia > Anura > Ranidae > Aquarana > Aquarana catesbeiana. Next base: position 653,995,808 of record NC_133326.1, read on the forward strand.
TACATAACCACTGACACCAATGATCATTTTTGCTATCTATAAAGGGAAATTTTTCACACTGACCACCAATCCAAGGAGCATTCTTTCCACTGACCACCAATGTAAGAAGCATTCTTCTCATTGACCACCAATGTATGGAGTATTCTTCCTATTGACTACCAATGTATGGTGTATTCCTCCTATTGACCACCAGTGTAAGGAGTATTCTTTCTATTGATCACCAATGTAAGGAACATTTTCCCACTGACTACCAATGTAAGGAGCATTCTTCCCACTGACCACCAAAATAAGGGGGCATTCTTCCTATTGACCACCAATGTAGGGAACATTTTCCCACTGACTACCAATATAAGGAGCATTCTTCCCACTGACCACCAAAATAAGGGGGCATTCTTACTATTGACAACAAATGTAGGGAACATTTTCCCACTGACTACCAATATAAGGAGCATTCTTCCCACTGGCCACCAAAGTAAGCAGGTATTCTTCCCACCGACCACCAACGTAAGAAGCATTCTTCCCATTGACCACCAATGTAAGGAGTATTTTTCCCATTGACCACCAATGTAAGGAGCATTCTTCCTATTGACCACCAATGTAAGGAACATTTTCCTACTCACTACCAATGTAAGGAGCATTCTTCTCACTGGCCACCAATGTAAGGGGCATTCTTCCCACCAACCACCAATGTAAGAAGCATTCTTCCCATTGACCACCAATGTAAGGAGTATTCTTCCCACTGACCACCAATGTAAGAAGCATTCTTCCCACTCACCGCCAATTTGAGAAATATTCTTCTTATTGACCACCAATATAAGGGGGCATTCTCCCGCTTATCACCAATGTAAGAAGTTTTTTTCCCATTGACTATCAATGTAAGGAGCATTCTTCACTCGAACCACCAATGTAAAGAGCATTCTCCCCACTGGCCAATGGGTATTAATGGGTACAAACAAATGTACTTTGAGCTGCAGATATAGTAATTTTTCGCTAGGGGTCCCCCGAAAACCTTAAATTTATTTCAAGGGTTCTTCCATGTTGAAAAGGTTGAGAATTGCTGCTTCAAACTATTTCTTTGTTTACATGACCCTGTGTGTCAATTGCTGTAGCCTATAGGAACCAATGAGATTTTAATCAATAAAAATTAATTATGATTGGCTGCTATGGCTTACTGCAGTTTGTCTTATTAGAACTTACATTATTAAATTGGAGCAATGTTAGGAGTCACTATAGCATTTAGAAGGGTTAAACAGGGAGTAACCCATAAAAAACACAAGGCAGAATATGGGAGCAAGAGGGCAGCTGTTGCCCGTAGGAACTAGTCGGATATCATCAGTCAAATGACAGCGGCAGCATGGAGCAGTTGCCATAGCAACCAGATTACACATTTCCTTTTTCCAAGGGATGGTTGCTATGGGCAACGGCTCCACTTTTGCTCCAGCTTTCCTACATCGGCATGGAGCAATAAGGGGTGTGATAGGGGAAAACGTTATCTGGAGTAACAGGAGGAGCTGCAGAGATGGGTTAGGTTTCTATAGAAGATGTATAAGGCTTCTGCTATATAAACAGTGACAGGAGAATGGGAGAGAAGGAGAGAAGGGAGGAAGTGGGGATCTTATAGAGAGCTAAGACATGCCATGAGACAGGAATAATGTAGCGGGGTCAGCAGTTGTATGAGAACCTCCAGGACAAGGGTGGCACAGACAAGATGAGCAGAGGGCACCCTGCTGGGGTAGGAAGGGGGGACCAGGGCACAGAAGAGGTGGCACTGTACCTGCAGCCTCCTGCGTCTGATGATGGCAGAGTCATCCATGTCATATGGAGAGTGCAGAACACAGAGGATCAGACAGGGAGGGGGAGAGGGAGAAAGAGAGAGAGAGAGAGAGAGGGAGGCGAGGAGGAGGAGGAGGAGGAGGAGGAGGGAGGCTGCACACAGCTACACTTTAATACATCAACACAAAGGCTCAGCTACCTTTTACTAGCACACAGGGAGGAGGGGGAGGATGGACGACCAAACCCACAGGGCCATTACCGGAATACAGGGCAGGTAAAAGACCATTGTGGGGAGGCCGCATAATGGGCAACTTCAAATGGTACCCTTTCGAAGGAAGATCGACAGGACAGCTATTTGTTTGGAGGATGCATGAAGAGGCCACGAATTTACCAGTCAATAGGCTCAATTGGCAAAGCTTTACCACCTAGGATAAAGATCCTTATTTTACCCATTTGACTGCCATTTTCCAATCTCATTGGACGCAGCTGAAAATAACTGTCTTTTTTTTTATTAAATAAGGATCGGTGTGTTTTTGCTTTGTGGATTCAGACTAGTATTTGCTGTTGCTGTTGGCCTGCATGACTACACACCTTGAACCATCAGACGTAGGTTGCCAAGCCTATAGTTATTCCACCTTTAGGCCTCATTCACACAGGCGTACCTATCCGCCATGAGAAGGGCCACCCTTGCCCACACAGGGATAGACAGGTGTCTGTGCATACGCACGGAGGCAGTCCTATTCATTTCTATTTGGACATGATAGCTGCATGGACACTAGGGTTGCCACCTCATCCCATTAAACCCAAAAGCATATTAATTACACAGGTTCTGTGGCTGATTAAGGTGGTAATTAAACTCACTTGGTGCCTTATCTGCATTTACTTAGCCCCAGAACTTGTGTAATTCAAAGGTGTTCAGGTTTAAAGGGATGAGCAACCCTAATGGACACAGAAGCTGCTCCCTATTTGAAATCCGTGCGGGTGCATACAGTGTGCCCTCGAGGACACGCACTCGCGCGGCTGTCAAATTGGGACTAGCAGCTGTGTCCGTGCAGCCGATGCATCCCAATAGGCATGAATGGGACTGCCTGGGGCCCCTGTGCACCCCTGTGCACCCCTGTGTAGGTAAAGATGGACCTTCACATGGTTGAAATGATAGGCATACACATGTGAATGAGGCCTTAAATTTAAAACACACAGTGGGGGGAGATTTACTAAAACTGGAGCACTCAAAATCTGGTGCAGCTGTGCGTGGTAGCCAATCAGCATCAAACCTTAGCTTGTTCAATTAATCTTTGACAAGAAACCTGGAAGCTGATTGGTTTCTGTGTGGAGCTGCACCAGATTTTGCACTCTCCAGTTTTAGTAAATCAACCCCACAAGTCTTCAGCTATCCCACCTTCAGGTGTGAATTGCACAGCATTGCAGATTTATAATTTGCATGATTGCCAAATTTCTGGGTTCACACTGGTGCGACCACAGCGATTCCTGTGTTGGTTCCCACATCGCATCTGACTCGCAGGCAGTTCACACTGCTTTCTGCGAACCACTGCGGGTGTCAATATGAAGTTAATGACACCCCCAAATCGGTTCGCAGATTGCAGTGCGAATCGGGTCACATGGGTCTGAACATCCATACGATCCGATTCCAGTGCGGACAAAAAAAAAAGAAAAGGGTATGGCACCACTTTGGTCTGAATGCGATGCGATTTCAGCCATACAAACTGTATGGCTGAAATTGCACTGCACAGACATTGCATGTGAGATGCACAAGCATGCGGTGCGAATCACATGCGATGTCTGGGATTGCACCAATGTGAACCCAGCCTGAAGCAGACCTCTCTTGAAAGACACGTGGGGGGCGGTTATTGCCAATCCCATTCTGAAGGTTATGGGTGAGCAAAATTGAATGTTTTCATTTCACAAAATGTTAGTAAGAAACTGGAAAATTAGACGAAATGCAATGGAAAGGCAAACTTGAAATCTCAAATATCATATAATCTTTTTTTTTTTTTTTAACAGTTGTCATATAATCTTTCGCTTTTTTTTTTTTTTATTTGCAGCTTATAATAAAAGAATACCTGGTGATTCTGCCATGAAGATCCTTGTTAAAGCTTTTTCTGTCATAGGGTGACAACGCTCTGTCCCTGTCTCACAATGATTTTCTTGTGTTGTCACTCTGTCACATGGGCTTGCAATAGAGACTACAAGGGGCTGTTTCAACACACAATACACAGAAATGGTCCTCTGTTGTCACCATCAGGAACCCCGCCATGAAAGCTCGAGTACATGTAGACAGAAGTGGCTGCAAAGAGGTTGCAGGAGATCAGCAGTGCAACAAAGAATAAAAAAACAAGGCAAGGCACTCAGTGTGCTGTCAATGCAAAGTGCAATGCGCATGCACCAGTGACATCACCGGCTGTTTAAATTGCGAATATCTCCTGAATGGCACAAGCTTTGGAGATATTCACTGTACCTTCAGGTGAGCTTTATCATAGGTTTACCTTTGGGTACAAGTGAAAAAGTAGAGTTTACTACCGCTTTAAAGTGGATTATGGTGTTTTTTAAAGTTGTGATGGGCTTTAAATGGCTTCTGAGGATTATGGGGATTATACACTATCTTGGACCTGTTCTTATCCAAAAACAGTCCTTAGCTAGATTAATTTGGTGGGTTTTTTCACAAAAAAACCCTAAAACAGCTAAATAAAAGGGACATGTAAATGAAACAAATAACAATCGAATACACACACACACAAAAAAAAAAAACTAAATACAAAAAAATTTCACATAAATAAGAATATCCCCCCCCCCCCCCCAAAGAAAAAATAAAAACATACCCCCTAATTAGAAAAAAAAGATTTTTTCACACAAATTTCAGATAAACCGCTCAATGAGCAAATCTGAAAGTTTTTCCTCACTGAAATCAGAAATTTAGCAGTGAAATCAATTTTAGCAAAATCACTCTGGTCACTGAAAATGCTGGTTGTCTGGCTAGTACTGTACATTGACCACCTGGGATCAATAAGGATAAAGAGGAAGTAAACTTCCCTCTAATGTTTGTACCTATAGGTAAGCCTATAATAAGGCTTACCCATAGGTACTGTAAATATCTCCTAAACTTGCACCGTGCCATTTCTTCAGGGCCCTGTACCACGACAGGCGGCTCCCTCGTGCATGCGCAGGGGTGACGTCACGCGGCTCCGGACAGTCACACAGCCAGAGTTCGACGGCCCGGAAGGGAAGACGGGCGAAGATGGATGTGTCTTCCAGCGGGGACGACAAGGGCTTTGTTTGCAGGAAACTTTTGCATAATTTGCTAGTATGCGATGCATACAAGCACATTATGCCTTTACTTTGCAGGTGACCAAAAAAAAAGAGGCAGTGTTTACTTCCTCCTTAAGTCAGTGAACAAGTATGCATCCCTTTAAAATCAGAGTAAAGTCACAGGTCCCTACTTGCATGGTTGTTCCAGGTAAGGGACACACAATATTGAAGGACATGGTTATGGCAGCCTCTGCGTCTCTCTCTGTCAGTACAGAAGTGATAGGGGGCCAGAGGAAGGAACCACAGAGCACGGTGGGAGACCTATTCATCTGACATGCCTGAAGTGTTCAATTCTGAGATGGAACGAAGATAGGCCAATGAAGAGGGGACAATAAAAACTCTCTCGCAGGGCCTTTCATCTGCGATAATAAAGTAGAACTCCAATGACTAGGCCTAGGCACTGTCACATGACAGAGGGGCACTATCTCTAGGCTCCAACACCTGCCAACATACCTGAAAAAGTATTATTGGGCTTCACATAGGCCCACTGGGCCAAGTTATAGTAAGGCTGGGTTGGTTCACAATCATGCAAATTGGTCGCGGGTTTCCCTGCATCCAATTTGTATGACAGGAGAGTGTGCCCGGCTCTCAATGGAGCCGGTTCACACAGCTCCAGGCCGGCTGCGGAGTGAATTGCACAGGGGTCCTGTGTCTCTTTGGCTCCATTTCAGGTCAGAATTCAGGCAAAAATTTGTTTCTGAACAGGGACGCGCCGGACCCAGTGGCGGTCGGTGGTCATTTTTTTTGGGGGGGGGGCAAACAGTATGCCCCTGACACCCCCCAACCCCCTCCCCCCCAATCAGTCAGTAGCACTTACCCCATCGCTTCACCGGCAGCTTCCCCTGCTCTCCACGGGTCATCACGGTGGCGGCGGCTTCCGTTTCCTCCTTCCTCCTTGGCGGCCAATCAGGAATCTTCTCGTTTCGGCCAATCGGAAAACGGGCCTCACACCTGCTTCTGGTTGAGGATCAGTGTTTCAACAGCGAATAATGAAAAGGGTTTCTGATAAAGAAAACTATAAAGGGTGTGCCACATCCCAAATGTATCAAAGAAGAGAGAAAAAACCCCTAGGGTGGGACACTAGGCACTATCACATGGAAAATAAGTAGTAGTAGAATATTGTTGAACATTTATTGGAAAACATATATTAAATATTGCACATAGCCGTGGATACAGTGTATACAGAAACGCATAGCGTGAATCTGTCTGCGACCACCCCCTTTTCATGCGTCCTGCCCCTTTCAAGACACCGGGGTACCTAAATTACAGCAGCGGGGGTGTTTTTTTTAAGAACCTGATTAGAGCCATAGGGTCTAATAGGCTTTAAAATAGGGTGGTCTCGGGGCACAGAGCATTGCACCATGAGCCCACTCGGGTGTTACAACAGCGAATCAATATTCGCTGTTGAAGAAGAGAGAAAAACCCCTAGGGTGGGACTTTAAGGCACTATCACATGGACAATAAGAAGTAGTAGAATATTGTTGAACATTTATTGGAAAACATATATTAAATTTTGCACATAGCCGTGGATACAGTGTATACAGAAATGCAAAGAAAGATACAACTTCCTGAGCCCGACGCATTTCGGAGATGGATGCTGTCTCCTTCATCAGGGATTTGGCAGAAAATATAGTATCTATAAAATTCAAAAATGCAAATTCCTGATGAAGGAGACAGCATCCATCTCCGAAATAATATTAATTGTGCTACCTGTTTCCAATATTGTTTTATTTTTGGACACCTTTTTCATCTGAAAACCCTATGTTTTTAACATGAATATTTTGACAGGGTCGATTTGCTTTTTTTTTTTTGCAGGCTAGCTGGTAAGTTTGCTAGGAAATCTTTGCTTTAATTCATCCTAAAGGTGTTCTGTCGGGTTGAGGTCAGGACTCTGTGCAGGCCAGTCAAGTTCCTCCACTCCAAACACGCTCATCCATGTATTTATGGACCTTGCTTTGTGCACTGGTGCACAGTCATGTTGGAACAGGAAGGGGCCACCCCCAAACTGTTCCCAAAAAGTTGGGAGCATGAAATTGTTCAAAATGTCTTGGTATGCTGACGCCTTAAGAGTTCCCTTCACTGGAACTAAGGGGCCAAGCCCAACAACTGAAAAACAACCCCACACTATAATCCCCCCTCCACCAAATGATTTGGACCAGTGCACAAAGCAAGGTCCATAAAGACATGGATGAGCAAGTTCAGGGTGGAGGAATATGACTTTTCTGCACTTTGGGATGGAGTAGAGTGGAGACTGCCTTCTTGTCCACATAAGTGCCTGACCTCACAAATGCACTTCTGGAAGAATGGTCAAACATTCCCATAGACACACAACTAAACCTTGTAGACAACCTTCCCAGAAGAGTTGAAGCTGTTATAGCTGCAAAGGGTGGGCCAAACTCAATATTGAACCTCTACGGACTAAGACTGGGATGCCATTAAAGTTCATGTGAGTGTAAAGGCAGGCATCCCAGTACTTTCGAAAATATATTGTGTGTGTATATATGTATATATATATATATAAATATATATATATATATATATATATATATATATATATATATATATATATATATATATATATATATTTATATTTAGCACGACCCCCTAAGGGACTGCTTGGAATTACCTGCTCATCTGCACTGCCATGACCTGGTGAACATTCCAACCCACCTGACACTCTGGGTTCCGACATCCTTGCACCACCTTAAAATAATAAGTCAGAAAAGCTGTCTATTCACATTCAGATAATGTTTACTAGAACAGATTGAAAAGGATATTGACACAAAGAGGAGGTAATAGATCTCCAGAGTTTTAGGTGACAGCGCCAACTCAGCAAAAGAATTCCTCCAAGTAACACAAAGCAAGATATAATCAAGTAGAACAATATATTATATACATTGGGTCAATCAAGTACTGCTAGCACCTGTAAGGATGGACACAGCTACCTGAAAATACTGACACACTTCTTAAGAGGGGGGGTCCGTGGCCGGCCTAACTGTTACTCTAATGAGAGGTCAGACTTAGAGGTGATAGTATAAGGGCCCTTATAGCAGTAATGACAGTAATGTCCCCATTGCAGATCTGATGTTCTTCACTGGCATGTAGGAGCTCATTAACTGTAATTCAATAAGGTGTGGTAACAAGCAATAGGTTTCTTGTAAAGATAACTAAAGGTGTCTAGGCGCAGTGTTCAAAGCGAGTTCAGTAAGGGATTCCTAAGGTATAGATGTCTGTGCAAAGTGTCCCAGTGGAACCGTGATAAAGGATTTGTAAAAGTTGGGCGATTGCTCACTTATCAACAACCAGGCCGATATGATGTCTTCTGGAACAGTAACTCGTGTAGTGACACTTGTGCAGCAGATATGCTGTCTCGATCTCCCTATATGAAGCTTGGTACACTGACTGGCAGGCGACTGGAATTATGCTGGATGGACGTATGATGACAAAACAGCAGAGCTAGGCCCCTCTGGTACAGGTTGGAAGGTGGTACAACGGGTGGTAGGCCGCGACCCCTCTCTCCATGCACATAGAGCAGTGGTCTCCAACCTTTTTGGCACCGAGGACCGGCATTGTGAAATAAAAGCGTGTCAAGGCCCGGGTGGGGTTTATGCTGCTTTTCGCTGGCAATTTGTCGGGGAAATGGCTCATGTTAGAGCTTCAATCATCACAGCACCATTGCTGATATGGTGTCAGGATGATTGAAGCAGTGTAGCGGCCCCACTGTGTGGGCGGAAGAGCGGTTATCAACTCACCATAATGCAAAATCTGCCACCAGATGCAGAGTGTCACTTGCCACCTTACCTGCCACCAGATTTGGTTTTATACTTCCCATGTCGCCTGCCTCCAGATGCAGTTTGTCACTTGCCACGTCACCTGCCACCAGATGTGGATTGTCGCTTGCCTCGTTGCCTGCCACCAGACGTGGATTGCCACCTGCCACCAGATGTGGTTTGTCCTTTGACACGTCACCAGCCGCCAGATATGGATTGTCGCTTGCCACGTCACCTGCCCCCAGATGTGGATTGCCACCTGCCACCAGATCTGGTTTGCCACCTGCCATCAGATGTGGTTTGTCACCTGCCACCAGATGTGGATTGTTGCTTGCCACGTCGCCAGCCACCAGATGTGGTTTGCCTCCTGCCACCAGATGTGGTTTTCCAACTACCACCAGATTTGGTTTGCCAGCTGCCACCAGATTTGGTTTGTCATCTGTCACCAGATGTGGTTTGCCACCTGCGACCAGATGTGGTTTGCCACCTGCCACCAAATGTGGTTTGCCACCTGCCACCAGATGTGGTTTGCCACCTGCCACCAAATGTGGTTTTTCACCTGCCACCAGATGTGGTTTGCCACCTGCCACCAGATGTGGTTTGCCACCTGCCACCAGATGTGGTTTGTCACACCTGCCACCAAATGAGGTTTGTCACCTGCCATAGTGGCAGCACATGACAGTGAGGGAGAACAGCGGTGATGCAGGGCTGGTGGTGAGAGATGACCTCATCTCTCTGCTGTCCTACCTCACCTACAGCAGTGTAGAGGCCCCGCTGTCTGGGCGTAAGAGCGGTGATCCGAGCGGGCGATGAGAGATGATCTCATCTCTCTGCTCCCCCGCCCCACCACAGTGTAGCGGCCCCGCTGTGTGGGCGGTAGATCGGTGTTCCGGGCGGACTGTGAGAGATGTCATCTTTCTGCTTGCCCGCAGTCGCACGTCAGACAGTGCAGCATTTGCGGCCCGGCTGCAAACAAACCACGGCCCGACAGTAGGCCACGGCCCGGGGGTTGGGGAACCCTGACGTAGAGGTCCGCCTTGCCTCAGGCGTGGGAGGAAAGAGATCCGTGTGGGCTTTTGCTTATTTTATAGCTACTCCCAGCAATCTTACTGTAGGTAGCAAAGATCCCTGGGATATGTAGTCCAGGCACACAATCATGCACAACAATTATCAGTCGGGAGAACTACTCATCCCACAATCCCTTTTGTTTGGCACACAAATAAGATGTCACCTGTTATACTGGTCACTAGAGGGACTTGCGATGCATGGAAATTCCAGAGGGTGCTGTACTTTACGACTATAGTCCATATTGCTATATATATATATATATATATATATATATATATATATATATATATGTGTGTGTGTGACCGGAAGATTCTTTTTGTGTGGAGTTTCGCCCTAAGCAAAGGGTCTCGTAAACATTTCATATAAGCTGTGTTCTGACTTCAGAAGCTGAACAATATTAAGTAAAAATGAACAAATCTCGTAAAACATTTTCCGATCAATCAAACTGACTAAGCTTACCTTTCTATCAATTGTCTGTATTTCCTGTGTTCTCAGCACCCTCCACTTATTCAGTAGTCCAGTGATGTCTATTTTATAGATTTCACATTGTTTTATCAGCAAAAATGTTGCTGATCACTTACACCACTTGTAAATCTGGCCTAATGCATTCTATCAGTTCAGTTCAATTTATTCTTCTTTGTTCTCTGTATAACACCAATTTTCACCACCGACTTCTATATCATAACCATCCATGGCAAAATGTTCTGATTCAGAAGAAAAATGAGGTTGAACTTAGCAGTGAGGAAAGGCAAGGTTATCTTATTATTTTTTAGTTTTGGATAGAAACTGGAAAGTTTTCAGCAACAATAAGAGTAATTTTTTTAAGTATTTAGATCAACAATTCTCAATCTTTTTGGTACCCTTTAAAAGTATGCAAAATCTTGAGACACCTTAATCTTGTGTTACAGTTACTTATCATTTTTAAAAAAAATATTTTTTTAAGCCTGTGGTGTGTGAAACCAGATAAAAAAAAAAAGTGCACACACAAAACATGAGAACACAAAAAAGTGCAAAGGGTGTACACATGGCCTCCTCCGAAGAGGAAGGACCCTTACACTGTTTCCCCGGGGAACAAGGCTCCTGACAGGGACTGAGGTACTCACTGGCCCACCTAGTCGAAACAAGGCGGTCCCGTTCTCTGGGAGGTCTGCTGAAACAGGCCAACCCCAAGTAATAGGTGGGGCTTCCCCAAAGGGAAACCCCATGAGAGTGGGCGAATAAAGCCAGAAGGCCATATCCACCCCCTCCCAAGACTTTCAGGGCAGGCCCAACGACCTACACCCTACTAATCGTGCACTGAAAGTATACCATGCAATACCACGGCAGGCCCTTCGACCAGGAATCAAAAAGTGTGACAGTGCAGTGACCATGGTCCCCATACACAATGAAAATTATGGCACCCCTGGACTGCCACTGCAGGGGCACATACACCACAGGCTTCTTTCAGAGCCCTCAGCCAGACCAGTGCAGCCCCATCCCTACCAAGAGAGCCTGGGGATAGCCTTGCCTACAACTAGGGACAAGCCTTGTGCACAAGGCCAGAATCAACCCTGGAGCAAAAAAAGATCCTTTCACCTTTCCCACATAATTACATCAAGGAAATACTAATTGGCCCCCCAAATTGGCGAAGGGGATCAGGGTTATTTCCCTAATGACTGATAAGAACAGATACTACACTTGATCTTAGCCAAAAGGCTGAGAAGTGATGCTACTTATCAATGGTAAAACTGAAAGCGGGATGATATACACAACCACCTCAATGGTATTAACATCATGTCACTGGTCCCCCATCACCATAGAGTCCTCACGTCATGGCAGCCCAGGGGAAAGAGCCACACCCTGTTTTGGAAACACTGCATTAGACAACCTGCGTGCCAGTGAACAATAGCATGCTGTAGTCATAGTTTGTTTTCAATTTTTGCACTCAGTTATACTGCTAATGGTAAGTTAAACTCATTAGTTAATATATTAACTGGTGCACACACAAATCATGTTTATATTTAGATTACCCCCAATGCATGCTCCTTCACATCTCACATAAGCCCCAATTCCTGCACCTTCACACTTCAGATCAGCATCAATTCTGGCACCTTCAGACCTCAGATCATGCCCAATTCATGCACCTTCAGACCTCAGATCATGCCTAGTTCATGTACCTTCATACCTCAGATCATGCCCAGTTCATGCACCTTCAGACCTCAGATCATGCCTAGTTCATGCACCTTTATACCTCAGAACAGTCTAAATTCCTGCACCATCCTGCACCAGAGCAGTCCCAAACCCTGCACCTTTAGTTTCCATCTTATCCCCGATTCCTGCACTATAATACCTCAGGTCAGTCCCAATTCTTGCACCTTCAGACCTCAGATCAGCCCTGATTCCTTTAACTTCAGACCTCAGATCAGCCCAGATGCTTGCACCTTCAGACCTCAGATCAGCCCCGATTCCTGCACCTTCAGACCCCTGATCTTTCCCAATTCCTGCACTTTCAAACATCAGGTCAGCTTCAATTCCTGCGCCTGCAGACCTCAGATCAGCCTCAAGTCCTGCACCTTCAGAACCCAAATTTGCCTCAATTCTTGCACTTTCATACATCAGATCAACCCCAATTCTTGCACATGCAGGCTTAAGATCAGCCCCAATTCCTGTACCTTCAGACCTCAGATCAGCCCCAATTCCTGCACCATTGTACCTCAGATCAGCTGCAATTCCTGCACTTTCAGACCTCTGATCTGCCACCGTTCCTGCACTTTCATACATCTGTCCAGCCCCAACTATTGCAGCTTCAGACCTCAGATCAACCCCCCCCCCCCTTTCTGCAGCTGCAAACCTTAAATAATCCCCAATTCCTGCACTCTCAGATCAGCCCCAATTCAGGAACATTCAGACCTCAAATCAGCCCCAAGTCCTGCACCTTCAGACACCAAATCTTCCCTAATTCCTGCAGTTTTACACATTAGCTCAGCCCCAAAACCTGCACCTTCAGATCTCGGATCAGCCCAAGTCCCTGCACCTTCAGACCTCAGATCAGCCCCAATTCCTGCATCATCAGACATTAGGTCAGCCCCAATTCCTGCACCTTCAGACCTCAGATCATCCCCAATTCCTGTACCTTCACACCCCAGATCAGCCTCAATGAATGGACTTTAGGTCTCAGATCATCTCCAATTTCTGAACCTTCAGACTTCTGATCAGTCAAAATTCCTGCACATTCAGACCTTAAATCTGCTCTAGTTCCTGTACGTTCAAAGCTCAGATCAGCCTCAATGATATAATTGGCAAAATATAAGTAGATTAAACATCAACTTTATTCTTTGTCTGCGTAAATGGGGCCTGACAGTGGGTGTGTACTTTGGATATGTACCTTGTGATAAAGGATGTCCCTCTCATCTCAAAAAGTTGGGAGAAAATGTTGGGAAATTCAGAGTTTGAGTTATCATTGGGACAGAACAAGTCAGCAGATGTGATTTCAACTGTTAGCTGCTGTGACGATAGGAGGTGAATGGTTCTACATAATCTGTACTGCAATATGTGTTACACTATACAAAAAAAGATATATACAGTTGTGCTCATAAGTTTACATACCCTGGAAGAATTTATGATTTCTTGGCCATTTTTCAGAGAATATGAATGATAACACAAAAACTTTTCATTCACTCATGGTTAGTGTTTGTCTGAAGCCATTTATTATTAATCAACTGTGTTTACTCTTTTTAAATCATAATGGGAATAGAAACTACCCAAATGGCCCTGATCAAAAGTTTACATACCCTGGTGATTTTGGCCTGATAACATGCAAACAAGTTGACACAAAGTGGTTTAAATGGCTATTAAAGGTAATTATCCTCACCTGTGATCTGTTTGCTTGTAATTAGCATGTGTGTATAAAAGCTCAATGAGTTTCTGGAATCCTGACAGACCTTTACATCTTTCATCCAGTGCTGCACTGACGTTTCTGGTTTCTGAGTCATGGGGAAAGCAAAAGAATTGTCAAAGGATCTGTGGGAAAAGGTAGTTGAACTGTATAAAACCAGAAAGAGATAAAAAAAAAATCCAAGGATTTGAGAATGCCAATCATCAGTGTTCAAACTCTAATCAAGAAGTGGAAAATGAGAGGTTCTGTTGAAAACAAACCACGGTCAAGTAGGCCAACTGGAGTTTCAGCCACGACTGCCAGGAAAATTGTTCGGGATGCAAAGAAAAACCCACAAATAACTTCAGGTGAAATACAGGACTTTCAGAAAACATGTGGTGTGGTTGTTTCAAGGAACACAATAAGGAGGCACTTGAAGAAAGATGGGCTGCATGGTCAAGTCACCAGAAGAAAGACATTACTACGCAAATGCCAAAAAGTATCCCGCTTACATTGGCCAAACAGCACAGAGACAAGCCTCAAACCTTCTGCCACAAAGTCATTTGGAGTGATGAGACCAAAATTGAGCTTTTTGGCCACAACCATAAATGCTACATTTGGAGAGGAGTCAACAAGGCCTATGATGAAACGTACACCATTCCTACTGTGAAACACGGAGGTGGATCGCTGATGTTGTGGGATGTGTGAGCTACAAAGGCACAGGAAATTTGGTCAAAATTGATGGCAAGATGAATGCAGTATGTTATCAAAAAATACTGGAGGAACATTTGCATTCTTCATCCAGGAAGCTGCACATGGGACGTACTTAGACATTCCAACATGACAATGATCCAAAACACAAGCCCAAGTCGACCTGTCATTGGCTACAGCAGAATAAATTGAAGGTTCTGGAGAGACCATCTCAGTCTCCTGACCTCAATATCATTGAGCCACTCTGGGGAGATCTCAAACGTGCAGTTCATGCAAGACAGCCCAATAATTTTTCCAGAACCAGGGGGCTTTTTGCCAAGAGGAATGGGCAGCTTTACCATCAGAGAAGATAAAGAGCCTCATCCACAAATACAACAAAAGACTTCAAGTTGTCATTGATGTTAGGGGGCAATACACAGTATTAAGAACTGGGGTATGGAAACTTTTGATGGGGGTCATTTGGGTAGTTTTTGTTGCCATTATGATTTAAAAAGAGTAAACGCAGTTGATTGATAAAAAATGGCTTCAGCCAAATACTAACCATGAGTGAAAGAAAAGTTTTTTGTGTTATCATTCATATTCTCTGAAAAATGGACAAGAAATCATAAATTTTGCCAGAGTATGTAAACTTATGAGCACAGCTGTATATATACATACTGTGTGTGTGTATATATATATATATATATATATATATATATATATATATAAATGCAGCACACAAAGCCCAGTGAATGATACCAAAACACTAACTGTCATGGAAAATAAAAAATGGGGTAAGTGGCACTACCCTAATAAAGAGAGGCGAAGGGTACTCTGTGACCCACCCTACTGTGCTATCCACACCTTACTTATAAACAAAACTGGTGAATAATCATATGTGATAATAAAAAACAATATTATATAGCAGGTATAAATACACACTTCAAACCGTTATATAACATCTATACCTAAACAGTGGGGTGCCTACATCTAAAAGTTCAGATGCAGCACCAAAAAGAAAAAAAGTGAAAAATGATATAACTCGTGTACATCAATTAGATATATACCGAAAATCAGATGGTGTAAAGTCAATATATATGCTGGAAAAAAGCCATAAATAAATATATATGCACTATGCACGAAAAAAAAAACAATATTAATCCATAGTCCCACATATATAATGTGAAAAAATGCTGTAGAAAGTGCTGTAAACATGCCAAAAAATTCCAAGGTGACCACAGTGCTCAGTAGATCAGGTGACTCTTGTGCTCCCCCTCAAGGGTCCCCACTCACCAGCTCCCCGTACCCCTGCAGGGGTAATAAGCATATATAGGTAACTGGAGGGTTCAATATCCCTTGGTGTGTCCTCCAGCCGATTCACCTGGCGAGGTTTCTCCTCTGATCCATCCTCCAACAAATGTGGAATATGGTATGGATTCATGGTAGGCCACAGAACTCTGCACTGGCACCAAAGAGAGTGACGCACCCTTCCCTACGATCAACCTCTGGAAAACTAATTGAAGTTCCCTTCCTGGTTACTGTTATTGGAGAGCTGTGATTAGAAAATCGTGCTTGGAGATCTTAAGTTGGAGGACGGATCAGAGGAGACACCTCGCCAGGTGAATTAGCTGGAGGACACACCTACAGTGGGGACGGAAAGTATTCAGAACCCCTTAAATTTTTTACTCTTTGTTATATTGCAGCGATTTGCTAAAATCATTTAAGTTCTTTTTTTTTCCTCATTAATGTACACACAGCACCCCATATTGACAGAACACAGAATTGTTGACATTTTTGCAGATTTATTAAAAAAAAACAAAAAACTCAAATATCACATGGTCCTAAGTATGCAGACCCTTTCTCAGTATTTAGTAGAAGCACCCTTTTGATCTAATACAGCCATGAGTCTATTTGGGAAAGATGCAACAAGTTTTTCACACCTGGATTTTAGGATCCTCTGCCATTCCTCCTTGCAGATCCTCTCCAGTTCTGTCAGGTTGGATGGTAAACGTTGGTGGACAGCCATTTTTAGATCTCTCCAGAGATGCTCAATTGGGTTTAAGTCAGGGCTCTGGCTGGGCCATTCAAGAACAGTCACAGAGTTGTTGTGAAGCCACTCCTTCGTTATTTTAGCTGTGTGCTTAGGGTCATTGTCTTGTTGGAAGGTAAACCTTTGGCCCAGTCTGAGGTCCTGAGCACTCTGGAGAAGGTTTTCGTTCAGGATATCCCTGTACTTGGCCGCATTCATCTTTCCCTCGATTGCAACCAGTCGTCCTGTCCCTGCAGCTGAAAAACACCCCCCACAGCCTGATGCTGCCATCACCATGCTTCACTGTTGGGACTGTATTGGACAGGTGATGAGCAGTGCCTAGTTTTCTCCACACATACCGCTTAGAATTAAGGCCTAAAAGTTCTATCTTGGTCTCATCAGACCAGAGAATCTTATTTCTCACCATCTTGGAGTCCTTCAGGTGTTTTTTTAGCAAACTCCATGTGGGCATTCATGTGTCTTGCACTGAGGAGAGGCTTCCGTCAGGCCACTCTGCCATAAAGCCCCAACTGGTGGAGGGCTGCAGTGATGGTTGACTTTCTACAACTTTCTCCCATCTCCCGACTGCAACTCTGGAGCTCAGCCACAGTGATCTTTGGGTTCTTCTTTACCTCTCTCACCAAGGCTCTTCTCCCCCGATAGCTCAGTTTGGCCAGACGGCCAGCTCTAGGAAGGATTCTGGTCATCCCAAACGTCTTCCATTTAAGGATTATGGAGGCCACTGTGCTCTTAGGAACCTTAAGTGCAGCAAACTTTTTTTGTAACCTTGGTCAGATCTGTGCCTTGCCACAATTCTGTCTCTGAGCTCTTCAGCCAGTTCCTTTGACCTCATGATTCTCATTTGCTCTGACATGCACTGTGAGCTATAAGGTCTTATATAGACAGGTGTGTGGCTTTGCTAATCAAGTCCAATCAGTATAATCAAACACAGCTGGACTCAAACGAAGGTGTAGAACCATCTCAAGGATGATCAGAAGAAATGGACAGCACCTGAGTTAAATACATGAGTGCCACAGCAAAGGGTCTGAATACTTAGGACCATGTGATATTTCAGTTTTTCTTTTTTAATAAATCTGCAAAAATGTCAACTATTCTGTGTTTTTCTGTCAATATGTGGTGCTGTGTGTACATTAATGAGGAAAAAAATGAACTTAAATGATTTTAGCAAATGGCTGCAATATAACAAAGAGTGAAAAATTTAAGGGGGTCTGAATACTTTCCGTCCCCACTGTATGTGGGACTATGGATTACTATTTTTTTCTTTTTGTGCATATATATTTTTTGTGTTTTTTTTTTTCAGCATACATATTAACTTTACACCATCTGATTTTCGGTATATATCTAATTAATATATAATATATAATAATAATATATATAATTTTTCACTTTTTTCTTTTTGGTGCTGCATCTGAACTTTTAGATGCAGGTACCCCACTGTTTAGGTATAGATGTTATATAACGGTTTAAAGTGTGTATTTATACCTGCTATAATATTTTTTTTTAATATCACATATGATTATTCACCAGTTTTGTTTGTAAGTAAGGTGTGAATAGCACAGTAGGGTGGGTCACAGAGTACCCTTCACCTCTCTTTATTAGGGTAGCGCCACTTACCCCATTTTTTATTTTCTATTATTTGTAAGCTCCCATTTGGGAGCCTAACAGGGGAGGCTGCAACCCGTTATTATCAAGAGCGCGGAGATTATCATTTTCTTGCTAACTGTCATGGACCACCAACTCTTGACCCAGCCATTAAAAGGAAAAAAGAAGGTCAGACCCCCTATCTGTCTTCCCCCAGCATTGTATGGTTGGAGGGGTCAGTGACAAGGACAGCGGCGGGAAGGGGGAGACCATCCATAGCAGACAATTTCTGCTTATTCATCCCTGTCATCTGCTGCTAAATTATTTCTTTTACATTTGTAATCCCTCACATTCTGCAATGCTCCGGCAGCTCTAAACATCCCCTCCCTATCTATCCTATCCTATATTACTGGGAGGTTTAGCTGTTTCACAATTGATTAGTTCCTCATTTAACAAAATAGTAAAAAAACTGAAAAAGAGCAGGCCATGGAATTTACAAATATGCATATACCAGTACAGAAATTTTGATATTTGACATTCATGCACATTTTCTCTGCATCCTTTGCTCTATGTTAGCTGCCACTTTAGATATGCTTTTACGCTACAGCATATAAAGACAGTTTAGACTAGTGATGGTCATAAACAATCGGGCAAGCTGAACTAAATTTCACCATGTGTTTTTGAATAGATTAGCTCATGTATCATCAGGTCCATCTAGTGGCCAAAATGAGGTATAGTTTTCTAAAATACCTCAATGAAAAATATAGCTCATTTTGGCCACTAGATGGAGGTGACAATCAAGGAGGTAATCTATTTCTAAACCATATGATGAATGTTAGAATGTAAGCTAATGTGGATAGGTTGTCACAATAAAGAGCACCTCATCCCGGGGTTATGGAAACAAATAGAGCAAATAGGATGAGATTATACCGGCAGGGACCACAGAACGATAAAAGATATTAGCAGGAGATCCTGTGGCCTGCGTGTGTCCCTGCATGTCTCCAGCCAGAGACATGCGGGGACATACGCAGCCCACAGGATCTGCTGCAGTTTAATTCCTGAACCAACCCTCTCTGTGGTCCCTGCCCCCGCTGTCATTCACTTACACAGCTTAATTTAATCTGGTCCGTATCTGCCTCCCGTGGCCACCTGAAGGCTTTGCAGTGGATTCAGCACTTCATCATTCATTGAATAAAATTGTGACTATTGCTCTAAGTGTTATTTCAGGAATACAGGAAGGCTGAGACCCCAAGCGGATAACAACCCCTGAAGAAGCCCAATACATAGGGCGAAACATGTCAGGATTCAATTCTATGCTGCTCTAAACAGTTCACGGACCACGTTTATGGGTTTAAGCCTATGTCTTTTTAATATGACTTTTTAAACTATTTTGTTAATACATTTTGAAGAATTTATCATAATATTATTTCTTGGTTTGATTTTTGCACCGGTACAGTATAGTCCCATCCTACCTGCTCTATTTGTTTCCATATGATGAATGTTAATTCAGTTTGCATGTTTCTGATATTTGTGCAACAAATGTTTTATAACTAGGTCCTAAAGACTGTTAGAGAATAGATCACTGCTATTACAGCCCCTTTAAAAATCAATGCTTCCATATCTGTGCCCCCTCAAAAATTACTTGTGCCAAATTTGATATTATTCTCAGCAAGGTCCATGATTAGCGATAAAAGAAAATATAATTGAAAAAGAAATGCGTATGAGCTGTGAAAGAAAAGAAGATTTCTGGACACAATTTTTTTTTTCCCCGTAACAACATGAGGTGAAAATTGAAGGCTTGGTTGGTCGAATTTTCTAAATCAGTGGTGGCACAATAGTATAATAAAATGCAGAAATTTTAGATTTTCAATCAACAAATCATTCAGAATACGACCCATGTAGATCCTGTATTAGTAAGTACCTAGGATGGGAAAACGGACTAGACTACTGTCAGCAGGGGCCCTGAGGCCTTGTAAAATAAGTGCCATAGGGCTGCATGCAGCATCTGGGCCACAGGTTGTGTGCTCCCAGTTGGTGAAGACCCTTTTCTGTTCCATCACCAGCTCCATAAAGACATGGTTTGATGAGTTTGATGTGGAGGAAGTGTCGTGCCCAAGGCCCTCAACCTCATTGAACACCTATGGGATGAATAAGTAGGTAACACAGCCCCTTGCTGCTCCTCAGATTGTACAGAAATGACATCCTTGAGTGGCATGTTCACTAGAATACAGCCTGCAGTGCAAATAGCAATGAGGATACTCCAAGTGCGGTAACCATAGCAACCAATCAGATTTTACTTGGCTGGAGTTGGATGGACGAAGGTAAAGTTCTGATTGGTTGTTCTTGTTACTTCATTGTGATCTGCTCCTTGCTGCATATGCCCCCTTATCATACCGGCTTTCATAGGGGGGAAAGTAAAAGGAAAGTGCACCTTTACAAAAAACCTGCCTATGCAGGTAAGGGATGTTTGTAGATTAAAGCAAACTGTGTAGCTCTGACTAAAGTTGAATAATACCCTTGCTATAGGTGTAGGCCATTGACATATCTTATGAAGCCTGACTGGAATACTCCCAGGACGTTGCTAAGTGAGGCCTAGTCGTCACTGCCCACCTCTACCATCACAGGAGTGAGCTCTTTCTCTGATTCAAACCCCCTCGCATACTCTTTCTTTCCCCTGATGGACGAGCTCTGAGCTCAACGTTTTAGAGCTCACTCCTGTGATGGTGGAGGTGAGCAGTGACGACTAGGCCTCACTTAACAACGTCCTGGGAGTACTTAGCAACGTCCTGCTAGTACTTAGCAACATTCTGGGAGTACTTAGCAACATCCTGGGAGTACTTAGCAACATCCTGGGAGTACTTAGCAACGTCCTGGGAGTACTTAGCAACATCCTGGGAGTATTGCAGTCAGGCTTCATAAGGTATATAAATGGCCTACACCTATAGCAAGAGCTTTATTCAACTTTAGTCAGAGCTGCACAGTTTGTTTTTATCTACAGATGCCTTTTATCTGCATAGGCGGTTTTGTGGTAAAAGTGAACTATCCCTTTAAAGATATTCCCACAGCACCCAACTAAAGCAGGCCCATAATCACAGGCAAGCATCTGCCTGGTTGCTATGACAACAGACTGTTTTCACTTAGGTCACAGATTTAGAAATGAGTCCCAGAGAACGCTCAATGTTGCAGCCTTCAGTTGGGAAGCTACAGGTCTCAGAATGGTTGGGAGGCCACAATGACACTTTTAGATGTTCTACAGCTGGACGGACATGTTACACATACAAGCACACCCTTCAATCTCCTTAGATAAGAGTGAGGCACGCTGTTTAGCAGAAAGTATGTGAGCAAAGGACAACCTTATGCCCCTCTGTCAATTACAGAGACCATGAGGGGTCATTTACACCAGCAGAAGTGGTAATGCGCACTTTACTGCAACATGCAGCAATGCACTTAAAGCGAAACTTCACCCAAAAGGAGAAGTTTTGCTTTTCTGCATCCTCCGCAACCACCCCCCACCCTCTCACTTTTGGACACTATTTTTTTTGGGGGGGGGGGGATTGGGTACATCGTTTTGACAGGTACCCTCTCCCACTTTCGCCTAGGCATTCTGAGGGGATGTTTTTCTAAGTCATGTTTAAAAGGTCCCAGAAAGCCTGCAGGAGCATTCACAAAATGCAGCGCAAATTGTGCATGCGCAGTAGGAAGTCAGCTGTGAAGCCGCTAGCACTCACAGCTGGCTTCCAAGAGTAAACATGCCAGGGGCCCCGAAGCCTGGTGAAGAACCGACTCAGGTTAGGACAGCACTGGATCGTTGGACAGGTTAGTTTCCTTATATTAACCACTTTCCAATGTACTGCAGATGGGCGGCTGGTGTAGGCAAAGTGACGTACCCGTACATCGCTGTCTACTTCTGGGTTTAGGGCAGGTGCATGCTCGCCTTTCGGCCGGCACCCACTGTGATTGTCTCTCAGCAAGTCCTGCCCAATGATTCACGGCTGGGACATGCTGGTCGGCTATGTACAACCATAGCCCACAGCTCTGTGTTGATAATCAACACAGAGCTCTGTAAAGAGAGAACGCTCTCTCTGTTTCTCATCCCTGCAAACCATTAGTAAAAGCAGCACACTTTACATTAAACATAGTTAAGCACACATTTAACCCCTTGATCGTTCTAGATGTTAACCCCTTCCCAGCCAGTGTCATTAGTAAAGTGACCGTGTTTAATATTATCACTGATCACTGTTTTAATGTCACTGTTGATGTCAGTGGCAGTTAGTCAGTCCCCCCCCAGCATCAGTTAGAGTCAGATTGTATGCCACACTATCACAGTCCCATTATAAGTTACTGATCGCCGCCATTAGTAGTATAAAAAAAAAAAAAAATCCAGTATATATACCATAGTTTGTAACTGCTAAAACTTTCACGCAAACCAATCAATATACAATTATTAGGATTTTTTTTATCAAAGACATGTAGCAGAATACATTTTGGACAAAATTTATGAAGAAATTAGATTTTTTTTTAATTGGATATGTTTTATAGCAGAAAGTAAAAAATATCGGGCTTTTTTTCAAACTTATCGGTCTTTTTTTTCCCATCTATACCACAAAAAAATTAAAAAAAAACAGTTTTGAGCAAATACAACCAAAAGAAAGCTCTATTTGTGTGAAAAAAATTATATACATTTTATTTGGGTACAGCGTTGCATGACTGCGCAATTACCAGTTAAAATATCTAGCAAAAACTGGCCTGGTTATGAAGGGGGTCAAATCTGTCGGGGCTGAAGTGGTTAAAAGTCATCAGCTACAGCATTTTTAGCTTCTGACTTTTGACTTCTAGGGGGTACACTGAAGATCGTTTTTAAAATATGTTACTGCAATGAGGTTGCATTTATTCTGAATGCCACCCAACACACCTTGCAATGTACAAACATTGCAGTGCAATGCAATGCTTGTCAAAGGCAAGCACTAATGTGCCACACGGTGCACTGCCTAAAAAATGGTGCATGCCCGTCAGCAAGATGCATTGGAGGGCCATTCAAATTAATGGCGTCACATTACACCAATGCATGTAACGTGTTGTGGTAGGGCATGTGGTAGCACATGCAATACTGTATATGGGTCCTGAAGAATTCACAGGCAAAATGATTGGCTTAAGCCACAAGGACTTTTTTTTTTTTTTTTACCATAAACTCTCCTCCTGTAAGCTGGCTTTTCAAAATAACAAATGCAAAAATTTAGAGTTGGAATGAAACATTTCGTGCCAGCAAAACATTTTTGGTAATTAAATATTGCTTTTTTATAAAGGTCTATACATCAGATCAAAAAAGGAACAACTGAAGAGGAAAGAGGGATGGAGGGATTTGGTTCCAAAAGAGGCAGAGTCTAGTTGAAGCCATGACACAAGTCATTACAGCATTTATCCTGAGTGTCATTATAGAGCTGTCCATGGTGCTGACTACACATATACTGTACACAGTGCTGCATGGCTGAACTACAGAGGAGAGCGTCTGCATTTATAGCAGGTCACTGAGGCATAAAAAAATTGCATGGTTCCTCCTATGGGAATTAAATGAGGAATAGTCATCCCCCTTCATTGGCTATATGATGGAAGTGATGATATAAATAACTGCTATTTCACACGAACATAAAGAAACCAGGCAGAGCGATGGATAATGCTGCCGAGTATACTATATACTGTACACCGATAATAATCACACCGCGCCGTATAATGATACCGAGTATATATACACCGACAATGATCACACCGCACCGTATAATGATACCGAGTATATATACACCGATAATGACCACACTGCACCGTATAATGATACCAAGTATATATACACTGATAATAATCACACCGCACTGTATAATGATACTGAGTATATATACACCGATAATGATCACACCGTACTGTATAATGATACCAAGTATATATACACCGAGAATGATCACACCGTACTGTATAACGATACAGAGTATATATACACCGACAATGATCACACCGTACTGTATAACGATACCAAGTATATATACACCGACAATGATCACACCGCACCGTATAATAATACAGAGTACATATACACTGATAATGATCACACTGCACCGTATAATGATACCAAGTATATATACACTGATAATGATCACACCGCACTGTATAATGATACCGAGTATATATACACCGATAATGATCACACCGCACTGTATAATGATACCGAGTATATATACACCGATAATGATCACACTGCACTGTATAATGATACTGAGTATATATACTCCGATAATGATCACACCGCACTGTATAATGATACCGAGTATATATACACCGATAATGATCACACCGTACTGTATAATGATACCGAGTATATATACACCGATAATGATCACACCGTACTGTATAAGGATACCGAGTATATATACACCGATAATGATCACACCGTACTGTATAACGATACCGAGTATATATACACCGACGATGATCACACCGCACCGTATAATGATACAGAGTACATATACACTGATAATGATCACACCGCACCGTATAATGATACCGAGTATATATACACCGATAATGATCACACCACACTGTATAATGATACAGAGTATATACACAAATCATAGGCCTGTGCACAGGGTGTGCCAGGTGTGCCTGGGCACACCCTAATCACCCCGTGTAGCGCAGATTCCCACTGTTTAGACCCCTGATATTTCACCCAAGTCCCAAAAAATAATAAAATAATGAAAATAAAAACTACCAATCTCTGCCCTACTGACACTGTCCATTGCTATAATGACACCGTCAATATATATACACATGCACACACACGCATATGTGTTTGAGCTTTGGGGCGCACACCCTAATGAAATAGGCTGTGAACACTTATGACACTGATAATGATCACACCGCACCGTATAATGATACAGAGTATATATACACCGATAATGATCACACTGCACCGTATAATGATACTGAGTGTATATACACCGATAATGATCACACCGCACTGTATAATGATACAGAGTATATACAGTGCCTTGAAAAAGTATTCACCCCCCTTGGCATTTTCCGTGTTTTGTTGCCTCACAACCTGGAATTAACATGGATTGTTTGAGGATTTGCATCATTTAATTTACAGAACATGCCCACAACTTTGAAGATGATTTTTTTTTTTTTTTAATTGGGGAAGCAAACAACAAATAGGACAAATAATAGAAAAAGTCAATGTGCATAACTATTCACCCCCCTAAAGTCAAAACTTTGTAGAGTCGTTTTGGATAAGTCTCTATGAGTTTGCCACATCTTACCACTGGGATTTTTGCCCATTCCTCCTTGCAAAACTGCTCCAGTTCCTTCAAGTTGGATGGTTTGCGCTTGTGAACAGCAATGTTTAAGTCTGACCACAGATTTTCTATTGGATTGAGGTCTGTGCTTTGACTAGGCCATTCTAACACATTTACATGTTTCCTCTTAAACCACTCAAGTGTTGCTTTAGCAGTGTGTTTGGGGTCATTGTCCTGCTGGAAGGTGAACCTCCGTCCTAGCCTCAAATCACACACAGAGTGGTACAGGTTTTGCTCAAGAATATCCCTGTATTTAGCACCATCCATCTTTCCCTCAACTCTGACCAGTTTCCCAGTCCCGACTGCTGAAAAACATCCCCACAGCATGATGCTGCCACCACCATGTTTCACTGTGGGGATGGTGTTCTTTGGGTGATGTGATGTGTTGGGTTTGCGCCAGACATAGCGTTTCCTTTGATGGACAAAAAGTTCAATTTTAGTCTCATCAGACCAGAGCACCTTCCTCCATATATTTTGGGAGTCTCCCACATGCCTTTTCGCAAACTCAAAACGTGCCATTTTGTTTTTTGCTGAAAGTAATGGCTTTCTTCTGGCCACTCTGCCATAAAGCCTAACTCTTTGGAGCGTACGACTTATTTTCGTCCTATGTACAGATACTCCAGTCTCTGCTGTGGAACTCTGCAGCTCCTCCAGGGTTACCTTAGGTCTCTGTGGTGCCTCTCAGATGAATGCCCTCCTTGCCCGGTCCGTGAGTTTTGGTGTGCGGCCGTCTCTTGGCAGGTTTGCTGTTGTGCCATGTTCTTTCCATTTGGTTATGATAGATTTGATGGTGCTCCTAGGGATCATCAAAGATTTGGATATTTTTTTATAACCTAACCCTGACTTGTACTTCTCAAGAACATTGTCCCTTACTTGTTTGGAGAGTTCCTTGGTCTTCATGGCAGTGTTTGGTTAGTGGTGCCTCTTGATTAGATGTTGCATCCTCTGGGGCCTTTCAAAAAGGTGTGTATATGTAATGACAGATCATGTGATGCTTAGATTGCACACAGGTGGACATCATTTCACTAATTATGTGACTTCTGAAGGTAATTGGTTGCACCAGAGCTTTTTATAGGCTTCATAACAAAGGGGGTGAATGCATACGCACATGCCAATTATCAGTTTTTTATTTCTGAAAAATAGTTTTATGTATATATTTTTCTAATTTTACTTCACCAACTTAGATTATTGTGTTCTGATCCACCACATATAATTCAGATTAAAAAAACATTGAACTAAAGGCTGAAATGTAACAAAATAGGTAAAAATCCAAGGGGGGTGAATACTTTTGCAAGGCACTGTATACACCGATAATGATCACACCGAACTGTATAATGATACCAAGTATATATACACCGATAATGATCACACCGCACTGTATAATGATAGCGAGTATATATAGACCGATAATGATCACACCACACTGTATAATGATACCGAGTATATATAGACTGATAATAATCACACTGCACTGTATTAAGATACCGAGTATATATAGACCGATAATGACCACACTGCACCGTATAATGATACCGAGTATATATACACTGATAATAATCACACCGCACTTTGTAATGATACCGAGTATATATACATCAATAATGATCATACCGCACCATATAATGATTCTGAGTATATATACACCTGTAGGCAGGTGCAGTCTATTTTCTCCACTGCAGGTGGCTCTCAACTGTAGTGGCAATGTAGGTGGAGGACGAAGTCGAGAGCACCCTTGGTCCTCTATGATCTCCTTGGTCACAGAGAGGCAGCATCCGATTAGGTGCTGGCGTCTCATGTGACTTTGGCAGTTATCTTGGCAAGACCATGGTTCCCGGTTTTGCCGCGCATTTTGCATGTGGATACATCCTTCCAGGAAGCCTCCCCACTTGGGTACAGGCCAGCCAAGCCCTATTCCGCCCCCTTGAAACAGACGCTGTTGGCACACCTGAGACCTACTGCTACGGTGCATCGCTGTGCATCCTGTAAATGCAAAAATGACTCCTTGCACCCCTCCAAGAGGTAGTCTGGTCTCTGCTCATTGGGGCTTACAAGAAGCCTCAAGGGGTCACATAATAATGGTGGAACCCCGAAAGTGATGCCAGGAGAGTGGCTGGTTGTACCTTATCCAAGGTCTACAAAGCGAAGGTGCTGGTGCAACTCATCAACCTGGGGATAACCCCGATTTCACTCTTTAATCATGCTACCATAGCAGACCTTTACGTGCGTCACTATATCTTGAAGGCTCAACCAGGGGTAGAAGTCACTTGCGCCGCACAACAAGCAGCCATGGCACAAAGATGAGTCACAATACAAACTACTGCCAGAACAGCTGGCCATCCCCTTCCAGGGCTATCCTCTACCTCAACAGCGGCTGATTTCCCAACTACTAGAGAAACACTTACTGGTCTTTGCCACCAGCCTAGAAGACTACAGTTGCACAGAGGCCATCTGCCACCAAATTCATATGTGGGAAACTCCACCCATCCTAGAGCGGTACTGACATATTCCCCCACCCCTGTTCCAGGAAGTCAAGGACTTGCTCCACAAAATGCTACAGAGCAGGGTGATTCAGGAAAACCGTAGCCCATGGACTGCTCCATTGGGTGTTGGTATCTCAGTGCAGCCTCGTGCTGCACTGGCTCCCACCTCTCTCCTAGGTGGAGCCCTCCTGACTCCTGGGCCAGACCTTCTGTCTGCCAGGGTGGAGCCCAGAACCCTAGTCAGGTCGATATTTAAAGCCCAACACACAGCTGACCCATTAGTGTAAAAGCAAGAGAGGGGTGAGGCGCCAACTGAATGAATCTAACTCACTTAAATAAATCAGGGTAAGATGTACACTTACAAGAGTCCATACGATGAAGATGCCCATCAGAGATTAAAACATCCTGGGGTACTCGGATGCCGCTCCGGGGGTTCAGGTGTTGATCCCTCGGCCGTGGAAATGTTGATATTTGGTCACAGGCTTCTGTTTTCTGTTGTTCACTTGGCAGGAAGCTCCACGCTAACCAGTCTGGAACGCAGAAGCGGAAGTGACGTCACCACAGCAGGGCAGGCATCTGAGCTGGGGATTGTAATGCAGGAAATATACAGGCTACGTGCTCGGAGCTCACAGCTCCTTCTACTGGCCTACTGCTCTTGGGAGGAGAGCAGTTTAAATACCTGGGCAAGATGTCCGAGGCCGTGGGAATATAACGGCCAGCGGACCAACGATTGTAAAAAATCCATTTTTATCTTAAAAACATACGTATAATGAAAAAATAATAGAAGAGATATAAAAAGATGCAAAAGAATTTAAATGCACTATAATAAACATGTAATGGAACACATTGTTGGGAATGATGCCTGGCTTTGTGTGAAAAAGTAATTGCCCCCTAAACCTAATAACTGGTTGTGCCACCCTTGGCATCAACAACTGCAATCAAGCGTTTGCGATAACTGGCAATGAGTCTTTCACATTGCTGTGGAGCAATTTTGGCCCACTCTTCTTTGCAGAATTGTTTTAATTCAGCCACATTGGAGGGTCTTCCAGCATGAATGGCCTGTGTAAGGGTCATGATACAGCATCACAATTGGATTTAAGTCTGGGCTTTGACTAGGCCACTCCAAAACCTAAATTTTGCTTTGTTTGAACCATTTGGAGGTGGACTTGCTGTTGTGTTTCGGATCATTGTCCTGCTGCATAACCCAAGTGCACTTGAGCTTGAGGTCACAAACTGATGGCTGGACATTCTCCTTTAGGATCTTCTGGTAGAGCGCAGAATTCATGGTTCCATTAATTATGGTAAGTCGTTCAGGTTCTGAAGCTGCAAAGCAGCCCAAGACCATCACTCTACTACCACCATGTCTGACTGTTGGTATGATGTTCTTGTTATGAAATGCTGTTTTAGTTTTATGCCAGATGTAACGGGACGCACACCTTCCAAAAAGTTACATTTTTGTCTCATCAGTCCACAGAATATTTGCCTAAAAGTCTTGGGGATAATCAAGATGTTTTTTGGTAAATGTGAGATGAGCCTTTGTGTTCTTTTTGGTCAGCAATGGCTTTGGCCTTGGAACTCTCCCATGGATGCCATTTTTGCCCAGTCTCTTTCTTGTTGTTGAATCATGAACCCTGACCTTACCTGAGGCAAGTGAGGCCTGCAGTTCTTTAGATGTTGTTCTGGGTTCTTTTATGACCTCCTGGATGAGTCGTCGTCATGCTCTTGGAGTAATTTTTGTAGGCCGGCCACTCCTGGGAAGGTTCACCACTGTTCCAAGTTATCTCCAATTGTGGATAATGACTCTCCCCGTGGTTCACTGGAGTTCCAAAGGCTTAGAAATGGCTTTGAAACCCTTCCTAGACCGATACATGTACATTACTATGTTTCTAATCTGTTCTTTTTTCGATTGTGGCATGATGTGTGGCTTTTTGTGATCTGTTAGCGTGCTTTACTTTGTCAGACAGCTTCTATTTATGTGATTTCTTGATTCAACAGGTCTGGCAGTAATCAGGCCTGGGTGTGGCAAGTGAAATTTAACTCAGCTTTCCAAAAAATTGTGGTTAATCACAGTTCATTCATGATTCAGCATGGGAGGGGGCAATTATTTTTCACATAGGGCCAGGCAGATTTGAACAGCTTTTTTCCCTTAATATGTGAAATAATTATTTAAAAACTGCATCATAAATTTACTTGGGTTATCTTTGTGTAATATTAAAATTTGTTTGATGATCTGAATCATTTAAGTGTGAGAAATATGCAAAAAATTAAAAAATCAGGAAAGGGGCAAATACATTTTCACACAACTGTATCTCCTAAACGGTGCAAGTTTAGGAGATATTTACAGTACCTACAGGTAAGCCTTATTATAGGCTTATCTGTAGGTACAATTAAAGAGGAAAACTTTATTTCCTTTAACCACTTGCCGACCAGCCGCCATCATTATACTGCGGCAGGTAGGCACGTTCCTGCGAACCGTCGTAGCTGTACGTCGGCTCCTTTAACCGCTTGCAAACCACGGCATGCACATATACGTCGGCAGAATGGCGCGGCTGCGCAAATGGGTGTACCTGTACGTCTGTTTGAATTTGCATGCGCGACCCTGCCGCAAGCTCCGTGAGTGTGATCGCTGGTCCCCCGGACTCGATGTCAGTGGGAATACCCGCGATCGTCTCACGGAGTTGAAGAACGGGGAAATGCTAATGTAAACAAGCATTTCCCCTGGGGAGGCCCCTTTTCTTCTTATACATGTACCTGACAGTAGCGTATGACACTAAACCGACCCAGACGTTAGATAAATGGAAGGCGGACATCCCAGCTCTAGATGACGAAGTATGGGAGGAATGCGTAGCTGAGTTCATCCCCTCCATGATAGCGGCAAAAGATAGGTTTATCCAGCTTAAATTTATTCACAGGGCCTATTACACACCACAGAGATTGGCTCGTATCTTCCCTCAACGAGACCAGCTATGCCCTAGGTGTAAATCGGAGGTAGGATCCTTCCGGTACATGGTCTGGTCGTGCCCTAAACTTCAGCCCTACTGGAAGGCGGTGGCTGATACCCTGACTGAGATGTGTGGAATGCTGGTCCCGCTTGACCCCCTGACCCTCCTACTAAGTCACCTGGAGGAGGTGCAGGGAGACAGATACATCAAACTTTGCTTGACCTTCTATCTGTTTTATGCCAGGAGGGAAATCCTTCTTAAATGGAAATCGGTAGACCCGCCCACGAGAGAATCATGGTGCCGTTCCATAAATTCGGCGATCCCACTTTATAGGCTCACCTAGCAGAGCAAACAATGCCCAGCGAAGTTTGGTCGGGATGGATAGATGCTAATGGCAGATCATGATGATACATACCTGGGGGTGTATGAGAGCTAATTAATATATTTGTGTCTACCCCTTTTCCCCTCACGGTTCCTTTCACCTCCTTGACCCCCCCCCCCCCCCCCAAATATTGATAGTTTTGACATTTTCTGCGGGAGGAGGATGGGGGTATAGAATCTGGAGATCCTAGATTTATGCTACTTTTGGGTTGATGATAGGTATATCATATCTGCTACCTGCATCCACTTCTCTGCACTGATCGCTGTATAATTGTCAATCGTCCCAAAAACGTGTCAAAAGTGTCCGATCAATATACGCTTTTTGCGATTTTTATTACCAAAAATATGTAGAAGAATATGTATGGGCCTAAACTGAGGAAAAAAATGTTTTTTGTTTTTTTTTTTTAAATTGGGGAGATTTATCATAGCAAAAAGTACAAAATGTGTTTTTTCTAAATTGTCGCTCTTTTTTTGTTTATAGCGCAAAAAATAAAAACCGCAGAGATGATCAAATACCACCAAAAGCGTGTTTTTTCTATATATATATATATATACCACCAAAAGAAAGCTCTATTTATGGGGAAAAAAGGACGTCATTTTTGTTTGGGTACAGCGTCGCACGACTGCACAATTGTTAGTTAAAGCGACGCAGTGCCGTATCGCAAAAAATGGCCTGGTCATTGAGCAGCCAAATCTTCCAGGGCTGAAGTGGTTAAGTATGTTTTATAACTTCTGAGCTGAGAACATATTCACTTTATCAATTAATTGTGATCATTTTAAGCCTAAATATGCCTACATTATGAGTTGCAAGAGGCAGATTGGACATATTACGTATTCTGAGGAATGTACACATTAGAGAGACCTCATGATTAGTCATTATTAACTTGGAACATAAATCTATGTAATAATCTGTTGGTTACCTGAATGTAAAATATGGTAATCTGGAAATATGGATACCTAGCGCTACTTCCGCAAGAGCCACTTGGTAATTTGGGTTCTCTGTTCTGGGCCACGACTCCAAGAACAACCTCGGCCCCTCTGACACACCTGGTTGAATGAAAGTCACTACAAGCACTTATGAAGAACATGAGTGTAGACACCTTTAACTCAGCTGTAATTTGACAACAGGAAATAGACACAAGATATTTAGTGGTAAAGGAACTCAATGTATTGGTACAGGTTAGAAAAAATGGTGGTTTGAGCATAAATGAGCACACAGAGGAAAGATTCGGACACTGTCTGCTAAACAATGTAATCCTTAGGCCGAAGTGAATTAGGCTAGAGTTCTGTACCGCTAGATCAGGGGTGTGCAACCTTTTGATCACAAGGTGCCAAAAAATGTTTTCAAAGAAATTGAGCGTGACGATTTTATAACATAAAAATGTCAACTTCACACTCTCAATCATGAAGAGGATTTTTTATAAAGTAAATGCTGTAAACTACTTTAGTAGTGAGAAATTAATATCCTGCACTCTCACACCTCAGATCAGCCCCAATTCCTGCATCTTCACACCTCAGATCACTGTACCCCTTGCTCATCTCTTTCACCACTGTACCCCCTGCTCATCTGCCCCACCACTGTAACCCCCTACATATCTGCCCCACCACTGTACACCTGCCCCACCACTGTACCCCCTGCTCATCTGCCCCACCACTGTAACTCCCTACATATCTGCCCCACCACTGTACCACCCTGCTCATCTGCCCTACCAATGTACCCCCTTTCTCATCTGCCCCACCAATGTACCCCCTTTCTCATCTGCTCCACCACTGTAACCCCCTGCACATTTACCCCACCACTGTACATCTGCCCCACCACTGTACCACCCTGCTCTTCTGTCCCACCACTGTACAACCCTGCTCATCTGCCCCACCACTGTACCACCCTGCTCTTCTGTCCCACCACTGTACCACCCTGCTCATCTGCCCCACCACTGTACCACCCTGCTCAATGCGCCAGCAATGTACCCCCTTTCTCATCTGACCCACCACTATACTACCCTGCACTTCTGCCCCACTACTGTACTACCCTGCACTTCTGCCCCACCACTGCACTACCCTGCACATCTGCCCCACCTCTGTACCCCCCGGCTCATCTGTCCCACTAATGTAACCCCCTGTACATTTTCCCTACCACTGTTCCACCCTGCTCTACTGTCCCACCACTGTAACCCCCTGCTCATCTGCCCCATCAATGTTACCCCTTTCTCATATGCCCCATATACCTCCATGCACATCTGCTCCACCACTGAACCATCTTCTCATCTGTCCTAACACTGAACTTATCTGCTCATCTGCCCCACCACTGTGACCCCCTTTCTCATCTGCCCCACGACTGTACCTCTGGCACATCTGTCCCACCTCTGTTCCCCCTGATCTTCTGCCCCACCACTGTAACCCCCTGCTCATGTGTTCCTCCGATGTACCTCCTTTCTCCTCTGCACCCCTCTGCCCCACCGCTGTAACCCCCTGCTTATCTGTCCCACCAATGTACCTCCTTTCTCCTCTGCCCCAACACTAAACCCCCCTGCTCATCTTTCCAACCACTGTAACCCCCTTCTCATCTGGCCCAACACTGAACCCCCCCTGCTCATCTACCCCATCACTGTACCCCCCTGCTTTTCTGTCCCACCGCTGAACCCCCCTTCTCATCCCTCCCAGCACTCTGCCTCCTGCACATTTGCTCCACCACTGTACCTCCTTGCTCTTCTGTCCCACCACTGTAACCCCCCTGCTCATCTGCCCCACCAGTGTACCTCCCTGCATATCTGCTTCACTGTATTGTGATTGTTTGTCCCACATTGAGGAAAGTGGTCGGGATCTTACATTGCTGTATTCACACTCTGTTACCTCTCGTTTCCTTACCCCCACCTCAACTATCACTTGTGTCCTTTTTGAGTAGACCATTGGCTCGGTTCACACTGCCGCAACTTGGGATCTGACTTGTGAGACCCCAAGTCGCATGACATGTAAAACCCATGTTAGTCAATGAGAGCTGTCCTAATTAGCACTACTGAAGTTGCTATGACTTTAGAAAATTTTCCTGTACAACTTCAAGGCGAATTCTATCTGACTTGTGCCCATAGACTTTAATTGAAGTCACCTTCAAGTCAGATCTTCAACTATATCGATGTGATTTGGATCCAACATTACAGGAAGATTACCCAGGCATTTTCTGAAAGTCATTTTCTGAAAGTCACTTCTAAAGTCGCATCACAGTAGTACTCAAGTTGCCAGCAAATCTCCAGCACGTCCCCTGGCAAAGTCAAACCGTAATTTAAGCAACTTTCAGGTTGTAGTAGTGTGAAACGAGCCTAAACTGTGGAACAGACCCTGACCAAACACTGATCTAGCTATTTAATTTATTTATCTTTTTTTGCACACACTTTTGACTTCTTGACATCACAAGTCGGCCCCCCGATGACGTAATCTGATTGCCACGCCCCATCGTTTTTTAAGTAATGCAGGACATTGGCGCCGACAGATCAGCAGGACGCAGCATTGGAGGAGGGTCGTCAGCAGGAGCGGCAGCAGAGGAAGAAGAACACTGGACAAAGAAGACAGAAGAAGAGCGGAAGAAGAAGCAGGGGGAGAAGGAGAAGACCGGTGGATGAAGATGCGGGAGAAGATGGAGGAAGACCAGAGGAAGAAGAAGATATTTTTAATAAAAGACTTGTCAAAAACTGTCTACTGTATTTTTTACCACTACACTACTTTTTTTGGTGAATGGGTAGGGGTACAATGTACCCCATACTCATTCACATAGGGGGGGTGGGATCTGGGGGCCCCCTTGTTAATGGGGGCTTCCATTTTCCGATAAGCCAGCCACCCACAGACCCCCGACAACCACCGGCCAAGGGTTGTAGGGAAGGGGCCCTTGTCTCCATCAACATGGGGGCAAGGTGCTTTGGGGTGGGGGGCGCAGAGCCCCCCTGCCCCAAAGCACGCACCCCCCATGTTGAGGGCATGCGGCCTCGTATGGGTTAGGAGAGTGGAGCGCTTGCTCATCCCCTCCCTTTCCTGACCTGCCGGGCTGCATGCTCGGATAAGGGTCTGGTATGGATTTTGGGGGGGACCCACACGCCCATTTTTTTTAAATGTTGGTGTGTGGGGGTCCCCTCCGAATCCATACTAGACCCAAGGGCCTGGTATGGACTTGGGGGGGGGGGATCCCACGCTGTTTTTTTCATAATTTTTATTTTTAGCCGGTATTTTTTTTTTACATTGAGCGGAAAGCCAGCTGACAGCTGATGACTCATCGGTTGTTAAGGATGCGGTGGCCCCCTCCTTAGCAACCAGCTATATACAGTGTAAAAAAAATGCAAACCGTAAATCGCTGCAAAATCGTGGTAAAAACGCGGTACTTGCGTTTTGGATGAGGGTCCATTGAATTCTATTACATGCAAAATGCTGCATTTTGAGAGAAAAAAAGTCCCCGACCCTTTCCAAAAACGCAGAGGCACAAAATGCATTGATGTGAACATGCATAATGCATCAAAAAATGCATTAGTGTGAATCGAGCCTGAGTGCAGGAATTGATGTGACTGTACAATATACAGGTAAAAGCCAGTAAATTAGAATATTTTGAAAAACTTGATTTATTTCAGTAATTGCATTCAAAAGGTGTAACTTGTACATTATATTTATTCATTGCACACAGACTGATGCATTCAAATGTTTATTTCATTTAATTTTGATGATTTGAAGTGGCAACAAATGAAAATCCAAAATTCCGTGTGTCACAAAATTAGAATATTACTTAAGGCTAATACAAAAAAGGGATTTTTTAGAAATGTTGGCCAACTGAAAAGTATGAAAATGAAAAATATGAGCATGTACAATACTCAATACTTGGTTGGAGCTCCTTTTGCCTCAATTACTGCATTAATGCGGCGTGGCATGGAGTCGATGAGTTTCTGGCACTGCTCAGGTGTTATGAGAGCCCAGGTTGCTCTGATAGTGGCCTTCAACTCTTCTGCGTTGTTGGGTCTGGCATTCTGCATCTTCCTTTTCACAATACCCCACAGATTTTCTATGGGGCTAAGGTCAGGGGAGTTGGCTGGCCAATTTAGAACAGAAATACCATGGTCCGTAAACCAGGCACGGGTAGATTTTGCGCTGTGTGCAGGCGCCAAGTCCTGTTGGAACCTGAAATCTCCATCTCCATAGAGCAGGTCAGCAGCAGGAAGCATGAAGTGCTCTAAAACTTGCTGGTAGACGGCTGCGTTGACCCTGGATCTCAGGAAACAGAGTGGACCGACACCAGCAGATGACATGGCACCCCAAACCATCACTGATGGTGGAAACTTTACACTAGACTTCAGGCAACATGGATCCTGTGCCTCTCCTGTCTTCCTCCAGACTCTGGGACCTCGATTTCCAAAGGAAATGCAAAATTTGCTTTCGTCAGAAAACATGACTTTGGACCACTCAGCAGCAGTCCAGCTCTTTTTTTCCTTAGCCCAGGTGAGACGGTTTTCGCGCTGTTTCTTGGTCAACAGTGGCTTGACACGAGGTATGCGGCAGTTGAAACCCATGTCTTTCAAGCGTCTCTTGGTGGTGGATCTTGAAGCACTGACTCCAGCAGCTGTCCACTCCTTGTGAATCTCCCCCACATTTTTGAATGGGTTTTTTTTCACAATCTTGACTAGGGCGCGGTGATCCCTATCGCTTGTACACTTTTTCTGACCACAGTTTTTCCTTCCCTTTGCCTCTCTATTAATGTGTTTGGACACAGAGCTCTGAGAACAGCCAGCCTCTTCAGCAATAACCTTTTGTGTCTTTCCCTCCTTGTGCAATGTGTCGATGGTCGCCTTTTGGACAGCTGTCAAATCTGAAGTCTTCCCCATGTTTGTGTAGGCTTCAGAACTGGACTGAGAGACCATTTAAAGCCCTTTGCAGGTGTTTTGAGTTAATCAGCTGATTAGTTTGTGGCACCAGGTGTCTTCAAAATTTAACCCTTACACAATATTCTAATTTTGTGACACACGGAATTTTGGATTTTCATTTGTTGCCACTTCAAATCATCAAAATTAAATGAAATAAACATTTGAATGCATCAGTCTGTGTGCAATGAATAAATATAATGTACAAGTTACACCTTTTGAATGCAATTACTGAAATAAATCAAGTTTTTCAAAATATTCTAATTTACTGGCTTTTACGTGTATATGTAAAGCGCTCTGTAAACTGACAGAGCTATACAAGTACCTACATGTTTGGTATCTATTTACTGGATGCAACATCATCTTTAATAATTAAAAAAAAACTGGATATTATATTTTTTGTGCGCTAAAAGTATTTTATTTATTTTTTTTCAGTAATTTGCGTTGGATAAAGTGTGTACATTTTGTGCAACATAAAAATTGCAACAGCCATCATTTTATTCTCCAGGGGCTCTGCTTGCAGAAAATATAAAATGTTTGGGGTTTCTAAATAACTTTCTAACAAAACAAAAAAGATGCTGATTTTAACAAAAATTTTAAATTTGACAGCAAGTGGTTAAATTGCAGCTTTGGCTTCTGTTCCATATGTATCCACCAGGTGGCAGTCAGAAAACATATAAAATTGTAGGTGATGTTACTTGTGTTCCTGTAACCATATACAGTATTAGCAAAAAAGCTTCTAGTCGTAGCACACTCTTGTAGCCAGCACTGGTGCAGCTGATGACAACCATATAATAGAACACCTGTCAGGTTTTTTATTACTGTCTGTATCCCCATTAGGGAGGTTCATCCTCTCTGTTTATCCTGTTTGCCATTCTCACTGAGAGTGAAAAGTGAAAGAAAATCACAAATGTTGGGTTGTCACCAGAACAGGAATAGAGGAGAAATCTTCCAACGGGGACACTCGTTCTGGTAACAACCAGGGATTTCCTCACTTTGGAGGGATTTCCTTTCACTTCATGTTTTGGCTATGGGACAGGAAGTGAAAGGAAATCTCCCCAATGGGACACAGATGGCAAAAAACTGACAAAAAGTTTTGTTACCTCCCACACCTCCCCTTTTTTTCCTCCCCGGGAGGGTTAACCCCTTCATGCCGTCTGTACGCAAATTTGCGTTCATGGCTTGAAGGGTATATACCGGGATGATGCTTGCAGCTGCATGCATCACCCCGGTACCGTTTTTTTTTTAGAGCTGATAACAACCGATGTGGCTAAAAGCTGCTCGATTGTTATTCTAAAGGAGCGGGAGGGGACGCCCCCCCCCTCCCGCCACCTTCCGCCGCTTTTCCTGGGCCCCCGTCCCATCAGGAGACCTGAGCAAAGAGCTGGCATTTCCGTTGGCTGGGCTGACACCCAAACGAAGCCGGATTCGGGTCTCCAATGTAAAATCCCAGAATCGTTGTCAATGGCGCCGATTTTAAAAAAATGACAGTATTCAGAATCGCCAATTTTGGCAATCTGAATACTTTTAAGTGCAAAGGAGGGATTTGGGGTCTTTTGGATCCCTCCGTAAAGAGTACCTGTCACTGCCTATTACATCCCTTGTGACAGCAATAAAAGTGATCAGATTTTTTTTTTTTTAAGAGACAATGTAAAAAAATAAATAAGAATTTTTTTTTTTTAAAGCGCCCTCGTCCCCGCGTGCTGGCACAGCAAAGAAAATACATACGTAAGTCGCGCCTAAAAATGTAAACGGTGTTCAAATCACACATGTGCGGTATCGCTGCGATCGTCAGAGTGGGAGCAATAATTCCAGCAAAAGACCCCCTCTGTAACTCTAACCTGATAACCGTAAAAAACTTTTAAAGCATCACCTATGGAGATTTTTAGGTACTGTAGTTTGTCGCCATTCCACGAGTGTGCGCAATTTCAAAGCGTAACATGTTAGGTATCTATTTACTCGGCGTAACATCTTTCACATTATTTGATCTTGTTCTCATCACAATTCATTCACAACACTTTCTACTCACTCACCACTGGTGTTCTACACATTTGTCTCCAATCTCTTGACCATGGGCTCCAGCTGGCATTACTTTACATTATATTACTTTGTTCAGACATCAGGATCCCGGTGTTTTCTATACTTGTCCTTCCCAGTCACCGCGGGAGACTCCGCCGGGATGCTTTTAGGCCCTGCATGCACAGCAGCGTGGGTAAGCAGCCCTATAGAATTATTTACAACAGTCATTTTTTCCATTTCTCCCTTATTATATGTTTCTTGTATACTTTTCACATGAATGCATGTTTGCTTTACTGTACCATATTTCGTTCACAGACTTAGTTCCTGATAAAGCGGTTCTTCCGCGAAACTAGTCGAAACTCCATGTCATCTGTGCATATTTTTTAGCATATTTTGTATTGTCCCTGCTTGTTGTATTAATAAATTTTGCTACTTTTTATATTTATATTTCTTTTGTTCATTATTGTATATCTCTTTTTATATGTACCGAGATAGCCCGCCTGCATTTTCCCTGGTGAGTTTGGGGTTGGGGCCCTTACTTCCAAACTTCAATTCCAATTAATTTCGGATGAGGGCACATTTTTCAATTTTTAATTTTCTTATATTGTTTCTGTGAGGCCACATATACTTTCTCTGTAACATCTTTCACATTATACAAAAAAAAATTGGGCTAACTGGGCTAACTTTACTGTTTATTTTTTTTTTATTCATGAAAGTGACTTTTTTCCAAAAAAAAAAATGCGTTTGAAAGACCGTTACACAAATACCGTGTGACATAAAATACTGTAACAATCACCATTTTATTCTCTAGGGTCTCCGCTAATATATATATATATATATATATATATATATATATATATATATATATATATATATATATATATATATATACGGTTTGGGGGTTCTAAGTAATTTTCTAGCAAAAAATACTGATTATAACTTGTAAGCAACAAATGTCAGAAATAGGCTTAGGCATGCAAGGGTTAAAAAAACACTCCTAAAAGCCAAATTTTGCACACGCATTCATGCGTGTTCATGCACATTTGCGCATTTGGCATTATTGCATGCCTTGGCCATTATTAATTTATTCTGGCCATTAGAATGCATTAATGCACTAACACACCTAATTGGTTCTAGCTTTTATGCAGGTTCATACACGTTTGTGTGTTTCATATGCCCAAACACTCCTTTCCTGAATGCGCTGGCGATGGGTTTTTCATTCAGCCTGTAAACGCTCCTCTTCTAATACGCCTCTAGACACCTATATGGTCATGGGCACATAGGCTAACATAGAGGTGCTTTTAGAGGCTGGAAAAAAAAGTCAAACACCAAGTGGCACAAGACCTTAAATCCGCAGAGTTTTTTTAGCTGAACACATTGAGCATGGGTGTGCAAGGTGTGCCTGGGCACACAGTAATCACCCCGTGCAGCGCAGATTCCCCCTGTTGATATTTCACCAAAGCACCCCCCCCCCCCCCCCCCCAATGAAGCTCCTATAAAAAAAAAAAATTAAAAAAATTATCCGAAAATAAAAATCGACTGACATCAACCTCTGCCCTAGAGACACATCTACCGTCCTACTAACATCTTCCATGTTTTAACACGTTTTAAAATGCTTTTTACATTTATTTATAAGAGTGTGTGTGTGTGTATATATTACGCATACCTACATACACACAGCTTTGGGGTGCACGCGCTAATGCAATCGGCTGCGCACACCCTATGACATGATAAAATATATTTTCCCCATTAAACAATTTGGTCAAATCCATACACCAGCACTTGCAGTTTAGAACTTTGAATGCTTCTGGCTCCTGCTCTCTTATGCCGCGTACACATGACGGTCTTTCCAACGGAGTTCCGCTGAAACGGACTTGCCTACACACGATCACACCAAAGTCCGATCGTTTAGAACGTGATGACGTACGACGGGACTAGAAAAAGGAAGTTCAATAGCCAGTAGCCAATAGCTGCCCTTGCATCGTTTTTGGTCCGTCGGACTAGCATACAGACGAACAGTTTTCCCGATAGGAATTGATTCCGTCGGAAAGATTTGCAACATGTTCTATTTCTAGGTCTGTCAGAATTTTAGAAAGAAAAAGTTAGATGAAGCCCACACACGATCGGAATGATTCCGTCTGACCTTTTCTGCCGGAAAGTCTGGTCATGTGTACACGGCATAAGTGCTGCTTCCCTAACCTGTTGGTCTTCACAGGAAAGAGATAACAGTGGACAGTGCAGTCTCCAGTAAATCTGTTAGTTTGGAGATGGAAGAGAGAAGACGGGAGGAGGAGGGGAGTGTCTTGCCATTCTTGGCTGTGGGGCTGTGTATTTCTATTGATACACACAGTGTAGGGAGACACAACTCTAGCCTCTGCCCACCACCAAACACTCCGCACCCCTCTCCTGCATATACTACCCACCTCCATACACTCCGCACTCCTCTCCTGCACATACTACCCACCTCCATACACTCCGCACCCCTCTCCTGCACATACTACCCACCTCCATACACTCCGCACTCCTCTCCTGCACATACTACCCACCTCCATACACTCTGCACCCCTCTCCTGCACATACTACCCACCTCAATACACTCTGCACCCCTCTCCTGCACATACTACCCACCTCAATACACTCTGCACCCCTCTCCTGCACATACTA
Source organism: Aquarana catesbeiana (assembly GCF_042186555.1). NCBI lineage: Eukaryota > Metazoa > Chordata > Amphibia > Anura > Ranidae > Aquarana > Aquarana catesbeiana. Next base: position 654,037,628 of record NC_133326.1, read on the forward strand.
CCCACCTCCATACACTCTGCACCCCTCTCCTGCACATACTACCCACCTCCATACACTCCGCACTCCTCTCCTGCACATACTACCCACCTCCATACACTCCATATTCCTCTTCTGCACTTAATACCCACCTCCATACACTCCGCACTCCTCTCCTGCACATACTACCCACCTCCATACACTCCGCACTCCTCTCCTGCACATAATACCCAACTCCATACACTCCGCACTCCTCTCCTGCACATACTACCCACCTCCATACACTCCGCACTCCTCTCCTGCACATACTACCCACCTCCATACACTCCACATTCCTCTCCTGCACATACTACCCACCTCCATACACTCCGCACTCCTCTCCTGCACATACTACCCACCTCCATACACTCCGCACTCCTCTCCTGCACATACTACCCACCTCCATACACTCCGCACTCCTCTCCTGCACATACTACCCACCTCCATACACTCCGCACTCCTCTCCTGCACATACTACCCACCTCCATACACTCTGCACCCCTCTCCTGCACATACTACCCACCTCCATACACTCCGCACCCCTCTCCTGCACATACTACCCACCTCCATACACTCCGCACCCCTCTCCTGCACATACTACCCACCTCCATACACTCCGCACTCCTCTCCTGCACATACTACCCACCTCCATACACTCCATATTCCTCTTCTGCACTTAATACCCACCTCCATACACTCCGCACTCCTCTCCTGCACATACTACCCACCTCCATACACTCCGCACTCCTCTCCTGCACATAATACCCAACTCCATACACTCCACATTCCTCTCCTGCACATACTACCCACCTCCATACACTCCGCACTCCTCTCCTGCACATACTACCCACCTCCATACACTCCGCACTCCTCTCCTGCACATACTACCCACCTCCATACACTCCGCACTCCTCTCCTGCACATACTACCCACCTCCATACACTCCGCACTCCTCTCCTGCACATACTACCCACCTCCATACACTCCGCACTCCTCTCCTGCACATACTACCCACCTCCATACACTCCGCACTCCTCTCCTGCACATACTACCCACCTCCATACACTCCGCACCCCTCTCCTGCACATACTACCCACCTCCATACACTCCGCACCCCTCTCCTGCACATACTACCCACCTCCATACACTCCGCACTCCTCTCCTGCACATAATACCCAACTCCATACACTCCGCATTCCTCTCCTGCACATACTACCCACCTCCATACACTCCGCACTCCTCTCCTGCACATACTACCCACCTCCATACACTCCGCACTCCTCTCCTGCACATACTACCCACCTCCATACACTCCGCACCCCTCTCCTGCACATACTACCCACCTCCATACACTCCGCATTCCTCTCCTGCACATACTACCCATCTCCATACACTGCGCACTCCTCTCCTGCACATAATACCCACCTCCATACACTCCATACTCCTCTCCTGAACATACTACCCACCTCCATACACTCCATACTCCTCTCCTGAACATACTACCCACCTCCATACAATCTGCACTCCTCTCCTGCACATAATACCCACCTCCATACACTCTGCACTCCTCTCCTGCACATACCAACTACCTATATCCACTCTGCACATAATAGCCACCTCCATACACTCTGCACTCCTCTCCTGCACATACTACCCACCACCAAACACTCCGCACTCCTCTCCTGCACATAATACCCACCTCTATACACTCTGCACTCCTCTCCTGCACATAATACCCACCTCCATACACTCCATTCTTCTCTCCTGCACATACTACCCACCGCCGTACACTCTGCACTGTGCATTCCCTATTTAACATTACCACATTCTGCACTATGTAAGTCAACTCTAGTAAACCACACCCCTTTAAGCCACGCCTAATATTTCACACCATTTAAACCACGCCCACATTTTATGCTCGCCACTTCTTTTTTTTTTTATCAATGCCTGGGGCCCACTTTTTATCTTGCACACGGGCCCACTCATTTCATGATACGCCCCTGCAGCGGCCCTTTACCATGTGATCACCCGATCACATGTAAATAGACTTGCCGGTTATCAGCAGTGCTTTCCTTCCACGCTGTGTCTGTGTGAGGAAAGGAGAGCCGTTAACTGGCAAGACTGCCAGTACATTGTTTACACTGATAATCAGGGCACTGATCATCAGTGTCCTGATTATCAGTACAGTCCCATCAGTGCCACCTAACAGTGCTCATTAGTGCCCATCAGTGCTGCCTATCAGTGACACCTATCAGTGCTCATCAATGCCACCCATCAGTTCTGCCTATCAGACCCACCTATCAGTGCTCATCAATGCCGGCTATCAGTGCCGCCAATCAGTGCTCATCAATGCCACCCATCAGTGCCGCCAATCAGTGCTCATCAATGCCACCCATCAGTGCCGCCAATCAGTGCTCATCAATGCCACCCATCAGTGCTGCCTATCAGTGCTCATCAATGCCGCCTATCAGTGCTTCCTCATCAGTGTTGCCTATCATTGCCACCCAACAGTGCTCATCAGTGTCACCTATCAGTGCCTCCTCATCAGTGCCACCTATCAGTGCTCATCAGTGCTGCCTATCAGTGCCTCCTCATCATGTCTCTGGGCTGAGAGTGTCTCTCTCTCATACAGCTCAGAGCCTGCACTGACAGTTCCCCTTCCCTCGCATTGCTGGGAGACGAGAGAGCCCATCTGCTCCTTCTCCTCCCACCCTCTCCTCCTGTGTGCACAGCGGAAAAGTGTGAAGCCCAGCAGCTGAATTTAATCATTCAGCTCGAGTCTTTCACACTCCCCACAGTGCACACAGGAGGAGAGGGTGGGAGGAGAAAGAACAGATTGTCTCTCTCGTCTCCCAGCCATGCAAGGGAGGAGGGAGGGGGAACTGTCAGTGTAGGCTCTAAGCTGTATGAGAGAGAAGTTCTCAGCTCAGAGCCGGTCAAACAACCCTGCTGGGCCCCCCCCCAACAGTGGCTGAATGCCAGGGCCCAGTCACAAATGTGACCTCTGCGACCCTGGTAGTTGCACCACTGGCACCATATGATGCTGCAAGACAAAGTAGCCACCCCAAAACAAGAAAAACTGGGGCAGCAGTCATGGCACCAGCTTAAACCAGAACATAGATGCTGTTATTTTTCAACTTCCTTTAACAGGCCAAGCTGTCAAGCAAAAGTGGCAGTTAAAGGTTTGAGACTTACCATTGACAGGGGTGCTTACAATGGTCAGCTTTTATTTATTTATTTATGTAAAGCCTGTATCCCCAAAAAAAAACAGTTTACCGTAACTGCTTATAAAATGTTCGCTGGAGTTCAGCTTCAATTTATTAGTCAAGTCCATCTAAATCTGCATGTCCATCTAACACTACCCTCTCCCTAGACTGACAATGCTGCTGTCCAAGGGTGTCTCAGTTATTCCTCCAACTCCTCCCCTCAGCACCCCTGTGGTTCAGAAAAAAGCTCTGTGAAATATGTAAAGCAGCAGTGCAATGCCTACTCACAGGACATAAATCCTATGTGTCACAGAATTCAGGGAAATAAATGTGTGGGATCTTCACAAAGTAAGTTTACAAATTTTATGATTATTTGCATAAATTGGACAGCACAGTGCTAAGTGGTTAGCACTTCCACCTAGCAGCACTTGGGTTGCGGGTTCAAATCCCAACCACAGCACTACTTGCCTGGAGTTTGCATGTTCTCCCTGTGCCTGTGTCGGTTTCCTCTGGGTACTCTGGTTTCCTTGCACATGCCAAAGACATGCTGGTTGGTCAATTTGCTCTAGTATGTGTATGTAAGTTAGGGATCTTAGATTGTAAGCTCCTTGAGGGCAGAGACTGATGTGAATGTATAATATATATGTAAAGTGCTGTGTAAATTGATGGTGCTATATAAGTACCTGTAATAAATTAATAGACGTAGGCTTAAATTACAATGTGGAAATGAATATATGATTTTACATTTTCACCACTTTAAATAGGGGGGTCTCCAAACATTCTAAAGAAAGGGCCAGTGTACTGTCTTTCAGACTTTAGGGGGGGGGGGTGTATTGTTGCCATTGGAAATTGAAATTGTCCTGGCATCAGTGGGAGTAAACAATGCATCTTTAGCATTAGAGGGAGGAATAGTGCACCATTGTTGGTGTCAATGGAAGAATAGTGCCCTATCCTTGGTGTCAATGGGAGGAATAGTGCCTCATTGCTGATATCAGTGGAAGAATAGTGCCTCATTGTTGGTGTCAGTGGGAGGAATAGTGCCTCATTGTTGGTGTCAGTGGGAGGAATAGTGCCCCATTGTTGGTGTCAGTGGGAGGAATAGTGCCCCATTGTTGGTGTCAGTGGGAGGAATAGTGCCTCATTGTTGGGGTCGTTGGGAGAAATAGTGCCCCATTGTTGATGTCAGTAACAGGAATTATGCCCCATTGTTGGTGTCAGTGGTAGCAAAAGTGCCCCAAAGGCCCAATAAGGGCAAGCAAAGGGCCGCATCCGGCCCCCAGGCTGCAGTTTGGAGACCACTGCTTTAAATGATGGAGTTACAAAACTGACTAAATCTGTTACCGTGGACTGAAAGATTGCATACCACAATATTTTATAAATCCTGTTTCATGAACTTCCCTCATGAGGCAACAATATTTCTTGCTGTATCCTTCATCGGCATCTTTCTTGATGAAGTGGTGACAATGTACCATTTAATACATTCTAGCACACTGGTATTATTAATTTTTGTGCTTCATGTTACAATAGAGAATCATGCTGTACAGATCCCAGATTATAATGTTACACTATGTTCCGTGTACATATAAAAACAGAACATTATTTTACCCAGATAGGCTGAACTACAAGGGCAACTTTGCTAGTAGGAATTTTAACCACTTGCCGACTGCGCTATAGCCGAAAGACGGCTACACCGCGGTCGTCTAGTTCTGGGACACCGCCATATGACGGCTTCTCGTGATCTCGCTCCCGCCGCGCGCCCACTGATATTTGCAGTTTTCGGAGGACACTGCTGATCACGTATTGAGGTAAAGAGCCAATCAGCGGCTCTTTATCACATGATCAGCTGTGTCCAATCACAGCTGATCACAATTGTTAACAGAAGTTGGTTATTATCAGCACTCTTTTCCTCATGTCAGTGTCCTGATTATCAGTGCAGTCCCAACAGTGCCCACCAGTGCTGCCAATGTGTGCCCACAAGTGCTGCCAATCAGTGCCCATCAATGCTGCCAATCAGTGTCACCTACCAGTGCCCATTAGTGCCAACTATCAGTGCCGCCTATTAGTTCCCATCGTAGCCGCCTATCAGTGCAGCCTCATCAGTGCCCATCAGTGCTCCCTATCAGTGCCACCTCATTAGTGCAGCCTATCAGTGCCCATCAGTGCAGCCTCATCAGCGCACATCAGTGAAGGAGAAAAATTACCTGTTTTCAAAATTTTAAGACAAACTATGAAACTTTTTTTTTTCTTCAAAATTTTCGGTCTTTATTCGTTTATTTCTAAAAAAAAAAAAAAAAAAGAAAAAAGAAAAACCCAGTGGTGATTAAATACCACCAAATGAAAGCTCTATTTGCGTTAAAAAAAAAAAAATTCGTATGGGTACAGTGTTGCACGACCGCGCAATTATCATTCAAAGTGCGACAGTGCTGAAACCTGAAAATTGGCCTGGGCAGGAAGGGGGTGAAAGTGCCCTGTAGGCAAGTGGTTAAAGTTGCACTCCAGGTATGATCTTTATTTTATAGTTTGTATAGTTTGCATAGGTCCAGCTTGCCACAATGTAACTATATATATATATATATATATATATATATACCATACCTGAGCGACTGCTGTGAAAACTGACATTCGCTGTAGTAGTCAGTGCTACTACAGCTGCAATCTTCCAGGATCAGTGTTGAGCGTCTTCTCTTCTGCATAGTGACCACAGAAGGTGGGTCACTACTGCCAATCACACAGAGTCTTGTAATTTATTTTTTCAATGAATACAAGGTGAAGTTGTGACATCAGTCTTCACCTCATCCAATCACAGAATTCCTTGTATTCATTTGATTTAGTTTTGAGCAAGCAAAAGGCACAAACAGGGTAATATGTTTTCAGTGATACCTGACAGAACTCTGTCCACAGGCTCTATAGCAAACCAGAAGACAGAATATATTTATTAAAACAGCATATGCATTGGACATCTCTGCTAATTTTTTTTTAGCGAATCTGGGGAGTCTGGAAGCCCGAGGTGCTCTGCTATGTAAATAGCCACCAAACTAAAATTGTTGTAGATTCTGGCCTGTCCCCTTCTGAACATCACTATTGGTGAGTGAGGCCATCCATCACAATGATGGGGTGATAGTGACATGCAGGAAGTGGAAGAGGGTATGTAAGAGACCTCAACAAGAATAGCTTCAGGTGTTTTGGGTCTAAACAAATTTGGGAGGGGTGACACCAGGCATGCTAAGCACCATGCTAATTCACTAAATAGTTTGGTTTATATGAAATCTATACTGAGATAATAATGAGGGTTGCCATTGATGACAGCTCCTTGTTTGTTCCTTTCCTGTATCAGTGACAGCATTGATTGGAACTCTCCCAAAAAAGGCAAATATATTTTACCTGGAGTTACACTTTAGCCTTCAGATCTTGTTTTATGTGTGTGGAAATGTACACTAATGCCCCGTACACACGATCGGACATTGATCGGACATTCCGAAAACAAAATCCATGGATTTTTTCCGAAGGATGTTGGCTCAGGCTTGTCTTGCCTACACACGGTCACACAAAGTTGACGAAATTTCCGAACGTCAAGAACGCGGTGACGTACAACACGTATGACGAGTCGAGAAAAATGAAGTTCAATAGCCAGTACGGCTCTTCTGCTTGATTCTGAGCATGCGTGGAACTTTGTACGTCAGAATTGTGTACACAGGATCGGAATTTGCGCAAACGGATTTTATTGTGGAAAAATTTGAGAACCAGAACTCAAATTTTGTGCGACGGAAATTCCGATGGAGCCTACACACGGTCGGAATTTCCGACAACAAGCTCCGATCGCACATTTTACCTCGGAAAGTCCGACCGTGTGTACGCGGCTTAAGGCTAGGCTTACAAGTTCCTGCTGAGGCATATTGATTAATGCACATGCTTTTTTTATGCATTACAATGAATGGACCGGCAACACACCTTAACGTCCAAGAAAACAGACATATACTTTTTCTGCAGTGCACCGCGCACTAGTGTGTTGCCGCTCATTGCGCTGTACAGTAATACATGTCTGTCAGCAGGTTGCATTGGGGTTCTATTCATAATGAACAGCACTGCATCACACCAATACAAGTAATCAGGACCGCTGATAAGGAGGTAGCACCAGTCCTCCTGCACTGGGCCTAGACCAGCGGGGAGGGCAATTTTGGTGACACTGGGGCTGGTGTGGTGGCAATCAGGAGCACTATTGCTGGCTTACTCATGTCTGGTGGGACACATACTCACTCATGCAGTATTACATTTTTTTAATATATATATATATTTTTTTTTATAATAGCAGCTTGAAGTGAATAGACCAACATCATTTCATCCATTTCAGAGCGCTGGGATCAGAGCCCTTTCACTATCTCTGATATCCAATTTGTTCAGTATTACATTTTACTGAACATCATTGCAAGTGACCCCTAGTGCAGCTATGTGTGTACTGGTCACAATTGTTTTCTATATGCCTTGGTGTTGAAATTATGTTGATACATGCAAATTACCACAGTTCTAGCTTTAAAGTGGCTCTAAAGGCTCAATGCATGAAGGTAAAAAACCTTCTGTGTGCAGCAGACCACCCAGCCCCCCCCCCCCAATACTTACCTAAGCCCCATCGTGCTCAAGAGATGTGCACGAAAGCCTTGGCTCCTTGGGGGCTCTCCCTCCTCATTGGCTGAGACAGCAGAGGGGGGCCATTGGCTCCCGCTGCTATGAATCACAGCAGCAGGGCAATGAGAAGAAATAGGGGCGGGGCGGGGCCGTGGCTCTGCGTCTAAATGGACATGAAGAGCAGCAGCTCGAGAGCAGGCCTGCTCAAGTGCCCCCCAAAGCAAGCTGTTTGCTATGGGGGCACTTGGCAGGAGCGTGGAGCCAGGATCCGGTCTGCTCTGTGCAAAAGCACTACACAGAGCAGGTAAGTATGACATATTTGTTATTTAAAACAAACAAAAAAAACTCTATGGTGCCGCAACTGTGAGTATTATTTATGCCGCGTACACACAACCGGACTTTCCTTCAGAATAGACTCTGACAGTCTTTCCAACGGAGTTCCGCTGAAACGGACTTGCCTACACACAGTCACACCAAAGTCCGTTCGTTTAGAACGTGATGACGTACGACGGGACTGGGAAAAGGAAGTTCAATAGCCAGTAGCCAATAGCTTCCCTTGCGTCGTTTTTGGTCCGTCAGACTAGCATAAGACGAATGGTTTTCCCGATAGGACTTGAGTCCGTCGGAAAGATTTGAAACATGTTCTATTTCTAGGTCCGTCAGAATTTTAGAAAGAAAAAGTCAGATGAAGCCCACACACGATCGGAATGTCCGGCGGAATGATTCCGTTGGACCTTTTCTGCCGGAAAGTCCGGTCGTGTGTAAGCGGCATTAGTAGTTTCACAGCAGCTAAAATGTGCCCAAAAAAAAAAAAAAATTAATCTGTTCTCTCAAATGTATTTAAAATAAAAGAAGCAACAGATTAACAACCATAAACAAAAAGACGGTTTTCCTAAATGTCTTGATTCCTGCTACGTCTGTGTTATAATGGTGTGTTGTACAGCTATATCAGAGCATGGAATATATTCAGCATTTCTTCATTGGTACAATTGACGTAGATGCTCGGAGGCCACCTGCTTGTCCACGGTGGAACATTTGCCCTGCTAATCACCATGACTTGGAGTGACCAATCCTATGGGGGAGGAAGGATGGGAGGCGCAGGGAGGAGATAATGAGATATGATGGAGGAGAAGAAGGAGGGGGGGTTGGAGGAAATCTTTACATCCGTAGCATCAGCATCGCTGCATCAGGGAGACACAACACAGAGTGACGGAGCCAGGTGACAATCGGAGGCCCAGCAACACAGCATTATAGGTAAGAGAACATATGGATGAAATATATTATAAAGCACAGGGGATGGAGGGTGATTGTAAGCAAGCAATGCATATTGATCAGATGGGAGGATGATGCAGATAATGGGAGAAAGTGGTACAGAACCAGGAAAGGGGATGCTGGTCTGACTCAGCTCGGATTTTGTATGCGGAAAAGGCAATGAGATTGCAGAGGACCAAGACAGAGGTAGAGAGGGATCAACAGGTTGAGTAGAGGACCAGATATAAGTGTAACTGCACTGCAGTCTTCAAACCTATATGGGTCAATTTCAAGCCATATATGGCAGCATCGCATTCTATCTGCCGCAGTGTTTCCCTTCGATCGGTCTGCTACCCCACTAAGCTATGGCTTGCTTGCTATCCCAGAATGGGGTGTTTGAAGGTCTATAAATGCAGGATAATGTGAAATAAGGTATAAATTACAGGAAAACGTCTTGCAGATTGAAAGTGTATCCCCAGGCAAATGTTTTATATTGCATATAAATAGGGTGTGCTCATCATTATATGCTCGCTGTTGATCCTGCCCGTTCTCTCCAAGACACATCACCTCCTTACAGAGAGCTGACAACGCTGCAAGACCTTTGATGGAACCAGGAGCTGGTTTTCTTGCAGTCACGTGACCGCTCAGCCTCCCTGCATGGCCCATGAGTTGGGACTCTGCATCCTCCTCTTGCATAGGACTACATCTCCACAGGGCCACGTCACCTTGGGGAGGGCTGACAACGCTGCAAGACCTTTGATGGAACCACAGCAGCGTTGTCAGCCCTCCGCAAGGTGACGTGGCCCTGTGGAGATGTAGTCCTATGCAAGAGGAGGATGCAGAGTCCCAACTCATCGGTCAGGCAGGGAGGCTGAGCGGTCACGTGACTGCAAGAAAACCCCAATAGGAAATGTATCTGGCTGACGACTTTTTGAACAGCTTGGATAGCATTGTGGTGCCATCCATAATCTGCAGTTGCTGTAGCGTTCCCATCTACTTTTTTATTATTATTTTTATTACTGCTATACAGAATTTTTATAGCGCCAACAGTTTGCACTTTACAAAATAAAGGGAGACAGTACAGTTATAATACAATTTAAATTAGAGGGTTAGGGGGGCCCTGCTCCCAAGAGCTTACAATCTACTTTAAATAGTATCTATAGGGCATATTTATAAAGCAGTAAATGTGCCATTCACCAAACATCTGATGTAAGTGAATCAGCCTCTTGAATATGTTTTAATATACTAAAAAGAATTCACCATCAATGAATATTTGATGAATTTGACATTCACATTTTGATAAATTTTCTCCTATAGATATATGTATATGTAAGAGATCAGCCTAATGTAAATAATGTTATCAGTAATTGTAAAAAATCTTATTATATTTAAAAGAGAAGTTTTTTCAAAATAAAACTTACCTAGGTGGATGCTGCACCTGTCCCTCGTCAGCGCTAAGAATGAGAACCGAGCGTTTAAAGACCGCCGATTGCTCGGTTCTCAGAGCTCCTTGAGCAGAGAGCTGGTGACTCACACACCCCCCATGCTAAGAGGCTAAGCCAGGCGCCAGTCCAGGGTTGTAGGCGGATCCCGCGACTTGATTGTCACGATCCTGCCCCAGCCCGGTCCGGCTCTATGACGTCAGCAGACAGTGGGCTTCAGTCCGCTGTCCGCTGAAAATTGGGTCACACGAGTGCAGAACAAAATGCACTCATGTGATCCACAGGAGAACAGCCAAATGAGCTTTGACTGTACTTCTCCTTTAATTATATTAATTATATACACTATGTGCCTGGGGGACAGCCGTATTTGCTCATTACATGCTCATTCCCTGCTTCCTACTTTGCAGTGCTGCACAAGGAAAAACAATGCACTGCCTGTGTGGTTGATATTGTATCTCAATGGCTGTTAATGTGTATGTAAACCCTAGTGCCCGGTACACACGATCCAAAAATCGGACAGATCGTCCGACTTTTTTATCTTACTACTAGCAAGTAGAAATTGAATAGGCTACTAAAGTCACAAAAATTCTAGTACGACAGAAAAAAAAAAACCGAAATGATGTCATGTGTTGTAGTGTATTTGTATTGTATTTTCGGACAACAATTGTACTGACTAAATGAAAATCGTACGATCTGGTATCGTACATGGAAAATTTTCGTGCTTGTCCGATCAAATAATTATTATTAATATTTCAGGTACTTATATAGCGCTGTCAATTTACGCAGCACTTTATATATACATTGTACATACACATCAGTCCCTACCCTCAAGAGCTTACAATCTAAGGTTCCTAAAACTCACATTTATATACCAGGACCAATTTAGACAGAAGCCAATTAACCTACCAGCATGTCTTTGGAGTGTGGGAGGAAACCGGAGTACCCGGAGGAAACCCACGCAGGCACAGGGAGATCATGCAAACTCCAGACAGGTAGTGCCATGTTTGGGATTCAAACCAGTGACCCTTTTTACTGCTAGACGAAAATGCTACCCACTACACCACTGTGCCACCCAATAATATCGGATGAACTGTCGTGATCGGCTCTAAAAAGCTCTGTACTAACCATCCGATTATCGTACGATCGCGCCGAAGGCGGTATTTTTTGTCCAATTTTCGGATCGTGTGTATGGACCATTACATTATATTTCTCTTATTTGCTGCCTTTTGGTCTATTAAATATACCATTGAATGTGTTTTCCTATATCTGTTCGGTAAATGCAAAAAAATACCTGTTGATCTGGTCAGAAAGCCAGTGCTGTCCTGTGCCTTGTACACTCTGAAGTATTATCTGTCCTGCCCAGTTATGTGAACTGCAGAAACCCCCCCCCCCACACACCTATGTTATGGAGATAAGGAGAGGGGAGGTGTTCTGTAGTACTGCCTAGTGTTACAATGCTGCTCACCTGTACATTGTAGATACAGTAAAGTGAGTGTTGTAAGCCCTAGAACAGGAAGTGTGTTAATGGTGGAATCACAAGGTGAAAATAAGGGAGGGGGGGCAGAGCAACAGGTGGCAGCCCATAACGGTAGCATATACTCATCTTGTGTTCACTACTCGCTTCCTCATTTGGAAAAGAGTTAGCCCTACGTAAGCTCCATGTGGCTACTTAGAACTTGCATAGGACTGACGATTCTCTATCCTCCCCGATGGGGCTGCAATAGGTGCCTAAGAGGTTAAATGCCAATCACTGTCAAGTGGGAAGAGAGTTATATGCACACCAAAATCCAGAAGTGATGGGTTTTTCTTTTCATTCCTGATGGCTAAACAGATTTTTGGGGAAGAGAAGGGCATGTGAATATGGACAGCCACTGGGGATTTTTTTTTTTTTTTTTTTGTCCTATATCTGGAAGAATCTGAGTTGTGTGTCTGACTGAGGAGCAGGTGGAGTGTCTAGCTGAGCAGACGGGAAAAAGGTTATATATAAATATATCTAGGCTAATCTGCAGGATAAAGCCTTTGCAGGGGACTATGAAAGAGACATCAGCAGTGACATAAGGGACAGAAAGAGTGACTCACTCAATAAGGAGCAACAGGTTAAGCTCAAGAGCTGAGTTACTGTAATGAGACACTCAGGAGCTGGGTTACTGTAATAAGATATTACAGAGGTAACAAGACACTCAGAAGCTGGGTTACTGTAATAAGATATTACAGGGAAGACACTCAGGAGCCGGGTTACTGTAATAAGATATTACAGGGGTAATAAGACACTCAGGAGCCGGGTTACTGTAATAAGATATTACAGGGGTAATAAGACACTCAGGAGCCGGGTGACTGTAATAAGATATTACAGGGGTAATAAGACACTCAGGAGCCGGGTGACTGTAATAAGATATTACAGGGGGAATAAGACACTCTGGAGCTGGGTTACAGTAATAATATATTACAGGGGTAATAAGACATTACAGGGGTAATAAGACACTCAGAAGCTGGGTTACAGTAATAAGATATTACAGGGGTAATAAGACACTCAGGAGCTGGGTTACTATAATAAGATATTACAGGGGTAATAAGACACTCAGGAGCCGGGTTACTATAATAAGATATTACAGGGGTAATAAGACACTCAGGAGCCGGGTTACTGTAATAAGATATTACAGGGGTAATAAGACACTCAGGAGCCGGGTGACTGTAATAAGATATTACAGGGGTAATAAGACACTCAGGAGCCGGGTGACTGTAATAAGATATTACAGGGGGAATAAGACACTCTGGAGCTGGGTTACAGTAATAATATATTACAGGGGTAATAAGACATTACAGGGGTAATAAGACACTCAGAAGCTGGGTTACAGTAATAAGATATTACAGGGGTAATAAGACACTCAGGGGCTGGGTTACTGTAATAAGATGTTACAAGGGTAATAAGACACTCAGGAGCTGGGTTACTGTAATAAAGTATTACAGGGGTAATAAGACACTCAGGAGCTGGGTTACTGTAATAAGATATTACAGGGGTAATAAGACACTCAGGAGCTGGGTTACTATAATAAGATATTACAGGGGTAATAAGACACTCAGGAGCCGGGTTACTGTAATAAGATATTACAGGGGTAATAAGACACTCAGGAGCTGGGTTACTATAATAAGATATTACAGGGGTAATAAGACACTCAGGAGCTGGGTTACTATAATAAGATATTACAGGGGTAATAAGACACTCAGGAGCCGGGTTACTGTAATAAGATATTACAGGGGTAATAAGACACTCAGGAGCTGGGTTACAGTAATAATATATTACAGAAGTAATAAGACACTCAGGAGCTGGGTTACAGTAATAATATATTACAGGGGTAATAAGACACTCAGGAGCCGGGTTACTGTAATAAGATATTACAGGGTAATAAGACACTCAGGAGCTGGGTTGCTGTAATAAGATATTACAGGGGTAATAAGACACTCAGGAGCTGGGTTGCTGTAATAAGATATTACAGGGGTAATAAGACACTCAGGAGCTGGGTTACAGTAATAATATATTACAGGGGTAATAAGACACTCAGGAGCTGGGTTGCTGTAATAAGATATTACAGGGTAATAAGACACTCAGGAGCCGGGTTACTGTAATAGGATGTAAAAGGGTACAAAGACATTCTGAAGATAGTTACTGTAACCGTTACAGAAAACTTAAAGAAATTGCTTGTTAATCCGAGCCAATTATTTTGTTTTTTCTTTCTCTATTATGATAGGATGTCACCATTACTACTTTCCCTTCTCCCCTTTCTCCTGTTCTCCACATCTTGGGGACATCATGACAGATGTCTTGTAGAGAGGAAGCAGAAGGTGGCTGCCAGCGCAGAATCCGGACTAACAAAGTGCCAGCAGTATTCTAGCCGTGAGTGTGATCTGTAGCACTAGGAGACGGAGGAGTGGTGGTGGGGGGTTGTCACGAATGTTGTGCACACCAGAATTCATGTCATATCACCGCTGATCTATTATTGTAAATCTGTAACCTTTGCTGCTCAGATATGTCCTGGACCCTGCTCAAGCTAGTTAATTATTGGCTTCCACTGAAGCAGATTCTTAACAGGTTTTTACCAAAGCAACAAGCATCTCTAGTATAGCATGTGGCCTTGTAGGCTATCCTGCATCCTAACACCCAGCATCTCCAGCCTGAATTTGTAGATTGGCTTATTTTGACTTAAAGGAGTTATAAAGGCAAAAGGTTTTTTATAATTGAATGCATTCTATGCATTAAGATAAAAAAAAAACTTTCTGTGTGTAGCAGTCTCCCCAGCACCCCCCAATTACCTACCTGAGCTCCTTCTCTCTCCAGCAATGTCCACGATCCCTTCAGCCATCCAGTATACTCCTCCTGATTGGCTGAGACAGAGCAGCAGCGCTATTGACTCCCGTGGCTGTCAATCAAAGTCAGTCAGCCAATCAGGCGAGGGAGGGAGCGGGGACAGGTCGGGGCTCCATGTCTGAATGGATACACAGAGCTCTGACTCGGCTTGAGTGCCCCCTGTAGCAGGCTGCTGGCTGAGGGGCACTCAAAGGAGGGAGGGACTAGTAGCAGCAAAGAGGGACCCGAGAAGAGGAGGATCGAGGCTGCTCTGTGCAAAACCAACTGCACAGAGGTGGTAAGTATAACATGTTTGTTTTGTTTTTTAAACGAGCCTTTACAATCACTTTAAACATTTTGATCTTATATAATTTTAGCATATACCCAGCTTTATTACTTATCATATCACAGCATCCTCATTTGGCCATATAGCCTTCCAAGTAATCAGTAGTCCACTTCTGCAACCAGAATCTGCATCTTAATTTCTAGAATTGCAGAGTGGTTCCCCTCACCTGAACATCCATCAGCTCAGCCTTGGCTATAGATTGGTAAACACCCAACCATCAGTCATTATCTTCACTGGGACATGTTTTACTTCACCTACCCCAACTCCTAGCATCTCCATGCTGACATGCAATCATGTAGAATTGTAGTGTCACCATCCTGATTTGTGTGTGGCATTGTGGAATGGTTTCCTCCATGTGAAAGCCCAACACCTCCATCCTGACTTACATGCTGGTCTTCTCCTCATGGTATCTTGACCCTGATATTTCTTTGTAAATTGGACTCCTCGGTCGCAAACCACCAGTTCTTTACTGGCTTGTTGCCTTCTAGACTGGCTCATTTTCCATCATGACCTGTAGTTTTTCTCCATATAAACATGGTATCTCCACTCTGATGTGTCCAGATAGGTTGGACTCTGTTAAACAGCTAGCATCTCATTCCTGACTTTTTATCTTGTAGACTGGTTCCTCCACCTCCTGATTTGTTACCTTGTATACTGCCTTCCTCCATCATAACACTCAATGGCTAACTTTCTCCAACAGCGCAAGTAACCCCTCCAACCTAAATTGTAGTCTTACTGACTGGCCTCATTTGTTTTCAACACCCATCTTCATCCATACTTTTTCAACCAACTTCCTTTTCCATAAAGCATCCCAGCCTTGGAGACTGGTCTTCTCCATCTTCATTCTGACTTTAAGCTTCCTGACTTCCTTGATTTCCAAAAGGGCACCATCTTATTCATGACTTGTAGACTAGCTTTCACAGTCCAAAGCATCACCATCTTCACTTATATTGTTGTAAATCGCCTTCCACCACTTCAGAACAATGTATCTTACACCTAATTTGTAGATTTTTAAGTTAGCTACCTCAAGTATAATCCCAACATCCTAGCTTGTAGCCTTGTGGATGGATGGACATTTACAAAGCACCCTTTTTCATCTCCATCGCCTGCACTCCACAATGTCATGGAGACAATTGTAGCACTCTTGGTGTTTACATCCATCCAAGGTTTTATTCTATATTCTTCTTTACATACTACCTAAGCCTAATTGGTCTAGAATTTTAATCCTTCGTTTTTTTTATTTTAATAATTAATTGCATCATTTTAAAATTATTTTTATACATAGCAAGCTATTCTTATAAATTGATATTTACAATTTTATTTAGAAAAATAAAAATAAATAATGGCTATGTACATATTTTATTAAGACGTAAAAATAATTTTAAACCTAAACCTGTCTACAATGATCTCGTTATATGGAGTTCAACATAAAAAAAAAAAAAATATCTACAGTATATACGGTAGGTCTCTGAATGCACTGAATTTTTCCAGAGGATACCATGAGCTACACTAGGCATGTTTGGCAGAGTGCATCCAGCCGCTATTACTGCAGGTATGCACTTGCTGTACGAACAGTCAAGAATAGATGCAGACTGTTGTTGCAGTGTAGGAGTTCAGTGGCCACAGCTATCCACACACAGCTGTCAATCCCAGCTAAACACCAATGTGAATGGTGCCTTAGCATATTTGACACCCAGGGCTGCTTCAGAAGGCAACATTTTTCTCAGTAATAATAATGGCCAGAAAAAAATGCAGACAGTCAGATTGTAGGGTTACTTTACACTGGTAGCAAGCAAAAAAGTGCCTTTTTACATTGGTGGTCACTTCAGTGTCCCCTTACCCTGGGGGTCAGTGAAGTGCTCCATTACATTAGTGGTTATTTGAGAATGACTCCCTTATACTGGTGGTTGGTGTAGAAGGACCCTATTACACTGGTGGTCTGTGGTCCTTGCTCAAGAACCCCTAGCAACCTCTGGATAAACCCTAGGTTTCAGACACCTGGCTGTAAAAGGCTGGGTTATAAGCTCAGCCAGGTTTTTAGTGCTTGCTGTTGGGGAAACTTCCCCTCGCTGCCCCTTCCCCTGTGACTTCTACAGGCAGTAGGAGGAAATCACTTAAACACATACCCTGTTTCCCCGAAAATAAGACCTAGCGTGATTGTCAGTGATGGCTGCAATATAAGCCCTACCCCCCAAATAAGCCCTACCCTGTTTCCCTGAAAATAAGCCCTACCCTGAAAATAAGACCTACAAGGACTTTAACTAGGGCTTATTTAGGGGGTAGGGCTTATATTGCAGCCATCACTGATGATCACGCTAGGTCTTATTTTCGGGGAAACTGGGTATACACAAATCCCAATACACTTTTAATTAGAAGGAAGAAAAATTATAGCCTCCATCATCTAATGTTTTTCCTTTTGTTTCCAGATTCATGCTGCTCTCAGGAACACATAGATGCCCCACCATTTGCCCCTTACCCATGGGAAGGATGTGGAACCCTCAGTCCCAGGTGATATTTCCTAAGAATATAATTTATCCTATTGTCCAAAAGAGTATTTATTTTCAATTGTCTAAATGTCACATTTACCCCTAACGCAGGTGGTCAGACCTTATAGCTGGCTACTGTGTTCCTCACCTATAGCAGCCCCCTTTCCAATAAGGCAAACAGGCCAACCGTTACTCGGTTGCCCCCAGGTTTTATTCACAATGCTATAGTGCCTGGCCACTACTCCACGGCAGACGCGACCTGAGCAAAGCAAACAGGTACTTGCGGTTGGCAGACAGGCAAAAAGGTTCAATGATAGTCCAAGTAAAAGGCAGGCAGAGTTCATAGACTAGCTGATATCCGATCCAAGGTCATAGACGGGGAGTTCCAATCTAGCAGAGCAGGACAGACAAAAAGGCAGCTTGATCAGGTTTTTTCACACACTATCACAAGCATGAGACTGCAGGCTAGGCTAGCTCATATCAGGTTTTGTCTCCACCCATAGCCTGGCCACAATCAATCACCTTGCAGGTGAACAGACAGACAAGGAGAATACCACAGCCAAAACCGAGATGCTGGAACCAGAAGCTATGATGGAGCAGGAGCTCCTGACACAAAATCAGCCTCTCTCAAACTTTTTAGCATGGAAAAACTCTTGGAAAAACGTTCTGGACTCAGGGAACCCCTGCAAATAAGTAGTCTATGAACAGCTAATGTACATTAGTGGTATCGTCACTTGGAGGAACACTCCTTACATTTGTAATCATTGGGAAGAATCCCCTCTGACAGATAGCTAAAGAGATCAATACTGTCAGCGATTACTTATCTAAGAAGCAGAAATTGCTCCTTGCTCCAGGAACCCCAAGCAACCTCTGGAGATCCCCTGGTTGAGTAAGACTGGTCTAAATCAAACCAGATCCTATTTGTTCTCCAACTGCAGCACAGAAGACTGATAAAAGAAAATCCAATTAGAGACAACAATTACAGTTCCCTCCGGTGAACACAACCCAACCAAAACTCTTCCCTTCATTTTTCCAAGGTGTGAAGAATACGTGAGCCGTGTGCAATGTATGTATCTCTGCTCCCCGCACATCGCCAAGTGGGGTCTGCCTGGATCGCTTGCTGGGATACATGAGCTGCCCCTCTGTGACAGATTTTGTGACCAATGGTAAGAATACACTTATGCTCTGCTATAAATGTAGAGGAGATGTAAACACAAATGATATGGAAAGAGATGAAAAATTTGTATTTCTTTATCGAAAAGACATGTACAACGCTGTAAAAACAGTCTACGCATTTCAGACTATTCATGACTAAGGACTAACATCCAAAACATGTAGGCTGTTTTTGTCATGTCATCCTAAGTGCCAACCAATCCTTTCTCCTTATTCTGGTACGTTGGAGGTGTTATGTGGTTGTAGCACCTATACACCTGTTTTCCCTAAGCACAATTAATATAACTGTTTTGTGTCCTCTAACAAAATGTATGCCACCTTGTGATTGTGACATGACTGAAGCACCCTATGTAGGTGGCCATTTTCCACTAAACTACCCATCTTTTGCTCCTCCTCTGCTTATTTTGGCTGGGAGTAGCTTACAGAGTGTTATGGGCTCCCCTATGACAGAGCTAATTGGCCCAGCACTGTCACATGGAGTGAGTCACATGCTCCTTCATGTATTGAAGTACCGGATATTACTTTTGCTACTGAAAAGAACATTGGAAAAGCAAAGGAAAGATAACTATGTGCTACAGAGGAAAACTTGTGAACCTATCACTGCAAGGAACCGCTGTGGCCTTATTCATAGCAATGAAGCGATGAGTAAGGCCACAGCAGATGAAACGCATTAGTAGTGTTTTATCGAACGGAAGATTTGCAAACATATATGAAGAGACTTTACTATCATGTGATATATATCACCGAACTTTTATATGATTTACGTAATTTGTATACGGTTGTTGTTTAATATGATGAATTTTTATAGGTGGATGATGAATAAGATTATGTTTAACAGATAGGACACACATAGATAGGAAAGAGAGCACAAATAAGAGCAGCGCACCCATCCACATAGCACTTTTAGTAGTGTTTTACTGGATGTACTTGTGTAGCCAGTAAAGAATTTCAATGTTTGAGTCCACCTAGTTGCCGGCACATATCCATCAACAATAAAAGTATCGAGAGACCGTACATCCCTGCCAAGAGCACCAATTTTCAGCCTTGGATAGCATCACCAGCAGTAGGGCTTGGGTACTGAATTCAGTGTTTCTATATCAAATTTACTTGTTTTAAGCTTTTTTTATTTTACATTTATCCAGTTTTTTTTTCTGGTTTTCAGGCCTAGGCAAATAATGTCATACATCACATTTAGTCTTTAGGAGGGGAGAGGAGGAGTTTTCTCAGCTAAGCACACCCTCCTGCATGCATGCCTGAGCTAAGGGCAGATGGATTGCAGCAAGTAAATGCAGCATGAGTCATTATCCCTTACTCAAGATGACCACTGTCAGAAATGCTAGGGGGTGTTTTTCAAAGTGATCTCTCAGCAAAATTAGGCATAGAGACATGGATGGATGGGGGAGTTTGCTTTGAACATTCAAATTAATTAAATAGCACTTTTGGTTTGTGGTGCTCAGATGCAGTGTAGTTCCTCTTCAGGTAAACAGCTTCAGGGATCATGGCATGGCGGCACTGAGAGAAGACAGCAGTGCATCATTCTGCAATGCAGGGTTCTGAATCAGAGCTTACACAGGATTAACAACTTGCTCCCTTCCCCCCATGCGACAGTGTTCAGGCCTACTCAGACTCAAGCACTGCATCCTGGGAGGAATAAAAGGACAAATGCTGCCACAGACCCAGGACACCGGGTATTTCCAAGGGCTCCCACAGATGAATGCAGCAGCGGGGGGAGTGCAGGAAAGGGAAGGGGTGGGGGCTTCAAGAGAATGGACAAAGTGACAGCTTCCCTTCAAGACATTTTTAATAATGCCAATGAGCTCAGAGGTACCCTTTAAATATTTTACAGGCCTTGTCAGAAATTGGGATTTTATGGGATCTATTTTATAAAAATGGGCATCTTAGATGGTCTTTATGTGTAGGCACTAGAAGGCATAATCTATAATGAAGCTCCTTGTACCTAGATCAGTGGTGTTGAACTTCATCGTGGGCAACCATCAGCAGTATGGTTGCCCTCAAAGGGTCAGTTGTATCTGGGGTGCGCTACGTACAGAGTTCAAGAGTGTGCTATGTACAGAATGCAGGGTTCAGGATTGCATTAAATACTGAGTGCAGAGTTTAGTGGTGTGCTATGTACAGAGTGCAGGGCTTAGGGGTGCGCAGTGTGGAACACTCCTCAAAGCTTCCCCTTTCTCCTACCTGGTCCAGCTCTAGTACCTCTCCATGCCGCCCTCGCGGAGGAATTCTGGAGTTATGTTCCCGCCATGCGTGCATGTGTGCGTGCATGCAGGGATCTGTTAGTATCGGGAGCTGCTAAGAGCAAAACTGTCCCTTGTAAACACAGAAGGCTTCTGTGTTGACAGGTCACAGTGGTGAACGGAAGGGAAGGGTGAGAGCCAGAGTGGCGGAATGGAGTTCCGCATGACAAGACCTAGCAGGCTGGATTCGCCCATAGGCCTTATGTGTACAAAATGCTTTTAAGCTTTTTGAGATTTGATAGGTTTATTTATTTTTTTCAGGTACTTATATAGCGCCATCAATTTACACAGCGCTTTACATATACATTGTACATTCACATCAGTCCCTGCCCTCAAGGAGCTTACAATCTAAGGTCCCTAACTCACATTCATTCATACACATACTAGGGCCAATTTAGACAGGATCCAATGAACCTACCAGCATGTCTTTGGAGTGTGGGAGGAAACCGGAGTATCCAGAGGAAACCCACGCAGACACAGGGAGAACATGCAAACTCCAGGCAGGTAGTGTCGTTGTTGGGATTCAAAACGATGACCCTTTTGCTGTTAAGCTAAGGTTAAAGCGGAGTTCCACCCAAAAGTGGAAGTGCCGCTTTAAGGACTCCTTACCCCCCATTTGGCATGTGATTTTTTTTTTTTTTGTTGGGGGGGGAGTGGATACTTAGTTTTGACAGGTACCCATCTTCCACTTCCGCTCACGTCGTCTACGCGTCTCAAGCAGAAGTTCTCCTCTCCCTCCCTGCAATCTTCTGGAACATGTCACAGGTCCCAGAATATTGCCCAGCCATTTAGGAGGCGCAGCGTGACTCGCGCATGCGCAGTGTGCACCCGGCTGTGAAGCCGCAAGCTGTCACAGCCGGGTCGGCCCACACTTGTGAGGCCGGCGCCAGGGAGAGGCACGGGAGAGAACAGAGGGTTCGGACGGCTGCATCGCTGGACCGTGGGACAGGTGAGTGTCTGTTTATTCAAAGTCAGCAGCTCCACTTTTTGCAGCTACTGACTTTTAATAAACACAAAAATGACTGGAACTCCGCTTTAATATGATCACTGAACATTTTTTTTCAAAGCTTTATCTAACTGTATGCAAAAACATAACTGCACTAACATTATCTTCACAGGTTTGACGCATGTAAAGAAGATTTATTATGCTCTGGATACACAAGCACTGAAAACAACTGCAGCAAAGGCTGTATAACTTACACACAGGTGAGTGCGCTATTTAATCCTCATTTTACCACTTGCCCCCACACGCAATGTACTGCTGGTGAGAAACGGCTGCAGGCAAATCGATGTACCCGTATATTGTTGCCTACTTCTGGGATTCGGGCGCACGCATGCTCGCCCCCTCCGCTGTGATTATACAGTCGGCAAGCCCTGGTCAATGATTCACGTGCGGGACCTGCTGACCGTCTGTGTGCAATGACAGCCCAGAGTTCTGTGTTGGTAAACAATACAGGGCTCTGTACACCTAAAATGATCTGTCATTTTCTCATCCCTGTTTTGCATGCATAAGAAACTTAGTGGTCTTTATTAAAAAAAAAAAAAAAGCAGCACACTTTACACAGTAAGGCCCCTTTCACACTTCAGACCGTTCATTTCATCAGTTCAGTCATGTCTTTTCAAAGAAAAAACGGATGAAGTTTTCATCAGTTTCTTTACATCCACAACCAATGCAAAAACGGACCGTTTGTCAGTTTCATTCGGCCGAATGAAAAAAACAGCCGATACTGATAGTGGACGTGGTCCGCCCCAGGTGCCGCCCATTGTGGGAGTGTCATCCTGGCGCGCCCAGTCCTCCACTCACTCTGGCCGTAGTAACAGTGTCCCGCCTCCTGTGATAGACGGCACACTGATCCAATGATGGGACATTGAATCAGCGTGGCGTGATTACAGGAGGCAGGACATTGTTACTGCGCCCGGGCAATTCAAATCCAGCTCCATGACACATGGAGATCGCCGCTGATGCGGGCACAGGCAGGCTGCATATGATGGGCACTGGTGGGGCTGTTGGGCACTGGCAAGCTGCATATGACGGGCACTGGTGGGCTGCATATGACGGGCAGTGGTGAGGCTGCTGGGCACTGGCAGGCTGCATATGACGAGCACTGGTGGGGTTGTTGGGCAATGGCAGGCTGCATATGACGAGCACAGGTGGGGCTGCTGGGCACCGGCAGGCTGCATATGATGGGCACTGGTGGGACTGCTGGGCACTGGCAGGCTTCACACGATGGGCACTGGCGAGGCTGCTGGGCACAGACAAGCTGCATATCATGGGCACTGGCGAGGCTGCATATGACAGGAACTGGTGAGGCTGCTGGGCACAGGCAGGCTGCATATGATGGGCACTGGTAAGGCTGCTGGACACAGACACTAGTGAGGCTGCTGGGCACAGGTAGGCTGCATGTGACGGGCACTGGTGAGGCTGCACTGATCTCTTGTGTCATGTCTGCTAGAGGTGCACCAAATGGAGATGATTAGAGACGGCAGAATGCATTTTTCTTCACCTTTCTTGCACTGAAGGTGCCAATATAATGGCCAACAATACATTCATATTATTTTAATCTGATGATATTAATTAAAAAGTTGATTATAATACAATTTTATACAAAAATATAAATATTTTTTAAAAACTGTCATTTTCAGTATCGGTTTTGGCCTAGTGCAATCCTTCATTTTCGATACCAAAATATCCATTCGGTGCACCCCTATCCATTTTTCCAAAGAGATGCATTGATGTCCTGGGGTGATCAAAAGAAAGCTCTATTTGTGTGAAAAACATGATATAAATTTTGTTTGGGTACAGCATTGCATGACCGTGCGCTTACCAGTTAAAGTAGCACAGTGCCAATAGCAAAAAAAATGGCCTGGTCATGAAGGGGGTAAAACCTTCCAGAGCTGAAGTGGTTCATTTTTTTCTTGAAGCAAATCTGTCACTACATTACATAGTGAATCATAAGGGCTCCTGTTTTACTCAGCGTGCATTGACATGTTAAATAATAGGTCTAAAGCTGAATCAGCTTAAACATATGAGCTCAATGATAACACCTGTAATGTCCCTTTAAAATAAATAAAAATAAGAGGATGAAGGAGCCAGGGGAATTAGTGGACGTGTATTGACAGTAGCCGCAGTGGGATTTCATTGCTTTTACCCAAATCGTGTACAAGGTTTGTATTATCCAATTATACTACAGGAATCCATTAGTGAAGATTCAATTATCCCAAGATGGGGGTGGGTAGAATGGTACATTGATCCTCTTACCTTCTGGGAATAATGGCTTACAAGACCCTTTTATCCTATCAATGTGAAGGGTCTCCGACTGCCTCACCTTCTGCACATTACATGTTTAGTGGCATTAGCTTGTACAGGGTTATTAGCAGATAGACAGGTACAAATTATGTAGGAAGATTGGTTTCATCTCTGTGTATTATCTGAGGCCAGTCACTTCACTTGGGTGTATGTGAGGGTTTACATCCACTTTAAATCAGGAAAAAAGTGCATTTACAGTGCCCTTGAAAAAGTATTAATACCCCCTTGAAATTTTCCACATTTGCTCATGTTACAACCAAAAACATAAATGTATTTTATTGGGATTTTATGTGATAGACTAACACAAAGTGGCACATAATTGTGAAGTGGAAGGAAAATGATAAATGGTTTTCAACATTTTTTACAAATAAACAGGTGAAAAGTGCAGCGTGCATTTGTATTCAGCCCACGTGAGTCAATACTTTCTATAACCACATTTCACTGCAATTACAGCTCCAAGTCTTTTTGGGGATGTCTCAGCTTTGCAAATCTAGAGAGTGACATTTTTGCCCATTCTTCTTTGCAAAATAGCTCAAGCTCTGTCAGATTGGATGGAGAGCGTCTGTGAACAGCAATTTTCAAGTCTTGCTACAGATTCTCAATTGGATTTAGGTCTGGACTTTGACTGGGCCATTCCAACATATGAATATGCTTTGATCTAAAATTTCCATTGTAGCTCTGTCTGTAGGTTTAAGGTTGCTGTCCTGCTGGAAGATGACCCCCCGCCCCAGTCTCTAACAGGTTTTCTTCTAAGATTGCCCTGTAGTTGGCTCCATCCATCTTCCCATTAACTCTGACCAGTTTTCCTGTCCCTGCTGAAGAAAAGCATCCCCACATCATGATGCTGCCACCACCATGTTTCACGGTGGGGATGGTGTGTTCAGGGTGATGTGCAGTGTTAGTATTCCGTCACACATAACCTTTTGCTTTTAGGCTAAAAAGTTCAATTTTGGTCTCATCTGACCAGAGCACCTTCTTCCACATGTTTGCTGTGTCCCCCACATGGCTTATCACAAACGGGACTTCTTATGGCTTTCTTTCAACAGTGACTTTCTTCTTGCCACTTTTCCATAAAGACCAGATTTGTGGAGTGCATGACTAATAGTTGTCCTGTGGACAGATTCTCCCACCTGAGCTGTGGATCTCTGCAGCTCCTCCAGAGTTACCATGGGCCTCTTGGCTGCTTCTCTGATTAATGTTCTCCTTGCCCGGCCTGTCAGTTTAGGTGGACGGCCATGTCTTGGTAGGTTTGCAGTTGTGCCATACTCTTTACATTTTCAGATAATTGATTGTACAGTGCTTCGTGAGATGTTCAAAGCTTGGGATATTTTTTTTTTTTTTTTTTTATAACCTAACCCTGCTTTAAACTTCTCCACAATTTTGTCCCCAACATGTCTGGTGTGTTCATGATGCTGTTTGTTCACTAAGGCTCTCTAATAAACTTCTGAGGGCTTCACAGAACAGCTGTATTTATACTGAGATTAAATTACACACAGGTGGACTCCATTTACTAATTAGGTGACTTCTGAAGAAAATTGGTTCCACTAAATTTTAGTTTGGGGTATCAGAGTAGAGTCAAATATATGTTTATTGTATTGAACAGAGTAAAAACAACAATACAAAAGTAATGATCTGATGTTCTGTACATTTCAGCAATACAATATTGGATTCTTATCAAATACAAATCTGTGGGGTATCAGAGTAAAGGGGACTGAATACAAATGCACACCACACTTCTGAGATAATTGTAATATATGTTGAAAATGAGTCATAATTTTTCTTCCACTTCACAATTATGTGCCACTTTGTGTTGGTCTATCACATAAAATACCAAAAAAAAACATTTCTGTTTTTGCTTGTAACATGACAAAAGGTGGAATATTTCAAGGGGTATGAATACTTTTTTCAAGGCACTGTATTTTTAAATATTGAAGCTGGAGGACATGTGAATGGATGAGTAGCATGTTGATCAGCACACTTGTAGTCTATTGAGAATTACAAGTCAGTGACAGACAGGACTTATTAATTCATTCAGACTGCTGTGAATGAATGATGCGGTTCTGTGGGTGGAGCCCCGCACAGCCGGGACCAATTTTTTATGCGACAGTGGCTGAGGGGGAGAGGAACCTCCGTATACTGTCACGGAGAGGGAGGGCTGGAACATGTTCCAACGATGAACTTAGCTTTTTACCCGACATAAAACTGCAACATCAGCACTGAGTACCCTCACCTTTTATTTCAGCGCAGCTTTTTGGGATGCAGTACATCACCACCCACTTCTTGTGAATAAAGTTTCTATACTTTTACTGAAAAGCCACAAACGCTGCCATGCGTCATTTTAGACACATCAGTGCTTCTTTCGTTACAGCGCACACACACACATGATCGGCTGCAGTTTAACAAGGTCGCTGGTGTTAAACCAGCCCTTAGAAAAAGTTTCATGCTTGTTTAATGATCTGCAATTGCCTTACAGAAATTTGGATCGGGAGAACAGCTGTGTGACACAATCTGGAGGCACTCCTTTGTAGCAGTAACTGAGGCGTGCTTCTGCATCACCCCTCTGGAAGAGGGGGCGGATATTTCACAAGAGGATCACACCCACGCGGATCTAGACGCTGCCCAGGAGGGCTCATCAGGATACCCAGAGATGTGTTCCCAGGATCCTCACAAAATCCCACACAAGAGAAGGATGAGAAGAGCTGTGTGGAAGAGGCACGCCCACTTAGACGGTGAAGGGAGTGGCAGCGGCATAGGGGCATAATAGAAGCACAGCGACATTTCTGACTTGTGCTAACCACCTTCCCTCCCTCTGACAAGCTACCCCCACCCTTTTCCCTCCCTCCCATAATGCCTACCCTTTAAAGTGCCCATCTAACCAAAGCTATAACCAGCAGGTGATCAAGCTACAGCAGAAACAAGATACGCAAGCACAAGCTGAGCCAAAGAGCTTATAATCTTTCATGACACTGCTACATTAATAAACAGTCTTTTACAATGATTTTACGCTGCCCTTTATAAATGCAGTATTTTTAACTTCTCACCAGCATGTGGTCTCTTGAAACAAAGCTGTTGGTTGGGAAGCAAAACTCTTCCTGGTTACATACACCCCCCCCCCCCAAACAATACAAAGAAAATAAATCTATATATTAAAGTGTATTCCACGATTTTTCTTTAAGCTTGTGTGCATCCAAAAAAGGGACGATGGGATTAGGTCTGATGCAGAAATGTTGTTATGAAGTTGCCTAGTCCTAACCCGATTCTGGAGAACATAGAACATTTGCAGAGCTAGAGCAACGTGGAACTCAAGCCAAAAGTTATTATTTACTTTGGAGTGAATGGAGACGCATTAAACTCCCCCCTCTGACAGATTTCTTTTATTTTTTTACTGGGGAGATTTTCTTCCCTTTCAGTTGCAGTGACTGTAGTCACCAGGATAAGACGTGAGGTGAAAGGTCTTTAATGGGGACACAAATGGCAATAACCCACTAGGCTTTAGGTCAAATGGAGAAGAAGGATTACAACTTCGGTCAGGTTTTTGTTTTTTTTAACTGAGGTCTACATCCCCGTTACAAAGATTTGGCTCACTTCTTGTTGCCAGGAAGCAAAGGTAAATCTCCAGGACAGAGCAGTAAAAACTTCAAAGATTTTGACCCTTCTTTGCTATTTTGAAAACAAAAATTTTGGCTGGAGTAGCATTTTGTCACTCTTTGATATACACAAAATATTTAAAGAGGAACTGCAGTCTGCTCACATAATTTGTAATTATAACATCTTTGCCATTCTGAAGCATCCCTCCAACCACTTTGCATATTATTTTATACTTTCAATTTGTATGCAATCAGGCAGACCCTTGCACTACATAGGTGAAGGTAAATCTAAAAGGAAATTGAATAAGAAAATTGTATAATGTTCGAATCTTGGCCAGTTCTGTCGGAAGCAAGGTCTCGGCAGGAGGGATACCCCTGTCAGCTGATGGGGGAATCGTGCAAATGTCTTAAATAAGAACACGACAAGCATTTACAAAATAATAAGTTTAATGTTCCTAAATGCTTCCTTTTACAGAAGCACAGAAAAACAAAAAAACAAAATAAAAAAAACTTGATTTCCTGATAAACTAGTTAACTAGGACGAAAAAGTTCTTGTTCGTATGTGTTCGTGTGTGTGTTCCTGTATGTGTGTGTGTAATTCCTTAAGAAAGGTGCATGATCCAGCACCGTTCCAATTTAAAAATGAGATCCTGTCACCAGGAAGGGTGAGGGGGTAAACTGCTACAGGTATGAAATGAACACCCCTGCACAATCCTACTGGCCTATCACAATAAGCAGCCTCCCTGAGGCTTAGGTAAACAGTTAAATCAATGCGTTTAGTTCCACTAAATTAAGGCAGCCCCTGATTTTGAATGGCCGGCAGCCCACCATGACACACTATAGTCAAACATGACTACTACTTTTTTTTTTTAAAACGCAACACAGAGCATGTGCGCTGTAGTGAGCATTTACCACAGTGTGAACGTGGCTTGATTTTAAAGTGTTGGAGTAATAAAAAAATATATATATATCTCAATATATCACATATACACACACACTGATACAAATCACCATTAAATGTGTCATTTCTGATCTAATCTATACATGGAAGCTGAAATAGAATTTCAAACCTGCTGTACATTTTTTTTTTCCTTGACTTTCTCAATTCAATTGAGAAAAACAAAATACAAGCTTCTAGGCAACAAAACAGGGAACTTCCAAGTGCAGACTTGATCACAAAAAAAAAAATAAAAAATTGTGCGTCTGTTACTAGGGATGCCATTTTGGTATATCTGTCTGAAGGATCTATAAAACTAGTTAATATTGGTTACGTTGAGCTGATGATCCCCCTATAAATCAGTCACAGGCTCCAGGTGTCTCTCCAGAAAGAATCGATGCCTCTGCGGTTTGGATTCCTTTGTTGCAGAGAAGAACAACAGAAGCGACTTAGATGACTTATCTGCGTCTTCCTCTTCATCATCCCTGCACAAGAGATACCGATACAAAATTTAAATATTAAAGCTGAACTTCAGAGAAATAGCATAATATAACATTGATATGCATAAATGAAAGACGCTTTACCTGCAAAAGGATTTCTGTCTTTCCACTGATATACACAGACACATCAGACAGTACAGCCAGGTTGCTGGCCTGCCTTTGCTCTGCTGCAGTTAGGCAATACAGCCTAGTCACATTCCTGCCCTTAGTCTGGGATTGGATAATGAAAACAGCAGCAGACCACGCATCATCCATGAGATCACTCTGCTCTCTATTTCTGTTGCTATGTGTTTTTTGCTAAGAAGCATTACAGCACAACCGATTGTCTCCCCTCACTGCTCCCCATCACCCAGCCTGAGTTCTGCTGAGCAATGGATTGCCAGAAACCGATATAAAGACAAAATCAGCTATTTACATTTAAAAAAAAAAAAAAAAAAAACCACTCCCTGGTTGCAATATATCCCTTTTCCAGAGCTGTCCCTTTGCTGTGGTTTCTTGCCGCTACATGACCCCAGTCCCACGGGATAAATCACATCCCCAGTGAAGTCCTGAACCCAAAAAATGTCCTCTGTCTTCCCAGATTCCATGACACCCAGTGTTATTCAACCGCCAAGACAGAGGTGATCCTATGAGTACAGGGTGTCATGGATTGCACTAAGGGGGTGTCACCTTGCATCCTTGTGTACATACAAGGATGCAATGAGCCAATTATGAGAAGAAGTGCCACATGACTTGAATGGAAACTTCTGGAAAAGGCAAATATATTTAAAAAAAAAAAAAAAACCCTCTAAGGCAGGCATATGCAATTAGCGGACCTCCAGCGGTTGCAGAACTACAAGTCCCATGAGGCATAGTAAGACTGACAGCCATAAGCATGACACCCAGAGGCAGAGGCATGATGGGACTAGTTTTGCAACAGCTGGAGGTCCGGTAATCGCATATCCTTGCTCTAAGGGGATTGACTGGGGGTCAGAAGGATGAACCGAAATTTAAACATGAAAGTGCCAAAAAGAATGGTTTCAGTTGTCCAGAGCAACCAATCAGTTTCTGACTTTGAATGTGCAGGGGTCTCCAAACTTTCTAAACAAAGGACCGGTTTACTGTGTGACCAGTGAGGGTAACAACTGTCCTGGCGTCAGTGGGAGTAAACAGTGCCCCATTTTTGATTTTGGAGAGAACTAGTAACCCATTTTAGGTGTCGGTGGTAGGAATTATGCCCCATTGTTGGTGTCAGTGGGAGGAATAGTGCCCTAATGGCCGGATAAAAGCAAGCAAGGGGCCGCATCCGGCCTCTGGGCCACAGTTTGGAGACCACGGTGTTATAGATGCAAAGACGCCCTTAATCTATCCACTACTATATGTGCTCCAACTTGGGAGACTATAAAAATTATAGAGTTAGGACTGTAGTACACAGAGAAGCCTTGAAGTGGGCACTGCGTCTTGCGCATATATTTGCAAATGTGTGCAAACAAAACCCTCTGTTTAACGTGAATTGTTAGACAGGGTCAATTGGGTAGTTTTGCAGGCTGGCTGGCAAGTGGGCTGGGAAATCTTTGTTTGTGCTGCAGAACCTCCAGCCATTCACAGTGCCTCTCACCTCCCACAGTGCCCCCGGCTACCTCCAGAAACCATAAACTCTGCTGCAGAGTCCCCTAACACACATCTCCCCCACATTCCAATACTTTTATCATAAGAGTATAAAAACTTTATTGTTTACTGTTAGGGTATGGAAGGTTTTTTAGAAGAAGAATTTACTGGGCCCTGGTCTTAAAAAAAAAAAAAAAAAAGTTGAGAACCCCTGGTCGGTCTAAACTGTCCATATATGGGCAGACCAGACCAGTATATTTCACTGATGACCAGTAACTCTACCAGATGGTGGTGTGGACAGGCACTAGTTGCCCATAAGCAGGCACAACGGGAGTGATGAAAATATGTACCAATGAGGTCTTTGGCCAATCACATTCCTACTTCTATGCACATAAGCGGATTGTGTGCAAGAGATGGTCGAAAAGGCATTTTGCTAACATCTATGGGGACCTTCAAGATTGCCAGTCAATGTAGAAGAATCCAGCTACCAGGAGAGGTTTTTTTCTGACAGGATTTGAGGCAAGCAGGCAAGTTTATACTATGGAAACAAGGAGACACACGCAGAAATGTGTCACCATATTATCTTGGGTGAATAGCAAAACATTATCAAACCTGTTTGAATAATCTCTCCCCACTAGCACCATCAGTGAGGGGTGTCTTCTGATGCCTACAGACATTAAAAAATGTTGCCCGACCCACCTGATCATATAAATGCCTGAGCAGATTTAGCTTCCCATCAAATAGAAGACCGCAGGAAGCCGAGACCTGAATTAGAGGCACAGAAACACTCAAGGATCTGCGGTGATTTTACAAGTGGGTAATTAGACGTGTGAGCAGTTGGGGGATGGAGAGAAGACATGCATGAAAATCCTCTTTACAACACAAGGTCTGTCTGACCTCCTCCCCCCCCTCCAGCAGCCGTTATAATCCGACACTGCTAATTAACGCCAATGTTACTAGCAACCAAGGCCAGCTTTGTCAGAAATCCATGACCTACTGTTACAATAACTGCATGCAGATAGAGAAGAAAGGCCCTGTGGATATTCTCACCCACTGCTACTGCCCCCTGTTGGTGGATATAGGCCAAACACCACAGGTAAAAATCCTCTTAAAAAGGAAATTATATTATTATATAGGATTTATATAGCGCCAACAGTTTGTGCAGCGCTTAACAAAATTAAAATGTAAAAAAAAAATTATATATCTAATCTTTAGGTCCATCTCTTTATATCTAAATCATCAGCCAGATTCTCCTCGATACCATCCTCCTGTAACCCTGTAAAAGCTAAAAACAGAAAGGCAGCACAATAAGCTAATCAGGCTCTGCTGCATGCATATATGCAGCCTATAGGGAGTCTTTTCAATGTATTGTAGACATTCACTCTCACCATAGCACCGGGGCGGCTTTACTGTCCAAGATAGTCTGCGCTGTGCTCCAGCTGAATCGCACAAACTGAGGGTACCCAAAGACAGGGTCAAGATGCTTGGTGAGCCACTCTTTGGTCTTTGGGTCTGTTAGAATAGAGAAGTACAAACATGAGATGAAAAATCTCTGCGATCAAAGTGCAATCTTTCCTTTTTTTTAATCTAGGAACAAAAGTGTATTATAATACATCTTACTAGTCTTCAGATGTTATTGTAGATTAGTAATAGCGATCCTGCTAGTAACATACTTCCTGTCCTAGAGCGAGAACACTCACCATACTGTATCTATGGAGGAGAAAACATTCTCCTGCGCTCACAGTGGTTAACCCAGAGGTACACAGTGCAAAATTTCTTCTCAACGCCAATGGTCTTGATGCCCTCTTAGGACAATGGATATCCTCAGACCGAAAAACAACAATATAGCAAGAGAAGGGTGCACCGACCTAGCGCATAACCTCAATAAAATGTACTCAAGATAAACGCGGCAATATCTATATACTCAAACGTATAGTGTGTAAACGCATATAGAAAGTGAAGGTTTAATCAAGCCAGGGTAGTCATTCACTACCCCGGCTCTGACAAAGAAGGGTTCACCCTTGAAACGCATCAACCATTTTGGACGCCTCCTGGTCTTCCGGCAGTACCAATTGACTTAATTAGACCTTCATACAGTCCATTTCACTTGCTATGATATGTGTTTACACAATATACATTTCTGAGTATATATATTGCGTTTTTTATCTTGAATTACATTTTATTGAGGTAACGCACAAGATCGGTGTGCCCTCTTTTTTTTATTACCTATGGAGGAGCACCACTGTTACCCTAGGGCCGGACTACAACACACATCCGCTTTCTCTTTCACCTTTAACATAAGGTAGAGGTGTTCTGTAGTTCAGAGGTGTCCCTTCAAATAAAGGGATCCTGCGAGGTCCCAAAAGATCAGCATGTGACGCCTGTTGCTTTATGTGAATAAAGGATAAAGGTCATCACTATACCAAGGTGTGCTGATGAAGATCATTATTTTTCGGTCATTGCTTTGGCTTCCATTATTGCCATGCTTGTTCTGGTCTAGCGACTCAAAACTACTGATGTCAGAGAACTAATATTCTCAGGTCAGCATCCATATTTTGCTCAGTAGAAGTTTCCTTTAAATGGAAAGAAGCGCCTAAATCTAACTATTCTTAGAAATGTTCCCTTCCCATTCTCCTACCTATCTTGTCTAACCTGTATATAGATAGAGAGGTGTGTGTGAATATATATATATATATATATATATATATATATATATATATATATATATATATATATATATATATATATATATATACACACACACACACACACACACACACACACTAAAAAATAAAATAAAAAAAAGTGTGTACACACACACACACACACACACACAGGTAATTTATACACACACACTAAAAAAAATAAGATAAAAAGAGTGTGCACACACACAGGTAAGTACACACTCCTTTTTATACAGCTTTTTATATAGGAAGGGGGAGGGAACATTTTTAAGAATAGATAGTGTTAAGCTGGTCATAGATGAATCCTTTTTTGGGGGCAATCCTCCTCGCTGAGCTATTGCATTCTGACAGCAGAGAGGCTCCCCCGCCATCAGAATACACTGATCAGCGCTGCCGGCTATAGCCAGTGGCACTGCTGGCAGCAAAATCCAACAGGGCGGTTGTACAGAAGTTTATTATCATTAGATATACAACCTCCCTGGCCATACACGGATTGAAATGGCTCCTGCTGAACCAACCAAATTTCGATCCTTGTATGGCTAGCAATAGGCCTTTCTTCCACCTTAGGAATAATAAATTAAATAAGAAGTAAGGTTTTCCTTTGTGAAACAAATGCTGCACCCCTGTCAATAAGTCAATGTTATCGGACAATGTGGTGGGGAGGGAGGACTAAGGAAACAGATTGATGTAACAAACATTCCAAGGTTATTGTCAGCATGTGTTTGTCTAATGAGCATAACACAGAATGGATGAAAAGGATACATTTCAAGCATCAGCACATTTTTCTAGTGGATAAAAAAAAATATCTATTCATTGCATACTGACATTACCATCCTGCCATGTGACAGAGGAAGAATATGGTTCCTCCCTGCCATTGTGTAATCCCGTGTATACATATGGATGTATGTGTCTACTGTTAAACTATTCTGCTTTGATAGTCCTAGTGAAACCTCAAAACTGAGAAACGCGCAGTACAGTCAAGGATAGAATTAGGGGGTGTCTAATATTTTACCAGACAAGGAGAATGGTGTTGCACAGCAAGACAGACCTTTAACATGACTTAAGATGGCCATACATGGAACAAAATGTGGCTGGTTCAGCCGGGAACGGTCAAATTTTAATCCATGTATGGGCGTTGTGGTTGTAAGGAAGTCAATCTACCGATAGACTTCAGTAACAACTGCATTGCCGGAGGTCTCCCTGCTGTCAGAACACAATAGCTCAGCGGGGAGGATTCCCCCATCCACCTCAAAATGTGTGGATGGAGGAACTGGGTCTGTTTTTTTTCGTTCAACAAACTTACTAAATGTATGGACTGCCTTAACTAACCATTGGGATAGCCGGAGCCGTACTCAGTATCAACTCCTCCCAGATCCTCCATGAACTTCCAGCCCTTAACCACACGGTCCCTGGCCACCTGCAGAGAAAATATAGGCCATTAAAACTGTACAGACACACTTATCAAAATCCAACGACAAATTTAAACATATTGCAGCTCAACAGTTACATTCATATTTGCTTGACAAGATCCCCCCCCCCTCTTTTTCTTCACCTGGTGATGCAGCGCATGACACACTTTCCCTCCCTTGGGTAGCTACACTCTGCCCTCCACTGTATCTATGGAGGGTGCCATGTTTGCCACCCAGGCTGGACTTCAAACATGTCTACTTTATTCATTTTGTTAATCTCCATTAGAAGTGGCAAGAGAGAAGGACACTGCATTTCTGACAGGATCAACAGGAATTTCCTGTACTTGCTTTAAATGTTCCTAGCCTGAAAAATAAATATTGCGAACAAGCATTATTGTGCTTGGTTGTAGATGCCCTTCAAGTCTGCCTAAAAAGATACTCAAAAAAAGAGAAGCAGTGAAGCCTTTTACAAGGCAGAGTTTCCTCTCTCCCACCACACCAGCAATACCAATGCTGGACAACCTCATTAGTTTACAAAGAATCATTTAATACAGGGCACCTCAATGACACTGATGCCAATGACCACTGTGGGGCCACAGCAGGTGCTATTTGCCTTAGGCTTTCTTTCTCAGACTAAAGCCTAGTGCACACTAACAGGTTTTTTCATTCAACCCAGCGGGCTGAATGACTAAAAAAAAAAAAAAAAAACAAAAAAAAAAACCTGACAGTTCAGGAGGAGCCGCTGTACTATTTGATGTTAGTGCAGCCATCTCCCCTGCTGTGCTATTGTGTTCTGACAGGGGGACGGCCCCCCTGCAAGAACACTCTGGTCAGTGCTCTCAGCCAATCGTAGACCTTTTTTGGTCATGCCCCATCTGCAGAAACCGCCTGACATTCGGCCCATGTGTACTAGGGCTTTAGGCTACATTAACACTTGTGTGTTGCAGGAACGAGCAAAATCATGGGCTCTCTCACAAAGCACAAAAAACGAGATGCTCTTTTGCAGATGCATAGTTGTGTCATTAATTCTTAATGGCACCCCTATGCATCTTGATAATGTGTGCGCACCAGAACGCATGTTAGAGCAGTACCAAGTGCTCTGGTGTGACACAATTTTAAAAATGAAGTTAACATGCTGACCTAAGTGCATGCCTGCGATATTATTGAAAATAAAGGGGGGGACAGTAAGCAGTGGTTACGGTCACAACATTCATATACATTTGGTACACAAATAAACAGTAATCCTTTTTAAAAATAAACGAGTTAAGACAATGGTACATATTCAGTATTGCATTTTCTTATTACAACTGGGATTGTCATTCGCTCTAGTCAGGGAAGGATACAAAATATTTAAATCACCATGTACAGCGAATGGTAAATGAGGAGAGTGTATGGATTCCATGCTTTTGGATGGTCATCATTTGCCCAGAATTGGTAGGTATCAAGCAAGAGGGTTGGGGGGGGGTATCACTACCAGGGCACAAGGAAAATCAGCAATAGCTTCGGTTGCAAGTAACCTATGATGTACAGTCGTGTAGGTGAATAGTATTCAACATAGTGCATGGGTGGTGGTCTTTTGGTTCCAATCCCTACTCCAGGGGCAGCTGCTCCTCACGAACCCAGGTCGCCCAGACCTTATCAAATTTTTTGGGGCAATTGCGTCCCAGATAGGTCAGCTTGTACAATGGCAGGGTCGTGTTTATTAGGGTTCTCCACTGCTGTATCGCCGGAGAGGAGGGTCCCTTCCATTGTAAAAAAATCGCCTTCCTGGCATAGAAGGCCACATAGAATACAAATAGTTTCTTGGATGGGGGGGCTTCCAATGTGTCGACTATACCAAGTAATAATGGTATCGGGTCACAGGGTACTTTTAGTTTACTTACAGAATTAATGACATTGACAACTCCCTTCCAGAAAGTTTGTATGTGTTGACAGGACCGAACAACATGAAAGAAAGAACCCTCCTCCGAGGCACATTTGGGCCAGATCGATCTTCTATTGGGGTATATTCTAGCTAGTCGCTGTGGAGAAAAATATGCTCTATGTAAAAACTTAAATTTGAGTGAATCTGTCTCTGGCGGAGATTACCAGAGAGAAATATTGCTGAATGCCCTCAGTCATCATCGGCCAGTGTGGGCACATCTGCCTGCCACACCGAGAACAGCTGTGAAACTTCAGAAGTGTCCAGTCCCACCAGGACAGAGTATAGAGTGGACAGGGGTTTAGTTTCATCCACTGCACTCATTAACCGTTCGACACCACTGATCTCCAGCACAAGGGATAGAGGGAACTGGGACCGAAAAGCATGGTGGAGCTGCAAATACCTAAAGAACATGTGGTTAGGTAGCCCTCGTTGCTGTTTTAAGTCAAACGTGAGTAAGCCATGAGGGGAAACTATGGGGGTTACTTACTAAAACTAGGGAGTGCAAAATCTGGTGCAACTCTGCATAGAAACCAATCAGCTTCCAGGTTTTATTGCCAAAGCTTAGGCTACATGCCCACGGACGTTTTAAAAAACGAGCGGCGCTGAGAACGCAATTTTTTTTCGCGTTTTGCATTGGCTTCAATACCCATTTAACCACGCTAGCTTTCAGCCACGTTCCTGTGTCTCTATTCAAAAATCAATGATTCCCTATGGGAGCCCATTGATTTGAATAGAAGTCTCACCAGAAGTCGGATCAAGATGATCCGACTTGCGGTGCGACTTGTGTGCTGAGAATCTTGAAGGGGAGCCCCGACAAAATTTTGCGTGAGGTTTCCCCCAAGATCCATACCAGATCCTTATCCAAGCACACAGCCCGGCAGGTCAGGCAAGGGGTGGGGGGGGTGGGGGTGGCTCGAGCGCAGCCCCCCCCCCCCCGACCATACCAGGCCACATGCCCTCAACATGGGGGGTGGGTGCTTTGGGGCCCCCCCACCCCAAACCATGTTGATGGGGACAAGGGCCTCTTCCCGACAACCCTTGCCCGGTGGTTGTCGGGGTCTGTGGGCAGGGACTTATCGTGATCTGGAAGCCCCCCAGATCACGGCCTCCCACCCTAGGTGAATAAGTATGGGGTAGTTAGAGGACACGCTCCTTGTGAGGTCATCACCCCATAATGCCCCGTGTGATGGCGTGTCCTCTAACTACATCATCGTGTGGCCCCGCCCCATGCCAATATAAGTCATTGTGCACGGCGGACCCAGCATTACACCGGGAGATCGCGTTGAGTCAACATCGGAAGAAGAACAGAGGGAGAAGACCCAGCAAATAAGCAGAAGATAGCGGAGAAGGACTGGAGAGGGGAGAAGACCCAGCAAAGGAGCAGAAGACCCAGCAAAAAGAGCAGAAGATTGCGGAGAAGGACCGGAGAGGGGAGAAGACCCAGCAAAAGAGCAGAAGATAGCGGAGAGAGAGAGAAGAGCCGGAGCTGCTTTAATAAAATACTTTAAAAACCTGTGTAGTGTGTTTATTTTTGACACTTTATTTAGGTGAATGGGTAGGGGTACCCCTACTCATTCACCTAGGGTGGGGGGGCCGTGATCTGGGGGGGCCCCTTATTAAAGGGGGCTTCCAGGTCACGATAAGTCCCTGCTCGCAGACCCCGACAACCACTGGGCAAGGGTTGTCGGGAAGAGGCCCTTGTCCTCATCAACATGGGGGCAAGGTGCTTTGGGGTGGGGGGTGCAGGCCCTCTGCCCCAAAGCACCCACCCCCCATGTTGAGGGCATGTTGCCTGGTATGGTCCAGGAGGCGCTCGCTCGTCCCCCCCTTTCCTGACCTGCCGGGCTGCGTGCTCGGATAAGGGTCTGGTATGGATTTTGGGGGGAACCTCACGCAAAATTGTCGGGGTTCCCCTTTAAGATTCTCAGCACACAAGTTGCACCGCAAGTCGGATCCGACTTCTGGTGAGACTTCTATTTAAATCAATGGGCTCCCATAGGGAACCATTGATTTTGAATAGAGACAGAAACGTGGGACGGTGCATAACACTGTGTATACAGCATTAAGCCCTGTTAAATCGCGTTTAACACCTTTTACCAGCATCTCTGGCATTTTTACAGCTCTAGCGCTGGAGCCTCAGAACGCACTGGTCCTGGGTTTTTTTTGGAGCTCAAAAACGCCTATGCCACTTACAGCTCAAAAACGCCATGGTGGGCATTAGGTCATAGGCCAACATGGAGAGGTGTTTTTAAGCTGCAAAAAACGCTCAAAAAAGTGGCTGTAAAATTGTCCGTGGGCATGAGGACTTAACTGAACAAGCTGAAGCTAGAAGCTGACTGGCTACCATGCATAGCTGCACTAGATTCTGAGTGCTCCACATTTTTGTAAATCTACCCCTATGTCTGCCAACGTCTTAATTTCAAAGTGGGCCCACAGCACAGGATCCGGAATAAATTGGAAATGTGGCAATTGCGTATTCCCCCACAGCGACGTGCAGGGGGACCAGCCGTTGGGCTTCTGGACCTTGGCCCCAACAATTTCCCAAACCCTTAGGGTGGTCCGCATCGAGGGAGTGATATTTGGGTTGGACCGAGGCCCACGATGTATTAGATTCAGCAATTCAGAATAGGACCCAAGCAACGCCGCCTCCAATGTGGATGCGGGGTTGGTCCGCTCCTCCGACAACCACCATCTGAGCGTGACAAGGACAGCAGCCCAATAGCATTTGAGAAAGCAGGGTAGGGTGAGGCCTCCTAAGGTGATAGGCAGTTGCAGATTGGATTTAGCTATTTTAGGGATGCTACAATTCCAAATAAATAAGATAATCAAGCTGTCCAGTTTTTTAAAGAACGCATTCGGAATATGCACCGGGGTATGCCTAGAGTACTGAGTCTTAGACCCCTTTCACAGAGGCGCTATAGCGCTAAAAACAGCGTGTGCAAAGAGCCTCCCCTCTCACTCCAGTGTGAAAGCCCGAGTGCTTTTACACTGGAGCAGTGCGCTGGCAGGACG
This sequence comes from Aquarana catesbeiana, assembly GCF_042186555.1. Lineage (NCBI taxonomy): Eukaryota > Metazoa > Chordata > Amphibia > Anura > Ranidae > Aquarana > Aquarana catesbeiana. The sequence continues at coordinate 654,077,711 of NC_133326.1, forward strand.
CTCAAAAAAGTCCTGCAAGCAGCATCTTTGAGGCACTTTAGTATACAGTGCTCCTAAAGCGCCCCTGCCCATTGAAATCCTTTTTCGGCCGTTAGCGGGGGTTAAAAGCACCCCGCTAGTGGGCAAAAAGCCACTTTACCGCCAAAGTCCAGGGCGGCTCAGTGTGAAAGTGCCCTTAAAGTCTCTAAAGACCCTATACACAGAGGAGCCTCAGAGGAAAGGGGGGGGGTGGGGGGGTGGAGTGACTCCAAATTCAGTTGTGCGTGTAAAGATTCAGTTATTGAGTTTTGTAGACAATAGACTTTTTTTCTTTTGAAAAGCAATAAAAAAAGGAGACAAAGGCTCCACCTGCTCACTGGCAAAGTAAAACATTTCATATACAATAAGGGCCCTTTCACACTGGGGCGGGGGCGGCGGTAAAACGCCGCCATTATTAGCGGCATTTTACCGTCGGTATTTGGCCTCTAGCGGGGCAGTTTTACCCCCCGCTAGCGGGCGAGAAAGGGTTAAATACCACCGCAAAGCGCCTCTGCAGAGGCGCTTTGCCGGCGGTATAGCCGCGCCGTCCCATTGATTCCAATGGGCAGGAGCGGTAAAGGAGCGGTATACACTCCGTTCCTTCACCGCTCCGAAGATGCTGCTGGCAGGACTTTTTTTACCGTCCTGCCAGCGCATCGCTCCAGTGTGAAAGCCCTCGGGGCTTTCACACTGGAATGAAAGCAGCGGCACTTTCGGGTCGGTTTGCAGGCGCTATTATTAGCGCAATAGCGCCTGCAAACCGCCCCAGTGTGAAAGGACTCTTAAGCACTTCTCATTGCCCATCTAAAATTTCAAATGTTTACTAATTAGCCCCACAAAAAAACTCACACATGTAAAACTGTTTTCAAGTAGATGTAGTTCTGGGCCATGCCTACGTCAATAGGAACTGCAACTGTCCCTACAAGGAAATTGCAAGCCTGGTGATGGTGTCACATGGATTAATAAAAGCTGTACAAATTAAGGTGTCAGAAAGAAAAGTGTTTCTATATCCCATATTAAGGGAAACTTGTCTTTGAAGAAGGTGGCTCATTTCTGGCTTCTGCTTTGGAAATGCCGGTTGACTGGCTGTTAGGCAGATGCTTTAGGTTCAGTACTTTTTGAATCGCTACCCTTAAGTATACAGATCATTTCTGATTTTTTTTTCTGTCAGTCACATGCTCATTTCAAGTCAGTGACTGAGGAATACAGAAACTACTGTACAAAAGCTTATATTTAAGTACAGTATACCAAAAAAAAAAAAAAATTAAATATATATAATTTTTTTTTTTTTTTTAGGTATACTTTAATTTAAACTGGATGTAGTTGGGGTTTTTTTTTTAGCCCCGTTAACACAATGTCTTCAAAGTAAACATCTAGGTTGTCATGTAGAACTGCTAAATGGTACAAAAAAAAAGAAAAAAAAATTGTGTCCGTTAATTTTTAATCTTTCCACTCTGGGACAAATTTTGATCATATCTACAAAAGGTCAAAGCCAATTTTTACAGGAGGAAACAAATGACATTAACTTTGTCTCCCCCTGCTGTTTACCAAAGTAATTGGACCACTCATAGATGAACATGCAGTATTTTTAACACATCCCACGATGAAGAACAACATTAATATGATCAGGTGGTGTACAAAAAAGAGCAATTAAGATTGTTTATAGAAAATGTGACAACTGTTTTGAAAGTCCTGCTCTGTTCTCCTCTGCAAAAAGAAACAAATTCTCCTGCGCTCAAGAGATTGCCATAGGGTAAATTAGAGAGGTTCTTCACAAATCACGCCACCGCATCAGCTGTGCTGCCACTCTAAACAGGTCAGAGGAAACTCTAAGAGGGTGCACCAGCCTTACCAGCGCATTACCTTTGCAACACTGAAATTTATAACTCGCAAACGAGTGATAAAATCAGGCAGATAATAAAAAGTCCATCATTTGCATCATCCAGCAAGATCTGCTGGCCAGTAAATTTTGGTGGGATGAAAGTACAACGAAACTGACGCGTTTCGAGGGGTATCCCCTCTTCTTCAGAGCTAGGTTTGGAATGCAGGTAGACTGTTTTTTATAAGATGACTGGGATCAAATGGAATAGATCATATGATTCGAACCCCTCCCTCATATGGGAGGGCAAATACAAATTAATTAAAACAAATATTTCCTTCCCCATTAGGGACATATGCCACCAGACATCATATGCATACAATTCAGATTTATCCTCCTACATATCCTAATGCATGTGTATACATAAAAAGGAAAAGAGATCACAGTATTAAAATACACAAATAGACAAAATTAAAAAAACAATAGAATACTTTACTGCTCAAGATCTCTATAGGCACCAAACACTATCTGTATGTAAATACTCACTCAGTTATAACGAGTTGTATCTGGCTGTGGGGTGTTAGTAATGCTGCACATGCCATAAGCTCCTCCAGTCTTTTCATCTTGTAAGCTTCTGGGCTCCCACAGAAATTGCTCTATTTTTTTGTGGCATTATAAACACCCCACAGCCATATACAACTGGTGATAACTGAGTGAGAATTTACCTACAGATACAGTGTTTGGTGCCTATAGTGCCTATAGAGATCTTGAGCCATAAAGTATTCTATTGTTTATGTATTTGTGTATTTAATACTGTGATCTCTTTTCCTTTTATGTATACACATGCATTAGGATATGTAGGAGGATATACTGTATCTGAAGTGTATGCATATGATTGTCTGGTGGCATATGTCCTTAAATGGGAAGGAAATATTTGTTTTAATTGTATTTGCCCTCCCATATGAGGGAGAGGTTCGGATCACATGATCTAATCCATTTGATCCCAGCCATCTTAAAAAAACCATCTACCTGCATTCCAAACCTAGCTCTGAAAAGGGGATACCCCTCAAAACGCGTCAGTTTCGTTGGACTTTCATCCCACCCAAGTTTACTGGCCAGCAGATCTAGCTGGATTATGCAAGTTGACTTTTTATTATCTGCCTGATTTTATCACTTGTTTGCGAGTATACAATTCTACTTTTAATAAAGGACAATAAATGCCTGGCAACCACATAGCAACCCCTGTTGTTTCATCTGAGCTCTCTCTGGGCCAAGTGTTGGAGGCGCCCACATCGCTTTCCTGACCAGTTGTTCCTATAGTCAGTGAGCGGCTCATTTGCAGCCTGTCAGCAGCTGCTTGATGCGCTAGTGTCTGTGGAGCCAGCCTATCCATCCATCCATCCAGTGGATATCTCATCTACCCCGGTGCTCAGATGTGACCCTGTTCAGGGTTTTTCATTGGAGGAACTGTTTGACCTATGTTTGTGAGTGTATTGATTTTATCTTTTTTATTACAATAAACATTTATTTGCACCATGAGCCTGTGCGCTCGTATTGCCTTATATTTTCACAGCTATCAGTCTCCTGTTGATCACTGAGCTGCAAGGAGTGTGGTGTCGGATAGACTTTCATATTAACTCTTTCCATTGATGAATTCCTTGGTCAGTGTGTTCCTGTTTTGGACTTTCTACGTTTAGCGCAGACTGTTGTTTTGTTTCATTTATATCAGTGGGAGGAATTATACACCAATGTTGGGGTCGTTGAAAAGAATGGTGCCTCATCATTCGTGTCAGTGGGAGAAATGGTGCTCTAAAAGCTGGATAAAAGCAAGCAAAGGACCACATCCAGCCCCCAGTTTGGAGACCCCTGATTTAAGGCATGCTCCCACCCATTCCAACTCATTTTCTAAGATGGCCTGTGGAAAAGGCAGGAAGCCTACAAAACAATTCTGGTGACTAGTCCGTTGTCTTCTTTTATTTTTAGCATACCACAGTACAGTACATCCTCTCTAACCCAAAAAGTACCCGTTTTGTAGTATTCAGAGAAATCACACAATGCTCATGTATCAACTCATGGCATTGGTCACATATTCTCTATACATCTGGCCAGTTCAGTCTTAACCTCCCTGGCGGTATGATTATTTCGGATTTTAGGTGCTGAAAGCGGTACAATTATTTTGCATGGAAATTTGGCGTTTTATATTGTAGGTCTGTAATTCTTAACAATAACACACTTAAATCTGTCCAAACCAGAGTCTAGTAGATATCCCGGGTATGATAAAGTTTGAAACACAAAAACATAAATTATAATATAATAAATAAAAATTAATAAAATAAAATAAATTTCCCCACGATTCACTATCGCTCAATTCTGCAAGTGTTCTAATTTACTATCGCTGTTTTCTAGCTGGTCTAAAGCCACTTTTGATGTAAAGGGACACTTTTTGGTTGCTATGGACAATCTCCAGTTTCCAGGCAGAAAGAACAGTATATATAACATAAAACTGCATGCAGGGCATAGGACAAACCACTGGGGACAAAAGGGATGTGAAATAATTTCATACAGTACTGTAATCTGTAAGATTACAGTACTGTATGTTACGATTTTACACTTTTTTGAATTTGTCGCCAGGCTCCGCCCCCGTGCGTCGCGCCGCTCGCAGGGAATGGAGCCTGGCACGGAGAGGCTTCGGAGGACGACGGAGCCCGCAGACACAGCGGGGGACATCACAGGATCCCGGGGACAAGGTAAGTAAAGCCACACCAGGATCCTGCGATGTAATCCCGAGTGTGGCTCGGGGTTACCGCTAATGGTCCTGAATTTTAACCCCGAGCCACACTCGGGAAAACCGCCAGGGAGGTTAAAGTCAGTACACCAAGATCTGGCAAAGAGCAAGTGGTCAATGGTGCCTTGACAATGGCCCTACATCAGGGTCCCAGAGGGGAGGGGAAGTGGTCAAGGGATATCCTGTCATTCCAGGAACTCATGCAAGCTGATTAAAGTTAAATATTAAGATGAGAATATAGGTCTGTTTTAAATGGCAAGTTGTATATAGTAATGATATGGTCACATCTGGACACAATTCTTACCTTTGCACAGATACTAGCAGCGCTAACTACAGGAAACAAAGAATCAGCTTTGGGCTTCACAGTCACTTCCAGCCCAGGAAACCGCTGCTTTAGCTTCTCCTGGTACTTCTCAGCAGGACCCACGGTATCCACAAATATCTGCAGGGGAAAATACATTTTTTAAAAAAAAAGAGGAAAGGAGGGCATGAACTCAATACCACATCCCCAATATTTATAGAAGGAAAAAAGTAAATAGGGATGTGGGACTTTAAAAGGTGTTGAAACAGAATGATCACCAATACACAAACCTTTTGTTAAAAAAATTAGTTGAAAATAGTATTGGGGTGTGCACCCCTTTAAAAACACAAAAAGCTTCCACGACCCATGTGCCAACCAGGTTACCACTAAAGATAGGAGGTCCTTCTCTATAGACCCATAAATGAGACAGATAATGACAGATAATCATAGTAACACATCAAAATATCATTTCAGGTTCTTCAGGAAATCGTGGGGTACGGTTAGAAAAGGCTGCGAGGAAGAAAAAGATAAATATACATACAATTACATAAATATATTTAGCCATATTCACTGTTTAGTAATAATTTCACATATTTAGCTATAAATAACTTACGAGTGTAAAAAATGCTTTATACACATTGTAAGTTATTATAGTTAAATATGTGAAATTATTAGTAAATAGTGAATATGGCTAAATATATTTATGTAATCGTATGTAGATTTTTCTTTTTCTTCCTAGCAACCTTTTCTAACCGCACCCCTTGAGCTCCTGAAGAAGCCGACAAGGCGAAATGCATCAGTATGATTATTCTTCCCTTGTGTGATATTTTGATGTGTTACTATGAATATCTGACAAAAATATCAAAATAGATCTCATTATTTATAGGTCTACAGGGAAGGACCTCTATCTTTAGGGGTCACTAGGTTGGAATATGGGTTGTGGAACCTTTCATGGTTTTAAATGGGTACACACCCCCAATACTATGTTTATCTCATTTTGTAATAAAGAACCTTTTTAAACAAGATGTTTGTGTATTGGTAATCATTCTGTGAGAAGGATTCAACACCTTTAAGGTCCCACATCCCTACATTTCTGCAGATGCCAACAACAAACAGAAGATGGGAACAGTACATAGGATGAAAACTAAGGCTGGGTTCACAATGGTGCAATCACAGACATCACAATGCTGTGTCAGACATTTCACAGAGCCTGCCTTCTTAACTACAGAGGTACCAAGAAGAGAAGTTTCAGGAGGCGGAGTCAAGTACAGGAATCACTGCTTGCAGGCAGCAAGGTACCATGGTATATGTAGTCCTTAGAGATTGAGGACAAGTTGCAAAGCATGCAGGGAATCCAGGAAGATGTGGAAAGCAACAGCCAGCAGATAGGCAAAACTCAACATTAAAAGGAGGTTTTTCAATTAAGCTTATACTGCAATTTCAGATATAATTATTATTTGTATTGTTATTGCAATGCTGAGGTTCTAAAAGGAAAAATGTATGCTGTGAGCATAGATCACCTAAGGAGTTTGGTATTTTGTCCAACTTCAGTAGTTTTTTTTTTTCATATATATAAAAGCAAAATATTATATATATATATATATATATATATATATATATATATATATATATATATATATATATATATATATATATATTTTTTTTTTTTTTTTTTTTTTATACACACACACACACACACACACATACACTCTTGTGCTCATAAGTTTACATACCCTGGCAGAAATTGTCAAATTTTGTCATTAATATTGAAAATATGACTGATTATGCCCAAAAACTATCTTATTTAGGCTGCATTCACATCTGAGCCTTCTCAGCTCATAAAACGCCCAACAAGAAAAATCCCATTCATTTCAATAGCACCTGTTCACATCTGAGCGTTTTGTTACCTGAAGCAAAATGCCTGAAAAAACGCTTCAGGCTAAAAGCTAAAAAAAAAAAAAAAAAAAAAAAAAAAAAAAAAAAAAAAAAAAGAACATGAGCTTCTTTGGGGCAGATTAGAGGGGCTTTTCTGCTTTTTACATTGGTGACCTTTTGACTTGTACAAAATTGTGGCAAAATTGCACCAAAAACAAGCGCCTCTGAAACACTCAGGTGTGAATGCAGCCTCAAGGATAGCAATCACATGAAGCCATTTATTATCACATAGTTTTTTGGATCCTTTTTAAATCATAAATAACAGAAATCACCCAAATGGCCCTGATGAAAAGTTTACATACCCTGGAATGTTTGGCCTTGGTACAGACACAGAAGGTGGAACAGTTCATGTGTGTGTAAACGCAGGCTTCAGAATACTTTTGACAATATAGAATATACACATACATTCATACTTGTCACACGCTTGTACCAAATATTTATAACAACATCTCCAACTGTGTTCTCCACCACCAGTTATACATACCTCAGTGACCTGTACTCCGTTATCCAGGGCATGTTGAACGAGACCAATGGCTGTGTCATGGGACAAGGCATTCAGATTGTACTTTGCCCTGGAAGTAAAAGAACAGGGGGTAAAATAATTGTGGCAGACAAATTAAGGTTTAAACGTTTGAGTAATGGCTCCCTATGCACTAATTTTAAAGGGTTCCCAAGTGTGTGGTACACAGTACTGCAGATTTCAGTGAAGTAAACTAACAATTTATTTAAACCCTTAATGCCTGAAAATAAAACAAATCGTAATACCTCAACCTAGTTTTGCAACTTTGGCATATGTTAGCAAAACTGTACCCACCTAAACTGTACCTTGTTTTTTTCCAGGATAAATTGGGTCTTTGATGGTAAATGTTATGGATATCATCTTTTATTCAGGAAAACTGTCTTAAAATACAATGGTTTACCACAATGTAAGATGTTACTATAAGGGGAGCGGAGCGCCACCGGCCAGCAGTTTCCCGTGCTGATTGCTGGACAACCAGAGAGCGGACAGAAGTTAAAGTGTAAGTAAACCCCCCCCCCCCCTCGCTTTCAGCCAAGAAAGCTGTCAGCTTAGCCTCTGTTTAATCTACAACTGTCATAATACTGCACATGTGATCAGTTATGACACCAGCCATTGGATGGTTTGACAGTTTGGTTGAGAGCACAACCAATGGGAGCGTTACATTTCCAGCATGTGCCGTAAATTAAACAGTTTTATGGATGGGTTTACTTCCGTTTTAAACATAGGGGTTTATTTATTAAGACTGGACAGTGCCCTATTTGACGTGCTACGTCGCTTTGGGTTTGGCGAAGGCTTTCTGGCCCTCCTTCAAACGCTGTATGAAACCCCCACAGCATCCCTGATGCTCAGAGGATATTCATCCCAACCCCTTGATATCGGGAGGGGAACTAGGCAGGAATGCTCGTTATCCCCGTTGTTATTTGCCCTTGCAATAGAGCCATTGGCCATTAGGATTAGAACCTGTCTGTGGAGATAAAGAGCACGAGCGCTTACTTTTCGCAGATGACCTCTTGCTAGCCTTGTCATCACCTATCATCTCCCTTCCCAACCTATATGCTATTCTACAACCGTTCTCGGAAATCTCGGGCCTTAAACTCAATCACAGTAAATCCAGAGCACTGAACCTCTCTCTGCAGAGTTCCACCCAGACTACGCTTGAACAATCCCACCAATTTATATGGGAGCCAGAAGCTCTTCCGTATTTAGGAATACGATTGACCTCATCCATACAGTCCTTATATAAACAAAACTACCGTGCTCTATTTAAAAGGCTGACAGAAGATCTAGCCAGATGGTAGATACATACCCCATCGTGGTTTGGCAGACTACACTCGATAAAAATGAATGTGTTACAAAAGGTTTTAGATCCGTTTCGTACTATACCTGTGTCACTAGTCCGCTCTGACCTTCAGACATTTCAAAAAAAGATTCTCCAGTTTATATGGGGAGATAAGAGGCCCAGGGTGAACAAAGGCACAATGTACAATCTAAAACAGAAAGGAGGGCTTGGACTGCCCGATTTACAGAAATACTTTAAATGTGGCCCAGATGGCCCAACTTACTAAATTTCACTCCCAACAACCCCAAGCAATATGGATGACAATGGAATCTTATTCCTGTCACCCAAACCAATTTCACATATTATGTGGCTACCAATGAAAGAAAGACCGGTAATCTTATGTCCTACTCTCTCCTTCTAGCTAGAGATCTGGGATAGACTCTCAAGGACTCAGAAATTCAAGTCACCCCACAATCCAGTAGCACCTCTATTAAGAAATAGAGATTTCACCCCGGGCCTCACTCCCCCCCCCCCCACTATGCAGACCTCTGCGACCATAAAGGTATACTAGCCGAAAGAACCCCGATAGAAAAATATCAAATGCCATATACTGAACACTATAGGTTCAATCAAATACACCACTATATGCAAACCCTAGCTCGTAAAGGCGATTTAGCAATCATGACTCCCATGGAACATATGTGTAAACAATATGACAAACTCAGGGGTCATATATCCACTATATATACACACACGATACTGACATATGTTTTGACTAAACTGAACTATACGACTTTATGGGAACAAGATCTTCAGGAAACTTTGGATCTTGAAGAATGGCAAATCGATAACAATGCCAGCCTCTCGATCGCTCACCAATACCTCTATTATAGAGGCTAACTATAAGGTTTTATTAAGACGGTATATGGTACCGGCCAGACTGGCCACTTTTGTGCCCGGAGCCACCCCGGAGTGCTTTCGGTGATGCGGCCAGGTGGGAACAGCATACCATATATGGTGGACATGCCCCAAGGTCAGGAGATTTTGGATTAGGGTCTACAACTTTATATACATCCTCACCCAGATTAACCTGGCGAAGTCTGCGAAGCAAGCACTCCTGGGTGGCAGGGTAGCTGAAGCATCAAAGAAGACTTCTTACATTTATATTCATATCAGCTAAAATTACTGTAGCAAGGAACTGGAGGTCTGCAGCCTTACCATTTGACCAACTTAAACACAAAATGTCATGGCTTATGTTAAATGAACGGCTAACTGCAATGGTGCAGGACAAAATGAAATTGTTTAATAAAGTATGGGATCCATGGATCAGATACCCGACAAATGATCCCAGGACAATCACAAACTAGGACCCCTCTTGCAGGACTGGTTTGGAGCGTGGAGCCCCCCCCCCCCTCTGACCCCCACTTCCCAACTCTAACCCCCACTAATTCTGAGTCCTCCCCCTTTCCTTCCTTCAGGATTTACCCCCTTTCTTCTCTCGGCAAGACACTAGCCTAATGAGGTCTGGAGGGGGGCCCTGAGACTTGGGAGACCAGACCCCCCCCCCCCCCCAACAGATGAAAAGGAAGCTGGTGTTTCCCGGGGAGGGGCTGTACAAATAAGAGCCAGTCTATATCAGTACTGGATTTTTGGTTTTGAAAACATAAGAGGTGGACTCCAAGTACAAGTTGTATATATGAAGTACTGTGGCTATTGTGTAATGCTCAATGTAAAGTCGAGATCTTTGTTATTGTTCTATGAAAGCTTTAATAAAAATCATTGAAAATAAAGACTGGACAGTGCAAAATCTGGTGCAGCTGTGCATGGTAGCCAATCAGCTTCCATTTTTTTTTTCCTTTCAAAGCTTGAACAAGCTGAAGTTAGAAGCCAATTGGCTACCATGCACAGCTGCACCATATTCTGGGTGCTCCAGTTTTAGTAAATTTCTTATATGGCGTTATGCATTTGTCAAGGTGCATATGCTATAGGGATATTTCATGTTCATAGAGTAAAGTTGGCTATTCACCGATCGATATTTGGCCAGTTCGGCATCCTTTGATAGACTTCTTTCAAAGAAACAAACATTCTGAAAAGTTTTTCCCAGTCAGCGGCTGTGGTCATTAATCAGTATATTATGACAGAAGTCAAGGTATTTCTCCATCCACCTTTTTTGCGTGGATGGAGAAATCTGTCCAGTGGGCTGGGGAAAAAAAAAAAACCACACCACATACACACTAATAATGTATAGCCTCTGTTTAATTTGAAGTGAACTTTCATTTTACAGCTGCACTGCAATAATTTCACCAGTAGATGGTGGTGTTCCATGAGTAATGACAGCTTTTTGTCCCTAGAAAATCCCATAGCTCCATAGCTGCTGGAGGGGGGGGGGGGGGGGTCTCAAACAGAGAAGCCTCCGATTTCCAAAGGAATTCCATTTATCACTTCAGCTCTGGAAGATCTTACCCGCTTCCTGACCAGGCCATTTTTTGCGATAGAAGCACTGTGTTATTTTAATTGACAATTGCGCAGTCGTGCGACACTGTACAAAATAACATTTATATGTCTTTTTTTCCCCCCACAAATAGCGCTTTTTGGTGGTATTTGATCACCTCTGCGGTTTTTATTTTTTGCGCTAGAAACAAAAAAACTGACAATTTTGAAAAATATTTTTTAAAAAATCTAAAATTTCTTCATCAATTTAGGTCAATATGTATTCTGCTACATATTTTTGGTAAAAAAAAAAAATCCTAATAAGCGTATATTGATTGGTTTGCACAAAAGTTATAGCGTCTACAAACTATAGGATAGATTTATGGAAAAAAAAAAAGTATTTACTAGTAATGGCGGCAATCATCCTTTTTTAGCAGGACTTCGACTTTGCAGCAGACAAACAAGATATTTGGTGGGGCACGCCCTAAAATATGCATTAAAGCTGGTGCAGCCATAAGACCATACAACAGAGCAAAATATTACAGCGCATACATGCAAAAAAGACATTTACCTCCAACAGGGCTATGGGGATTTGGTCACACCATATTGCTATATGGTGCTAAGCCCACTTACTGCGTCAAAGTACCCCATGATTAGTGGGTCTTACACTATCCATGGATTGGGAGATCCTGCTTCTCTGAACCATGAGAGCAATACACTCTTATATATTTAGGGTGTGCCCCCCAAATATCTTGTTTGTCTATTGTATGGATTATGACCAAATCCTTTTGGGTGAGGAGCACCCCACTCTCATTAAGTACCTCTCATTAGTGTACACTTGTGTCATGGGTGGAGACCTCAAAGTTCTCCCATATAGAAGAGTGTATTGCTCTCATGGTTCAGAGAAGCAGGATCTTCAAAAAAGACACTGATACTCTCCGGTGGGTAAAGACCCTAATACCCGACGCGTTTCTGTTTTTTTACACCTTCGTCAGGGGTACATGATGGAGAATGGTCACATGTATTGACTCAATTGGAGCGATTCCATATTAGGAACTTGAAAAGTCTAGTATCAAAAAAAAGGCACAGGACGTCACTCAAAACAAATATTGTTGGCTTGAAGAAAAAACTGTTCTCACACGATATAATAGCGGGTATATGCCAGTAATTGGATTTCATCAATCAATGCTTTTTGAGGGCAAAAAGAACGGAAAGAGACCAGAGCCTCAATTAGAGCTAGCTTTTTCTGTGGTCTGCTATGTTTATTGTATGAACTACTAGACGTTATACATCTTTTTATATATATTTGTGTTCACTTGTCTGATTTTTTAACATTTGTGATAAAATAAAGTTATAAAATATATATATATATATATATATATATATATATATATATATATATATATATATATATATATATATTTTACACATATACACATATATACACACACACATACACATCAGTGTTGGTGGTCTTCTAAAGTCCCATCTAAGGGGTTTTCTTTCTTGGTTTGTCTAATCAGGGATGGGACCACCACACATTTTTTCTGATATGGTGGAAGCCTCTCTTTCTTTCTCTAGATAAAGGAAGGCCCGTAGACGTGGTGCATCTGGATTTTGCAAAAGCGTTTGATACAGTTCCCCGTAAACGTTTACTGTACCAAGTAAGGTCCGTTGGCATGGACCATAGGGTGAGTACATGGATTGAAAACTGGCTACAAGGGGGAGTTCAGAGGGTGGTGATAAATGGGGAGTACTCGGAATGGTCAGGGGTCGGTAGTCGGGTCCCCCAGGGTTCTGTGCTGGGACCAATCCTGTTTAATTTGTTCATAAACGACCTGGAGGATGGGGTAAACAGTTTTTTTTTTTGTTTTTTTTATATTATTCTTTATTTATATTTTATGCGAATAACAATACATTCCCCAGCGGGGATAATTCTATAAACATAACCACTTTAAAATCTATAACAGATAACATAATATCCCCTGCTACCCCCCCGACCCACCCTGCCCTTCCCCCACCCCTCAGGACCGTGCTCATCAATGAGAGGGTGCTTACACAGTTATGCACTTATGTTGGGCCGACAATCTCCTTCAAATAATCCCAGGTCCCTTTAAACTTAATCCAGGCAGCCCATTTCCCTGGATGCTCCTCTTCTTCTGGTTCGACTCCTCCCTTGTCTAAACGCTCGACGTTATATACTTCGTTAAGACTGAGCAACCATTCTCGAGTACAGGGCCTCGAGATGTTCATCCAGTTCAACGATATCTGTCTCTTAGCTGCATCCAGCATAATTGGAATCAGGGAGGTTTTGTAGTTCTTTACCGAGTCCAAGGTCCCATGGAAAAGACACACCCATGGGTCCTCAACTATTACTTTCCCTGTGATGGCTTTTATCAAACTTAATATTTTTTTCCAGAAGATTGTTATGATAGGACACTCCCACCAAATGTGGGCCATTGTTCCTATAGTAGGACAGCCCCTCCAACAAGTGTTTGATTTAGTCCTATCCGTTTTGCTAACCCTATCTGGGGTGGCATACCATCTCGCGAGGCATTTAAAGTGGCTTTCTGATCTTCTGGTGTCCACTGCTACGTAGTGGGCCAACCTCAAGATCTTTTCTATCATGGTTTCACTACATTGAGACCCCAATTCCTGTTCCCACTTTTTAATGTAAGGAGGTACCTCCAGTTCCTCCTCAGATCCCAGGATCTTATATACTTGCGTTATTACCCTTCCTGCCTGTTCCTTTACACAGAGTTGCTCAAACGGTCTGAGCTCCTCCATACTCCTGAGAGGTTTCGGAAGTCTCTCGATAAAGTGGGAAAGCTGAAGGTACCTCCATCTATTCATTGCCCATAGATTGGTTTCTATACTTAATTCTGAGAAAGTGCGAATTTGCCCCTTGTTTAAAAAGTGTTCCAATTGTACCAAGTCACCCTTCAACCAGTTCCCTCCCACCTCCCTCCTCCCAGGCTCAAAAAAAATATTATCTTTCATGTGTATCAGTGGTGAGTTGTATGACCATTTGTTTTTATTGTGTATCCTATCCCAGTGTTTAAATGTATTAAATGTTAAGATGTACGAGTGCTCAGTACTCTAAATTTTGGGGGATTCCAGAGTGCCTGTCCTAGGTTTGTGTCACTCAAAAAGTGCTCAATGTGAACCCAACGTTTATCCGTGTCTTTTTTATTCCATTCCGTGATCCTAGACAGCACTACTGCGCTATAATATCTATTAAAGTCAGGTAAAGCGATTCCACCTTTTTTCTTCCCCCTACTTAATACTGTAAAGGCAATGCGTGGTTTTTTGCCCACCCAAACAGCCTCACTTATTAGCCTCCTAAGGGCTTTTAAATAGTATCCGGGTATAGGGATGGGCAGCATCTGGAATTTGAACAGGATCTTGGGCGCTAGACTCATTTTTATCGCGTTGACTCGACCAAACCACGAAAGGGGTCTGGCCTGAAGTCTTCTCACTTCTCGCCTGATGTCATCTAGCATAGGAATGTAATTTTTTGCAAATAATCTCTTAAAAGGTATTGGCCAATTTAATCCCCAGATATTCCATCTCCTCTTTCCAAGGGAAAGGGAAAACAGGAGCCAGGTGCATTTTTTCTTGCTTACTTATGTTAATATTCAGGCATTCAGATTTGCTGGAGTTTATTTTAAAATTTGAAACTTCTCCATATTTTCTGATAATCTGAAGTAAATTTGGGAGGGTAATTCTGGGATTAGTAATAAAGAACACAATATCGTCAGCGAAAGCCGCTAATTTATGCTCCTCTGTTCCGACCCTTACGCCGCCGCAGTCCGCGTTGTTACGAATGGCTGACAGCAACGGCTCAAGGGTCAGAACAAACAGAAGAGGGGAGAGGGGGCAGCCCTGCCTTGTTCCATTGAACATCCTGAAGGGCTTTGATATCGTCCCGTTTACTCTCACCATCCCTGACGGGCTGCTGTATAGGACCTTGACCCAGGAGACAAACCTCTGACCGAACCCCAGTGGGGTAAACAGTTTGATCTCAGTATTTGCGAACGATACTAAGCCAAGCAGGGAAATAACTTCTCCGCAAGATGTGGAAACCTTGCAAGAAGATCTCAGCAAATTAATGGGGTGGGCAACTACATGGCAAATGAGGTTTAGCCACTTAAGGACCAGCCTCGTTTTGGATTTTAAGTGTTTACATGTTTAAAACAGGTTTTTTTGCTAGAAAATTACTTAGAACCCCCAAACATTATATATTGTTTTTTTTTTCTAACACCCTAGAGAATAAAATGGCGGTCAATGCAATACTTTTTTTCGCACCTCTCCTGCCGCCGATAACGGTGATCTCACGGCGAACCCGCCGCAGAGACCACCATTATCGGAGACGCGACCGGCTCCTATAAAATATGGATACCTCGGTTGTGGCAGCAGCTGCTGCCGTTAACGAGATCTCCACCTTCAAAGTGCCGACGTATATGTACAGGAGCCGGTCGGTAAGTGGTTAATGTAGAAAAAATTTAAAATAATGCATTTGAGTGGCAAAAATATGAATGCAATCTATACACTAGGGGGAGAACCTCTGGGGGAATCTAGGATGGAAAAGGACCTGGGGGTCCTAGTAGATGATAGGCTCAGCAATGGCATGCAATGCCAAGCTGCTGCTAACAAAGCAAACAGAATATTGGCATTAAAAAGGGGATTAACTCCAGAGATAAAACGATAATTCTCCCGCTCTACAAGACTCTGGTCCGGCCACACCTAGAGTATGCTGTCCAGTTCTGGGCTCCAGTCCTCAGGAAGAATGTACTGAAAATGGAGCGAGTACAAAGAAGGGCAACAAAGCTAATAAAGGGTCTGGAGGATATTAGTTATGAGGAAAGGTTGTGAGCACTGAACTTATTCTCTCTGGAGAAGAGACGCTTGAGAGGGGATATGATTTCAATATACAAATACCATACTGGTGAACCCACAATAGGGATAAGATTTTTCCGTGGAAGGGAGTGTAATAAGACATATGGCCACTCATTAGGATTAGAAGAAGAGAGGTTTAACCTTAAACTAGGTAGAGGGTTCTTTACTATCAGAGCAGCAAGGATGTGGAATTCCCTTCCACAGGCGGTGGTCTCAGTGGGGGGCATTGATAATTTCAAGAAACTATTAGATAAGCACCTGAACAACCACAACATACAGGAATATACAATTTAATACTGACATAATCACACACATAGGTTGGACTTGATGGACTTGTGTCTTTTTTCAACCTCACCTACTATGTAAAAATGACATTTTGGGGACCAGTGACATTATTACATTGATCAGTGCTATAAAAATGCAAATCTGACAATAAGTGACACTTTTTGGGGACCAGTGACACCAATAAAGTGATCAGTGTAAAAAAATAAAAAACAAATAAAAAAGCACAGTCACTGTATAAATGACACTGGCAGGGAAGGGGTTAACATCTGAAGGTGATCAAAGGGTTAAATGTGCTCCTAGGGGGTGCTTTGTAACTGTGGGGGGAATGCTGTGACTGGAGGAAAACAGAGATCCGTGTTTCTGCTTTGCAGAAACACAAGATCTCTATTTTTGTCCCCAACAGACCGCTGTTGTTCTGCCTCTCCTGTGAACTATTGTGGGTGGCCGACGGCCATGGGACCCCCTGATTGGCTCCCGCTATGTCCAATCACAGCTGGAGCAGGTCGACCTAAACCTCACACAATCGGGCTGCCCTACCACAGTATATACGTGGTAGGCAGTCCCGAAGCGGTTAAAAGGTAACACCACCTTTGGCAACATGGTACATGTTACACCAGTATTTACACTTTACATAGTAGGTGAGGTTGAAAAAAGACACAAGCCTATCAAGTCCAACCCATGTGTGTGATTATACGTTAGTATTACATTGTATATCCCTGTATGTTGCGGTTGTTCAGGTGCTTATCTAATAGTTTCTTGAAACTATCAATGCCCCCCGCTGAGACCACCGACTGTGGAAGTGAATTCCACATCCTTGACGCTCTTACAGTAAAGAACCCTCTACGCAGTTTAAGGTTAAACCTCTTCTCTTCTAATTTTAACGAGTGGCCACAAGTCTTATTAAAATCCCTTCTGCGAAAAAGTTTTATCCCTATTGTGGGGTCACCAGTATGGTATTTGTATATTGAAATCATATCCCCTCTCAAGCGTCTCTTCTCCAGAGAGAATTAGTTCAGTGCTCCCAACCTTTCCCCATAACTAATATCCTCCAGACCCTTTATTAGCTTTGTTGCCCTTCTTTGTACTCGCTCCATTTCCAGCACATCCTTCCTGAGGACTGGAGCCCAGAACTGAACAGCATACTCTAGGTGCAGCCGGACCAGAGTCTTGTAGAGTGGGAGAATTATCGTTTTATCTCTGGAGTTGATTCCCTTTTTAATGCATGCCAATATTCTGTTTGCTTTGTTAGGCTCAGCAATGGCATGCAATGCCAAGCTGCTGCTATCATCTACTAGAACCCCAAGGTCCTTTTCCATCCTAGATTCCCTGAGATTCTCCCCCCAGTGTATAGATTGCATTCATATTTTTGCCACCTAAATGCATTATTTTAAATTTTTCTACATTGAACCTCATTTGCCATTTAGTTGCCCACCCCATTAATTTGTTCAGATCTTTTTGCAAGGTTCCCACATCCTGCAGAGAAGTTATTGCCCTGCTTAGCTTAGTATCGTCCACAAATACAGAGATTGAACTGTTTACCCCATCCTCCAGGTCGTTTAAATTAAATAGGATTGGTCCCAGCACAGAACCCTGGGGAACCCCACTACCCACCCCTGACCATTCTGAGTACTCCCCATTTATCACCACCCTCTGAACTCGCCCTTGTAGCCAGTTTTCAATCCATGTACTCACCCTATGGTCCATGCCAACATACCTTACTTTGTACAGTAAACGTTTATGGGGAATTGTGTAAAAATGCTTTTGCAAAATCCAGATACACCACGTCTACGGGCCTTCCTTTATCTAGATGGCACCTCACCTCCTCATAGAAGGTTAGTAGATTGGTTTGGCAAGAACGATTCTTCATGAATCCATGCTGATTACTGCTAATGATACCGTTCTTATTACTAAAATCTTGCATATAGTCCCTTATCATCCCCTCCAAGAGTTTACATACTACTGTATTGATGTTAACTGGTCTGTAATTCCCAGGGATGTATTTTGGGCCCTTTTTAACCACTTGCGGCCCGCCATATAGCAGAATGACGGCAGCAACGTGGTTTCAATATATCCTGACTGGGCGTCATATGACGTCCTCAGGATAATGAGCCGCTGCGCGCCCCCTGGGGCACGCATCGCGGCGATCGTTGTTGCGGGGTGTCAGTATGACACCCCGCAACACCGATCTAGGTAAAGAGTCTCTGACGGAGACTCTTTACCACGTGATCAGCTGTGTCCAATCACGGCTGATCACGATGTAAATAGGAAGAGCCAGTGATCGGTTTTTCCTCACTCGCGTCTGACAGACGTGAGTAGAGGAGAGCCGATCGGCTGCTCTCCTGACGGGGGGGGGGTCTATGCTGATTGTTTATCAGCACAGCCCCCCCTCAGATCCTACCCAGGACCACCAGGGAAGCCGCCCATGACCACCAGGGAAGCCAGCCACACTGGACCACCAGGTATGCCCCCTAGACCCCCAGGGAAAAACTAATCAGTGCAAAGGCAGCTGCCAATCAATGCCCAGGCAGCTGCCAATCAGTGCCCACTCCAATGCCTACCACTGCCAGTGCCACCAGGGATGCCCATCAGTGCCGCCTATCAATGCCCATCAGTGCTGCATATCAGTGCCACCTACCAGTGCCCATCAGTGCCACATATCAGTGCCTGCTCATTGGTGCCACCTCATCGTCTTATCAGTGCCTGTCAGTGCCCATCAGTGAAAGAGAAAACTTACTTATTTACAAAATTTTTAAACAAAAGCAAAACTTTTATTTTTTTCAAAAGTTTCGGTCTTTTTTTATTTGTTTCGCAAAAAATAAAAACCGCAGAGGTGATCAAATACCACCAAAAGAAAGGTCTATTTGTGGGAACAAAATGATAAAAATTTAGTTTGGGTATAGTGTTGTATGAGCGCGCTATTGTCATTCAAACTGCGACAGCGTTAAAAGCTGAAAATTGGTCTGGGCAGGAAGGTGTATAAGTGCCCTGTATTGAAGTGGTTAAATACTGGTGCTACATTGGCTTTTCTCCAATCAGCTGGTACCATTCCAGTCAGTATACTGTGAGTAAAAATTAGGAACAATGGTCAGGCAATTACTTGACTGAGTTCCCCAAGTACCCTTGGGTGCAAGCCATCTGGTCCCGGTGATTTATTAATGTTAAGTTTCTCAAGTCTAATTTTAATTCTGTCCTCTGTTAACCATGCAGGTGCTTCCTGTGATGTGTCATGAAGATAAACATTGCAGCCCCTGATTCCCTTGTGAAGACTGAGGAGAAGAATAAATTCAATACCTTTGCCACCTCCCCATCCTTTATAACCAGATGTCCTTCCTCATTCTTTATGGGGCCAATATGGTCTGTCCTCCCTTTTTTACTGTTCATATACTTAAAGAATTTCTTGGGATTTATTTTACTCTCCTCCGCTATGTGTCTTTCGTGTTCTATCTTAGCCGTCCTTATTGCACCCTTACATTTCTTGTATAAAGTCTGAATGCTGATGATGATCCCTCAACCTCGTATTTTTTGAAGACCTTCTCCTTTGTTTTTATATGCATTTTTACATTGGAGTTAAGCCATCCAGGACTTTTGTTCGCTCTTTTAAATTTATTTCCCAATTGGACGCATTGGCCAATTCCCTTATTTAATATGCATTTAAAGCAAACCCATCTTCTCCTCCGTGTTCTTTGTTCCTAAGATTTTATCCCAATTTATGCCTTCTAGCGAGGTTCGTAGTTTAGGGAAGTTGGCTCTTTTGAAATTCAGTGTCTTTGTATTCCCCTTATGTTTCCTATTTGTGTGATTTATACTGAAGTCAATTGACCTGTGATCGCTGTTTCCTAAATTGCCCCGTATTTCCACATCCGTGATCAGGTCTGTATTGTTGGTAATCAGTAGATCCAGTAATGCTTTATTTCTAGTTGGTGCGTCTACCATCTGACCCATAAAATTGTACTGTAAGACATTTAGAGACTGGCGAGCCTTAGATGAATGTGCGGTTCCCACCGCCCAGTCTATGTCTGGATAAATAAAATCCCCCATTATGATAACACTTCCCATCCTTGCTGGTAATCCAAATTGTGATAGGAGAACTGCCCAGGCAACAACACGGAGGAGGCATGCTGCACACAGTACCCCAACATCTACAGGACATATTGAACTAGGGACTTTTGGATTTTATCCGCCCGCTGTGCAGCCTACATTCAAAGCTCTAGCGACAGTCTGTCCCCAGTACTCTTCATGAACATTTATTGTCTATTGGTGGAGTCCTACCACTACCAAGCATATTTTCTGCTATACAGACGTTGGAAACACATTGCATTTCAAGCCTCCCATCACCCTGGTCTGGCATCCATCTAATACTTCCTTCGTTTTGAATCAACTCTTGTGTTCTTTGAACATGGAATCATTCCAATGGAATTAAAACATATGTAAATATATTCAACTCCTAACCCCTGATGAAGGTATCAAAATACTGGAAACGTGTCGGGTATCCTGGTACACCACCCTTCGGAGAGCACATATGCTGATTTGTATTTCTATTTTTGTATTGGTGTTCTGTTTTTTTGTTTGATGTATTCATGTAATTTGATGTATTTATGTAATTTATAGATGGCACACGTCTTTTTATCCCAAATTATACATTATTAAAAGATATATTTTATTATCTCAGAGTTGGTGGTCTGTTAAAGTCCCATTCAGGGGGTATTTTTCTTTGTTTTAGATGAATGCGCAGTTCCCTCCGCCCAGTATGGATAATTAAAATCCCCCATTATAACACTTCCCATCCTTGCTGCTAATCCAAATTGTGATAGGAGATCTGTCTCCCCTTCGTCCCTCAGGTTAGGGGGCTTATAGTATACTCCCAATATTATTTTCCCCTTAGCTTCGCCCCTTTGGAGCTCTACCCATAAGGATCCACCTCTTCCCTAGCTCCCTCAGTGATGTCATCTCTCACATTCACTTGTACATTATTCTTGATATACAGGCATACCCCCCCCCCTTTTTTTACCCTCTCTATCCCTGCAATAAAGGGTATACCCTTGAATGTTTGCCAGCCAATCATGAGAGCTGTTGAACCAAGTCTCTGAAATTCCTGCAAAATTCAAATCCTCCTCGTACAACAGTATCTCTAGTTCACCCATCTTGTCCGCCAGGCTCCTGGCATTGGTGAACATGCCACGTAGTTTAGACCGGTCGCATATTATCCTCTTATTGGGTGTTCCAGAGACAGATGGGTCCTGTCGCCTAACCTCCTGACCCCCCATCCTGTGACAGCATGTGGGGGTGGTGGCAATTATTTTATTTAGTTTAAAAGGTAAAGTTAGCCCTGAACATGTCAGCCACATATTAAGTTGTAGTAAACCCTCCTGCACTCAGGTGTGGTGCTCAAAGACAATAAAGGCTACGTTTACAATTCACTTAAAATGTCAAATGGCCACCACTATTTGCTGCCCTCCTAGGACTGGGGTAGTCCCACACTGAACAATGTGAAGACAAAAAAAAAAAAAAGGGAGCACCAGCCAAAGACATTACCTTTTTGGTAAACGAAAACAAATATACTCACAAACCATTGTAAAAAAGCTCTTCAATTACATCAACAAGCAGGTACACCGGGACCTCTGCACCAACTTCTTATCGCAGGAAGGAGCCACACAGGTCTATAGAGGCTAATGCGTTTCAAGGAGTATCCCCTCTTTAGAAGTCTGTACCTGCTTTTGCATGTAATTGAGGAGCTTGTTTTTTTTACATTGGTTTGTGAGTATATTTGTTTTAATTTACCAATAAATGTTGTAAAAAGGTAATGCCATAGGCTGGTGTGCACTTTATTTTGTGCAAAGCTCGATCTGTTATTTAACTCCACATGGGTGTGCGGGAGGCGTTTACCTTTGTTGCATGCTGGTGGAGATAACATTAGGTGACAATATGTGAATAGCCCAACCAATAAAATCTGTAGACCCATCAAGTTTCTCGAACAGCCGTTCTCTCTCAGCCTCACTCAGTGTCTTGGAGTCTGAAAGGAAAAAAATTAAAAAACATAGCAAACGATCTGCATTTAGCACTAGCGATTATTTTCAGATTCGATTCCTTGGCCAATTATGGTTTTGATAAATCGATTGTTTGGATGAAAACCTCAAAAAAAAAGTGTGGTATATAATTTAGGAAATATGCAAAGTTTAAACAAAGAGACTATTTTCATTCTAATGCCTTATTTTACCTCCAGTCTATCAGCCTCCAACTTCTCTGGGTTCAGATGTTGATCTTTCCTTCACAAAGCCCTTAAAGGGATTGTAAGTATTGGACTTCTTTTTTTTAACAAACATTTGGAGTCACTTTAAATCACTTTTTTCTCCTGCCCAGGACTACATGTCCTATGAGGCAATGCTCCTCACACATTTAAATTCACAAGTTCTCAGGCACTTTTTGACATGTATGGACGGTGTACTGAGCTGTATGTGTGCTGCACTGTATTTCCTGCTATGTAAACAAATAATGCATTCTGTATGCAGGTCAACCAATCGTTTATGAAAGTAGTTGACAGCCAATTTTCATAATCGATTATGTCGATTAGTTGTTTCAGCCCTAGTTTAGACCAGGATCTAAAAATAGAGCGAGGATCTAAAATTTGATCAAACTATATAGACTGGGGCTGCAACTAAGGATTATAATCAATTAAGTCGATTAGTTGTTTCAGCCCTATTTTCAAACATCCTTCAGGTTAATTTAGGTAACTGGTAATGCCTCTCATATTTTTAGGACAAGTGCTATCACTACATATCACATGCAGTACAAATAAGAAGGCTTGGACAATGTTGTCCTGTTTTATAATGGGGGGGGGGTGGAGGAAGAGAGGTGATGGTTTACCAGGATTTGTAATTTAGCAATTTTATAATAAGGCAAAACCGTGTCTGGGAATACTCAATGTTGTTTCTGTCTTTATCTATATTTGTATTTCCAAATGTAAAAAAAAAAAAAAAAAAAAAAACCACGTTAAAAATAGATTTAATGCACCGAAACAAAACAATCCAGATTTCTGTTCAAAATAAAAGATTGTTTCGAGTAGATATAAAATGCGAAGCAAGGAAAAATTACAGCACCCAAAATTATCAATAGATGACACTTGAAATGCATCTATATCTCATTACTTTGGAGATAACTGGAAATGGGAGACCTAGAATTATTTTTCTCTCTGGTATGAGCAGTGATACCCAATATGTGTTGCACAATCAATGCTCACTTACGCGCACATTTGCATTCCTTTGTGTGTACATGGGCCAAGGGGGGTGCTTTTAAAAATGTATTTTTTAAACCAGTATTAAACCTAAAATTGAAATTACTACACTGTAGCTTGCAAATTCTTAGATGTGGTGGCTGCATTCGTTTTCTTTTAATCATTTTTCTTCCCTTTTATTTTCATTGATCCAGCCAGCAAGTCATTTATCTTTTTACCTTCCTTTAACAGACCAAGCTGTCCAGCAAAAAAATAAAGGGTTGCCGTCACTGCTTAACCACTTGCCACCCGCCCACTGTCAAATGACGGAGGGGCGGTGCGGCTCTTGTTCCGAGACAACGTCATATGACGTTGTGCCAGAACAGGCGCGCAGCGAGGTGATCGCTGCCCCGATCCTTTAACCGGCTGTGTCCAATCACAGCCAGTCACATGTAAACATGGAGATGTCGGTAATAGGCTCTCATCGCCTCACACTGACAGAGTGTGTCGAGAGAAGAGCCGATCAGCGGCATCTCCTCCCAGGGGACATCAAGACATGTAATCAGGGCACTGATCATCAGTGCCCTGATTACAATAACATGCCACCAGTGCCAGCAATCAGTGGCCATTAGTGATGCCAGTCAATGCTGGCTATCAGTGCTGCCCATCATTGCCGCCCATCAGTGCGTTATATTAGTGCCTCCTAATTAGGGCCCATAATCCCCTCCCTTCGGAGACTGTGTCACAGGGCAGTATTCCAACATAACGACCCCAAACACACCTCCAACATGACCACTGCCTTGCTAAAGAAGCTGAGGGTAAAGGTGATGGACTGGCCAAACATGTCTCCAGACCTAAACCCTATTGAGCATCTGTGGGACATCCTCAAACGGAAGGTGGAGGAGCGAAAGGTCTCTAACATCCACCAGCTCCATGAGGTCGTCATGGAGGAGTGGAAGGACTCCAGTGGCAACCTGTGAAGCTCTGGTGAACTCCATGCCCAGCGCTGGAAAATAATGGTGGCCACACAACATATTGACACTTTGGGCCCAATGTGGACATTTTCACTTAGGGGTGTACTCACTTTTGTTGCCAGCGGTTTAGACATTAATGGCTGTGTGTCGAGTTATTTTGAGGGGACAGCAAATTTACACTGTTATACAAGCTGTACACTCACTACCTTACATTGTAGCCAAGTGTCATTTCTTCAGTGTTATCACATGAAAATATATAATAAAATATTTACAAAAATGTGAGGGGTGTACTCACTTTTGTGAGATACTGTATATGAAAAAGCGCTGCGTAAATTGACAGCGCTATATAAGAACCTGAAATGAATAAATAAGTAGATCTTTACCCAGCTTTTCCCGGGTGTCGGGCTATGGCCATCTTTATTGGCTGATGCAGGAGTGCAGTCACCCTGGCAAACAGGATCCGTGTTGTAGAGTAAACAGAGCTGCACTTTTTTTCCGAAAAATAGCCAAGGCAGTCAAGGGGCCCCAAGTATGTATTACAATGTGCAGCTTTAATGTTCATTAATTTGACGGTCACATATGTAGGCCATTTGGGCTTCCCTAAAAACCTAGTTGAAAAATTCCCAGTTAGCAATCCCCATGTCCTGCCTTGTTGCTAGGATGCAAAAACCATTGGTTTTCATGTCTGTAACGCTGTTAGTGAGCAAACAGATTTTAGTTATCTTGAAAACTCTTTTTCCAATCTTTGATTACTAGGAGACAGACTAGTATAGGGGCTTTGCTCCGCTTTGTAGTAAGCATACTAACCCAAAACTGAACACTACTAACAGTTTCACGTAACACTGTAGAAGTCACTGACACTTTCTTGCGATGCAGTAGTGGTAGAAGTGGGTTTTTGGTACAGCCAAGTTTATAGGTTACGTTTCTGGTACATAATAAAAGCAAAAACAGATTGCAAGTTGCAGGTGTGTGTTGGTGCATGGCTATGAGAACACATCTCAGTAGCCACCACCAACCAGTGCTGTCCCTGCCTACGTATAAGTGGGAGGTATGCTCCAATTTTCTACTTTGTTACTGAAAACGTAGACATAGGTGTCTTACCTGCAACTTTCAGGTCCTCCAAATCCTTCTTCCGGGATACAGGACAATAACATATTCCATACACCATGGGGCCTGCAACACAGGGAAATAAAAATCACAATAGTGCAGGAAGTAAAAGATCGGCAGAGTATTGGCAGGGTATTGCAGAGTATTGGCAGGGTATGGCAGGGTATTGGCAGGGCAATGGCAGGGCATTGGAAGAATATTGGAAGAATATTGGCAGAATATTGGCAGAATATTGGCAGAATATTGGCAGAATATTGGCAGAATATTGGCAGGGCATTGGCAGAATATTGGCAGGGCATTGGCAGAATATTGGCAGGGTATTGTCAGGGTATTGCAGAGTACTGGCACTGCTGCCATCTGATCTCTCCCCTCCACTGTACAGATCGGTACACAGAGGGGAGAGAGGAACCGGCGTCATGACGCCGGTTTGTTTACAAGTGCGATCACGTGGTAAACGGCCGCTGGGTGTACCAAGATGGCCGCCGCTCCGGAGCTAGGCTGAAGCCGCTGCCTTTTCTAAGGCCGAGGTGCGCTCCGTGGAGCGCATGTGTGTCGATCCGAACAGGCCGAACCATTCGGATCACGGATCGGTGACGATCCATTGCACCCCTAACTCCCATAAAAGCTTATGGCTCAAAAGTGCTGATAAAGACCCCTGGCTCAGACCAGTCGTTACGGTTCGATAATTCCTCATATAAAACTAGTTTATTTATGTATCCTATGTTGCATTATGTTATGCAACACAGGATGCATATGCAACAAAATATTGTATATATGAGATGATCAGCGCAGATATCTATACTAATATCAAAAATTACAAAAACTAATAAACCGTGACCTGCTAATTATCAAGGGACCCCTGATGAAGTCACGTGACGCAACGCGTAGGGTGTGGCCGGAAATACAGAGCGGACTGGAAGTGACGTAAGAAGCGTCTGGAACGCTGTTGTTACACTTTACATGTGCTTTTTTTAACTTTGTTTGTGTAAGAATCCATTTGGCTTTTAATAAATCTTCAGTTGTTTATAAGTTTTACACTATGGGAGGCAATAATTTTATCCTCACACGACATTCGGAACTCTGAGTGACCTGGTATTCGGGAGTCTGGAAGTGGAAGCCCACCGCCAACCATTAGATACTTATAAGGCTGATTTAACACCACATAGAGGTGAGAGTTCTGTGAGCACCAAGCAACTGTGTAAAGTCACTGGAATTTTGTTTGCAAGCTATTATAATTGGAAGCACTTTGTTACCGATACTTGGAAGAAATTATGGACTTTATTATTATCTATTATTGTTTGTGATAATAAGCAGGTCACTGTTTATTCGTTTTTGTAATTTTGGATATTAGTATAGATATCTGCGCTGATCATCTCATATTTACATTCATATATGTGCACTGTGTACACTACACTAGCAGCAGTTTCATTAGCTTTTTTAGTTTATTCACTTGGTAGCGCGAGGGGTTTCACTTTTTATCTTTCAATAAAAAAATTGTACGAGAAAAAATAAAAAATAAAACGCTGACTCCCCCCCCCCCCCCCCCCCCACAGGAGAGCCGCCGATCGGCTCTCCTCTACTCGCGTCTGTCAGACGCCAGTGAGGAAAAGCCGATCAACGGCTCTTCCTGTTTACATTGTGATCAGCCGTGATTGGACACTGCTGCTCACGTGGTAAAGAGACTTCACCGGAGGGTCTTTACTGAAATCGGTGTAGCGTTGTGTCTGACACATTGCGCCACCGATCGCCGCGATGCGCACCCCCACGGGCACGCAGTGGCTGTTATCCTGCAGGACGTCATATGACGCCCAGTCAGGATAACTGAACCACCGCCCGGCTGTCATTCTGCTATAGGCCGGGAAGTGGTTAACCACTTAAGGACAAGCCTCGTTTTGGATTTTAGGTGTTTACATGTTTAAAACAGGTGTTTTTGCTAGAAAATTACTTAGAATCCCCAAACATTATATATTGTTTTTTTTCTAACACCCTAGAGAATAAAATGGCAGTCATTGAAATACTTTTTTTTTATAAGCGCACTTTTTTTGGAAAAAATTCACTTTTTTTGAATAAAAAAAATAAGACAACAGTAAAGTTAGCCCAATTTTTTTATATATTGTGAAAGATAATGTTACGCCAAGTAAATTCATACCCAACATGTCACGCTTCAAAATTGCGCCCGCTCGTGGAATGGCGTCAAACTTTTACCCTTAAAAATTTCCATAGGCGACGTTTTAAAAAATTCTACAGGTTGCATGTTTTGCGCTACAGAGGAGGTCTAGGGCTAGAATTATTGCTCTCGCTCTACCGGTCGCGGCGATACCTCACATGTGTGGTTTGACCACCGTTTTCATATGAGGGCGCTACCCACGTATGCGTTCGCTTCTGCACGCAAGCTCGTGGGGACAGGGAGCTTTAAAAAAAAAATTTTTTTAATTTTCTTATTCATTTTACTTTATTATATTTATTTTTGCACTGTTTTTAAAAAAAAAAAAATTGGATCACTTTTATTCCTATTACAAGGAATGTAAACATCCCTTGTAATTAAAAAAAGCATGACAGGTCCTCTTAAATATGAGATCTGGGGTCAAAAAGTCCTCAGATCTCATATTTGGACTAAAATGCAAAAAAAATTTAAAAAATACAAAAATAAAAAAAATATGCCTTTAAGACATATGGGCGGAGCTGACGTCGCTTCCGCCCTCCTATGGTATGGAGACGGGTGGGGGCCATCTTAGCCTCACTCGTCTCCTTACCTCAGCAGTGACAGGTCCCAATCTCCTCCGCCGCTACCGACGGCTCCGGTCAGCGGCGGAGGGCGCTAGAAATCGGCGGGAGGGGGGGGGCACCTCTCCCGCCGCCAATAACGGTGATCTCGCGGCGAACCCGCCGCAGACAACCATTATCGTACACAGAACCGGCTCCTGTAAAGATGGATACCTCGGTTGTGGCAGCAGCTGCTGCCGTTACCGAGATATCCATCTTCAAAGTGCCGACGTATATGTACAGGAGCCGGTCGGTAAGTGGTTAAAACCACATTTTTTTCCTCAGTTTAGGCCGATATGTATTCTTCTACATATTTTTGGTAAAAAAAAAAAAATATATATATCACAATAAGTGTATATTGATTGGTTTGCGCAAAAGTTATAGCGTCTACAAAATAGGGGATAGTTTTATGGCATTTTTATTTTTTTTAACTAGTAATGGCGTGATCTGCGATTTTTATGGGACACTTTTGACACTATTTTGGGACCATTCACATTTATACAGCGATCGGTGTTATACAAATGCATTGATTACTGTATAAATGTGACAGGCAGGGAAGGGGGTTAACACTAGGGGGGCGATCAAGGGGCTAATTGTGTTACCTAGGGAGTGATTCTAACTGTAGGGGGAGGGGACCGATCGGTGTTCATCTGTACTGGGAACACACGATCGGTCTCCTCTCACCTGGCAGGACGTTGATCTGTGTGTTTACACACACACACAGATCCACGGTCCTGCTCTGTGAACAGGCAATCGCAGGTGCCCGGCAGACATTGACTCCCGAGTGACGCGGAGGGGGGGGGGGGGGCGTGCGAGCGCCCCCCAGACGGTCGGGAAGCCCAGGACGTCATATGATGATGGGCTGGAATGGGAAGTGTTTACATTTTTTTATTGGGTAGGTTTTAAAGTAGAACATAATTTTTTTTTTTTTCAAAATTGTCTTTTTTTTTTTTCTCATATAGTGCAAAAGGTGAAAAAATACAGAGGTGATCAAATACCACCAAAAGAAAGCTCTCTTTGCGGGAAAGAAAGAAAATACACTTTATTTGGGTACAGCGTCGCACGACCGCACAATTGTCAGTTAAAGTAACGCAATGCCGAATCGCAAAAGAATGGCCTGGCCGTGAAGGGGGGGGGGTAAAACCTTCTGGAGCTGAAGTGGCTTGTGACCCCCATAAAAGGATAAGGGTCGCTTTAGCTGACATGGTGATTAAAGTTGTCCCTCTTTCTCATATGACAGTCCAGAGACAGAATATCTCTGCATAGGAATGTGACATAATCGTGTTTTATATGACCCCCTAGTCACAATGTAATGCTATGTACGGAGCCCCCGTGACAGCTTCTCCCGCAATATCTCACCCAGGACGGGGCCCCTCCCGGCTTCATCAATCCCCAGACAGCAGTCTTCCCGGCTGCATAGCTCCGGTACCGGGGAGGACAGCACACAGTTCCTAGAATTGTCCCGCTCGAACCGCTCCAGGTCCATGCTGGCAACACAACTTCCGGCAACAGCGAGGCTTCCCGCCAACTACGAGTGACGTCAACACGGCCCTGACCAGACGGCGTCAATAAGCTTTATTGACAGGAACCAAGATAGAGCACATTGTAGTGTGTGAAGTGAAGTGTGCTGGTGTTTCATCAGATCAGGCGACCCGTCAGAATGATGAAGTCTCATGAAGGGCAGTGCTGTGATAGGCGTCAGGATGAGGATTATTTAAAGAGGAACTGCAGTTCATTTGTAATAAAAACATCTTTGCCATTCTGAAGCTTCCCTCCAAACACTTTGCATATTATTTTATATATACTGCGATTCTGTACTTGCCAAATATGCTGCAGAAATCTCCCTCCACTGAGTCTGGCTGCAACCATTTT
This sequence comes from Aquarana catesbeiana, assembly GCF_042186555.1. Taxonomy (NCBI): domain Eukaryota; kingdom Metazoa; phylum Chordata; class Amphibia; order Anura; family Ranidae; genus Aquarana; species Aquarana catesbeiana. The sequence goes on from NC_133326.1 coordinate 654,107,905, forward strand.
AACTGTGGGCAGCTGAAGCTGCTGCCTGTTCACTTCCTGGATTTACACAGACACACACCTTCAGCTCTGCAGCTCTCATTGGCCCTCTTATGACTCCCCCCCCTTCCTGGCAAAGTCTTAGGAGAGTGAGAGAGCTGTGTATGATGTCATAAAGCCTAGGCTGTTTTCCCAGACAAGAAACAGGAACTTTCTTACTATCCAAAGCTAACAAAAAAGGGAAGAAGATTTTAATAGAAGTTGTGCTTTAATGGTGTGCAGATGAAGCAGATTTGGGGAAAAACTCCTGGGGTGTACTTCATTCAATTCACTGAAAAGTGACCAAAAAATCATGGATGATCCAAGAAATTCTGTCCCTAGACATATAGCAATAGAAATCATGATAGATCCTGCTGTTTGCAATGATTTTTGCGCAGTCCCTCCATGCAACAAATATTATATTGTATCTACCTCCTAGGGCCCAACCTGTAAAAAAAAAAAAAAAAAGTAGGGACACTTTGTTTTTGTCTGTAGGCAGAGTATATTACTTTAATTAGGGGCGGGGCATTCATTTGTAGGCTTGGTCTAGTAGGAATGAACAAAAATGCACCGTGTGAAGCGTGCCATGGTGGAAAAATTGGAGTGTTTTACATTATGCTAAATATTGGGCGTGGCTTACAGGAGGTGTGGTAAAATAGAGTCTGGGGGGAGAAAGAAAGAAATAATAGGAGAAAGAGGGATGGGGGAGAGAGAAAGAGGGATGGAGGGAAGCAGATAGAAAGAAAGATGGAGGGAGAGAGAAAGAAATAATAGGAGAAAAAGGGAGGGAGAGAGAAGGAAAGAGGTATGGAGGAAGAGAGAAAGAGAGATGGAGGGAGAGAGAAGGAAAGGAAAAGAAAAGAAAAGAAAGAGGGAGAGAGAAATAATAGGAGAAAGAGGGATGGAGGGAGAGAGAAAGAAAGAGATAAGAAAAGAAAAAGAGAAGGAAAGAAAGAAAGAGGGATGGAGGGAGAGAGAAAGAAAGAGAGAAGTAAAGAAAGAGCGAGAGAGAAAGAAATATGGAGGGAGAGAGAGAAATAATAGGAGAAAGAGCGATGGGGGTAGAGAGAAAGAAAGAAAAAGAGGGCTGGAGGGGGAGGGAGGGAGGGAGAAAGAAAGAGAGAAGGAAAGAAAGAAAGAGGGATGGAGGGAGAGAGAAAAAAAGAGGGAAGGAAAGAAAAAGAGATGAAAAGAGGGATGGAGGAAGAGAGGAAGAGGGATGGAGTGAGGCAGAGAGAAAGAAAGAAAGGTGGAGGGAGAGAGAAAGAAACAAAGGGGGAAAGAGGAATGGGGGGAGAGAGAGAGAAAGAAAGATAAAGAGGGATGGAGGGAGGCAGAGAGAAAGAAAAAAGAAAGATAGAAAGGGGGAGAGGGAGAGGACTGCCCCTGCTGCCTATTAAATACAGGTACAGGTTCTTTGTAGAGAGAGTGACATTCTAGCGCTGTTCAGCGATAACACAGTGTGTTCTTCTTCACCTCAATCATTTGCAGCTTCTTTCCACAGCAGCTCCATGCCACAACATGGGCAGTAATGGACAGCGCACCCAGTGGCAGGGAAGCGGTGCGCCTGCTGCTACCTCCTTAGCCAGTAGAGCTTTCTCTTACATCACTTCATCTCCCTCCATCACCCAGTCTGCACTCCCAGCCCACCCAGCTTATTATGTGGGCAGCCCAAGAGGATACCCTTTTGCCAACAATACTCACATTGCATAGGGTGAAGGCGGAGCGGTGCAGCTTTTTTAGGACCCCCCCCCCCCCCCGGCCCAGTCTGCCTCTGCCTGGGACAAAGCCTATTTACCGGGATTCTGCCCGGGACAGGCTCCGACCGGGACACTGGTCTGAATTCCGTGAATTTCCCGGGCAAATCGGGACTGTTGGCAACTATGTGACTGTCTCCTGAACCATGTTTGCGGTCTCCAACAACTCTTATAGTATGTTCACAGTCTATTACAGTCTCCTGCAGCATGTCCCCAGTCTCTGAGCATCTCCGGTGTCAAGTACAGTATGCAGTCTTTGTTCATTTCTTACCTCATGTCCGCAGACTCTGACTATCTCCTGCATCGTGTCTGCAGTCTCTAACAATCTCCTATTCCATGTCCGCAGTCTCTGACCATCTCTTGTATCATAGATATAGTCTCTGACCATCTCCTTTGCCATGTCCGCAGTCTCTGACTATCTCCTGTATCATGACTGCAGTCTCTGACCATCTCCTATTCCATATCTGCTGTCTCTGACCATCTCCTGTATCATGTCTGTAGTGTCTGACCATCTCCTATTCCAAGTCTGCAATCTCTGATTATCTCCTGTATCATGTCCGCAGTCTCTGACCATCTCCTATTCTAAGTCTGCAGTCTCTGACCATCTCCTGTATCTTGCCTGCAGTCTCTGACCATCTCCTATTCCAAGTCCACAGTCTCTGACTATCTCCTGTACCATGTCTGTAGACTCCGACCATCTCCTTTTCTATGTCTGTAGTCTATCACCATCTCCTATTTCATGTCCGCAGTCTCTGACTATCTCCTGTATCATGTCCACAGTCTCTGACTATCTCCTGTATCGTGTCTGCAGTCTCTAACAATCTCCTATTCCATGTCCGCAGTCTCTGACCATCTCTTGTATCATAGATATAGTCTCTGACCATCTCCTTTGCCATGTCCGCAGTCTCTGACTATCTCCTGTATCATGACTGCAGTCTCTGACCATCTCCTATTCCATATCTGCTGTCTCTGACCATCTCCTGTATCATGTCTGTAGTGTCTGACCATCTCCTATTCCAAGTCTGCAATCTCTGATTATCTCCTGTATCATGTCCGCAGTCTCTGACCATCTCCTATTCTAAGTCTGCAGTCTCTGACCATCTCCTGTATCTTGCCTGCAGTCTCTGACCATCTCCTATTCCAAGTCCACAGTCTCTGACTGTCTCCTGTACCATGTCTGTAGACTCCGACCATCTCCTTTTCTATGTCTGTAGTCTATCACCATCTCCTATTTCATGTCCGCAGTCTCTGACCATCTCCTGTACCATGTCCACAGTCTCTGACTATCTCCTGTATCATGCCTGTAGTCTATGACCATCTCCTATCCCATGCTTGCAGTCTCTGACCATCTAATTATTTTTTTTTAGTTAAGACTAAAGATCCTCTAACTGTTTTCCAAAACATTTAGGCTGTACTCATACCTAGGCATGTGCTAATGCAAGCGTTTTTTGTCTAAATTTAGGCCAAAATGTATTCTGCTACATTTCTTTGATGAAAATAACCCAAATCAGTGTATATTATTTAGTCTGTAGGAAAGTTATAGAGTACACCCCTCACATTTTTGCAAATATTTTATTATACATTTTTATGTGACAACACTGAAGAAATGACACTTTGCTACAATGTAAAGTAGTGAGTGTACAGCTTGTATAACAGTGTAAACTTGCTGTCCCCTCAAAATTACTCAACACACAGCCATTAATGTCTAAACCGCTGGCAACAAAAGTGAGTACACCCCTATGTGAAAATGTCCAAATTGTGTCCAATTAGCCATTTTCCCTCCCCGGTGTCATGTGACTCATTAGTATTACAAGGTCTTAGGTATGAATGGGGAGCAGGTGTGTTAAATTTGGTGTTATCGCTCTCACTCTCTCATACTGGTCACTGGAAGTTCAACATGGCACCTCATGGCAAAGAAATCTCTGAAGATCTGAAAAAAAAAATTGTTACTCTACTTAAAGATGGCCTAGGCTATAAGAAGAATGCCAAGACCCTGAAACTGAGCTGCAGCGCGGTGGCCAAGACCATACAGCGGTTTAACAGGACAGGTTCAACTCAGAACAGGCCTCGCATGTGCAACTCAAAGAAGTTGAGTGCACATACGCAGCATCATTTCCAGACATTGTCTTTGGGAAATAGGCGTATGAGTGCTGCCAGCATTGCTGCAGAGGTTAAAGGGGTGGGGGGGGTCAGCCTATCAGTGCTCAGACTATACGCTTCGCACTGCATCAAATTGGTCTGCATGGCTGTGGTCCCAGAAGGAAGCCTCTTCTAAAGATGATACACAAGAAAGCCATAGTTGCCAACATTGCAAAAAAAATTTGCAGGACACTTTTTTGGCTGTAGGTGGAGCCGTATAATAATTAGGGGGGCGGTGCGTGTGTTTGTAGGCGTGGCATAGCCACAAAAAAGAAAACTGCGGCGAAAGATGTGTGTTTTTTAGGTGAATTAGTGGGTGTGGCTTAAATTGGCTTGGCTCAAAGGGGGTGTGGTTAGAGTCTGAGATGAATGAGGGAAGGAGAGGGAAAGGGGAGAGAGGAATGAAGGGACAGCAGCCCCAGATCCTACACAACAATAGAAATATGTCTATTCTAGTAAGTTTAACAATCAGCAGATAAAGATACTCCAAACACCTGGTGTTAGCGCTTCAATCATCCCGACACCATGATTGTTATGGTGTCAGGATGATTGAAGTGCATTATTTCTATTATTACATTGTAATATAAAATGAAATCATTCAACTCACTATAATGCCGAATCAGTGGGATCCCTGAGCGTGTCACTAACCACGTCGCCTGCCACCAGTAGAGTCCTTCCTTGCATCAGGTGCCCCCAGCAGAGTCTGTCCTTGCATCAGGTGCCCACAGCAGAGTCTGTCCTTGCATCAGGTGCCCACAGCAGAGTCTGTCCTTGCATCAGGTGTCCCCAGCAGAGTCCGTCCTTGCATCAGATGCCCCCAGCAGAGTCCGTACTTGCATCAGGTGCCCCAGCAGAGTCCGTCCTTGTATCAGGTGTCCCCTGCAGAGTCTGTCCTTGCATCAGGTGCCACCAGCAGAGCCCATGCTTGCATCAGGTGCCCCCAGCAGAGTCCGTCCTTGCATCAGGTGCCACCAGCAGAGTCCATCCTTGCATCAGGTGCCCCCAGCAGAGTCCATCCTTGCATCATGTGCCCCCAGCAGAGTCTGTTCTTGCATCAGGTGCCCCCAGCAGAGTCTGTCCTTGCAGTAGGTGCCCCCAGCAGAATCCGTCCTTGCATCAGGTGCCTCCAGCAGAGTCCCTCCTTGCATCAGGTGCCCCCAGCAGAGTCCGCCCTTGCATCAGGTGCCCCCAGCAGAGTCCCTCCTTGCATCAGGTGCCCCCAGCAGAGTCAGTCCTTACGCCAGTGTTCCCAGCCTCAGTCCTTACATCAGTGTCCCAGGCAGAGCCATAGTTACCCCCCTGTACATAGTTACCCCCTCCCCCTGTACATAGCTTCCCCTCTCCCCCTAGTTACCCCTCTGTGCATAGTTACCCCCCCTGTACATAGTAACCCCCCGTGCATTGTTACCCCCTGTACATAGTATCCCCCCCTGTACATAGTCCCCCCCCCTGTACATAGTAACCCCTCCTGTAAATAGGTACCCCCCTCCTGTAAATAGTTAACCTTCCCTGTATATAGTTTACCCCCCCTCCTGTACATAGTTAACCCTCCCCCTCCTGTATATAGCTAACCCCTCTCCTCCTGTATACAGTTAACCCCCCCTTCTCCTGTATATAGCTACCCCCCCTCCTCCTGTATATAGCTAACCCCCCTCCTCCTGTATATAGCTAACCCCCCTCCTCCTGTATATAGCTAACCCCCCTCCTCCTGTATATAGTTAACCCCCCTCCTGTACATTAAAGTTAAATTGCTACACTGAGACAAGAGCAGAAGGAACATGGCATGAGCGGCCGGCGCCATGTGTTCAGTGGAGAGGCGAGGGGCCAATCCATGCAGCTAACCCCGGCTTCAGTATTGTGAGAGGAGAAGCCGATTCATTGGCTGCACGGATTGAACCCCCTTCCTCTCTCCAGTGAACACAAGGGGGAGCGATCTAGCGGCGGCGCCGGCGGCCATTTTGTTGAAGCCAGCTGTTCCAAAAATGCAAAAGCAAACATTCCCGATTTCCCTGAGCAAAATCCTGAATCGGGACAGCCTCCGATCGGGACGAGGGTCCCAAAATCGGGATTGTCCTGGGAAAATCGGGACTGTTGGCAAAGCCTGCAAACATATTGGTTCAATCGTGTGTCAAGTGTGTCACACATGGTGGCAGGAGTGTCATGGTCTGGGGCTGCATGAGTGCTGCCGACACTGGGGAGCTACAGTTCCTTGAGGGAACCATGAATGCCAACATGTACTGTGACATACTGAAGCAGATCCCCTCCCTTCAGAGACAGCTTTCAACATGATAACGACCCCAAACACACCTCCAAGGCGACCACTGCCTTGCTAAAGAAGCTGAGGGTAAAGGTGATGGACTGGCCAAGCATGTCTCCAGACCTAAACCCTATTGAGCATCTGTGGGGCATCCTCAAACGGAAGGTGGAGGAGCGCAAGGTCTCTAACATCCACCAGCTCTGTGATGTCGTCATGGAGGAGTGGAAGAGGACTCCAGTGGCAACCTGTGAAGCTCTGGTGAACTCCATGCTCAAGAGGGTTAAAGAGGAGTTCCCATTTTAACAAAAAAAAAATAAAAGTCAGCAGCTACAAATACTGCAGCTGCTGACTTTTAATAATCGGACACTTACCTGTCCCAGGGTCCAGCGATGCGGGGGGATAGAAGCTCCGCTCGTATCCCCCTCTGTTCGGCGGCGCCGGCATTGCAACTGTGGGCGCCAGGCTGTGGCTTCACAGTATGGTTGCCACCTCATCCCTTTAAACCCGAACACATATTAATCTCACAGGTTCTGTGGCTGATTAAGGTGGTATTTAAACTCACTTGGTGCCTTTCCTGCATTTAATTAGCCTCAGAACCTGTGTAATTCAAAGGTGTTCGGGTTTAAAGGGATGAGGTGGCAACTCTACTTCACAGCCGGGCACCCACTGGGCATGCGCAAGCGGCTCCACGCACCGTGATTGGCCGCTCAGTCATCTGGGACCTGTAATGTGTCCCAGATGATTGACAAGAGGGAGGGGGCAGCACTGAGCCCTTCCTGCACCGAGGGAAGCGATGTCACCAGCCCATGCACTGAAGGAGGCAGACTACGAGGGACCCCCTAGCAACAGCCATTTAGAGGTGAGTAAAAAAAAAAATGTTTTTTCCAAATGTTTTTTTTTTTTAAGGAACATTCATGTTTTTTTTCCGGTGGAACACCACTTTAAGGCAGTGCTGGAAAATAATGGGGGCCATGCCAAATATTGACACTTTGGGCCCAATTAGAACATTTTCACTTAGGGGTGTACTCACTTTTGTTGCCAGCAGTTTAGACATTAATGGCTGTGTGTTGAGTTATTTTGAGGGGACAGCAAATTTACACTGTTATACAAGCTGTACACTCACTACTTTACATTGTAACAAAGTGTCATTTCTTCAGTGTTGTCACATGAAAAGATATAATAAAATATTTACAAAAATGTGAGGGGTGTACTCACTTTTGTGAGATACTGTATATCTCAAAAATGATCAATCCAGATGTACTGATGGCTTCTTGAGGCCCGAAAATGCCTGGACAGTACAAGTATCCCCCAAATGACCCGTTTTTGGAATGTAGACAGTCCAAGGTATTTAGTAAGAGGCATGCCAAGTTTTTTGAAGTTGTATTTTTTTTGTCACAATTTTTTGGAAAATGAAGAAATTAAAAAAAAGTTTTTTTTCACAATTTCTATAAATATAAATTTATATACTGTCACCAGTGCAGTACAGTGTCATCATATTACATTTTTTTACTTTTTTTTTTTTTTTTAACACACCATAGTAACATTGTACTACTCTGGGAAAGTGATTAGTATTTTTTTTTTTTTTTTATGCATTATGATTGCTTATACCAGTGAATTTCACTGGTATAAGTGTAGCAGAAACTATAACCTATTCCAGTCTAATGAGAACCTTAGAGGCCACAGACCGCTGACATCCTTTAATATGTAGTGGGTTGTGAGGCATAGTGGGTGCAAAGGTGGTAAAAGTCATTGGGCGCCAGACACTTCTTGGATGCAAAAGAGGTTTTATTTCTTTTAAAAGTCCTTTTTTATATTCTGCAAGGGAAAGAGGGTTGGGGCAAGGACACCCTTAAGTAGTTGCAATTTCAATAGGCAGACTCTGAGGCTCCAGTAGGAGGACAGCCGTACAGGGAAAGGCCTTGGCGGCAAGGTGCCACTTCTGCTTGTGCAGGTTGTCTGTCCCCTATGGCTACAGTACTTAACAGTTCCTAATTCAAACGTAACAGTTCTCTCAGCTTTATCCTGGACAGGTGGCAACAGTGGGGGGGGGGGGGGATTTGTTTTGGGAGTGGTGATTGTGGGGGGTGGGGGGTAGAGAATTTATACTAGACAGAGGATTGTGGAAGGTGGGGGGGGACAGAGATGTGGGGAACACATTGCTGACAGGCATTGGGTACATCTCACTAGCAAGTTTTCTGTCAGAATGATGTGTCCAGGTGTCTGGCAGTCAGAAACCCAGACAGATGGTGCAAAATCCGGACTATCCGGGTGAATCCTGGACAGGTGGCAACCCTGGGGGGGGAGAGGATTTGTGTTGGGAGGGGTGATTGTGGGAAGTAGGGGATTTGTATTAGACAGAGGAATGTGGAGGGGGGGGGAGGATTTGTGCTGGGAGGGGTGATTGTGGGGGGTAGAGAATTTGTACTAGACAGAGGATTATGGAAGATGAGGGGGGTAGAGGATTTGTACTAGACAGAGGAATGTGGAAGGGGGGAGGGAGAGAGGATTTGTGCTGGGAGGGGTGATTGTGGGGGGTAGAGGATTTGTACTGGACAGAGGATTGTGGAAGGTGAGGGGTGGGGGGAGAGGATTTGTGTTGGGAGGGGTGATTGTAGGGGGGTAGAGGATTTGTACTGGACAGAGGAATGTGGAAGGTGAGGGGTGGGGGGAGAGGATTTGTGTTGGGAGGGGTGATTCTGGGGGGTAGAGGATTTGTACTAGACAGAGGATTATGGAAGATGAGGGGGGGGAGAGGATTTGTGCTGGAAGGGGTTATTCAAATTGCTGATAGGCATTGGGGACATCTCACTGGCAAGTTTGCTGTCAGAACCTGTATGTGTGTCTGGGTGTCTGGCAGTCAGTGTGTGTGTATGGGTGTCTGGCAGTCAGTGTGTGTGTATGGGTGTCTGGCAGTCAGACACCCGGACAGATGATGCTAGAAACCGGACTGTCCGGTTGAATCACAGACAGGTGGCAACCCTGGGGGGGTAGGGGAGGATTTGTGTTGGAAGGGGTGATTGTGGGGGGGTAGAGGATTTGTACTAGACAGAGGATTGTGGAAGGCGGGGGAACAGAGATGAGAGGAATATAAATTGCTGACAGGTATTGGGGACGTCTCACTGGCAAGTTTGCTGTCAGAGAGATGTGTCTGGGTGTCTGGCAGTCAGAAACCCGGACAGATGACGCTAAAAACCGAACTGTCCGGGTGAATCTTGGACAGGTGGAAACCCTGGAGGGAGAGGGTTTGTGTTAGGAGGGGTGATTGTGGGGGGGGGGGTAGAGGATTTGTACTGGACAGAGGATTATGGAAGGTGAGGGGGGGAGGATTTGTCTTAAGAGGGGTGATTGTGGGGGGGTACAGGATTTGTACTGGACAGAGGATTATGGAGGGCAAGTTGGGGGAGAGGATTTGTCTTAGGAGGGGTGATTGTGGGGGGGGGGGGGGTAGAGGATTTGTACTGGACAGAGGATTATGGAAGGTGAGGGGGGGGGACTTTGTCTTAGGAGGGGTGATTGTGGGGGGTAGAGGATTTGTACTGGACAGAGGATTATGGAAGGTGAGGGGGGGGGGACTTTGTCTTAGGAGGGGTGATTGTGGGGGGTAGAGGATTTGTACTGGACAGAGGATTATGGAAGGTGAGGGGGGAGGGGACTTTGTCTTAGGAGGGGTGATTGTGGGGGGTAGAGGATTTGTACTAGACAGAGGATTATGGAAGGCGCGGGGGGGGGGGGTTCTTAGGAGGGGTGATTGTGGGGGGTAGATGATTTGTACTAGACAGAGGACTGTGGAAGGCGGAGGGGGGGAGGAGGTAGAGATGAGGGGAAGACAAATTGCTGACAGGCATTGGGGATGTCTCACTGGCAAGTTTGCTGTCAGAACGATGTGCCCGGGTGTCTGGCAGTCATAAACCCAGACAGGTGATGATAAAAAAAAAACAGACTGTTCCGGATGAAACCCTGGGGGGAGGATTTGTGTTGGGAGGGGTGATTGTGGGGGAGGGTAGAGGTTTTGTACTAGACAGAGCATTGTGGAAGACAAGGGGGGGGGGGGGATTTGTGGTGGAAGGTGAAGAGTATTGGGGGGGATCTGTGTCGGGAGGGGGGGGGGATTTGAGGGAAGTAGGATTTGTACTGGGGATGTTTGAAGAAGAAGTGGATTTGTACTAGAAGGGAGATTGGGGGGGGGGGGAGTGGAAGAGGATAATAATTTGTTCTTGGAGAGGGGATGATTTGTGCTAGGAGGGAAATTTGAGGGAGTGGAGGAGGATTTGTGAAATTTGAAGGGGGGGGGGGTTGTGCTGGGAGGGGTGGGAATTTGTGCTGGGGGAGGGGCCTGTCATCACGCCCTCCATTAGTCGCAGCCTATTCAATATGAAAGGCCTACAACACACCTCGACGCACAGAGGGCTCACTCACATGGGCTTGGATTTCTGAAGAGCAATCCACGTTCAGATTGCTCTTCAGAGAACATTTGGCAGGTGGAAAGTCATATTGCCTCCTCACAGCCTGTTTTAAACCTTTGAACCCCCACACTAGCACTCCGCAACCACTTGCATTTCAGCCCCACCCACTCGAATAGGCTGCACTGGCGGACGCTAAGCTCAGTGAAAGGGACAAGGGGTATAAAATCCCTGCCATGGCATGGAAGGAGAAGCGGTTGGGGAGATGGTAAAAACATGGCTCAGCTGCCAGGTTTTACCACCGCTCAACTGCTACTGCGAATGATCCCAAAAATGTAGACGGTGCTTTATTGTTATTTTTTGCAGTGCATATCGTGTGTCGGGTGCATTTTCTCACACCTGTCTTTTACATTTTTCTTTCTTTTTTTATTTTCTATGCTTATCATATTATTTAATTTTCTTTCTGTACATTTTTTTTTAAACAATAAAAAATGTATTAAAAAAAAAAAAAATGTATATACACAATGCAGCAACACATGTTTTGTGATGCGCATGTGTCAAATAAGCCCCATACAGATCTTCCCATAAACAAATTACAGCTTAATAAAGATGCAGCAATATAAAAGCAAAAAAAAAAAGTTTTATTTGCATTCACAATACATAACTTTATGTGTGTGTTTACAATATACAGCTTTAGATCATTGTCACTTGTGTTGCCATAGCAAAAGAAGCAGCCAATAAAACGGCAGCACCAAGACATGTATCTAGGTCAAAGTTGCTTCAGAAGGGGGCGGGGGATGACTGTGTAACTTTATGCAAGTGATAGTAACCAATCAGAATAGAGGGTGTGGCCCGGTTGAGGTCTTGGGGACCAATCCGTAATTAGAGACGCAGGTTGCTATGGTATCGCTGACGCGAGCAGCAGGCAGCCAATGACAGGACAAAGAAGAGATTGTAAACCGTTATATCAGGTGATTATGATCTCTCAGCGGTCCACGCACAATAGAGCCGGGCACGTCTCTATCACTATGGAAGAATCAGTCGGCGGACATGACAATAATCACATAGCTATAGTTCCACCACGCTGTCATCCATTCCGAGCTGCGGATTGGCTAAGGACAATGGCCGGTCTACGCTTTAAGTGGCTGTCACACTTTCCTCTTTATTCCCGCCCATTTGTTGGCTCGCTATAGGCTGATAATGGCGGGAGATACAGCGTGTGGTGAAGTGACATGTGAGGTGGATGAAGTGATCACCATGAACAGCTCATATAATAAAATGGTGACAGAGCAGCTGGAGGCTCTTATTCTACAACTGATAATATGAGTGCTCAACCCCTTCATGCCCAAGCCTTTTTCTGACACTTGTTGCGTAACAAGTTAAAATCAGCATTTTTTGCTAGAAAATTACTTAGGACCCCCCCCCCAAACATTATATATATATTTTTTTTAGCAAGGACCCTAGAGAATAAAATGGCCTAAGGACACAGCGATCACAGAGCGCGCTGCCCCAGGCGGGCCGGTGAACGTGGAAGGACGTCATATGAATGACGGCTTCAGCTGTAATTTTGCCCTCTGAGCACGGCTTTGCGTTCATCTGAACTCGCACGATTTCAAAGCCGCATTCCAGTCTGACTTCGGGGGGGGCGACTTGAAAGACATCTGTGCGAGTTCCCCCCCCCCCACCCGAAGTCGCCAAAAGTAGTGCAGGAACTACTTTTGGAAATCGGTGTGGCGCTGCAAACTGGGTGTCACACTGATTGGGACGCTCCTATTGCCAGCAATAGGCTCCAGTTTGACCTGTTGCCCCACAAAGTTGCCAAAAGTAGTGCAGGAACTACTTTTGGAAATTGGTGCGGCTGGGGGTTATTATTATTGTGGTCACTGACAGCAATGCTGGGGGTTATTAATATATTAAGTATTGTTGTTTAAGTTGACCACCACTAAGGTAAAGTGTATGTAAAACTAAAAGTGTTGCACCGATTGGGACGCTCCTATTGCCGGCAATAGGCTTCAATTTGACCTGTCAAATCGCACCGATGTGAACGGGGGCTTAGGGCCCTAGAATTATTGCTTTCCTTCTGATGTTTGTGGTGATATCTCACATGTGTGGTGCAATCTCTGTTTACATACACGTGCTCGCTTTACGTGTGCTTTTGCATTTGGGTGTTTTATTTTTTACTGTTTTATTTTTTTCAACTTTATTGCTATGACAAGGGGGCTAACAAGCCCCCTTGTAAATAGCATGGACAAGTGAATGGTCCTCTTTATGGAGACAATAGGGGTCTATTAGAACATCTGAGACCCCTTTCACACTGACGCAGTTTTTAGGTGTTTTATCGCTAGAAGTAACGCCTGAAAACTGCCTCCCATTCATTACAATGGCAGACATCCCAAGTCTCCCGCGAGTCGCGGGAGTCTCCCACATTGTGCTGTGGCTCCCTGACACCCGCGAGCACCGGCAATCTCCCGACTGGGCCTGTCACTCAGCCACACACAGAAGACAGGGCAGTCCGAGCGGCCAAATGGAGTACGGCAGCGCTCCCGCCTCGGGCTGCTCTGTCTTCTGTCTGTGGCCAGGGGAGGGGGCGGGACAGAGCCGGGAGTGCTCCACTGGTGGACACTGAGGCTGGGCTGGTGGACTCTGATGAGGTGACACTGATGGGCTGCACTGATGGTCAGTGATGAGGTGGCACTGATGGACTCTGATGAGGTGGCACTGGTGGGCACTGATAAGGTGGCACTGATGGACACTGATAGGCTGTACTGGTGGGCACTGATGAGGTGGGCACTGAAGGACACTGATTGACACTGATAGGCTGCACTGATGGACACCTATAGGCTGTACTGATGGGCACTTATGAGGTGGCACTGATGGACACTGATAGGCTGCACTGATGAGGTGGCACTGAGGGACACTGACTGACACTGATAGGCTGCACTGGTGGGCACTGATGAGGTGGCACTGATTGGCACTGATAGGCTGCACTGATGGACACTGATAGGCTGCACTGGTGGGCACTGATGGAAGGCCCGTAGACGTGGTGTATCTGGATTTTGCAACAGCATTTGACACAGTTCCCCATAAACGTTTACTGTACAAAATAAGGTCCGTTGGCATGGACCATAGGGTGAGTACATGGATTGAAAACTGGCTACAAGGGCGAGTTCAGAGGGTGGTGATAAATGGGGAGTACTCAGAATGGTCAGGGGTGGGTAGTGGGGTTCCTCAGGGTTCTGTGCTGGGACCAATCCTATTTAATTTGTTCATAAACGACCTGGAGGATGGGATAAACAGTTCAATCTCTGTATTTGCAGAAGATACTAAGCTAAGCAGGGCAATAACTTCTCCGCAGGATGTTGAAACCTTGCAAGAAGATCTGAACAAATGAATGGGGTGGGCAACTCTATGGCAAATTAGGTTCAATGTAGAAAAATGTAAAATAATGCATTTGGGTGGCAAAAATATGAATGCAATCTATACACTGGGGGGAGAACCTCTGGGGGAATCTAGGATGGAAAAGGACCTGGGGGTCCTAGTAGATGATAGCCTCAGCAATGGCAGGCAATGCCAAGCTGCTGCTAACAAAGCAAACAGAATATTGGCATGTATTAAAAAGGGGATCAACTCCAGAGATAAAACGATAATTCTCCCGCTCTACAAGACTCTGGTCCGGCTGCACCTGGAGTATGCTGTCCAGTTCTGGGCACCAGTCCTCAGGAAGGATGTACTGGAAATGGAGCGAGTACAAAGAAGGGCAACAAAGCTAATAAAGGGTTTGGAGGATATTAGTTATGAGGAAAGGTTGCGAGCACTGAACTTATTCTCTCTGGAGAAGAGACCCTTGAGAGGGGATATGATTTCAATGTACAAATACCGTACTGGTGACCCCACAATAGGAAAAAAAAATTTCCACGCAAGGGAATTTAAAAAGACTTGCGGCTATTCACTAAAATTAGAAGAAAAGAGGTTTAACCTTAAACTACGTAGAGGGTTCTTTACTGTCAGAGCGCTAAGGATGTGGAATTCCCTTCCACAGGCGGTGGTCGGGAGCATCGATAAGTTCAAAAAAATATTAGATAAGCACCTGAATGACCACAACATACAGGGATATACAATGTAATATAAACATATAATTACGCACACAGGCTGGACCTGATGGACTTGTGTCTTTTTTCAACCTCGCCTACTATGTAACTATGACACCAATGCTGGGGGTAATTACTGTGGTCACTGACACTAATGTCGGGGGTTATTATTGTGGTCATGGCCAACCAATGATGGGTATTATTATTCTGGTCACTGACAGCAATGCTGAGGGGTTATTATTACTGTGGTCACTGACAGAAATGCTGGGGGTTATTATTATGGTCACTGACACCAATGCTGGGGGTATTATTGTGGTCACTGACACCAATGCTAGGGGGTATTATTGTGGTCACTGACACCAATGCTGGGGGGTATTATTGTGGTCACTGACACCAATGCTGTGGGTATTATTGTGGTCACTGACACCAATGCTGGTGGTTATTTTTGTGGTCACTGACACCAGTGCTGGGGATTATTATTGTGGTCACTGACACCAATGCTGAGGGTTATTATTATTGTGGTCACTGACACTAATGCTGTTTTTTTTTTTTTTTTATCGTGGTCACTGACACCAATGCTGGGGGTTATTATTATTGTGGTCACTGACACCAATGCTGGGGGTTATTATTATTGTGGTCACTGACACCAATGCTGGGGGTTATTATTATATTAAGTATTGTTGGTCAAGTTGACCACCACTAAGGTAAAGTGTATGTAAAACTAAAAGTAGAACTATAGGCAAAACCTTTTCTTTTCCATTTTGGATAGAGCAGCGGAGGGTTATAACCCCTGTCAATGTATTATTTTGTGTGCCATTGTGGAGATTTACCTTCACTTCCTGTCCCGTAGCCAAACAGGAAGTGAGAGGAAATCAGCGAAAATTAAGGGAGTCCCCCAGGTCACCAAAACTAGTGTCCCTGTTGGAATATTTCCCCTCTGTTCATGTTCTGGGGCCAATCCAAAAAAAAGAAAAAAAAAATAGGACAAAAAAAAAAAGACAAAAAAAATTACAAAAAAAAAAAGGACCTTCCCTCCCTTACATAAACCTTGCATGTATGGCATTCCAGCTCTGAGTGTCAGTGTATGTGTCAGGCTGCATGTACAATTGTACAGCCAGTTTATAGCCGTCACATGACTGCCCGACACCACCTGACCCTGACCCCGCCCCCCCCCAACTCCTTCAGCCCCGGCCGGATTCTACAATGTCCTCTCAGGGGGCGCAAAAGGCGGCAGGTGCTGGCGAGACCATGTGATCCTAAAGAAGGGGGGGACCTCCACTGCTCCTTTTACCCTCTTCATAATTGTCGCACCAGGTTTGGGACGATCTGAGCTCCCCACCTGCCCCTATCATCATCAATATATCGTCATGCTTCGCCCGGCTGCTTTTTCCAGTACAAGGAGCTGTGAAGGGCTGGTTGGGCTCCTCCCTCCGCACAGTGGTACAGTCTATGACTATAAAAGGATAGGTCAGTCGGGTGGCCTCACACACTGCGTGCTGTACTGAGGAGGTGAGTGTGAATGCGGAGGAATGTGCTGCATTGTATTGGCTGCCGGGGGAGATGGGATTCTAGAGAGTATTCTGTGAGGAGAATATTATGTAACGTGCTTTGTGTACTGCGACACCAGGAGGAGATCCATCCATTAATATAAAGGGGGGCAATGCAGCACTCATTCATCCATCGTCATCCCCATCACTACTCCTCTAGGAATCCATTGTATCCTCATTCATGTCTACTTCTAATTATCAATATATTCTTCCTGATCTCTAGTATTGAATTGCTTCTAATCCCTTTGTAATGTTATTTCTGTAAATATAGATTGCAATATCCTGGGCTATTCTGATATAGATTTTTGTCCTTTTAAATACACGGATTTCTTTTCTTTATGTAGATTAGTATATTACTAATTCTAAGGATCCCTAATATGTAAGTCTCTCTATAGTTCTTGCAGTGTATGGGATCCACCTATATCTTTATTTCCCTCAGCATTGAATTCTAGGGACCCCCCCCCCCCCTCCAATATGTAGCTCCCTCCCATATATAGCTCTGGGGACCCCCCAATATGTAGATCCTTCCCATATATAGCTCTGGGGGACCACCCAATATTTAGATTTCTCCTCCCCATATATAGCTCTGGGGACTCCCCCCAATGTAGATTTTCCCCTCCCCATATATAGCTCTGGGGCCCCCCCCCCATATGTAGATTTCCCCTCCCCATATATAGCTCTGGGGACCCCCCCATATGTAGATTTCTCCTCCCCATATATAGCTCTGGGGACCCCCCATATGTAGATTTCCCCTCCCCATATATAGCTCTGGGGACCCCCTCCATATGTAGATTTCCCCTCCCCATATATAGCTCTGGGGACCCCCTCCATATGTAGATTTCCCCTCCCCATATATAGCTCTGGGGACCCCCCCATATGTAGATTTCCCCTCCCCATATATAGCTCCGGGGACCCCCCATATATAGTTCCGGGGGGACCCCAATATGTAGATTTCCCCTCCCCATATATAGCTCTGGGGACCCCCCCCATATGTAGATTTCCCCTCCCCATATATAGCTCTGGGGACCCCCCCCATATGTAGATTTCCCCTCCCCATATATAGCTCTGGGGACCCCCCCCATATGTAGATTTCCCCTCCCCATATATAGCTCTGGGGACCCCCCCCATATGTAGATTTCCCCTCCCCATATATAGCTCTGGGGACCCCCCCCATATGTAGATTTCCCCTCCCCATATATAGCTCTGGGGACCCCCCCCATATGTAGATTTCCCCTCCCCATATATAGCTCTGGGGACCCCCCCCATATGTAGATTTCCCCTCCCCATATATAGCTCTGGGGACCCCCCCCATATGTAGATTTCCCCTCCCCATATATAGCTCTGGGGACCCCCCCATATGTAGATTTCCCCTCCCCATATATAGCTCTGGGGACCCCCCCCATATGTAGATTTCCCCTCCCCATATATAGCTCTGGGGACCCCCCCCATATGTAGATTTCCCCTCCCCATATATAGCTCTGGGGACCCCCCCCCATATGTAGATTTCCCCTCCCCATATATAGCTCTGGGGACCCCCCCCATATGTAGATTTCCCCTCCCCATATATAGCTCTGGGGACCCCCCCCATATGTAGATTTCCCCTCCCCATATATAGCTCTGGGGACCCCCCCCATATGTAGATTTCCCCTCCCCATATATAGCTCTGGGGACCCCCCCCATATGTAGATTTCCCCTCCCCATATATAGCTCTGGGGACCCCCCCCATATGTAGATTTCCCCTCCCCATATATAGCTCTGGGGACCCCCCCCATATGTAGATTTCCCCTCCCCATATATAGCTCTGGGGACCCCCATATATAGTTCCGGGGGGACACCAATATGTAGATTTTCCCCCATATATAGTTCTGGGGAACTCCCCCCGTTATGTAGACCCCCCCATATATAGTTCTGGGGGGACACCAATATGTAGATTTTCCCCCATATATAGTTCTGGGGAACTCCCCCCGTTATGTAGACCCCCCCATATATAGTTCTGGGGAACTCCCCCCGATATGTAGATCCCCCCCTATATGTAGATATCTCAATATAGTTCCCTTAATATGTAGACCTCGCAATATACGTATCCTGTGATTCTCCAATATAGTTCCCTCAATATAGAGTTTTGGGGATCCCTCAAAATTTAGATCTTGCAATGCTTAGTTCCAGGGGTCCCTCCACATGTAGATCTCTCAGTATATAGTTCTTGGGATCCCCCAATACGTGTGTCCCCCTCAACCTAGGATGATTGGGATCCCTCAATATGTAGATCTCTAGATAAGGAGGTGGCTCTCGGGCTCACTCACTATACAACGGTTCTATTAATATAGATATTACCATATAATCATAACCAAAGTATCATTGTAGTTTCTGTAATATATAGTGTATATGACTGTTAGTGCTTTGGGGGGGGGGGGGGGGGGCGCTTGTGTTGCTGGGTCAGCGTTATTAAAACTGCTCCTGGATTTGTCTGATTTGATTTTTAGAAGGGGTCTGTTTGGGAGCAGCAAAGAAAAAAAAAACTTGGTCATGGCTTCCAGTGCTGGACTGTATTACGTATATTGAAAGGCAAAACTAACTTTGCATAGAGTAAAGGAAGGGTTAAAATCACTCTCGAAGATTTCCCTTCACTTCCTGTTTCTAAACTCAACAAGAAATTAGTATCTTTTCCATTTGAGGGATATCTCCCTTAAATTTTTTTTTTTTGCATGAACTAATGTCCCCATTGGGTGATTCCCCAGAATTCATTTTCTGGATGCAATGCAAACATTTTAAAGTTCCCTTCCCTTTCATTCCTGGGGACATCAGTGAAAGGATAGAGGATGAATATCCCTAATGGGGCCACAGATGGCAATAACAAACCTGACGTGTTCTAATACCTCTTCACTACTCAATACAAAGTTGTGCCTTTTTTTTGCTGGCAGAATGAAGTTCCCCAGTACATGTCTGTAAATTCTGCGGAATCACTCAAGTCCTGGCAGAGGAATACTGCATTTTGTTATGCTGTGCAGAATGCTGATTGCTCGCTTTAGCTCCTGCTTGAACCTTTTTTAGACAATAAAAATGCATGTCAGTATATAGGTTGTATATCAATATGTCCCAAGTGTGGCTTCCTATGTGGCTGATCGGCAGGAAGGACTTTTCCTGGACTGTCTTTGTTTCCATGAACCCAGCGGAAGGGCTGTCTGCACAGAACTCTGCTGGGACATCTGTATCTGCACCTCGGTTACTTGACTTTAGTTTGATGTCTATAGGGAGTACGTGAGGCTTGTGTGGGTGTGGTTTTTATTTATTTTTTTCCCCCCATCTGCACAAGCTAGGTTTATGGTGGAACATTGTATTCTGACAATGGGGGGGCTGCCTCTCCACTGTCAGGATACACTGTTTAATATCCATTCTGACTTCTATCGGGCAGAAGTGGCCACACATGGGTCAAAAATACACCGGTCCCTGCTGAACCAGGTGACTCTTCAATCCATTTTTGGCCAGATTAAAGGCTGTATGCTGCCACTTTTTTTTTTTTTTTTTTTTCTTTTCTGCAGCAGGTAGCACTTGCAATCCAGCAGCGACATGTACAAATTTTTATGATGGGCTGACACTGCATGTACCAGCACATCCAAGTAGTTGCGTGCAGTTATGGGTTGCCCGTCTGTCCCTGTATGTATGCAACTGTTTGGATGTGCAGTTACATGCAACTGTGGTGCAGGCTGCGGCTGAGTGCAGGCTCCTTTGCTGCCTGGCCTGCCGCAGCAATACATGAATTCTTGGTGACGTAAAGCCCTTATCAGCTGTCTAAACGGGCTCCAAAAGCATGGCACTCCTTTAGGCACAAATCTGTTACATTTAAACTGTTAAACCTGAATGGTGATTAAAGTGGTGTCTTAATCTAGTTATGGTGTCTCCTAGGTGAAATCATGTCTGCAGGAAACGCTCACATCGGGAAGCCAGCCCCAGATTTTGATGCAACTGCAGTAGTGAATGGAGAATTTAAACAAGTTAAACTGTCAGACTACAGAGGTGAGTGGCAACGTCTTAAAGATGAGATTCCTATACTCTTAAAGCGGAAGTAAAGCTGTCAATTTGAGTTTCAAAAAAGTTGCATTTCTGGCATGTCGGGAATGTAACTGTTGCATTGGTTGTGCTTGCAGCCAAACTGTCAAACCATCCAATGGCTGGTGTCCCAACTGATCACATGTGCAGCACCATGACGGTTGAAGCTGAAACGGAGGCCAAGATGAAAGTTCCCTTGGCTGAAAACAATAGGAGGGTTTACTTCCACTTTGTTTCAACTGGGTTACATTACACTCACTGTACTAATGACAGTGGCGGGGAACAGGTTAACATCAGGAGTGCTTAAAGGGTTAAATGCGTTCTTAGGGAATGCTTGCTAACTGTGTGGGAGGTGTTTTTACTGTGGGAAAGCAGAAACTGTGTCCCTGCCAAGCAGAAACACATGATCCATGCCTTCCCTACTGACAAAACGGCAATCTGCCTGATCTACATAGGTAGACTAGTTTTCCCTCTCGGAAACAATTGGTGGATCACTGGCGGCGCGCATGTACGATCCAGAAGTGCAAAGTTAAAGTACCTGCACACAATCTTTGCACAGGAGAGCTGCCATTTATGTCCTGTATACAGTTGGCAGTCAGTAAAGGCAAAACATTTCATTTTGTTCTAGAGGAAGATTAGAATACCTGTCAAGCTTTTCTTGCCATCCATGTCCATTGGCGGGAGGGGGGGAGATTTGCCTTCACCTTTGTCCTATAACCAAAACAGAAGAAATCCCTGCAAAGTGAGGGAATACCAGTCTCCAGAACCGATGTCCCCTTTCTCCTGGGGAGAACCCAAAATTTGGAATTTTCCTTTCCCCTCTGATAGTAAACATAACAAATAGAGTGAATCTCCCCAATGGGGACACAAAACCTGTAAAAACCTGACAGGAGTTCTAATCCTTCTACTCCAAAATGAAAGCAAAATTGCCTTTATACTTTACAAGGTGTTTAATACCACTTTACCTACATCTTGGCTTATAATAAAGCGTGCCTTATTTCTCTTAAATATAAACAGTTTAGGAGATTTACAATTTCTTCAGCCAGGCTTTGAAGTGAGGACACACATGGCCCTCAATCCAGAGCTCTGTGCTGTGATCATGACTCCCATGTGCAAGGGTGGGAGTGATGTCATTGCGGCTTGGCCATTCAAATGGCCGAATACAGGTGAAGATTGAAGCTTTGTTGGCAGTGACAGGGTTGCTGCTGGAGGGATACCCTTTATGGGTAAGTGTCATAATGTGCTAGTATGTGGTGAAAACTAGCGCATTAGGTTATTTACTTGCAGGGGGACAGTTCAAGACATCGCTAACACGTAAATGCTGTACGTGTTAGAAATCCAATGGGCTTCTAAGTTTATGTAGGGAGCTGACAACACTGCCTCTGTGTTGAAATGTCAAGTCTGCCTTTCCAGGCAGTGCTTTCCTCCCAGTGGGACTACAGAACGCCACCTACGTAATCTTCATAATTTACATTCTCAGCATGCAATCCCCTCCCATAGCAGCTGTCTGCATTTGTCCTCTCCTATTACAATGAGGATGAGTACCTGTTTGTGTGAAAATGGTATGGGCTGAAAAACAAAGCTCTGGCTATCCTTCTGGGACCTCCGGGCATGTGATTAGTACAAAGCTTAAACTTGTACTATACATTCTCTATGGACCCAGTCTTTGTGTGTAGTGTTTTTTTTAGATTAATACCTTTGTTTCTGGGCCCCTGTTTTAGGTAGGTTTGTATTTTTGATTGTGAAATCTGTATCTTACACATTTAATACCATACATTTGCACTGTTGGCCCATTCTTGCTAGTTGCATGCATTTGGTGTTACCACAAACCTGTTGCTGTTTTGTGATCAGTGTACTTATTGCACCATGACCCTGCTGTCATTGCTATTGAAAGCCTGTAGGATGGCTTCTCTGATCAGACACTAATCACCTGGTCATGTAGTCCATAAACTCTAGCATATATTTTTTCTTCATAGGGCCAGTGGGAAAGGGTTAATTTTAAAAGGAGACCCAATCTCTGGGCTAGACTTTCCCCTTCACATCTGAGCCTTTAATTATTAGCAGTTTTTTAATGACCATGCTTCCCAGTCATTACTGGCTGGCTTGCAGCTCATGTGGAATGGGGCTCCTATGCAAGCTAATGTAAATTCTCTTTGGCAGGTAAATATGTTGTGCTGTTCTTCTATCCCCTGGACTTCACCTTCGTCTGTCCCACGGAGATCATCGCCTTCAGTGAACATGCCGAGGAATTCCGTAAGCTTGGCTGTGAGGTTATTGGAGCTTCTGTAGACTCCCACTTCAGCCACCTTGCATGGTGAGCATAGACATTTCTTCTATCAAATGTCTACCTGTGGGGATCATCTAATGGGCTGCTAACTTTTATGCTTTGCTCACTTGTGCCACTGATTGCTTTTCTTTTGGGATTGTCCAGGTATTTGTAGGGATAATGGGAAATGTTATTGAAATACTTGATAGGCTTGTGCTAAAGGATAAGTTTACCTAATTAAATGTGCATTTTAACTGCAAAAAAAGTGCATTATTTTTGTTGCAGGCGCCTGGAACGCATTGCACCAGTGATCAGCAGATTGCTGATGCCATGGTCTTCTGCACACTGTCAAGAGTATTTGCTTACCTGTACATTCAGTATGGGTAAGCTGATCCCCCCCCCCCCCCCCCCCCAAAAAAGGAACTGTATGAACTACCACAGTGCCATGGTAGTTAAGAACTACAAGCTGACAGCTGCTAGGGATGATGGGGCTAGTAGCTCATTCAGACTCTTAGCTGTGTGTGCAGAGCCCCACACAGCCATGCTGTTTTCAAAACAGTGGCAGCTAGTACAGGGAACTTCTCTACTGCTGCCCTGGGGGGGGGGGGTTTGGCCAGCCAGTGGTCTGCAGCAATGGGAACATGTTCCTAAAGGTGAACTTATCCTTTAGCCCGGGTTCACACCTATGCAAATTAGAGGTGCGTTTCCGCACCTCTAATTCGCATAGCAGGAGAATGTGACTGGCTCCCTATGGAGCCAGTTCACATATCTCCGGGGCGGCTGCGGTGCGCACTGCACAAAAACGCTGTGCATCTTTGGCTGCGTTTCAGGGCCGAATTCAGGCATAGAATCGGCCCTGATTCAGCCCTGAAATGGTGAACAGGGACGCACAGCGCTCCTGTGCGATCCGCAGCCCGTTGTGGTGTGAACCCGGGCTTAATGCTCTGACCTATCTAATGGACCTGTTGTGCAATAGTGCAGATGGGAGGTGGTCCACCATGGAAGTTCTGTATTTTTGTTGATGCTACATTGAGAACCTACATTGAGGGTAAAATGCCCTGGTCACAGGACAAAATTTCATTTTGGAGCACATGTTAAAGGGGTTGTAAAGTTGTGTCATACTTGCCTCCTCTGCAAGGGCTTTGCACAGTGGCCCCCTCCACAGCCCTCCTGGCTCCTCCTCTTAAGTGCTTTGACAGAGAATTACTTTCCCTAGGGGCATGCAATTTTGCTTTTTTTTTTTTTTTTTTTTTTAATATGCATTAAAAAAACTTTCTGCCTTTGCTGCATCAATTGACATACAGCAGGGCCTGGCCCTGCCCCCTAGCTCCCACATCATTGGATTTGATTGACAGCAGTGGGAGCCAATGGCTCCTGCTATCAGTCTATCCATTGGGGACCACTGAGCTGGTGTGCTTGCCCTGTCACTGGAAAGACCAGGTTCAGGAAAGTAGGAGGGGGTGCTGCAGCACACGAGCATTCCACTTTAATGCATAGATGCATTAAAGGGAAAAACCCTGAGGGTTTACAACCCCTTAAGTAAAACTTGAATTGCCCTTTGGAAATTTACTTTAATCCTGACTACAGGAAGTGAAGGGATGTCTGCTTCAATGGGGAAACTGCAAAGAGTCTTGGAAGGGCTTAAACATGGAATTCAAGCTTTCATTGAACTAGTATTAAAGTTGGTTCTAAAGGCAGAAGGTTTTTTTAATGCATTAAGATAAAAAAAAAAAACTATGCAGCAAAGTTGCATGAGACTCAGCTGTTTGGGACTGTCTCCTGATTGGGTGAGACATACAGCGGGTGCCATAGGCTCCCGCTGCTGTCAGTGAGCCAATGAGGGGGTGGGGTCAAGCCACAGGTCCGTGTCTGAATGGACAGAGCAGCGGCTCCGCTTGGGTGCACCACAGTAAGCTGCTTGCTGTGGAGGCCCTCAGCAGGAGGGAGGGGCCAGGAGCTCCAGAGGGACCAGAGGATCTGGGCAGCTCTGCAAAACTGCTACACTGAGCAGGTAAGTATAACATGTTTTTACACAAAAAAAAGCAAGACTTTAATATTTAAACTGTCCCCTCAACACATTGCCTAATTTGTGTAAGAAAGATGAGTATTTATCTGTATTAAACTACGCTAAGGATAAAAAAAATTAAATAAACCTAATGGTGAAGCAGCAAACCTCCTGTGCAACATGTATACACAGTAAATCGCCTACAAAAATCAGCAGGTTGTGCTAATCAACAAAATGGTGAATTTCATGTAAAATGCATCAATGAAAATTGAAACTGTCCATAAATGCTGTGAAAGTGGATCCTGAAAAACCTCATCAACCGCCACCGAAGTGATAACAATCAGTGCTTCCACCAATAGCTGGAGGGCCTGCTTACTGGCTCCTATTGATCCCTCATTATAAGGAATCAATAACGCTGGTGACTTTAGCCCAGCCAAGGCCTTTTACATTGGGTCCAGATCTCCCCACTGCGTCACTCTTTAGTACCGTTCTCCTGAAACTCTTGTGTATTGAGACTTCAGGCTGATAAGGAAACCGATCTTATAACTATCCCAGATAAGACCCTGTAGTAAGGAAGATTGCATCTCAGCCTACACAGTAGTAAATAGTGATGCAGTGGGGAGATCTGGACACGGTGTAAAGGCCCTGGCTATAGCCACCAGCGTTATTGATCCCTTGTAGTGAAGGATTAGTAGGAGCCGGTAAGCAGGCCCTACAGCTATTGGTGGAGGCACTGATTGTTATCACTTTGGTGGCAGCTGAAATTTTTCAGGATCCTCACAGCACTGTTCAATTTTAATTGATGCATTTACATGAAATTATTCACTATTTTTGTGTGTGTGTCCATTATATGATCTCCCCAACAATGGTTAGTAAAGCTTGGAGGAGTAATGTCACCCATAGGCCATCTGTTAGTAGTGCTCCCTCTGCCCTGCAGCTGTTCTGGCTGACGAGGGGTTTGGTCATGTGAATGGCTGTAAATGTATAAGTATATCCAGCTTTCAGCATAGGTGTTAGGAGAGTGCAGGGAGCATTTTTAAGACTAGTTGTGTGTAAGCTGGAATTCCACTCAACTATTCCTACACTATCAAACTGTTTTGGCTTTAGATATACTTTAAAATACTAAAGTTTTGAGATGAATTGAATGACTCTGAAGCCTCCTAATTCTCTGGCATGTACTTCTCTGCCGTGATCCAGTTATTGACCATGAATATTACATGAGACATTAAGACTCAGCAGAATGCAGCAGGGTGTGGAGGTGTTGGCTTGTGGCTGATGTCCTTTTATCTCTGCAGTGTTCTGCTATTCTCCACCCAGCCAGTACAGTGCACGCCTCTCCAGTAACTGTAAACCTCTTATCGGTTGACTACAGATCTGCTTTATTGTTAATGGTGGCAGTTTTTGAAAAACTGCCTGAGTAATTTACAGCAGAGCAGATGGCTTTTTACTGCAAAGCTCTGAAGCGACTGTTCACCCAGGTATACAGGAAAATTTCACCAGCACACCAGGATCTCCAAAAAATGGGTCCAAACTTTAATCAGTGATCACATCTTTACAGCCGAAGGCAGCTTTTCGGAGCCACGCAAGACCCCTTCATCAGCCATGATCACCCAGGTAGTATGGACCTTGCTAGCCATAAAGATGAATTGTTGGAAACTAAACGTTGCTACAGGTTTAAGGTGTGGTTTAAAAGCAGGAGCACTGAATGTGACTCTTTACCCTCTTGTTGCCTGTAGGACATCCTTGGGTTGCAGTGTTTATACCGGAATGATGCCTGCACCTACAGGCATCTACCCGGTATGTATCTTTTCAGCTGGCGATTTCCCTTTCAGGCAGAAGTGATCCAAGTGGCTAATTGGCCACTCAATGGCTTCTGTGTGTGGTGGAAGGGGGTCTAATAGACCACAGAACTCTCTATAAAGAGGACCTGTCGTGACCAATGCTGTCACAAGGGATGTTCATCCCTTGTGATGACAAAGTTAAAAAGAAACATTGTATAATGCATTTTAAAAAAAAAGTAAAGCACCCCATCCCACTATGGTTGCGTGCAAATGTGAACACATACATTACTCCCGCACACATGTGTAAGTGGTGATCGCACCACACATGAGGTATTGTCAGTAACGTCAGAGCAAGAGAAATCTAGCACCAGACCTCCTGTGCAACTCTAAACTGGTAACTTGTAAAGGTGTTTAAAGCGTCACCTACGGAGGATTTTTAAGTACTGTAGTTTGCTGCCATCCCAGGGACAGATGCAATTTTAAAGCATGACATGTTTGTTATCCATTTACTTGGCGTAACTTCTTTCATATTATACAAAAAAAGGTAACTTTAGTGGTGGTTTTTTTTTTTTTTTTTTGTTCTTTTCTGCTGTGCAAATACCCTGTTTCCCCAAAAATAAGACCTAGCGTGATTGTCTGTGATGGCTGCAATATAAGCGCAACCCCCCCAAATAAGCCCTACCCTGTTTCCTCCAAAATAAGCCCTACCCTGAAAATAAGACCTACAAGGACTTTAACTAGGGCTTATATTGCAGCCATCACCGAAAATCATGCTAGGTCTTATTTTCGGGGAAACTGGGTACCATGTGACAAACAGCAACACCTACCACTTTATTCTATTATGGCCTCTGCTAAAAGTGTGTTCTAGCAAAAACTTTAGTGGCTTTGTAATGGTTCTTAAAAGGCTTTATCAATGCCAAAGAACAAGAACTTTACTTTTTTATATATTGATCACAACCCTGTTTATTACATAGTAGTGAAGTATTACCACACTTGCGTGCCAAGGCCTGGTTCACACGTATGCATTTTTTTAATGCGTTTTGCAGAAACTCACTATAGTCAATTTAACATGGTTTCCTATGGGTCATGTTCACATCTGTGCATTTTATGGAAAGGGTCGGACTTTTTTGGTTTCGTAGACCTTCAATGGATCAAAAACTTGTGTTGATAGTTGCACCTGGAATATGCAACCTGCATAGGTGTGAACCAGGCCTTGGTGACTATTAGTATCCACTGTGCAGAAATCACAAATGCCTCTAGTTGCTCATTGGCAGCTTCAGTATCATTTTGTGTATGCAAGTGTACATCTGGCCAAGTTCTGCAATTCATACACAGAAAAAATCGATTTCAAGTCTTTTTTTTTTTTTTTTTTTTTTTTTTTTTTTCTGTGCATGTTTCCGATTTTCCACAGATGCATCTCACAATACTAGTTTAGAGAGAAGTGCTGTTTGATTTGCTCTGCATACTAGAATTCCCATAGTTAGTTTCTTCATGTAGATGTGTGGTGTGTGTGTGGGTTTTTTTTTATCTTGGGTGAGCAGGAAAAGGGTGGCTTTTTATACACAAGGGGTATTCTGTATCTACCCTAGAACAGGAAGTCTGGGAATAGCATAAAAAGATTGCACTTGAGAGATGAAGCAAAAGGAGAAAATGGTACATTCTACTTGTATTAACCACTTTTTGCCCACCATATCGTAAAATGACAGCTGGTGGGATGCACTCTTGTTCGGGGACAACATCCTATGACAGCGCCCCAGGACTGCTCTTGTGGGGGGTGTGGCAGCTCTGCCGTGTTCCTAGGACATGGCACCACCCTGACCTCAGTAAAGACACACTGAGGTGGCTCTTTACCCATGTGATCAGCTGTGTTCAATCACAGCTAGTTGCATGTAAACAAGGAAGTGGCATTTATTGGCTCTCCTCACCTTACAGTGGCGTAGAGCCGATCAGCAGCATCTCCCCACGGGAGACCTGTACAGGCAATCGGGGCACTGGTCAGTGCCCTGATTACAGTACAGCCCCAGCAGTGCCCATCAATGTGGCATATTGGTGCCGCCTCATCAGTGAAGGAGAAATTACTTATTTACAAAATTTACTGACAGACTAAAACTTTAGATTTTCTTTAACAAAAAAAAACCCAAGAGTGAATTCCACCAAAAAAACATCTGTGGAAAAGATTTTGTGTAGTGCATGACCCCATTGAAAATTGGCCTGGGCAGGAAGGGGGTGAAAGTGCCCAGTAGGCAAGTGGTTAAACATTACATTTTTATTAATGTGAGGTTAGTGTCGCATGAAGATCTGCCAGAAATCCAAGTGGCCCAAAACCTTCCTGTAAATAAGATGCCTGAGCTTCTGTCACTAAACAGATTGGTGATCAAGTGAATCAATTCATAAAACACATCAGCAGCTGCTAAGAGTAATCCCTATATTGCCAAACTAAGTGACATTGGGACATTTTATATTGGCACTGATAATCCTATACCTAAAACGTACTTGTACACTCTTAACACCGAATCCCAAGTGGTGTTCTCCCCTGCTGGACTACAGATTACCTCCCCTTATGAGGAGTTCTGTAGATCAGCAGTATAGAACAGGGCATGGCTAATACTGCCTGGGATTTCAGTGCTGTAGAGACTGGGTTGGTACAATTGTGTTCTGGCAGATCAACTTATAGTTTTGAGACAAAACATGGAGACACTTGCATTTTTATATTGCCCAGACTCTAAATTTCCTTGCCTGTAAAGATTCAGTGGTATAAGCACAGGTTTTCTATCACCCATGAAAACCTATATTAAAAAAAAAAGCTTTCATTGCAGATAATGTCAGGGTGACCCTTAGACTTGACATCTTTTCACTGGAGAAATTACAAACCGGATTAATCTATTTCAGAGGTCACTTCTGTGCACTCTGCTTACAATTTCTATATATAGGAGCATGGTCTGCTTCATACAAACCTTATCTACACTTGCTGTTCATAGTCCAAACTTGTGAATTCAAATCAGAGCTGTTGAATAGGCAATCCTGTAGATAAAGGACCTGAAGCTGCATGCATTGCACAGGAGTCACTTTGGATTCAAATGACTCTTCTCATGTTGGTACAACACACATGCTGGTTTTTTTTTTTTTTTTTTTTCCTCCATAGGGAAAGATTTTCCATTCGCTATTGTCCTGTGTGGGGAAATCTCCCCTTAGTGTAAGTCCAGGCAAAAACTAACTTGACACCTGCACTCTGCCACATTCTAAACCTAATCTATCTAGCCCTGTAAAGCAAAAACTTGCTGTACTTTCCTATTCTGCAGCTGATACAGTTCAGTTTCCAGCAGCAGAAGCTCTGCACAGGAGAGGACCAACAGCTGTGAAATGCCTGGGAAGTGACATCACCTGTAGCGTTACTATGGGTCTTCTGTTGGCTGCCTCTCCTGCACCCATCTCTACACTAAAGCTGCCGGTGATGGCTCAGCCTGGGACTGGACCAGATTGGCTGCAGAATAGGCAAGTTTAGCAATTTTTACTTTATAGATTAGGTTTAGAATGTGGCTGAGCAGGCTTACCATTAGGTTTTGCCCGAACTTCCACTTTAAGGGGCATGTTTTTGGTGGCCGAGGAGAGTCTTTAACCAGGTTTGGCAGATGTTTCGTCTTAGGTGGATGGAGCTGTGGTTCAGACCATGTTGACATCAATGCATGTCAAATGCACACAACTCTCATGCTTTCAGATCCAGTGGTCTCCCCAGTATGGCCAGTGAGTGTGTTTAGACCGCAGGTACATGCTAGGTCAGCCGCAACATAGCCCCACTGGACAGGGCTGGCCCTGCGAGTTAAATGTCTTGCGAGGTCGCATACGACCAGGTTTCAACCTGAGCTGCAGCGTTCCTCATAGCCAACAGCCCCCCCCCCCCACTTTGGTGGCAAAGGGATCTGTCGGAGTGTTAACAGCATGCTTTGCTGGATTCGAAAGTACAGGTACCCCTCATCCTTCCCTGGATGTGGTGTGGGGCATAGGTACTCCCTGGGGTGGTCAGTCCCTCCAGGGTTCTCTGCCACCCCCTCCCTCCTTACAGATGAAGTCCAGGCTTCTGGCCTAAATGCTTTTGAAACACTGTTTTCCCCCCCCCCCTTCTGCACTTGGGTTTGCTACTGGAGGGTATCCCTTGAGCTACCTGCTGCAGTGGTCATGCCCAGGGGACTGGTGACTGGACGTCCGATCAAGGGACCGCCTGTAATGCGGCCTACCAACCAGGCGGTGGGTGAGCAGTGGAGGCCGCTGCTTTCCGTTTTTTTGGGTGTCTGCCCTCCATTCAGCAGTCCAGTCCCCCTCTACGGGCTGCGCACTCGTGGCAGGCAGCCCAAAATTTAGACCGCAGCTTTTGCTGTCTGCTAGGCCTCGTGGCTGCCCCTTAACGGAGGGGCAGCACTGGGGGCTCTGAGGGTGATCTCCTTTTTGGGGGTCCTTTAGGTGTGCTGGACATGGGTGCTCTTGGCACTCACTGTGTGTGTGTGTGTGTGTGTGTGTGTGTCCCCCCCTCCTGAGGGTGGGTGGGTTTTTTTTTTTTTTTTTTTTTTTTGTGGTGCTTAGGCATATAGCCCAGTAAATGGCTCCCCTACCTCCTGTCTCGAACAGTGATGCACAAAAAGGTGACTGTGGTTGCACTTATTACATCTGTGCGGGAACCTTTTAAGATGGGGGGGGGGGGGGGGTGAGATGCAGCTGAGGGCAAGTTCCCCTTTGGCACCCATAAGCTGTCTTGCATGGCAAAAGTGTTCCCTTCTCCCTCTTATTTTGCCAAATTTGTCCATGAAGACTGAGTATCAAAAGTGCCTTTTGTGCTTCTGGAAATGCACGCTGTGAGGTTCCCTTTTTTGAGGAGTCCCTCTTTCAGAAGTGGACCCCCCTGTCTCTAGGCTGCTCAAGGCAACCATGATTCCAATAGAGGAATCTCTGGCTTCTAAAGATCCAGCTGACGTATCTGGAGGGGGAGCAGAATCCCCCTACCTTTGCATTGGTGGACCTGTTGGTCTAGTTGCTGCAGTTTCTGTGCCTCTTGGCCACAGTTCCCCTGGTTGCTGAGCTCTGTTTCCGCAGTGGTGCTTAGACATGTGTTGTGGGGGGCTACCCTGGATAACATTACGCGTCTTGATTTTGTCTGATTACAAGAGTTTACTGGCCTTGTTCCCCAAATTTTTTTTGCTTCCAATGTGCATCTGTTGCTAGACCGTTTGCTCTTCAAGCCCTGTTGCTTCAGAGTGATTGTCCCGGTGTCGGACTGTTTTTCAGGGGTTTTATTCAAACCTGTTCAGTCCAAAAGATGGAGGTCATGGTGCATCCAATTCTGGACCTTGTGTGGGTACAGAATTTCAGGATGTGGGTCTGTCTGCACGTCGGTGGCACCCCTTCATCATGGGGACTTTCTGACTTCTATCAACATCACAAATGCTTATGCATTCCACTATGTGCCCAACTCAAGCACTTCCTGTTTTACTGTGGGTGCTGAGTGTTATCAGTGCGTGCTGTTGCCTTTTGGTCTTGCCACCACTCCTTGGGTGTTAACAAGGTGTTGACCCCAGATCTGGTGTGGTTGCGTCAGTGAGTGGGGGTTTGCTGTCCTGGCCTGCCAGACAGTCTTCTGCAAGTCCTCTACTACCCCAAGGGGCAACGTAGCTCCTATGCAGACCTTGACAGATTTCCATTGTCTTCTATACTATCTGAAGTCTGCTTTGGCCCCTTCCAGAACATTGGATTATCTGAGCCTGACCCAGGCTTCATTCATTCAGCCAGAGTGTTTCTTCCTCTGGACAAACTCGAGGTTGCATGCTGCATTTTCTTTTACTATTGTCCAGCAGGTGGCCATCCCTGCAGACCTACATGTGGGTGTTGGGTCTGATGGTATCTATTTTTTTTTTTTTTTTTTTTTTTCCCTCCATTTGCACAGTTCCATACAAGTTCCCTTCAGGGAAATCCTGGCATAATGGGGCAAGTGCCTGACGTCTCTGGACAATCTGATTCTGCTGAGCCAGGAAACCAGAGGTTTCCTGGTCTGGTGTCTTCAATCTCTGGTTCTTCGGTGGGGAAAATTCTTTCTTTCATCCCTTGTATTGAACAGGGTAACAACCAATGCCAATCTGTCCGGGTGGGGAGATGTCCTGGGAGTTCTGCTCAGGGTCGATTGATGCTGGTGGAATCCGGACTACCAAGCAATATCATGGAACTGCGAGTGATCAGACTGTCTGGATCATGGATGGATCGACTTCAGGGGCTCCCTGTACAGATCCAGTCAGACAGTGCAATAGCAGTGGCTTGTGTCAATCACCAGGGCAGGCCAAATAGGGTGTTGGCAGCCCTGGAAGTTGCCAATATCCTCTGGTGGGCAGAACTTCTCATTGCTGACGTATGTTTCAGGAGTGGAGTACGGACAGTCGGATGCCTCAGTCGGCTAGGATTGAACCACCGGGTGGGCCTTTCACTTGGCCATGTTTCATTGGATATGTCTCCAATGGGGCATTCCTGAGAGATCTGTTTTGCATTCTGGCAAGGTCACAGGATCCTCTGGAGGGCACCTCAATCGTTCAGGTGGCCCATGGGCACAGTAACATTTGTGCTACACCTTTCCTCCTCTCCAGCTTCTGCTGTGGCTTTTGCATAGGATCATGGCCTTGGGGGATTCCGGTCATTCTATTGGCTCCTGATGGGTCCCGTTGGTCTGGGTACGCCGACCGGGTGTGCCTGGTCACCGATGTTCCTTGGTGGCTGCCTCTCGGAGGATCTACTTCCTAAGGGCCATTCTTCCATCCTGCTTTAGAGTCGCTGGTTTTAACAGCCTGGCCGTGATGGGCCAGGTGCTGCAGTTCCAATGCTGCTGATGGCTAGGGAGTCTACCTCCTGGGTGAGTCACGGCATTCATCCTTTCTTGAGCAGGAATGGGCCTAGAGTACCATCAAGGACCAGGTGTCAGCCTGGGTGGTCTTTAGCCTCCCCTGGTCTCACTCTATATTTATATTTGACATCTGTTTCCACTGGTGTAGTCTCTTCTACTGCAGTGGGATCTGAACTTAATGATTTTGGTTCTCCAGAAGCCTTTCTGTCAAAATATTCTAGAGATTCCACTGCTTACTGTCTCGGAAGGTGGCCTTTTGGTGGCTATCCCCTCTGCTCGCAGGGTGTCAAATGGTGGCGTTATCTTGTCGTACACCTTACTCAGGGTTACACAAGGTTAAGTAGTGTGGGGGTGTTTTTTTTTTTTTTTTTTTTTTTTTTTTTTTTTTTTTTTTCCCCTTTCCCATCGTTCCTTCCTCTGATTTGCATTTGAATAAGGACCTTGTCTCCCTGGTCAACACATCCTAAGGAATTTGCCTTTTATATGGATGGGGATTTGGGTGTGGTTGGTAGCCTCATTTTAGAGGTCAGACTTGCTGATCATGAACAGGCCTGCTTCTGCAACATTTCTGGATGGATCAGGCAGATGACGCTGGCCTATTCTGTCGGATCAGGTTCCTCTTTCCATTGTTACAGTGCGTTCTCAGGCGCTTGGTGCTTCTTGGGTCTTCTGTCATCAGGCATCCATTGCGCAAGCTTGCAAGGCGGCCAATTGGTCGTCAGTGTATACTTTCACAACGTAAGAAGCGGATGTGTTGGCATCTGTGGATGTCTTTTGGCTGTAAGGTGTTGCAGGCTGCTGTTTAGAGGGTCTTTTTTTCTCATAAAGGGGTATTCAGGTTGAGCTCCTGTTACCTGGTCGGCTCTTGTGTTGGCCTTGGGATTTTTCATTGTCCTACCCCTCATGTTTGGTACGTCCCTATGGTTCTGAATAATGAAGTTCTGTCCGTCAATGAACCAAGGAGAAAATGGGGTTTTTGACTTGCTGTAAAAATTCATTTCTGCATTCATTGACAGACTCGGCACCCACCCTTCTAAGGAGTTGTAATACTTTTGACACTACTTGTTACTAAACTGAAGGCCTATAGAGCAGAGGGTTGTATACCACCTAGGACTGCCAATAGGTGTAGCACAGTCCTTTCTTCCTTTCTTTTTTTTTTTGTTCTCTACAGCAGGTGTGGGGAGAAGGTCCCGGCTGCTTGTTTAGTTACCTAGCCTTCAATCACATGTGGACCTGGAGAGGAGTTTAACAATGGTCTGCTTCAGCCTGCATATTTGGAATGACCAATGTAGTAGGATGATTATAATGTGAGCCATTTCTGCAGCAACACAGTTCTTCTTCTAGAGAAAGCATCTATGGAGTCCCAACACAGAAGGTTCACAAGATATTTGCAACAGATCACAAAATCCAACAGAGTAAATATTACAAAGAACGGCAGCCTTCAGAGCTAAATGCCCTTTGCTATGTTAATCTTATACAAGTTCACCCAGGTATGTGGGGGATGGCTTGTTAATCTAATTGAACATTTCAAAAGGGTACATTGTTTACATAAGGATGATTAAAGACCTTGGAAGTATTTGATAGTAATTAGACTTTAAGGTTATTCATTGGAATTGATGATATATTGGCCTAGTAAACATTTTTAGAGACCTTAAATGCTATTGTCAGTTATTACAAGTAGGGTCTTTATGTTAAAATCAATGCATTTGGTCAACCAATCAAAACCCTGCCCCCCAGTGTCAGACTAGTATTTTAGGGGCAATATTTGAGCTATTCATTCTTCATGAGAGCACAGATCTAGATTATACACCATTATTGAATGCATGGAAGTTAACTTGTGTATTAAGCTGGATTGTAGTCTGATTGCTAAAATGTCACAGCAGAAACTGGGTGCTCTGAAGGGGTCTGAATTGTTGTCTGAGTGTCCTGTCTATCTTGTCTGTACCTCTGAAGTCCTAAATTAAGAACTGGGTTGCTGCTGAAATAACTTGCATTATAGTAATTATAGATCATCCACATCACTACTCTACCCATACCCCCTCAACGTATTGCTTTTTTGCTACTGTTTAGTTCTTCTGCAAATTTAACCCTTAACGCCTCCAATAGTTGATCCACATGATTGGAGAGCTGTCAGAAGCCACCAAGCATTATCACTTGTGCACCACCATAAGGGCCCCAACAAAGCCAGCAGAAAACTATTGAGACTTCCATTCTGTCTTAAAGTACTTTGCATATATCTTAACACCACCCCCCCCCCCCCTTTTTTTTTTTTTTGATTGCTTATGGTAAAGACCTGTGGGCAGCCTTGTATGTAGCAGGGTCACTCCAGGGTCTAATGGCAGTGTAGCCTCCCAGGGGTTTATATCATCCTCCTTTAGGCTGCCTTTACTGCACTCTTGGTGACCCTGTTTTAATGTTCTTTTGATGTGTTAAAATAGAGTTGGCTTGGACAAATTCTGGCCTGGTCAATGTCAGTACTGTGTATGTATAGAATATCCTACATCAGCCAACATAACACAAGGTGCATGGTCTCCTAGTACCTACCCTACATCAGGGGTAGGCAACCTCAGCACTCCAGCTGTGATGAAACTACAAATCTCATCATGCCTGTGATTGTCAGTCTTGCAATGTCTCAACAGACTTGTAGTTTCCCCACAGCTGGAGGGCCCAGGTTGCCTACCCTTGCCCTACATGTGATTTCTGAAGCCAGTTGGCTACTTGAACACAAAGTTAAAAAGCAAGCCAGCACATTTTTATTTATGTATTTTTTTTTTTTGTAACTTCTTCTTTCAGGACCAACGTTCCTCGCAAGGAAGGTGGTCTGGGGCCCATGAACATTCCTCTTGTGTCTGATCTGAAACACACCATTTCCAAAGACTATGGTGTTCTGAAGGAAGATGATGGTGTTGCCTACAGGTAAACTATTGGTACAGCTGTTAAGGATACAACCAGATACCTGTAGAGTCTTGTCCTCATTCCAGGCATTTGACCATGCTTTTCTTTTTTCTTAGGGGTTTGTTCATCATCGACGGCAAAGGAATCCTCCGCCAAATCACTATAAATGATTTGCCTGTGGGCCGCTCTGTAGATGAGATTCTCCGCCTGGTTCAGGCCTTCCAGTTCACTGACAAGCATGGAGAGGGTAAGCTGGAATCTTTCATGATGGCTGCCAGTCAGGGCTGCAGCATTTGCATGACTGTCCAATATGCTGGATTGTAGACCTAGGGGTGGTTGGGATAATGCAGAATTCAAGAGCAATGTTGCACTGGAGTTTATAACTTGAGTTGCATTGGAAAGGGGTTTCAGTCCTGCTACAGGCATACGTCCCTCTTACTCCTGACAGTGCAGGCCTCCAGTTGCTGGTCACACCATAAAAGCCACTTTAACAAGAGAAAGGAAGCCTCATGTATGTTGAAATGTAGCATACACAGGCTATTCTACCTAGCCTACAAGTTCTAACATTTCACTCCTCCATATGAAACTTGGAGTATGAAACTCTGGATGGCGTGAAACGCATTAACTTGTGCTTGCTATATATGGCTTAAACAACTAATCGATTACTGTTTTCATAATCGCTGAATCAAGCCAGTACCATTGGGGTTAAAAAAAAAACTAAAATGAATCCTTTATAGTACAAAGAGCAAATTGCTACTGTAAACATTACTTTCACAGTTCTACAGTAAAAAATGAACCCCTTACGTGTGTTTACCCCATTATGTTACTAAACATCTTAGACCTGGTTCTCTCTTTTTTTTTTTTTTTTTTTTTTTTTTTTTTTTTTGTTATACCTCAATGGAAAAGCATGTAATGCGTTTTTTGCAGTAACTTGCGTTCTGCCCAACAAAAAATTGGCCAAAAATAATGCAAAAATGCAAATCTCAGCAAAATCATGTGCGCAAATATCCAAACGCACTGCAGAGACAGATCAAAAGCAAACTGCATAGGTGTGTACTGAGCCTTATGCTGGCCACACGGATCAATTTTAAGACGAGACTCTTCAGACAATCTTTTGTACATTCACTGAATGAAAATGTTTGAAATTTTCACTTGTTTTTAAAATGAATGTAATTTCTGAACAAAAACCACATCCACTGTCTGAAAATTCCTTTGACCAATAAGTTTTCTATTTCCAAATTTTCCCATCACTGTGGTTGAAAATGAATGTCGATTTGACCCCACTAACTATTAGAAAATCGAACAAACGTTCTTAAAATGAGAGTCTGATATTTACCAGATTCATCCTTTAATAGTATATATCCTCTAATGGCATATACAGTATCTCTTTTGTCTGTTCTCAGAGTGGATTCGATATTTTGCTCCCTAACCATATAGTTGGTTATTTATATTTACCACTGCATAGAGATATTAAGAATAAATTGCATTTTTTTTTTTTTTTTTTTTTTTTTTTAAACTTATTAACTAAATTATACACCACACTTTTTAAGGTTATTAACCAATTAATCGAAATAATCGGCCAACTAATCGATAGTTGCAGCCCTAATGCTACATTTCAATAAACATACAGTACATGAGGCTTTTAATGAAAAGTGACTTCCTTTCTCGTTAAGTTGGCCTAGAACAAGCATGCACCCAGTGAAATCTTTTGTTCTCTAGATTGGTATTGCTGGGATCTTTGCTATCAAAATAAGCTGTGTGGTTTTTGTTCTGCACATCCCTAATTTTGTATGACCATTCTGTGGATTTGTTCACATTTCAGAATGCAATATATCTTAGTGGTGACTGGTGCTGAAGCATTGTCACTATCACCCTAGGACAGGGGAGTGTGGGTACAATCTTCAAAGCAGCACATGCAAGCATTACAGGAACATGTGCAACAGCATGTTTGTCTTTAGATGCACTGCACAGGCCACCTAACCAAACTGGGTTTACTGTAAATCATATAGCTTATGTTAGGATGCAGACTTGCTTCAAGAGTATCTGATCACTTTGCTACTACTTCAGCATTTTAGACTGTACCATTGTAAAATATCCTTTAAATCTGAATTTTCCCGAAACGTCTTTCAGGACAGCACCCAACAAATCATGGCTCCTCCCCAGCAGGAAACTCTTCATCATAGAATTCTTTAAAAGGAGGCCTCAACTCGCTTTTTAGGTTTCCTCAGGCCTGGCAGGAACTCCTCTGGTCGGAAGCTGTGACCTCTCCGGGGTTTCCTGGGAGACATGCTACTTGCCTAGTTTTATCTTTCCCTTCTTGGGAGCCTGGGCTCCCCCCCCCCCCACCCCCCCCCCTTCTTCTGTGCTGGGGGTGCTGCCCCAGGCTTTCTTTAGCAGGGTCGGGCTTGTGTTCTGCTTACCAGCCCCATGGTGGAGCAGTGGTGGTTTGTTGCTGTGCAGAATCCATGTTTCTGGTGGCCAGAGTTATCGGCCACATCTGGTGGATATTTCATCTTTCTGAATGGGGTGGGACTTCTGGCCAGAGGGGGCAGGGTCGCCCTGGTCCAGCGCAACAGAGCTTTTGGATTCCGGAACCTGTTCTTTCCAGACACTTGACTGCTGTGCACTCTGCAATGGAGGGTGGTCCAGCAGCTCTAGGGTGCAGGCTCAGGCACCAGTAAGGCCAAAGTAGTGACTAGTTAAGTCTGTACTTATTGTGGCTGTGGCTGTATCAAAACAACCCTAGCCCCCCTTTATTTTTATTTTTTTTTTTTTTTTTTCTCAGGTGGTGGGGCACAGGGAACTGGGGACATTTGTCCAGCTTGTAAAGAGATGAGTGAATCCTGGACTAACCCTCTGTGCCACTTGTATTGCAGACTTGGTTAAAGTCCCTGTCTATTTGTGGCAATGTCATTACAATTGAGAATGAGCTTTGTGCTACATTTCAAACCTTAGTGAAGATCTTGGAGATTCAGGGGAGTCTAGTGCCCTTCAGTTGGCCCCAGAGTCAGGTTGCTTCTGATGCAGCAGGAGGCTAATTCTCCCTCTTATTGTGGATTCTGATCAGAATGAGGCTGACACTGCTTCTAAATATAAGGTGTTCCCAGAGGTGGGAGGACTCAAGGTAATTCATGCTACTTTGGAGATGGAGTGCTCAGCTCTCCCTGCATTACTATGTAGCTCTGGTAGATTTCAAAGGCTGCACATTCCCTGTCCATTCAATCATGGATATTTTTAAAACTGGCCGGAGTGGGAAATTTTTTTTTTTTTTTTTTTTTTTTTTTTTTTCACGGACCCATAAAAATGTTTGGAGATCCAGATTCTATTTTGGAATAAAGTTCCCGTTTGATGCAGCCTTTCTCAAAGATTTCAAAGTCTAAAGACCTGGCCGTTGAAGATATGGGCACCTTAAAATCTTGGATAAGAGGAAGGATTTACACAAGTTTAGCAGACTATAAACCTGAAGCTGGCTATGGCAAGAACATGTCACTAGAAATTTAGATCACTGGGTCACTCAGCTAAAATCTCACATTACAGCCAATTCCCCTAAACTGGAGATTCTGGATTCATTTACAACCTTATCTGCAGTGGTGGCATATATTGCAGATGCTTCAGCAGAAACTATGAATGTCAGCAAGATCTGCAGCTTTAGCAAATTCTGCTAGAATTGTCCTGTGGCTTAAGACCTAGCCAGGTGTTGTGGCATCCCATTTGCAGGAGATCTGTTGGAGTTGGCATCCATCTTTGACTGCACAGCAGACTAGTCTTTTCTGGTCAAGAGGTTCAGCCACATAAGTGTTGATCACAAAGGGCTTGGCAGGAGGATAAAATGCAGGGAAAAGGGGAAACCATGGGCCTTCCAAAAGCAGGGGTGGATTCCCAGTCAATCTTCATTCAACATCTGGAAAGTCACAATGGCTCCTTCCAAGTCTGAGGAAGGCTCCAGGAGTTTCTTATGAAGTGGAGGTGCATTGCACCAAATCTGTATGTTTTGGTTATGCTCTCCCAGGGTTATGTGCTCTAATTCATGGAAGATTTCAGGAAACCCCCAGAGAGTTCTTTCTCAAGCTTCTAAACCACTCGGTTGAATACAGAAAATTTCAAATTCTATTTTCTGTCAGAAGCCTCCTGAGCCGAGGGTGTTCTATGGTATCAATAGACTTGCAGGACGCTTGCCTCCACATAACCATTGCTGCCTGGTTCCAAAATTTCTCAGGTTGGCTATGAATTTAGGGGAGCAAGTGCTATACCTACAGTTCAGAGTCCTTCAGTTGTGGTCTCTCTGCTCCAAGGGTGTTTTAAAAAGGTGGTGGATGAAGCTTTGGCGCCTTTTGTGCCTAGAGGAGATCTGTGATTCCCTATCTGGACGACCATCTGACTTTTTATTTATTTTTTGCCCTGTCCAGAGATGGTACAGCAGGACAGCTCATTCTTCTTCAAGTTCATAGGATGGATTGTAAAACTACAAAAGTCCAATCTGATTCCTACGCAAGACATGTTTTTGGGTTATCGTATCCACTCAGTGGAGCAGCAGATTTTCCTTCCAGAGGAGAAACTATTAAAGGTAATATCTGTTCAGCAATCCAGTCAGCTTCTATCCATCAGGAAGGTCATGTCTGCTTTGGGAACCTTAACCTCTTCCATACCTGCAATTTAATTCAGTGGGCAAGGTTCCACTTGAGACCCTTACAGAGCTTTATACTGAGAGCATGGGGTCACCAACTGGCTTCTCTAGAGTCTCTGGAAGGTTCCCACCTCTGTAAAGAGGAGTATTTGGAAGAACCAGACAAAGATTTCAGCGAGTTTGTTAGTCTTTCCTGGTAAGTAAGGATAATCAGATGCCAGCTTCTGGGCCTGGGGGTGCACATGAGCAGCAGATGGTCCCAGGGCTCATGGTCCAGGGTAGAGGCCATAAAATCCTCAAATTGGAGGGAATTAAAAGCAATAGTGCTGGCCATGCTGACATTTACCCAGGCAGTGCAGGGGCATCATGTACAGATCTTGTCAGACAATGTCACAGTGATGTCTGTCCTAAACTGACAGGAAGGCTCCAGGAAGTATCCTTAAATGAGCAGAGCACATGGGGGGGGGGGGGGGGGGCTGCAGGTGGATCTTTGACTTGGAGAATACACAGATGCCTCTATT
Source organism: Aquarana catesbeiana (assembly GCF_042186555.1). Taxonomy (NCBI): domain Eukaryota; kingdom Metazoa; phylum Chordata; class Amphibia; order Anura; family Ranidae; genus Aquarana; species Aquarana catesbeiana. The sequence goes on from NC_133326.1 coordinate 654,149,118, forward strand.
ATTTAACCTGGGCTTAGATGCTTTGGCTTAGTTGGAAGTTTCACCTGTTACACTTCCTCCAGCCGCCCCCGCCAGCCCCCCCCCCCCCCCCCCCCCCCCCGACCCTTAGCTTATTACTCAGGTCATTAGTCAGATCCAAAGGATACAATGGTAATCCTTGTCACACTTTTTATCCCTAACAAGCCTTGTTTTTATCCCTTCAGATGCAGCTTGAACCTTATTGGCACTTTTCACTGAGACCAGACCTGTTAATACAGGGCCCCCTAATGCACCAGGAGATGGTGAAGCTAAATCTCACAGCTGTACTAAAGAGGGTTTTCAGATGGGCTGGGTTTTATCAAGCAGAAAAACTAGAGCAATTTATCCCAAAGTTTTGAAAGTATTAATTCTTGGTGTGCTATTTCAGGCTGTCCCTTTTTTAAAGGATATTCAGTTCTGGAATTTCTGCAAGATGGCCCAGATAGGTCTCGTGGTCAGTACCCTCAGAGTTCAGGTCACTGCACTGGGGGGGTGTTCCTGGAGAGACTAATCTCAGCAGAACCTTGAGTGGCTAGATTCTTCAGGGGCCTTACCCAATATAGACCAGCAGCAATTGGTTTCTTTCCAAAATGGGACAGCTTCAGTTCTGTTAGATTCTGACCAGAGCATTTTTGAACCTATGCATTCAGCATCCCTTAAGTTGATCACCTTTTTTTTAAATGGGCTTTTTAGTAGCTATAACTGCACAAAGAATCAGTAAGCTTCATGCCCTGTCCATCAGGAATCAATTTTTTTTATTTTATTTATTTTTTTTTTTTTTTCTTCGGTCTAGAATTGTTCTCAGGAGATTATACTGTTTTGCTCCAATGCAACAGGAAGAAAAGAAGAATTTCATACATTGGATGTTAAGAGGACAGTTTTTGTTTTTTTTGTTTGTTGCCTTGAAGTCACCAAAGGACTTTAGGCTTTCAGATTCCTGATTTTGTTTTTATATGCTAGTGGTAAGAAGGGAAAATGGCCTACCAGAGGAACCTTTGCTAAATGGTTAATGACCATCTCAGAGGACTATACCATTTCTGGTCAGAATAGTCCAGTCGGTATTCGTGCTCGTTCCATAAGAGCTCTTGTGGTAAGCTGGACAGAGCTGGTGCCACCCTGAACAAATCTGCAAACCAGCTTCATGGACATGTCTGGCGACCTTTGCCCATCCATTATAAATTTAGATCTCTTGACGACAGGTGATTAGGCTTTTAGTAGAAAAGTCTTAATGGCTGTTGTCCCTCCCTAATGGGATAAGTCTCATTTACACTCGGGTGCTGTCCTGAAAGACATTTCGGGAAAACTTAGTTAGACTTGCCGGTAACATGTTTTCCAATAGTCTTTCAGGACAGCAATAACCCACTTTTTTTTTTTTTTTTTTTTTTTTTTTGCTGCATGTTATGTATTTTTGCTTTTTTCAGCTTGGGCTGGAGGTTCTCTACAACAATTGAGAAGGAGCGAGTGGAGGCCTACTTTTAAAGAATTCTATGATGTGTTTCCTTTTGGGAGGATCCATGATCTCTCAGCTGCTGCCCTGAAAGACTATTGGGGAAATGAGTTACCGGTAAGTCTAATTTAAATCCCATCCCCCCCCCCCCCAAATTGGCTACAAATTGGGTTCGGTCAGCATTAACATTTGGTTCTAAAAGATTTTGGGCACCTTTTTAACCGCTTCAGCCCCGGACCATTTCGCTGGCCAAAGACCAGAGCACTTTTTGCAATTTGGCACTGCGTCAATTTAATTGACAATTGTGCGGTCGTGTGACGTGGCTCCCAAACAAAATTGACTTGTTTTGTTTTCCCCACAAATAGAGCTTTCTTTTGGTGGTATTTGATAACCTCTCTGCGGTTTTTATTTGCACTATAAACAAAAAAGCAATTTTGAAAAATGCATATTTTACTTTTTGCTATATTATCCCCAAAAATATATAAAACATTTTCCCTCAGTTTAGGCCGATATGTATTCTACAAATTTTTGGTAAAAAAAAATCGCAATAAGCGTATGTTTATCTGTTTGTGCGGAAGTTATACCCTGTTTCCCCAAAAATAAGACCTAGCGTGATTGTCGGTGATGGCTGCATTATAAGCCCTAGTTAAAGTCCTTGTAGGTCTTATTTTCAGGGTAGGGCTTATTTTTTGGGGAAACAGGGTAGTGCTTATTTGGGGGGTAGGGCTTATATTGCAACAATCACACTAGGTCTTATTTTTGGGGAATCGGGGTAGCATCTAAAAAATAGTGTTATGGCATTTTTATTTATTTTTTTTTCTTCCATCATGACTGCAACATTATGTCGGACACGTCAGACAATTTTGACACATTTTTGGGACCATTGGCATTAATACAGCGATCAGGGTGATTAAAAATGCACTGATTACTGTAAAAATGTCACGGGCAGTGAAGGGGTTAATGTGTGTCCTAGGAAGTGTTCTAACTGAAGGGGATGTGGGCTGTGCAGGGAAACTAACAGATCCTCTGTCAGTTCTCCCCTCAACCGTAAACTGTTTTCACACACAGCTGATTCTGTGTGCCCCGAGCGATCGCAGGAGCCTGGCGGTTATAAAGACCACGGGCACTCGCATCAGCACAGGGGGTGTGTGCGCCACCACGCATGCGCCCCCTAGTGGCCACAATGCGAAGTGACGTCGCATGACGTCATTTTGCCCAGCCGTGCCATTCTGCTACAGTACAACTGTGGCAGCTGGTCGGCATGTGGTTAAAGCGAAGGCCTGAAGATGGTTAAAACCTCAACTGCATCTTTGAAAGACACTGCAGCCCTCAGTATAGAGAACATTAGTTTCCTTGAAGGGATGTAGGACATGCTGCATATTCTACAAAGAAAGGGTACACAGGTGTGTAGAATTATGGGTTGAGTGGGAAGGGTAGGCGCATAAGATCTTGAACATTATTTGTTCAACCATAGATCCTCAGTGGTTCTTGGCTTGAGCTTTTAGCTCCCAGAGCTGATGTTTAATGATGGTAAACTAGTGTAGTAGATCTCAAGCCAGTCATTACCTGTCTTTTTTTTTTTTTTTTTTTTTTTTTTTTTATAGTTTGTCCTGCCGGATGGAGGCCTGGAAGCAGCACAATCAAGCCCAGTGTGAAGGAAAGTAAAGAATACTTCTCTGCAAACAACTAAGCCAATGCTACTCCATATGATGTGACTATCCCTGTGACAATGGGACCCCCTGACCTGCACTGATTTTTGTTGTATTCATGCTGACACTCCACCCCTCCATGTTCTGGAGGCAAAAGCACTTAGTTCTTCCATCTTCTTCAATAAAATGTTGTTAGAACTCCTGTGTGTATGGTGCATCAGCAGTATTCTGTGTATTTGGCTCCCAGCAATTTCTTTAAATCCCAGTATGCCAGGCAGTCAATTTGCAGGTTAAAAGATGCCTAGTGGTGGTCCATCTTCTGATGGAAGCCCAGGCTGCCATGCACACCCTTTGGGCATGCAATACATGCCAGCCTGGGCTCGCACATTAGTGATGGTCCCAATGACATGAAAAAGATGGTGGCACAGGACTGAATCAGTGGATTGCTAATAGATGGCAGGGCCTGATAAACTTGCTTTGAATCTAGGGGGTGGGGAACTGCTGTTGAGCCCTCTTCACACCTGGACATCTTGGAATTGCAGCGATTCTGTCTGCAATCAACGCAGGTTTGGGTGTCTTTCTTTTCAATGGCACTTACAACTCAGTGCAGTTGTACTGCACAGCAGTTTGTGTGGAGTGAAGCTTGTCTCCCTAAAAAGAGCAGCTTTTGGGCATCAAGCTTCACAAGATGCGCTTTGGCATGCAACAATCATGACAAAACCACACCAGATTTAAGGTGCCATTGAAAAAAATGGGACTTGAGCCTGCATTTTGTGATTGCAGGCAGAATTGTAGCAATTCTGCCGTAAGCCCAAAACTCCCAGCTATGAAAGGAGCTGCCCTGGTTTACACATGCATTTTCAAACTTGGATTAGCATGACTAGCTAGAATTGTTTCTCTAATGAGGTGGTTCACACAGATGTGTTCCACGCATTAAATTTTGAGTACCATTATGTAAATAAGGGTGGCAATGAGTGTTCACATAGGATTGCTATTGGGAGGTGCTTTTGCATTGAGCCAAAATTACAGACAAGAATGACGTTGTGATTTAAGTATACATAGGTGTGAACCTAGGTGCTAGGATGTTCTATTCGCCATGGCAACCTGGGATTTGTCAAGGGGTGTTTTGACCACTGTCACACCAGTGTCAATGGAGCTGGTGTCTGATTGCATTGAGGCCAGACCACTAGATACCTGCACCAATGTCAACAGTACCATGTTCAAAAAAAATACACCAGTGAGGGTGTTCCAGATGCTGAGCATAAAGGCAGTGGAGCTCGCTGTCATTCAAATTCTGAATATGAACCTGTGGACAGCAGCAGGTCAGAAGGTGTCCCAACAAAAGTTCTGAAAAGCAGCAGGCTTCCACCAGTAGTATATACCTGATGAGCACCAGCAGTGCAGTACTCAGATGAAAGTACAAGAAGTGGGGTATCATGCCAGCCACTAAGTCTTGGGGACCATACTGGTGTCCTGTATGGCTACTTTTTTTTTTTTAAATTCAGCAGCACCTAGAATAATCTCTCTCTAGCCCAGTCAGTCATTTTAGGCAGGGACCGAATTTTATTTTTATTTTTTTTTTCAATGCCCAGCAGTATATTTAAAAAAATCCATCTATTCCTGTCCATTGGAGTGAAATCCTGTGGCAGTTCAAGAATTAAGTGTTCCTTGACATCACTCCAAATATGGGACTCAAGGCATGAATATCAAGCCTATAGGTACACACATCCCATCCAACATATGCCACTCATGTTATGTCCAAGATCCGCAATTAAATGGGTGTGATTTCAACACCTCATTGACCAGTCCCATCCCCAAAATAACCCTGAATACAAAATTTTATAAAATTATGCTACTGATCAAATACTTTAATGAGAAATTTCCTGAACTGGTCTAGGCCTGACAGACATCTGTGAGTCCCTCATCCATTTTAGCAGCAGGCTGGGCATCGGCCAGTATCAGCCTGAACTATATGGGGAGCAGTGGAAAAATTGTGTGGGATATTTTCTGGTTCAATTTCTTTTTCTTATTGCAGCTATAGCATTAAAACCTACAATAACGTTGGAGGCACTTGGGCTGCCCATGCAGGGGCTAGAAGTGGAACATACAACATAAACAGGAGGGAAGCCTCCTAATTGAATGATCACAGAACCTGAATGCTGTGTGGGACATCTTCATCCCTAATCCATCAGGGTTGCTGCCTCTAAGTGGACAACTGCCTTCTCTTTTCCACCACCATATCTCCAGCAAACTGTAGCCTGTGAAACAGTTTGACTCAATTGGAAGGGCTTCCCACAACTGGTCACCACCAAGGTGAAGAGTCAGTTTGCGAAATTAAGACTTTTGGCCTTTAAATGCAGGATAAAACTAGATTTGTATGTCCTTTCCTCCATCTGCAAAACACCTCAATGGAAATATGAGAAACAGTCCAAAAACATGATTGTATACATGACTCGGTTCATGCGAGGTGTGAATTTTAATGACCAAATGTTAGTCCCACTTGGCTACCAGAATATCTATCAATTGGTACAAAAAGTGTCCATATACCTTTTCCACTTGGCCCCGTACAACTCCTACATGTCCAGAGAGACTTGTCACCTTCCTACACAGAGGGGATTGTAATATTCCTTATCTATTGGTAATGCCATGCCCTTCCCCCAATATCATCTCTCCTACCCAAACCGGCTGCAAATTCCCCCCCCCAAAAAAAGTGTATGCCCCAGTAGCAGAATTGGGTGTGGCACACAATACTGTTGTCTCCAATGTCTCTCTCAGCCTGGCCTCTGAATAGGAGACTGCTTCTGTTGCTACCATACCTTGCTATGATATTAGTGAAGGTATGGTGAAGATATTTATCGTGTGACTATCTGCCATTTACCTGTATCTGATGTCACATGTACTGAGCAGTTGCATGTTGCTGCCCGGACCAACCATTTGCCTGCATACTGACTAGGCCTCTGCCTGAACTGACCCTGGTCTTAATTGACCATGCCTCTGCCTGCCACCTGAACTGATCCTGGCCTGTATATCTACCACATTTCTTCTGCCTTCTATCTGAACTGGCCTTGGCCTGTTAATCAACCATGTTTGTTTTTTGTTTTTTTTTTGCCTGCTGCCTGGACTGATTTTTCCTTGCCACTGTAGTAGCATGAAGACAACACACGGGTCTTCCGTATGCAAAGTAAGGTTGTCTTTTTGGTTTTCTCAGTTTTGTCATTTTTGCATCAGGGGCTGGAGTCCAGAGGCTTTGAAGATCTTTGGGTGGGAAGAAGCCTCTACCCCTTTGTGCAGTCATTGACTGAGGTCCTAAGCCGGATGGTTCTGCCTGAAGGTGCTCATTGGATGTTGGTCCCCTCTGTGGCTAGGCTGTGAAAAAGTCTTACATACGTGGTATTGTACACAGGAGTGACCGAATGTGTTTTGAGGTATAATTCTAAGTATGCATATGATTTGTATTGGAAATATTGTATTAATTGACAACTTTTGTATAAAATGTACATTTTTCATTTTTCTTTCCACATTTTCCAAAAACTTGTGGCAAAAAACATTTTCAAAAGACTTTTTATGCCTCTTAGAAAATACACTGGGGCGTTTGCTGTCCAAAATGTGGTAATTCTTTTGGCGTTTTCTATTGTCCTGGTGTTTCAGGGCCTCCAAAAATGTGATAGGTAGTCAGGAAATTAGATGTGTAATTCATGCTCCTAGAACACCTGAACCTCTTTGGATTTTGGGCCGCTCTATGGTGGCTAGGCTGTGAAAGTCTCGCATGTGTGGTATCACCATACTCGGAAGGAGTAGCAGAATGTGTATTTGGGTGTAATTATAAGTATGTCTATGCTGTGTGCAAGATTTAACTTGTTAAAACGACCGCTTTGTGAAAAAATACAAATTTTGTTTACTTACAACTTCAAAAAACTCACAATGCCTCTTACTAAATACCCCAGATTGTCTGTCTACTTTTCAAAAAGGAGTCATTTGGGGGTTATTTGTACTAGGGCAGAAACTGGGGGGGGGGGGGCGGCATTTGCCCTGGGCGCCACTGCAACCTCCACTCCCCGACATGCCGTTCCGCCGCCATTTGACAGCTTTCTGATCTCTGCTCCGCTACACCAACCTACGCTCTCTTCCCTGACAGTCTCCCCTCCTCTCAGTTCCAGCTCATCTATTTGCCTTTCTTTGGTCTCTTCTTTCTCTCCTCCCCGCCACTAACTTTTCTGGCAACGCTACTGTTCCGCAGCACTATTTTCTAGTGCTCCTCCCCGGCAGTAGCAAGTCCGATCCTGACACACACCTGCGGCATTTATTAGTGACAGCGCAGCTCTTTGAGCAGTTCAATGGTGCTGCTGGTGTACTGTAAGAGGGTGGGCGACCTAAGACATCGCTAGCGTGGGACATTTCCCCTCAGTCGGCTGCCGCCTGTCACCTCACTGTAACAGAGACTGGGCATCTTTCCCTAGGCTCCTCCTCGGCTCTGTTTTGTCCTATGACAGACCATCACGAGGAGGAGCCTGGGAAAAACATCTCTTGGAGTCGTGCTGTATCTGAGGTCTGTGTTCATGTTGGGAGGGGGGGATTTAGGATCACATTTTTACTGTGGGGGGGGGGGGGGGGGGGGATTGGGGGCTTGTTTTAAATTGGAGAAGTCAATCATGTCAAGGTTGGAGATTTTGAGGCGACAGGCAATTTGTGGCCAGTGAGATCTGAACTCTACACCACGCACCCCTAATCGCTGCACTATGTACATCATGCACCCCTGATCCCTGCACTCTGTACACCGCGCACCCCCTAATCTCTGCACTCTGTACCACACGCACCACCTAATCTCTGCACTCTGTACACCATGCACCCCTGATCCCTGCGCTATTGACACCATGCGCCCCCCCTGATGTCTGCACTCTGTACACCGCGCACCCCCTGATGTCTGCACTCTGTACACCACTGTGAACAAGGCTTATCGCTGAAACGCACCTGACTTTACTCACTGTGAAGGCTTTACAGTAAACACGCTTGATGATATGGAGTTGCCGACTGCTTCTTTTTTACTCCCCACCCTACCCCAAAGCACCTTGTCCTCATGTTGATGAGGACAAGGGCCTCTTCTCGACAACCCTGGCCGTTGGTTGTCAGGGTCTGCGGGTAGGGGGCTTATTGGAATCTGGAAGCCCCCTTTAGCAAGATCCCACCCCCCCCACCCTATGTGAATGAGTATCAGGTACATTGTACCCCTACCCATTCATGTAAAAAAAACCCTAGGTTTTTAAAGTGTTAAAGTAATTTATTAGGGCAGCTCCGGCGTCGCTTCCCATTTCTTCTTCATCTCTGGATCTTATGCCTCCTTCGCTGATGTATTCTAGCCCTCTCCGGTTCTTCTCCCTTTGTTCTTCTTCCAATGTTGACTCAATGCTCTCTCCCGCTCTAATGCTTGGTGTGCCACTTCTTATATTGGCATGGGGCGGGGTTACTAGGTGACATCACCTGGAGGCCACGCCCCTTGTGATGTCACCACCTGGGGCATGATGGGATGGTGATGTCATAAGGGGCGTGGCCTCCGGGTGATGGTGTGCCTGGTTTGGTTAGTATGCTTTGGATGGTGTTCCTGGTTTGGTTAGTATCCATTGCATACTAGCCCATTATGGGCCACTTACCTGTAAACAAAGGCCACAATGTCACCGCTGGTGCCTGCATCCATCTTCACCCTTTTTCCTTCCTGGACTCTGGCTCTGTGACTGGCTGGAGCCGTGTGATGTCACTCCTGCGCATGCGCGCGAGAGCTGACGATCACGGCACAGGCCCTATAGAAACGGCATGATCGTGCCCTTTCTTTAGTGCGCATGTGCCGATGATGTCGGCGCAAGCGTATATGATAAAGATATTTCCAGTACCTACAGGTGGGCTTACCTGTAGGGGTTTACAACCACTTTAAAGCATCAGCATTTTAAGACATTTTGGACAATTTCATGCTCTCAACTTTGTGGGAACAGTTAGGGGATGGCCCCTTCCTGTTCCAACATGACTGCGCACCAGTGCACAAAGCAAGGTCCATAAAGACATGGATGAGCGAGTTTGGGGTGATTTGGACCAGTATACAAGGTTCATAAAGATATATATATGGATGAGCAAGTTGACTGTCCTCAACCCGACAACACATTTATGATGAATTCGAGTGGAGACTGCAAGCCAAGGCTTCTTGTCCAACATCAGTGCCTGACCTCACAAATGAGTTTCTTGAAGAATGGTCAAACATTCCCATAGACACACTCCTAAACCTTGTGGACAGCCTTCCCAGAAGAGTTGAAGCTGTTATAGCTGCAAAGGGTGGGCCAACTCAATATTGAACCCCATGGACTAAGACTGGGATGTCATTAAAGTTCGTGTGTGTGTGTGTATATATATATATATATATGATGCGTCCCAATACTTTTGATAGTATATCAAACTAAAAAAAAAAAAGGAATGCAAAAATAATATGAAATAAAAAACCTTCAGGCATTTAGAGATTCATACCGTAGTTTGGACCTTTCTATACAATTGAATTTTTGAAATCTGCCGACTTTCACATTGTAGTCATATTTTCTCTTTAGGGCTGGTGCGTACTCTAAGGTGGTACACCATATTTTTGGCAAGTTGCTGTTACATTTGTATAGAACATAAATTGCTCAATGATATGTCTGAAATATGATTACTCATCCATATTTTAAAAGGTCACTTTATCTTTTTTTTTTTTTTTTTTTTTTTTCTCAACATAGTACCTGCCACATTCGCAGTGCAAGATATATATATATATATATATATATATATATATATATATATATATATATTGTAGTCTCCCGGTTAACAAAATGTAATGTTGTAGTGTACTTTCCATCTGGAAGCAGCTATAACATTCATTTAATGTATTGGCACATAGTGCAAGTATTGCCCTTAAATGTGCCTGTTCTACTTCCTTGGACGACCTGTTTAAATGGTTTCTGTAACACCTAATCATTATATCGACGTTCTTTCAGTCTCCCACACAAAGCATCAGCTTCTCTTTTGAAATCACTGTCTTTGGTACAGTTGTGGGAAATTCTCAAGTATTATTCATAAGGGATATTCTGTATTCAAGATATAGGTTGGCCACTACTGGCCGGCAAAAAAATATTACCTGATGTAGGTTCGCGAGATGTGTGCTTAATCTACCCATCAAAACCTTCTCAATTTTGAGGTCCAAAAAAGGAAATCTATTTATCAATAAAAGATAGAATGAAGAGCAAATCAGATGTAACAAAATCATCCACTGGTCCAGTCCAGAACAAGAGTATAAAATTTCCGTACCTATGGCAATATACAGTGTGGCACAGGTACATATTGAGACCATCTCCTGAAATAAAAGGTCATGGTAAGTTTCTCACACGGGGGGGGGGGGGGGGGGGGGGAGAGAGACACCTTGCCCTCATCGCTGAGTAATTGTCAGGGCTGGGCTCTTGGCAGCTTCCTTCTCTGTGATCAGGCTGCTCAGCTTCTGTATAATTGTCAGCAATCCTTGATCCCTCAGTGGCTCACCAGGTTATCCTCTGCTCGTCAGTCCCGGCAACAGCCAGCCCATTTTGGCTATTTAAACTGCCTTGGTCAACATATCTGGAGATTCTCTGCTGTGTTCCTGTTAAAGACTTTGCCCGACTGACGTCCCTTCTGATTCCTGATCCTGTTTTTCTGCCTCTGACTATGCTGATCTCTGGTTTCCTGACTACTGGCCTTTCTGACTTTGGTTACCGATTCCTGGCTTATGTTTTGACCAAATTTACTGATCTGTACCATTTTTACCATTGTATTAAAAGGTGAATGTAAATTTTTACTGCATTTCTGTCTCAGTCTGATTCATGGTTCCTGACAGTAGGCGCAGGCCATGAATTCAGAAGATGCAGGCAATCCACCGAGTGGTAATATTTTTTCCTGTTTGAATGAGTAGGACTACCGCATGGATCAGTCTGCCATAGCGTTACAGATGCTCCTGATTTGCACTGCTCACCTGGATCCTCCCACTGTGGCTGTTCCAATTTAACAAGTGTTGCATGCTGTCCCTGCTGCTGCTCCAGTCTCTGTGCAGGTACCCGCCTCAAATATTACCTCTGTAAGAGGTATGTCTGGTTCCGCTCCGCTTCTCCAGCGATTTGGGGGCGATCCAGTTCAATGCAGAGGGTTTCTCAACCAAGTTGGGATATACTTTGAGATGCTGCCCAAACATTCCCCATGGACAGAAGCAAAGTAGGCTTCATTATTTCTTGGCTTTCTGATAGCGCCTTGGCCTGGGCAAACCCTCTATGGGAGATGCATTGTCCTGAGCTTGTGGCTTCCTTTAAGAGGGTATTTGACGTTCCCGCTTGCTCCACTTCTGCTGCCAAGAGCCTCATGTCCATCAGAGTACAAGAACTGTTGTCGATTACGCCATTGAATTCTGTACTCTGGCAGCAGAGGTTGCTTGGAACAATGAGGCCCTCATGGCTGCTTTTTCTCATGGTCTCTCGGATAACATTAAAGGTGATAGCAGCCCAAGACATACCTACGGATCTGGAGACGTTAATCACGTTTGCCATTTTCATTTATTAAAGACTCTGAGAGAAACCTTCCTTTTAAGGAGCGCTTGCGGAAGCCTCCTGTAGGTTTGGCTCTGACCTTTGCATTCCCACCCTTGCCTCCCTCACCTCCTATACCTCCTGGTAACGAGTCCGCCAGTGAAGTAAAACCTATGCAGTTGGGCTTCACACATCTCTCTGCGGAACAGTAAGACTTTAAGAGGAGGGAGAGATTGTGGCCAGGAAGGTCATTTTTTGAAGTCTTGTCCTACCCGTCCAGGAAATGCCGTCACCTTGAGGTCCTGTAGGGGTGCAGACCTTAGGTGGTGTTGTTGCGTCCCCAGTTATCCTGAAGGTTAAGGCTCTAGTTCCGGTTACCCTTTCTTGGTCTGAGTCGTCCATCGGTACACAGGCTCTAATCGACTCTGGGGCTGCAGGCCTGTTCAAAGATAATGCCTTTGTGTCTAAGCACTCGATTCCACTGCAGCTTCGTGCCACTCCACTTGCCATTGAGGCTATTGATAGGAGACCTTTACAGCCTGCCCATGTGACTCATGAGATTGACCATGGCCATAGGGGCTCTTCACCATGAGAATTCAATTTCAAGTCATTTCCTCACCTCATGGTCATTGGTTTTCCTTGGTTACAGAGGCACAACCCCTCTTTTGATTGGCATCGTGCTGAGGTTCTTTTCTGGTCACCACAATGCAGGAGAACATGTCTTCAGAAAGTGGTTAAGGTCTTGTTAACCTCTTCACTCTCCTCCTTGCCAGAGGAGTACCGTGAATTAAGTGATGTCTTTGACAAAGGTCAAGCCGGTAGTTTACATCCACACCGGTCGTATAATTGCGCAATTCACCTTCAACGTGGTGCCATGCCTCATCGTGGCCTGGTCTAACCTTTGTCTTTCTCAGAGGATAATGCTATGGAGGACTATGCTGCCGATTCACTTTCTTGAGGGTTCATCCGCAAATCCTCATCTCCTGCCGGTGCTGGCTTCTTTGTGAAAAAGAAGAGTGGTGAACTGAGACCTTGTATCGATTTATAGGGGGTCTCCATCGCATCACGATTAAGAACGCTTATGCGATTCCATTGATTACGGAGTTATTTGACCACCTCAAGGGACCAACGTTTTTCACAAAGCTCGATTTGAGAGGGGCATAAGATCTCATGAGGATCGAGAAGGGCAACGAAAGGAAAACTGCGTTTTAATACCAGGACCGGACATTACGGATACCTCACAACGCTCCAGCAGTTTTTCAGGAATTCTTCAAAGATGTCCTCCAAGATATGTTTCAGCAATTTGTGGTGGTTTATCTCGACGATATTCTCATATATTCAAAATCCCTATAGAGCCACCACAGAGATGTTTCCTGTGTACTACAGAGGGTGGGAGATAACCTGTAATTTTAAGTTGGAAAAGTGCGAGTTCCATCGTAAATGGGTTCAATTTCTGGGTTACTTCAGTTTTTCAATGGACCCAGAGAAACTATGCAGTTCTAGAGTGGCCTCGACCCATAGATTTACATCCACTACAACGTTTTCTTGACTTTGCCACCTCACTGAAACTGGCACCGCGGCATATTGTACCTTTTTACGTATCATCCGTAGGATCCACCCAGTGGCTTATGCTTTAGAACTTCCTTCTAACGTGTATTTCAAATGTATTCCATGTTTCCTTATTAAAAACCTTTTGGTGTGCAACCGCTTTACCACCTCGGTACCATATCCTCACCCGGTTCAGGTTGAGAACCATGAAGAGTATGAGATACAATCAATCACTGATTCCGTAGGTTCCGTGGACGCATACAGTACCTTGTTCATTGGAACGGGTACGGTCCGGAGGAACGTTCTTGGGTCTCATCCTCGGACATACAAGCTCCTGTCCCCCTCCGTGCTTTCCATAGATGTTTTGCCCTCAAACCTGGTGCCCCTCCGAGGGCAAGGGGTCGTTGAGGGGGTTCTGTCAGGGCTGGGCTCTTAGCAACTTCTTTCTCTGTGCTCAGGCTGTTCAGCTGCCGGATAAGTGTCAGCAATCATTGATCCCTCAGTGGCTCACCTGGCTATCATCTGCTTGGCAGTCCTGCCTACAGCCAGCCCCTTCTGGCTATATAAACTGCATTGTTCATTCCTTTCCTGTCTTTTGCCTTGGTTAACATATCTGGAGAATCTATGCTGTGTTCCTGTTAAAGACTGCCCAGCTGACGTCCCTTCTGGTTCCTGATCCCGTTTTCTGCCTCCGACTATGCTGATCTCTGGTTTCTTGATTACTGGCCTGTCTGACTACCCGCTTTGGTTACCTATACCCGGCCTTATGTTTTGACCACATTTACTGATCTGTACCATTTTTACCATTATACGTTTCTGTCTGTCTGATTCATGGTTCCTGACAGTAATGCACCTGAAGTTAGTGGCCACCCACAAACATAAATACTGTATATTATGTGAAAGGATAAATTCCAGTAGCAAAATTACTTATAGTCACGTTGGCCAGTATCACAATCATTGAGATCTATGCACTGCCTCCTCAAGGATGGGGAATTTATGAATACAAATTTTCTATTAGTAAGCAAGTGCCAATTGCATTAATGTTGCACTGTATTCGTAAGTCCCTGCTGGTATCGTTGGAGTTAACTTGCTGTGGTGTGTCTACCGTTTGGCCTGTTAAGGTTCCCATAGATGAGGTATTTAAGAGTAAATGGGTGAGTCTCAAGCATTCTTTTTTGGAAGGTTGGTCATGGAAAGGAGAAGACCCATAAACTAAGAGATATAGTGCTATGTTAAAGTACACTATATTGTCAAAAGTATTGGGACACCTCCCTTTACACGCTTGTGACCTTTAATGGCATCACAATCTTAGTCTGTAGAGTTCAATATTGAGTTGGCCCACCCTTTGCAGCTATGACAGCGTCAACTCTTCTGGGAAGGCTGTTTACAAGGTTTAGGAGTGTGTCTAAGGGAATGTTTGACCATTCTTCCAGAAGTGCTTTTGTGAGTTCAGGCACTGACATTGGACAAGAAGGCCTGGCTCACAGTCTGCACTCTTAATTCATCCCAAAAGATGTTCTGTCAAGTTGAGGTCAGGACTCTGTGCAGGCCAGTCAAGTTCCTCCACCCCAAACTCGCTCATCCATGTCTTTATAGATCTTTCTTTGTGTACTGGTCCAAATAATTTGGTGCAGGGGGATTATAGTGTGGGGTTGTTTTTCTGGGGTTAGTTCCAGTGAAGGGAACTCTTAAGGTGTCAGCATACCAAGACATTTTGGACAATTTCATGCTCCCCAACTTTGTGGAAACAGTTTGGGGATGGCCCATTCCTGTTCCAACATGACTGCGCACCAGTGCACAAAGCAAGGTTCATAAAGACATGGATGAGCAAGTTTGGGGTGGAGAAACTTAACTGGCCTACACAGAGTCCTGACCTTAACCCGATAGAGCACCTTTTGGATGAATTAGAGTGGAGACTGCAAGCCAGGCCTTGTCCAACATCAGTGCCTGACCTCACTAATGTGCTTCTGGAAGAATGGTCAAACATTCCCATAGATACACTCCTCAACCTTGTGGACAGTGTTCCCAGAAGAGTTGGGAGAGAAAGCACAAAAACGCCAGTGCAGTAATTGTAAACAATTTATTCAAGCACAGGGTATATTGTACTCACAAAAGTATGTGATAAGTAGGCATGTCAGCAATAGAAAGGTGAGCCGTCCAGGAGGGAGTCCATCAGGGTCAGAGGCGTGGAAGCCGTGGAGTGGGTTGCGCCAGTGGATGCCGGCATTTCCTGGTCCCCAGTCTTACGGGATGCCGATGGATGACGGACGGGTTGTCAGTAGCAGGCGACGCGTTTGCGGAGCCTGCGCTCCTTCTTCGGGCCTGACGGGGGCCATTTTGGTTGTGGGTTTTATACATTGAGTTGCCAGAGCTCCTGGGTCCTAGTGACCAAAGCGGTACAACAGGGAGGAACTCTGGATTGTGCAACGTATATGTGGCGGAGGGATCGGGGAATGTTAAAAAGACGTTGCCTGCTACTGACAACCCGTCTGACCGGAAGTGAGTCATCCATCGGCATCCCGTGCGACTGAGTACCAGGAAATGCCGGCATCCAACGGCGCAACCCGATCCACGGCTTCCATGCCTCTGCCCCTGATGTACTCCTCACCTTTCCATTTCTGACATGCCTACTTATCACATACTTTTGTAAGTACAATATACCCTGTGCTTGAATAAATTGTTTACAATTACTGCACTTAGAGTGGCGCTTTTGTGCTTTCTCTCCCAGCTTTCACAGAGTTCCGCTTCTAATCTCCACTGAGCTGCCTTCAAGTGCTCCATTACAGACTTTATGGACTGTATCTAATCATATTTTACAAAAAACGTTCTTACCCCTTTTCTTTTTATACCAAGTTGTGTAATAGATGGGTGGATCCCCACCAAGGCTGATTTAAAGCGCCAACTTTTCTCCTTACCAGAAGAGTTGAAGCTGTTATAGCTGCAAAGGATGGACCAACTCAATATTGAACCCAACGGACTAAGACTGGGATGCCATTAAAGGTCATGTGCATGTAAATAGTATAGTGTAGTTAAACTCTTTGCAGGACCCTGAAGTGGGGCTATTAGCAAACTACTTTACCTATGTTGGAAACTACTACAGGTTAAAGGTATAAACACCACAGCATAGCCCTAAAGAATGGAACCATAAGGAAGAAGTTGTATTGCCACATGCTTGCCCAGTAAACTGAGTTGCTGGTTAAGTAAAATGTCTGATTATAGAAAATAACTAATGAGTGAGAATCTACTTGTATGGGGACGTGTTGGAAGTGGCTGCTTATACGAAAACTTTTTAAGTAATAGAGAGAGCAAGATAAAAAAAGAAGGAGAAGCAGCCAGTTTGGGAGCGGAGATGGTGGTGGCAGCTGGTAATGAAGGTTCTGACATAGGGATGGATTAGTGGCTCTATGGTTTACCTTCCTAGTGGCAGCGACCCTCATTTAGGGTTTGCTGCACAGCAGAACCTTCCTATGGCCTGGACCGGTCCAGGCCCGTGAATTATACAACAGTTTCCCTCCATGTCTTCAGGTTGAAGAGTAAAGTGTGTTAAAGCAGTAGTTCTCAGCCCTGTTCTCAAGTACCCCCAACAGGCCATGTTTTGGGAATTTCTCTTAGATAAAATAGCTGTCCAAAATACCTAGGCACTGACTTCGATTTAAAGCACCTGTGCACGATAAAGGAAAACCTGCGAACATGGCCTGTTGGGGGGTACTTGAGGACAGGGTTGAGAACCACTGTGCTAAAGAACTGGTGGAGGAAGATTGGTATTCTGCGCTATCTTCCTTGAAATAGCTCCATAATCAGTGACTGGACATGTGGGGAAAAAGTTGTTATGCTTCTGGTGTAACAGGCTGGCCTACAACCATGATTGTGGGCCATTATGTTTTATTAATTTATTTTTATGGTTGAACTGGATGGACTTGTGTCTTTTTTCAACCTGACTAATTATATGAAAGGCCTGCAAATCGCACATTAAATGGTGTCACCATGCAAACACTGGAAATCACATAAATGGCCGTAACATGCTGGTACCCCCATGTTGCTGGGGTAAAAAGGCCCCTGAATGACATACTCTCTAAACTTACCAACCTCAAGTAATTCTTTACCAGAAAAGATATCCAATAGATGAGGCGTATATCTCTCATAAGATGGTAATGCTTCATTATATTCCCATAGAAAATAGCAAAAAAAAAAAAAAACACTAATGCTCTCAATAAGAGAACCATTATGTGACAATATTGGTCTTCCAGGAAGATCACTCCTGCTAGTGTACATCTTTGGAAGTGTATAAAAGGCTGGAGTAACTGACATTTTCAACATGTGGCCACATCAGTTAGAGATCTTTTTTTTATTTTTTTTGTAACTTCATCTATCATTTCAAGCAAAGATTGTTGATGTTTACCCAGAATTGATGCCGGGATTTTTTTTATCGCTCGTTGTTGGCCAAAGTCTTTAGACACACGCGTTGATAAATACCACTGTCCATGATCTCATTGCCGCCCATGTCAGCCGGTTTATATCAAGGAATGCTTTTTTTCTATAGCTCCTCCATTGTTTCTTGTGCTGCATTCAAATTGTCTTCTGTATGTAAATCACTAAACAAATCCTTGATATCTTTCATGACTTGGCTGACAAAAGCGGAAAAGTTTGGTGCTCATGGCCAGCAGTGGAAAAGTAGATGATAGTTTGTTAGAAAGTCCCCGGGCTGAGGAAACTTTTTTTTTTTCTCTCAATTTAAATCATCTGGCTCAGTTTTATCTATATTACCCTCCCACCATAATTCCATTACAATTTATAAAAATTCTCTCCTCAGCTGAGACCAATCTGCAACCAAACCCTGTAAGAGAAAATGATTGTGTCTATTATATATTAATTCCAGCAAGATCAATCTAGTGAACAAGTCCTATTTATTATTGCTTCTTGGCCTTTTGACTAAGATCAAATGTAGTATCTGTTCTTATCAGAACTCCGGTATCCCTAACCACGGGAGGGCGCTGGTTAGCATTTCCTGTTTTAATAAGGGGAGGATTTTTTTTTCTCCCAGGTGGAATCTGGCCTGGTTTGCTAGGCTTGTTACCGATTGTAGGGAAAATCTCCCTAAGTGATAATGCCTTTATGGCAGGGATGGCTGCTGCATTTGTCTGGTCTAGGGCTGGGAGGTGCAAGGAGCTCTTGATGATATGTTCCCTGGAGGTGGTTTCCCAGGGGTGCAAGAAAAACAGTATGGTTTTAGGACCCCACTGAGTTTTATCGACACTAGGTCACACCACCTTGCTGTACTTTTTCACTTTTCTTGGGTAGACCTGGCTAGCTCAGAGCAATCTTCATACCTCCCGTAAGGCCCGCCTTGTGCATTTACACTCTATGTGTGGTTTATTTATTTATTCTTTTTACTCACAGAGATGGAGAGTGCAGGATATTGGGGCTTGTCCTGATGTTGGGGAGAAGGTCTGTGGCCCTCGGGTCTTTTTTTCTCTCCCCAACCAGGTCTTTCTCTTCAGGAGAGTCCTCACTAAATACTTGGAGGGTCAGTTGACCCTCCAAGAAGTGGCATCCACCTGGCTTAAGCCTGGGTTGGCCAGAGTACCTTGCCCCTGTCAGGATCCTTGCGCCCTGGGAATTCAGGGATTAAGACCCTTTCTCTTCGGAAGTGTTGACCATACAGTGTTTTCATGCACTTTTTTCCATGTGCTGTGATTTCATGGTTCACTGTTTTGCGTGATGGAGCTCCGAAAAAAAAAAAAAGAGGCCTTTGTGGCCTCAGATGTGTCTACATTTCTACAGGGACAAAACGTAAAACCCTCCTTTATTTGTTCTGCTAACCATGGTCACTGGAACTGTTAATGATGGGAGATCCAAAATTTTGAGTTGCCACCAGTGAAAGAATAGGGGGAAAATCTTCCAGAGGTAGCATGCATTCCAGTAACACTGTCTAAGAGGGGGCTTCCCTCACAGGAAACATGCTGACAGGAGGAGAGAGCATTTGAGATCACCTCATCAGTCTGTTTCTGCTCCTTCGCTGTTCAATCACAGATTGACCTAGTTGTGCTGCTTAGCTGCACTATAAAAAAAAAAAAAAAAAAATCAGGTCACCAGGCTGGCTGTGCTGTGTGGTAGGGCTGTGTAAATCTTAGGACTGGATGAGCAGCAATACAAATCCTTTGGCAGGTGAGACGTCCCCGATGTATGTAATTTAGCTGTGAGTTTACATGCTTGCCTGGAGCAACTCTTTAGTAAATATGGCTGCATTTGTTGTGGTCTGTGACCCCCCATAGGGCAGTTGCACTGCATATTTTACTCAGAGAGTCACAATATAGTTACAAAATGCATCAAGGATTGTCAAGAATGGTGTACCAAGATAAGAACTTCAATTTCCTTTTTTTTGTTTTTGCTTTCAACAGAGTGGGTTAGAGTTAGAACCCCTGTCTGTATCTAGTAGTAGTCACATTAAGCTGGATTTATTCTGCAATGTTGAAGAGGTTTCAAAGCTTATATAGGCCATGAAAGGTCTTCAACATTACAGAACAAGTCACGTTGGATTTGACGACTACTACTACCAATACCAATAATGGCCTGGGTCAATGAGAACCTTCATAGACAGTCTGGATTAAAGTATAACTAAAGGCAAAACTTTTTTTTGTTTTAGTATTGGATAGAGTGGAGAGGGATTATTTACCATTATCACCAAAAAGGAAAGAAAATCCCAAATTTTGGGTTGTCACCATAAGTGAAATAGAGGGGGCATCTTCCAATGAGGACACTATTTTTGATGACAATCAGGGATTCCCTAATTTTAGAGGAATTTCCTCTCACTTTGTGTTTTGGGTATGGGACAGGAAGTGAAGAGAAATCTCCCTAATGGGACACAGATGGCAAAAAAAACCTGATGGGTTATAACCCTCCCTTACTTTATCCAAAATTAAAAAATGCTTTAAAGTGTTACTAATCTCAGGACCCTGCATTCACTATATCTGGTCTCCCACAGTGCACAAAACATGGAAATGCAATAGTTTTAGTAAATATAAACTGCTAAATACCTTTTCTCATCAGCAGTATATAGCAGTCTTCTGACTTCTATCAGTGTCTGGTTAAAGCTGGTAGGAGGAGTTTTCATTTTCCTCTGACCGTCCTATGAGGCTACAGGACCCCTGACCCTCTGTCTGGACAGTGCTGATCGGCCCTGTGCTGATCACATGCACTCTCCCAAGGAAAAAAAAAAACCTCTAGCAATACACACCAAACTGAGCATGTGCAGATTGCCCCCAAGGCTCTGTTCTATCAGGAGATGGATTGGGGAATTATGAAAGAAGAGGAGGATCAGAGAAGACAGGATCACAATGCGGAGGATTAACCCCCTTAGGTTCCGCAGTGAGTATAACGAGCAGTGTTGCCAACCGCCAGTATTTTTACTGGCAGCCAGTAAAAAATGGGCACTTTTCTCCTGCCAGTAAATGCCAGTGAAAGAAAAAGGTTGCCATCAAAAAATATGGCTGTGATGCTTGGCCGAAACCAACCGAGTGCCTGCTACAGTGTGTTCGGACTGTGCCGGCAGTGTGTCACGTAAAGTCATGGTGCATGGGAAGGGAGCAGCCGGAGCCTCATGTGCAGGTATGTGGAATGGGAGGAAGGTAAGCTGGGAGTGGACTGAAGGGACCACCTGGCATGAAGAGAGGGTCACTGTGACTCTCCATGCCAGGAGGGGGCGTGTCTTGTTGGTGAGGTGCAGGGATGGTGCTACCACTAGGCAAACTAGGCAGCCGCCTAGGGCGCACTGCTGCCTAAGGCGCCCAGCCACTGGTGTTCCTACTCTCTTCTCTCTGCAGCAAACAACTAAGTCCCAGCATCAGCAGACAGCCGCTGTTCCGTTCGCACATAGTGTCAGAGGCGCAGCAGTGGTGGAGGACTGTATCTGTGTCCCGAATGAATGGAAGCAAGCAAACATTCATTGATGGGAACTGGTGAGTCTGCATTTGATGGGCGCTGGTAGGCTGCATTGATGGGCACTGGTGAGGCTGCATTGATGGGCGCTGGTAGGCTGCATTGATGGGTGCTGGTGAGGTTGCATTTTATGGGCGATGGTGAGGCTGCATTTGATGGGCACTGTTAAGGCTGCATTTGATGGGCACTGGTGAGGCTGCATTTGATGGGCACTGGTGAGGCTGCATTTGATGGACACTGGTGAGGCTGCATTTGATGGACACTGGTGAGGCTGCATTTGATGGGCGCTTCATTAAAAAAGTGGGGTATACATGGGCAGGGCAAAGGGGGTGGAGTCAGGGGTGAAGCGGCAAAATGAGGTTTTGCCTAGGGTGTCAAAAATCCTTGTACCAGCCCTGGTGAGGTGCCATCATCATCTGTGCTGCTGCACACTGCTGTCAGGGTCACTGTGAGAGTCCATTTCATGTGTGTGTGCGCCCATTCTAATTTCTCGCCCTCTCGATTCCTGTCCCTGAGCGACTTATTTACTATATCGAAAATAAAATAAGAAATCTGTTTTTGCCACTTTGCTAACTGCATATTGTACTTGTTTGTAGCCTAAATACTGAAATTTGCAGTTAAAACTGTAATTTTGTAACTTTTAGATATGCCAGTAAAAACTTGACAGTGCCAGTAAATTTTGGGTGTCGTGTCAGTAAATTTCAATCTGGTAGGTTGGCAACACTGATAACGAGCATGCTTTGTTTACTGCATATAGGGACTGATTTTACTGTTGTGGGTTTAGTAACACTTCAAATGAGAGAAACATAAATTACCAGGACAGGAACACATAATGCAATAAAAACCTAATACGTAGCACCCAGCAAAAAAATATTTTACGGTGTTCGGCTCTAATAAGTTAAATCACAAGGTGGTGCTAGGCTGCTACTGTAACAAAGCACACAGTTCTCAGTCCATAGTGGTGCTCTGCCTGAATACAGTCCTTCTTTCTTCAGTGTAACTTGGCATAGCGGTACTAAGCAAATCTGCTTTATATTAAGTTAAAGTTTATCTAATGTTTTAATTCATTTTTTTTTTAGTTTTGGATAGTGTAGGGAAGGGAAGGAATGTAATCCTCTGTTAGGGCATCTCTTAATTTCTCCCGGTGACCATGGCAGAACTGAAAATGAAAATGGATATCAGAAATTTTAAATTGCCACCAGAACAAGAAAATAGCGGACAATAGCAACTATTTAGGAGTTCCCCTCTTTAGGGGTGTGAAAAATGGCAACATTTTGCTAAATCCTACCAATATAAATGTGGCCAGATCAGAAAGCTGTAAGGCTGCAGTGGTGTGCACGCATGTCTCTACCTATCTAAAAGTGTTCTTACCTGTCCTGATGAAGCGGCCATGTTGATGCAGCGAAACGCATTGGTGGTGTATTTTATTGCTCCTCCAGATTTGAGTAGATGCACCAAATGTTTTTTCGCAAATATAATACCTTCTGATATCAACCACTAAACTTAGAAATATCTTTCTGGTTTATCTTTTTCTCTGTCTTCTGATTTTTGGAATACTTCTACCTCTAATACACAAACATTGCACATTGTATTGCTCTGCAATTTTTTTTTAACTGTAGCATGCCTTCTTACCACATGGTGGCGATAGAGCATTGAAAAGTGTGTTGAGCCAATCTCTACCTTTACAACTTTACATATGACAGTAACTGGAGGTGTTCCAAAGAGGAAAGATACTAAGTATTTCACATCTTTACAGGCTTGCTGTCCATTATTAAAAAGAAAAAAAGGCAATTCATTTTTAAATATATAGCAATTTATAGAGCCTTTTCTCAGCAATACACTTAAATAAGTGTAACATAGCTCCCAACTGTCCCTGTTTTTGAGGGACTGTCCCTCATTCGGAAAAATGTCCCTCTCTCCCTCTTTCGTTTCTCATTTTGGCCTGATCTATATACAGTATCTCACAAAAGTGAGTACACCCCTCACACTTTTGTAAATATTTTATTATATCTTTTCATGTGACAACACTGAAGAAATGACACTTTGCTACAATGTAAAGTAGTGAGTGTACAGCTTGTATAACAGTGTATATTTGCTGTCCCCTCAAAATAACTCAACACACAGCCATTAATGTCTAAACCGCTGGCAACTAAAGTGAGTGCACCCCTAAGTGATAATGTCCAAATCGGGCCCAAAGTGTCAATGTTTTGTGTGGCCACCATTATTTTCCACCACTGCCTTAACCCTCTTGGGCATGGAGTTCACCAGAGCTTCACAGGTTGCCATTGGAGACCTCTTCCACTCCTCCATGATGACATCACAGAGCTGGTGGATGTTAGAGACCTTTGCGTGCCTCCATCTTCCGTTTGAGGATGCCCCACAGATGCTCAATAGGGTTTAGGTCTGGAGACATGCTTGACCAGTCCATCACCTTTACCCTCAGCTTCTTTAGTAAGGCAGTGGTCATCTTGGAGGTGTGTTTGGGGTCGTTATCATGTTGGAATACTGCTCTGCGGCCCAGTCTCTGAAGGGAGGGGATTATGCTCTGCTTCAATATGTCACAGTATATGTTGGCATTCATGGTTTCCTCAATGAACTGTAGCTCCCCAGTGCCGGCAAGACTCATGCAGCCCCAGACCATGACACTCCCACCACCATGCTTGACTGTCGGCAAGACACACTTGTCTTTGTACTCCTCATCTGATTGCCGCCACACACGCTCGACACCATCTGAACCAAATAAGTTTATCTTGGTCTCATCAGACCACAGGACATGGTTCCAGTAATCCATGTCCTTAGTCTGCTTGTCTTCAGCAAACTGTTTGCGGGCTTTCTTGTGCATCATCTTTAGAAGAGGCTTCCTTCTGGGACGACAGCCTTGCAGACCAATTTGATGCCGCGTATGGTCAGCACTGATAGGCTGACCACCTTGGCAGCAATGCTGGCAACACTCACACATTTATTTCCCAAAGACAACCTCTGGATATGACGCTGAGCACGTCCACTCAACTTCTTTGGTCGACCATGGGGAGGCCTGTTCTGAGTAGAAACTGTCCTGTTAAACCGCTGTATGGCCGTGCTGTAGCTTAGTTTCAGGGTCTTGGCAATCTTCTTATAGCCTAGGCCATATTTATGTAAAGCAACTACAATTCTTTTTTTCAGATCCTCAGAGAGTTCTTTGCCATGAGGGGCCATGTTGAACTTCCAGTGACCAGTATAAGAGAGTGAGAGCGATAAAACCAAATTTAACACGCCTGCTCCCCATTCACACCTGAGACCTTGTAACACTAACAAGTCACATGACACTGGGGAGGGATAACGGCTAATTGGGCCCAATTTGGACATTTTTACTTAGGGGTGTACTCACTTTTGTGGCCAGCAGTTTAGACATTAATGGCTGTGTGTTGAGTTATTTGGAGGGGAGAGCAAATTTACACTGTTATACAAGCTGTACACTCACTACTTTACATTGTAGCAAAGTGTCATTTCTTCAGTGTTGTCACATGAAAAGATATAATAAAATATTTTTTTAAATGTGAGGTCTGTACTCACTTTTGTGAGATACTGTAGTTGTATATAAAATGCACTACTTATCTATCAAAAAGTGTTTCCCAGTGCTAAACCTTTTTTCCAATTTCTAAATTGCTGCATTTGTAAATTCCAAAAGTCAATATAAAGGAATAGTAGTGGTAAAGAAAAAAACTTTTGGTTTTAGCAAATAATTTTTTGTACAATTCTTCATTAAGGGGGGTGTGGCATGGGGTGTGTCCTTTGCCTACATACCTTTGCTAATAGTGGGCCCTAATTTCCATCTTAGGATGTTGGAGAGGTTGGGTATGCGTGTAATACTACCTGTAAAAAACATCATTAATTAAAGTGTATCTAAAGGCCTAGAGCCAGGGGTGTATCTATGGTGAATAGGGCCTATGGGAAGCACTGAAATTGCGCCCCTTTCCAGACATTCAACATTCCAGTTCTGGCACACCCAGACACACACATACACATTAGAGCTACTGGGCCTGTAAGGTTGGTGCAGAATAAGGAGTGTACAGAATGAGGAGGTGTGCACTATAACATGTGCACCAAGGTGTTGTAGAATGAGGCTGTGTGGAATAGGGAACATACAAGCATGGTATATAGAATGAGGTGGTGTGGAAAAGGTAACACACAAGCATGGTATATAGAATGAGGCTGTGTGGAATAGGGAACATACAGTACAAGTGTGGTATATAGAATGAGGTGGTGTGGAAAAGGAAACACACAAGCCTGGTATATATAATGAGGCTGTGTGAAATAGGGAACATACAAGCATTGTATATAGAATGAGGCTGTGTGCAATGGGAAACGCAAAAGCATGGTATATAGAGTGAGGTGGTGTGGAGAAGGGAACACACAAGCATGGTATATAGAATGAGATGGTGTGGAATAGGAAACACAAAAGCATGGTATATAGAGTGAGGTGGTGTGGAAAAGGGAACACACAAGCCTAGTATATGGAATGAGGTGGTGTGGGAAAGGTAACGAACAAGCATGGTTTACAGCAGACTTTTTTTAACCACGGTGCCTTGAAGTTTCTTCAGGGGTGCTTTGGCAAAATGCCTAAAAATTGCCCACGAATTGTATACAAGCCGGCTTGTGGATGAAGCCTGCCTTTCAGTTACACAAAGCCACAGGTTTTCATTGTGCACCATTACAACCTTCTAGCTGCTGGCTTCCAAACGACCAATGCCATCATCAGTTAACCACCTAAATGGTATATAGAATGAGGTGGTGTGGAATATGGAGCGCACAAGCATGGTATATAGAGTGAGGTGCTGTGGAATAGGGAGCACACAAGCATGGTATATATAGAATGAGGTGGTGCGGAATAGGGAGCACACAGGCATGGTATAAAGAATGAGGTAGTGTAGAATAGGGAGAACACGAGCATGGTATATAGAATGAGGTGGTGTGGAATAGGAAACACACCAGCATGGTATAAAGAATGAGGTAGTGTGGAATAGGGAGCAAACAAGCATTGTATATAGAATGAGGTAGTGTGGAATAGGAAACGCACAAGAATGGTGTATACTGTTGAATGAGGTGATGTGGAATAGGGAGCACACAAGCTTGGTATATGGAATAAGGCAGTGTAGAGTAGAAAACGCACAAACATGGTATATTTAAAAAAGCACTTGTGGGTTTAACCAATCAATTTCTTTTGTACAATTCTCTTTTAAGTGGGGGGGGGGGGGGTGAACTACATACTTTTACTAATAGGTGTCACCCCATCTCAGAAAGTTAGGAGGTATGGAACAAGGCAGTGTGGAATACGGCATGCACAAGCATGATATATGGAATGAGGCAGTGTGGAATAGAGAACACACAAACATTGTATATGAAATGAGGTGGTGAGGATATAAATGGACAAGCATGGCATATGGAATGAGGTGGTATGGAATAGGAAATGCACAATTACTGTGTAAGAAAAGAGAAGGTGCAAAATAGGAAATGCGCAAGCATGATATATAGAATGAGGTGGTGTGGAATAGGGCACACGCAAACATGATATAAAAAATGAAGTAGTGTGGAACAGGGAGCACACAAGCATGATATATAGAACAGGGTGGTGTGGAATAGGGAGCACACAAACATGATATAAAGAATGAGCTACTGTGGAATAGGGAGCACACAAGCATGGTATATGAAATGAGGTTTTGTGGAATAGGGAGCACACAAGCATGGTATATAGAATGAGGTGGTGTGGAATAGGGAGCACACAAGCATGGTATATGAAATGAGGTGGTGTGGAATAGGAAGCACACAAGCATGGTATATAGAATGAGGTGGTGTGGAATAGGGAGCACACAAGCATGGTATATAGAATGAGGCGGTGTGGAATAGGGAGCACACAAGCATGGTATATGAAATGAGGTTTTGTGGAATAGGGAGCACACAAGCATGGTATATGAAATGAGGTTTTGTGGAATAGGGAGCACACAAGCATGGTATATAGAATGAGGTGGTGTGGAATAGGGAGCACACAAGCATGGTATATGAAATGAGGTGGTGTGGAATAGGGAGCACACAAGCATGGTATATAGAATGAAGTGGTGTGGAATAGGGAGCACACAAGCATGGTATATAGAATGAGGCGGTGTGGAATAGGGAGCACACAAGCATGGTATATAAAATGAGGCGGTGTGGAATAGGGAGCACACAAGCATGGTATATAGAATGAGGTGGTGTGGAATAGGGAGCACACAAGCATGGTATATAGAATGAAGTGGTGTGGAATAGGGAGCACACAAGCATGGTATATAGAATGAGGTGGTGTGGAATAGGGAGCACACAAGCATGGTATATAGAATGAGGCGGTGTGGAAAAGGTAACACACAAGCATGGTATATAGAATGAGGCTGTGTGGAATAGGGAACATACAGTACAAGTGTGGTATATAGAATGAGGTGGTGTGGAAAAGGAAACACACAAGCCTGGTATATATAATGAGGCTGTGTGGAATAGGGAACATACAAGCATTGTATATAGAATGAGGCTGTGTGCAATGGGAAACGCAAAAGCATGGTATATAGAGTGAGGTGGTGTGGAGAAGGGAACACACAAGCATGGTATATAGAATGAGATGGTGTGGAATAGGAAACACAAAAGCATGGTATATAGAGTGAGGTGGTGTGGAAAAGGGAACACACAAGCCTAGTATATGGAATGAGGTGGTGTGGGAAAGGTAACGAACAAGCATGGTTTACAGCAGACTTTTTTAACCACGGTGCCTTGAAGTTTCTTCAGGGGTGCTTTGGCAAAATGCCTAAAAATTGCCCACGAATTGTTTACAAGCCGGCTTGTGGATGAAGCCTGCCTTTCAGTTACACAAAGCCACAGGTTTTCATTGTGCACCATTACAACCTTCTAGCTGCTGGCTTCCAAACGACCAATGCCATCATCAGTTAACCACCTAAATGGTATATAGAATGAGGTGGTGTGGAATATGGAGCGCACAAGCATGGTATATAGAGTGAGGTGCTGTGGAATAGGGAGCACACAAGCATGGTATATATAGAATGAGGTGGTGCGAAATAGGGAGCACACAGGCATGGTATAAAGAATGAGGTAGTGTAGAATAGGGAGAACACGAGCATGGTATATAGAATGAGGTGGTGTGGAATAGGAAACGCACAAGAATGGTGTATACTGTTGAATGAGGTGATGTGGAATAGGGAGCACACAAGCTTGGTATATGGAATAAGTCAGTGTAGAGTAGAAAACGCACAAACATGGTATATTTAAAAAAGCACTTGTGGGTTTAACCAATCAATTTCTTTTGTACAATTCTCTTTTAAGTGGGGGGGGGGGGGGGTGGGGTGAACTACATACTTTTACTAATAGGTGTCACCCCATCTCAGAAAGTTAGGAGGTATGGAACAAGGCAGTGTGGAATACGGCATGCACAAGCATGATATATGGAATGAGGCAGTGTGGAATAGAGAACACACAAACATTGTATATGAAATGAGGTGGTGAGGATATAAATGGACAAGCATGGCATATGGAATGAGGTGGTATGGAATAGGAAATGCACAATTACTGTGTAAGAAAAGAGAAGGTGCAAAATAGGAAATGCGCAAGCATGATATATAGAATGAGGTGGTGTGGAATAGGGCACACGCAAACATGATATAAAAAATGAAGTAGTGTGGAACAGGGAGCACACAAGCATGATATATAGAACAGGGTGGTGTGGAATAGGGAGCACACAAACATGATATAAAGAATGAGCTACTGTGGAATAGGGAGCACACAAGCATGGTATATGAAATGAGGTTTTGTGGAATAGGGAGCACACAAGCATGGTATATAGAATGAGGTGGTGTGGAATAGGGAGCACACAAGCATGGTATATGAAATGAGGTGGTGTGGAATAGGAAGCACACAAGCATGGTATATAGAATGAGGTGGTGTGGAATAGGGAGCACACAAGCATGGTATATAGAATGAGGCGGTGTGGAATAGGGAGCACACAAGCATGGTATATGAAATGAGGTTTTGTGGAATAGGGAGCACACAAGCATGGTATATGAAATGAGGTTTTGTGGAATAGGGAGCACACAAGCATGGTATATAGAATGAGGTGGTGTGGAATAGGGAGCACACAAGCATGGTATATAGAATGAGGTGGTGTGGAATAGGGAGCACACAAGCATGGTATATGAAATGAGGTGGTGTGGAATAGGGAGCACACAAGCATGGTATATAGAATGAAGTGGTGTGGAATAGGGAGCACACAAGCATGGTATATAGAATGAGGCGGTGTGGAATAGGGAGCACACAAGCATGGTATATAAAATGAGGCGGTGTGGAATAGGGAGCACACAAGCATGGTATATAGAATGAGGTGGTGTGGAATAGGGAGCACACAAGCATGGTATATAGAATGAAGTGGTGTGGAATAGGGAGCACACAAGCATGGTATATAGAATGAAGTGGTGTGGAATAGGGAGCACACAAGCATGGTATATAGAATGAAGTGGTGTGGAATAGGGAGCACACAAGCATGGTATATAGAATGAAGTGGTGTGGAATAGGGAGCACACAAGCATGGTATATAGAATGAGGTGGTGTGGAATAGGGAGCACACAAGCATGGTATATAGAATGAGGCGGTGTGGAATAGGAACCACACAGCATAATATAATGTATATAGAATGAATGTGCATAATAGGGAACATGCTGCATAATATATGAAATGAGGTGGTAACATCATCTTGGATTTGGGATTCGGTCGTGACTTCCTGGGGAATCACAGCTGACTCTCAAATACACATGCGCTGTGGGGCTGGTTCTGCATCTTCCTGGGATGTTTAGGTGAGAATTGAGGAAGTGGAACCGTGTACCTGTCAAAAACACATCACAAGTGTTAGGGGCAGGGGTGTGTTTTATAACTTGCTTACATAAAACATTTACGTTTTCATTACATATCTTATTTTACACCCAGAGATGTAATCACTGGGTCTCTATGCTTCTCTATACAATGCAAGCAGATTATGGCTGGTGGGTGGGTCCACCAGGGTGCTGTAGATAGCTTCATGAAAACATCACAGCACCGTGCCTCAGTACTCTGTTTGACTTGTTGCAGCTTCTAATGCACATTGTGAGAAGCTCACAGTGTGCAGTGAAATCAGAGTAAGCAATGTCAGTACAGGAGAGGAGCCGGTACAACTGTGCAAGACTGAAGGGAAAGCTGGAGGTCAACTTTAAAGCATTGTGCTTTGACACATGAAATCTTAGAATCGTGAAGCTCCCACTCAATCCAAAACTAAAAAAAGTTTTGACTTTAGATATATCACTTAACATCAGTTTTATCAGTGTGTTTTCAGCAGTTTGTATGAATTTTGCATGCATGTCCTTTAATATATGTGCTAAAAAAAAAGTGCTAAAAAAAAACACTACTGCATATAAAATCGTGAGAATCTTTACAAAGCAGAAGTGTGAAGATTCCACCTCATAGGATGATCAGTAGAAGATAACCATTAATAGCAATAACCGGTAATACACTATATTGTCAAAAGTATTGGGACATCTGCCTTTACACGCACATAAACTTCAGTGGCATCCCAGTCTTAGTCCGTAGGGTTCAATATTGAGTTGGCCCACCCTTTGCAGCTATAACAGCTTC
The DNA here is from genome assembly GCF_042186555.1 of Aquarana catesbeiana. Taxonomy (NCBI): domain Eukaryota; kingdom Metazoa; phylum Chordata; class Amphibia; order Anura; family Ranidae; genus Aquarana; species Aquarana catesbeiana. Next base: position 654,179,936 of record NC_133326.1, read on the forward strand.
AACTCTTCTGGGAAGACTGTCCACAAGGTTTAGGAGTGTGTCTATGGGAATGTTTGACCATTCTTCCAGAAGCGCATTTGTGAAGTCAGGCACTGATGTTGGACGAGAAGGCCTGGCTCACAGTCTCCACTAATATGGTTCAATATTGAACCCCATGAACTAAGACTGGAATGTCATTGAAGTTCATGTGTGTGTAAAGGCAGACGTCCCAATACTTTTGGTAATATAGTATATGTCCCAGAATTAAAGCAGAACTAAACCCATCCATTTGCTTTTCCAAAACAGTTGTTTGTTCTCAAGTGAACTGTCAAACCATCAAATGGCTGGTGTCATTACTGATCACATGTGCAGCAATATGACAATTACAGATCAAACAGAGGCTTAGATGGCTGTGAAGGATAGGAGGGTTTAGTTCCACTTCAGTGATCAGATATATAATATAAAATAAAAGTGAAGCTTTACAAGAAAACAATATATTTTACTTGAATCCTATCCAGAAAGCTGAATTGTTTTTTGTAACCAGAAACCAGCAAAGCCGGAATCGCACAGGCATTGCTCGATACACTTTTTTCACACCTTGGGCAGTGACGGTTTCTGAAGAATTGTGGTTTATACAAGAAGAAATAAATATTCCTTGTATGACTGAAGATATATAAAAGACATTCATGTAAAGATACAACAAAGAGATACAACTGGGGAACCTATGACTGGTCCAGTGATCACTAATACATTTTAGTGCCCAGGAATATGGCACCCATAATGGCAATGCTCAATAAAATACTAAGTGCAATATTACAGGTCAGGGGCCAGAAAAATTTTAGTCCAATTTTGTGCTCATTTAAAAACGATAAAAGTGGACCTAGTATAATATCTGATATTTACAGTATCTCACAAAAGTGAGTACTGTAAAGGAAATTTGTAAGTTCTGTATATAATTGTATGCTATTTTGTATGTATTGCACTCTGCCCTCACTGTGCACACGGCACTAATAATGTTTTCAGTCCTGATTAGAATTAGCCTGCCTATGTTACGCCCCTTGTTACCATAAAAGTACAATTGTAATATTAATGTGATACCTACGTAATCATGTGTATAAAAACCTTCAATTGCGTCATAATAAAGCAGAACAGTTATTTGGAAAGATGCTGAGCGTATCTTTTGTGTCTGTTCCTTACTGCAGTAGTTATTTTTAATTTGGAACCACTAATCAATATGAGGATAGGAGTTGCCTATCTATAAAATGTCCAGTTCAGGTGGTGAGCTTTGCCTAGGAGGGGATTTGCAGGTGACCCTGAGAATCCGAAACGAGGAGCTTGAGACGATCCGGGAATTTCTGATAATCAGCCGGCTGAGGTAAGCCTTTTGCTTACATTTGAGTTATCAGACTTCTGTGATCAGTAAGGCATTTTCGGGACAAAGGGTACCTATTTTACTCCCCTTAATCGAACTGTATTAATTGGTGGTTATATGTTATGTTGTCACTGTCTACTGTCCATCGGAGTTTTATAGATAAGAAATGGAAGAATAGTGCTGTTCACAGGTATACAGTGGGGACGGAAAGTATTCAGACCCCCTTAAATTTTTCACTCTTTGTTATATTGGAGACATTTGCTAAAATCATTTAAGTTCATTTTTTTCCTCATTAACCACTTGCCGACCGCCTAACGTAGATATACGTCAGCAGAATGGCACGGGCAAGCAGAATCACGTACCTGTACGTGATCTGCCTCCCGCGGGCGGGGGGTCCGATCGGACCCCCCCCCGGTGCCAGCGGCGGTCGGCTTGTGACTGGGAGCATTGGGAGGCGAGGGGGAGACCATCCGATCGTGGCCCCCCCCTCGCGATCGCTCCCAGCCAATCGGAATCCTCCCCTGCCTGTGTGTAGTTTCACACAGGCAGAGGATGTGATGTCATCTCTCCTCGGCTCGGCAGTTTCCGTTCCAGCGCCGAGGAGAGAAGACATGTAAGTGCACAACACTACACACAACACAGTAGAACATGCCAGGCACACTAAACACCCCCGATCCCCCCCCCCCGATCGCCCCCCGATCCCCCCCAACCACCCCCTCCGTCACAAACTGACACCAAGCAGTATTTTTTTTTTTTTTCTGATTACTGCATGGTGTCAGTTTGTGACAGTTACAGTGTTAGGACAGTGAGTGGTAGCCCCCTTTAGGTCTAGGGTACCCCCCTAACCCCCCCTAATAAAGTTTTAACCCCTTGATCACCCCCTGTCATCAGTGTCACTAAGCGATCATTTTTCTGATCTCTGTATTAGTGTCGCTGGTGACGCTAGTTAGGGACGTAAATATTTAGGTTCGCCGTCAGCGTTTTATAGCGTCAGGGACCCCAATATACTATCTAATAAATGTTTTAACCCCTTGATTGCCCCCTAGTTAACCCTTTCACCACTGATCACCGTATAAGTGTTACGGGTGAAGCTGGTTAGTTTGTTTATTTTTTATAGTGTCAGGGCACCCGCCGTTTATTACCGAATAAAGGTTTAGCCCCCTGATCGCCCGGCGGTGATATGCGTCGCCCCAGGCAGCGTCAGATTAGCGCCAGTACCGCTAACACCCACGCACGCAGCATACGCCTCCCTTAGTGGTATAGTATCTGTACGGATCAATATCTGATCCGATCAGATCTATACTAGTGTCCCCAGCAGTTTAGGGTTCCCAAAAACGCAGTGTTAGCGGGATCAGCCCAGATACCTGCTAGCACCTGCGTTTTTCCCCTCCGCCCAGCCCAGCCCAGCCCACCCAAGTGCAGTATCGATCGATCACTGACACTTACAAAACACTAAACAAATAACTGCAGCGTTCGCATAGTCAGGCCTGATCCCTGCGATCGCTAACAGTTTTCTTGGTAGCGTTTTGGTGAACTGGCAAGCACCAGCCCCAGGCAGCGTCAGGTTAGCGCCAGTACTGCTAACACCCACGCACGCACCGTACACCTCCCTTAGTGGTATAGTATCTGAACGGATCAATATCTGATCCGATCAGATCTATACTGGCGTCCCCAGCAGTTTAGGGTTCCCAAAAACGCAGTGTTAGCGGGATCAGCCCAGATACCCGCTAGCACCTGCGTTTTTCCCCTCTGCCCGGCCCAGCCCAGCCCACCCAAGTGCAGTATCGATCGATCACTGTCACTTACAAAACACTAAACAAATAACTGCAGCGTTCGCAGAGTCAGGCCTGATCCCTGCGATCGTTAACAGTTTTTTTGGTAGCGTTTTGGTGAACTGGCCTAGTACACCCCGGTCGTAGTCAAACCAGCACTGCAGTAACACTTGGTGACGTGGCGAGTCCCATAAGTGCAGTTCAAGCTGGTGAGGTGGCAAGCACAAGTAGTGTCCCGCTGCCACCAAAAAGACAAACACAGGCCCGTCGTGCCCATAATGCCCTTCCTGCTGCATTCGCCAATCCTAATTGGGAACCCACCACTTCTGCAGCGCCCGTACTTCCCCCATTCACATCCCCAACCAAATGCAGTCGGCTGCATGAGAGGCATTTTCTTTATGTCCTCCCGAGTACCCCTACCCAACGAACCCCCCCAAAAAAGATGTCGTGTCTGCAGCAAGCGCGGATATAGGCGTGACACCCGCTATTATTGTCCCTCCTGTCCTGACAATCCTGGTCTTTGCATTGGTGAATGTTTTGAACGCTACCATTCACTAGTTGAGTATTAGCGTAGGGTACAGCATTGCACAGACTAGGCACACTTTCACAGGGTCTCCCAAGATGCCATCGCATTTTGAGAGACCCGAACCTGGAACCGGTTACAGTTATAAAAGTTAGTTACAAAAAAAAGTGTAAAAAAAAAAAAAAAAAAAACACAAGCAAAAATATAAAATAAAAAATAATAGTTGTCGTTTTATTGTTCTCTCTCTCTCTGTTCTCTCTCTATTGTTCTGCTCTTTTTTACTGTATTCTATTCTGCAATGTTTTATTGTTATTATGTTTTATCATGTTTGCTTTTCAGGTATGCAATTTTTTATACTTTACCGTTTACTGTGCTTTATTGTTAACCATTTTTTTGTCTTCAGGTACGCCATTCACGACTTTGAGTGGTTATACCAGAATGATGCTTGCAGGTTTAGGTATCATCTTGGTATCATTCTTTTCAGCCAGCGGTCGGCTTTCATGTAAAAGCAATCCTAGCGGCTAATTAGCCTCTAGACTGCTTTTACAAGCAGTGGGAGGGAATGCCCCCCCCCCAACGTCTTCCGTGTTTTTCTCTGGCTCTCCTGTCTCAACAGGGAACCTGAGAATGCAGCCGGTGATTCAGCCAGCTGACCATAGAGCTGATCAGAGACCAGAGTGGCTCCAAACATCTCTATGGCCTAAGAAACCGGAAGCTACGAGCATTTTATGACTTAGATTTCGCCGGATGTAAACAGCGCCATTGGGAAATTGGGAAAGCATTTTATCACACCGATCTTGGTGTGGTCAGATGCTTTGAGGGCAGAGGAGAAATCTAGGGTCTAATAGACCCCAATTTTTTCAAAAAAGAGTACCTGTCACTACCTATTGCTATGATAGGGGATATTTACATTCCCTGAGATAACAATAAAAATGATTTAAAAAAAAAAAAAATGAAAGGAACAGTTTTAAAATAAGATAAAAAAATAATAATAAAGGAAAAAAAAAAAAAAGCACCCCTGTCCCCCCTGCTCTCGCGCTAAGGCGAACGCAAGCGTCGGTCTGGCGTCAAATGTAAACAGCAATTGCACCATGCATGTGAGGTATCACCGCGAACGTCAGATCGAGGGCAGTAATTTTAGCAGTAGACCTCCTCTGTAAATCTAAAGTGGTAACCTGTAAAGGCTTTTAAAGGCTTTTAAAAATGTATTTAGTTTGTCGCCACTGCACGTTTGTGCGCAATTTTAAAGCATGTCATGTTTGGTATCCATGTACTCGGCCTAAGATCATCTTTTTTATTTCATCAAACATTTGGGCAATATAGTGTGTTTTAGTGCATTAAAATTGAAAAAAGTGTGTTTTTTCCCCAAAAAATGCGTTTGAAAAATCGCTGCGCAAATACTGTGTGAAAAAAAAAAATGAAACACCCACCATTTTAATCTGTAGGGTATTTGCTTTAAAAAAATATATAATGTTTGGGGGTTCAAAGTAATTTTCTTGCAAAAAAAAATTATTTTTTTATGTAATCAAAAAGTGTCAGAAAGGGCTTTGGTTAGAAGAGTGGGTGATGTGTGACATAAGCTTCTAAATGTTGTGCATAAAATGCCAGGACAGTTCAAAGCCCCCCCAAATGACCCCATTTTGGAAAGTAGACACCCCAAGTTATTTGCTGAGAGGCATGTCGAGTCCATGGAATATTTTATATTGTGACACAAGTTGCGGGAAAGAGACAATTTTTTATTTTTTTTATTTTTTTTTTGCGCAAAGTTGTCACTAAATGATATATTGCTCAAACATGCCATGGGAATATGTGAAATTACACCCCAAAATACATTCTGTTGCTTCTCCTGAGTACGGGGATACCACATGTGTGAGACTTTTTGGGAGCCTAGCCGCGTACGGGACCCCAAAAACCAAGCACCGCCTTCAGGCTTTCTAAGGCCGTAAATTTTTGATTTCACTCTTCACTGCCTATCACAGTTTCGGAGGCCATGGAATGCCCAGGTGGCAAAACCCCCCCCCAAATGACCCCATTTTGGAAAGTAGACACCCCAAGCTATTTGATGAGAGGTATAGTGAGTATTTTGCAGACCTCACTTTTTGTCACAAAGTTTTGAAAATTGAAAAAAGAAAAAAAAAAATGTTTTTTCTCGTCTTTCTTTATTTTCAAAAACAAATGAGAGCTGCAAAATACTCACCATGCCTCTCAGCAAATAGCTTGGGGTGTCTACTTTCCAAAATGGGGTCATTTGGGGGGGGTTTGTGCCACCTGGGCATTCCATGGCCTCCGAAACTGTGATAGGCAGTGAAGAGTGAAATCAAAAATTTACACCCTTAGAAATCCTGAAGGCGGTGCTTGGTTTTCGGGGCCCCGTACGCGGCTAGGCTCCCTAAAAGTCCCACACATGTGGTATCCCCGTACTCAGGAGAAGTAGCTAAATGTATTTTGGGGTGCAATTCCACATATGCCCATGGCCCGTGTGAGCAATATATCATTTAGTGACAACTTTTTGTAATTTTTTTTTGTTTTTTTTTTTTTTGTCATTATTCAATCACTTGGGACAAAAAAAATGAATATTCAATGGGCTCAACATGCCTCTCAGCAATTTCCTTGGGGTGTCTACTTTCCAAAATGGGGTCATTTGTGGGGGTTTTGTACTGCCCTGCCATTTTAGCACCTCAAGAAACGACATAGGCAGTCATAAATTAAAGGCTGTGTAAATTCCAGAAAATGTACCCTAGTTTGTAGGCGCTATAACTTTTGCGCAAACCAATAAATATACACTTATTGACATTTTTTTTTACCAAAGACATGTGGCTGAATACATTTTGGCCTAAATGTATGACTAAAATTGAGTTTATTGGATTTTTTTTAGAACAAAAAGTAGAAAATATCATTTTTTTTTCAAAATTTTCGGTCTTTTTCCGTGTATAGTGCAAAAAATAAAAACGGCAGAGGTGATCAAATACCATCAAAAGAAAGCTCTATTTGTGGGAAGAAAAGGACGCAAATTTCGTTTGGGTACAGCATTGCACGACCGCGCAATTAGCAGTTAAAGCGACGCAGTGCCGAATTGTAAAAAGTGCTCTGGTCAGGAAGGGGGTAAAACCTTCCGGGGCTGAAGTGGTTAATGTACACACAGCACCCCATATTGACAGAAAAACACAGAATAGTTGACATTTTTGCAGATTTATTAAAAAAGAAAAACTGAAATATCACATGGTCCTAAGTATTCAGACCCTTTGCTCAGTATTTAGTAGAAGCACCCTTTTGATCTAATACAGCCATGAGTCTTTTTGGGAAAGATGAAACAAGTTTTTCACACCTGGATTTGGGGATCCTCTGACATTCCTCCTTGCAGATCCTCTCCAGTTCTGTCAGGTTGGATGGTAAACGTTGGTGGACGGCCATTTTTAGGTCTCTCCAGAGATGCTCAATTGGGTTTAAGTCAGGGCTCTGGCTGGGCCATTCAAGAACAGTCACGGAGTTGTTGTGAAGCCACTCCTTTGTTATTTTAGCTCTGTGTTTAGGGTCATTGTCTTGTTGGAAGGTAAACCTTCGGCCCAGCCCGAGGTCCTGAGCATTCTGAAGAAGGTTTTCATCCAGGATATCCCTGTACTTGGCCGCATTCATCTGTCCATCGATTGCAACCAGTCGTCCTGTCCCTGCAGCTGAAAAACACCCCCACAGCATGATGCTGCCACCACCATGCTTCACTGTTGGGACTGTATTGGACAGGGGATGAACAGTGCCTGGTTTTATCCACACATACCGCTTAGAATTAAGGCAAAAAAGTTCTATCTTGGTATCATCAGACCAGAGAATCTTATTTCTCACCATCTTGGAGTCCTTCAGGTGTTTTTTAGCAAACTCCATGCGGGCTTTCATGTGTCTTGCACTGAGGAGAGGCCACTCTGCCATAAAGCCCCGACTGGTGGAGGGCTGCAGTGATGGTTGACTTTCTACAACTTTCTCCCATCTCCCGACTGCATCTCTGGAGCTCAGCTACACTGACCTTTGGGTTCTTCTTTACCTCTCTCACCAAGGCTCTTCTCCCACGATAGCTCAGTTTCGCCAGACGGCCAGCTCTAGGAAGGGTTACTGGTCATCCCAAACGTCTTCCATTTAAGGATTATGGAGGCCACTGTGCTCTTAGGAACCTTAAGTGCAGCAGAAATATTTTGTAACCTTGGCCAGATCTGTGCCTTGCCACAATTCTGTCTCTGAGCTCTTCAGGCAGTTCCTTTGACCTCATGATTCTCATTTGCTCTGACATGCACTGTGAGCTGTAAGGTCTTATATAGACAGGTGTGTGGCTTTTTCTAATAAAGTCCAATCAGTATAATCAAACACAGCTGGACTCAAATGAAGGTGTAGAACCATCTCAAGGATGATCAGAAGAAATGGACAGCACCTGAGTTAAATATATGAGTGTCACAGCAAAGGGTCTGAATACTTAGGACCATGTGATATTTCAGTTTTTCTTTTTTAATAAATCTTCAAAAATGTCAACAATCCTGTGTTTTTCTGTCAATATGGGGTGCTGTGTGTACATTAATGAGGAAAAAAAATGAACTTAAATGATTTTGAGCAAATGGCTGCAATGTAACAAAGAGTGAAAAATTTAAGGGGGTCTGAATACTTTCCGTCCCCACTGTATGTAGTGCATCTGCTAGATAAAGTATTTTAGGGGCAAGAGGGTATAGCCACACGTAGGAAAGACTGGCCAGTCATTATGGGCATTTAAATTAAGTAAGGGAATGAAGAGCAAGAGGAACGATATATATGAACCGAAGGTGCGGTTCTGCCTATACTGAGCCCCTAGATTAATGGTTAAAGTGGACAGGGATCCACAATGAGTAACTGGGTTACCACCAATATTGACAGGGACTAAGAATCATGCAGATTAAACAGCTAGAGAAACAACTATCTATGTGAGCAGGATGGCTCAAGGGTGACAATTTACACTAAGGGTTAAATACTGAATGTAGTTTACAGCCTTTTCTGGAGAAGTGATATGCCTTCCCATGAAGTAAGTAAACTAAAAGTAAAATTAATTTATGAATGAGTAGCACTTATCACTCTTTCAATCTTAGCCGTCTCTTTTTTAACCACTTAAGGACCAGCCTCGTTTTGGATTTTAGGTGTTTACATGTTTAAAACAGGTTTTTCTGCTAGAAAATTACTTAGAACCCCCAAACATTATATATGGTTTTTCTTCTAACACCCTAGAGAATACAATGTCGGTCATTGCAATACTTTTTTTTGCACCGTATTTGCGCAGCGGTCTTATAAGCGCACTTTTTTTGGAAAAAATTCACTTTTTTGAATAAAAAAATAAAACAACAGTAAAGTTATCCCAATTTTTTTTTATATTGTGAAATATAATGTTACGCCAAGTAAATTGATACCCAACATGTCATGCTTGAAAATTGCGCCCGCTCGTGGAATGGCGTCAAACTTTTACCCTCAAAAATCTCCATAGGCGACGTTTAAAAAATTCTACAGGTTGCATATTTTGCGCTACAGAGGAGGTCTAGGGCTAGAATTATTGCTCTCGCTCTACCGGTCGCTGTGATACCTCACATGTGTGGTTTGACCACCGTTTTCATATGCGGGCGCTACTTGCGTATGCGTTCGCTTCTGCGCGCGAGCTCGTCGGGACAGGGGGGTTTTAAAAAATTTTTTTTTTATTTTTATTATTTATTTTACAATATTTTATTAATTTTTACACTGTTTAAAAAAAAAAAAAATTGTGTCACTTTTATTTCTATTACAAGGAATGTAAACATCCCTTGTAATAGAAAAAAGCATGGCAGGACCTCTTAAATATGAGATCTGGGGTCAAAAAGACCTCAGATCTCATATTTACACTAAAATGCAATAAAAAAAAAAAAGTCATTTAGAAAAATGACATTTGAAAAAATATGCCTTTAAGAGGCGTGGACGGAAGTGACGTTTTGACGTCGCTTCCACCCAGCAGTGTCATGGAGACGAGTGAGCGCCATCTTGGCCTCACTCGTCTCCAGACACACCAGAGAACAGGACGCGATCGCCTCCGCCGCTACCGACGGCTCCGGTAAGCGGCGGAGGGCACCGGATCGCGGCGGGAGGGGGGGGCCCTCTCCTGCCACCGATAAAAGTGATCTCGCGGTGAATCCGCCGCAGGGACCACTTTTATCTGAAAGCCGGCCGCCGCACGAAAACGGGGATACCGGGGTTATGGCAGCTAGCTGCTGCCATAACAACGATATCCCCGTTCCAAATTAGGACGTACATAGTCGTGCGGCGTTAGGGAAGTGGTTAATCATTAAACTCCCCCTTTTTTCCTTACTGTTATGTCAGTATACTTATTAAGTATTTATTTTCTCTTGCTGAATGCCTTGCATGTGAGGTGTTTCGGATAACATCTAGTGGGTATTAGTAGTAATTTCACCCTTCACAGTCTATTTAAGCCTATTTCGCCGACTCCAGTGTCCATTGGCTGGTGAAGCGCGTCAGCAGTGTGACGTCAGCACGTCACTGGGAACCGCGCGCTGTGCGATCTGGTGTGCCCAAACACAGAACCAACAACTGACGGCTACTTTTCCCTTCAGCCTCGTGCAACACGGAGGCAGCGGCTTTACAGCAAGGGGCGATTCCCCATCTGACTCTACTCACTGGCCAGTACGAAGCGGTACCCACGGCCATAGCAACCTGGGGACCAAGGCATGCTACAACTTGATAACGGACCTTGTGCGGTTGGTGAGAACTTTATGCCCCGCTCAGCACTTGTAGCACATGTCAATACTGTTTATAGCATCCCCCTTCTGTTGCCTGTACGGGATTACATCTCGCTGCCTCTGCACCTTATCTCCATCCATCTCTGCTGTTAACGGAACCTCCCTGTAATGCTGTCTAGTTCATAATCTGCAATTTCTGATCATTCATCTATGCTTACGGTTTGCACTTCCACCTGAATGACCTAACTTCATTGATTATTACTACATTAGACCTAATCGCCAGATCGTCCACCCACATAACCAGCATTTACATCGTTGGTGTATGATCGTTCCAACCATTCTGGAAGTTTCTCTGTAGGAATACTCATTCATCTACGATTTTCTACCCTGGTTTGGACTTACCAACAACCTACTAGCATACTAAAATATGAGCAGACGGTGATTATCTGGTGTGAATGTGTGGGTGTGCAGCCGCGGCTCCCATTGTTTTTATTATCCCCGTGACAACGTTGTCCCTATTTTAATTAGGCCTGTGTCGGCCGTCTATCTAAATAGCTTTTTTCATTTTTTGTATTTGTAACTTTGGTATATTTTGGATATTAATAAAGCCGGTTTGTATCTATCTTTGTGTTCTGTGTTGACCCTCTTAAGAGAACCTTTCTCTTTGTTTCTACTTATATGCAATTAGGGCAATCAGAACTGCATCCAGACCTCTTGTCTGAATGATAGATAGATATACTCACTTGCTATTATGGCCAATCATTAATTAATTTAATTTGGTTGATCCTGGCAAAATCCTCTTTATTTTTTGACAATTAACACTAGACAGAAAGGGACATTTTCATGTTAAGTTGTGGGATGAATTTGGGGTCAGGCACTACAACTAGTAAAGTCAAAACAGAGAAATGAGAGTTAAAACAGATTACTTTATATGTTGTCAGAGAGGGCAGATGGGATGAGCACTATGGCTGCCCGTCTGATCATAGAATCAAGAAACTAGAGTATGTGAAGTATGGGATTACAATACATGGGATTCAAAGGATATAAGAACAAAATAAGGAAAGCAGAATTTAAGCAGGGAAATATTAAAGAGTGTTAAAAGAAAGTGAGAGAATGATATGCATGTGTTGTGTACAAATGGGGAAAATGTAAGCGATTTTAGAGAGATATTCGTGTATGTGTGTGAATGCTGGAACCTTTAGTCCTATCTCTTGTGTGTCATGTATGCAGATGTGACCTCCTCCTTTGCGCTCTCATGAAAGAATGTAGCTGGGATAAGAGATCAGTGATAAGCTGGAAGGACACCATGCCAATTTCATTTTTTTTAGACAAAACATTAACAAAATGTGCCGGGTTAATTAATCTAATGATAAGCAATGTGATCACAATTATTTTGAATCTGTTTTCCAAACATGGTAAAATGAAGGTTACATTTAACCGTGTATTACACAAATTGAATATCCTTTGATAGTGGAAGATGACCTCCTTTAAGGACATTTATCTGTGGATATATATTAGTATTAGGGTGTGATATTGAGATTATCATTTGGGTATTAATTTCTGATATGAGTTTAACAATTTTATTATTAATATAGATATATTGTAACTGGTTTAGACAACCGTTGGTTGGAAATTAAATCCAGGTTATTGGGGAAATTTGTAAGGTGGGATTAGTTTAGTTTAAGATAACAATTTTGTAATTTTACATTTATACAATAGACCCTTATTGAGAGAAAAAAAAAGATAAAGATGAGGCTGTTAATTGGAATACAGCTGCCATAATATTTAACAAAGCCAAGATGGATGGGATACATAAGAAGTTTTTCTACAAAAATGAAATCTAAAGGTCTGATAATAACTTGATGTGCGGTCCATGATGTGACAGTAATAATAAATACAATTTAAAAATAGCAGACCCTTTACATCAAGTCCACACACCCTGTTAGGATAGATGCCACCTGCAGCCAATTGTATAGTTTTTGATGTGGCTGAGAGCTTTCTCTATACAGATTGTTGGTCCTTTTGTTTTTATTTATTTTTGAAATCCAAAGCAGAATGTGTGGATTGTGAAATGATGTCCCCCCTTTCCTTGTAAGTGCAGTGGTATAAGCAGAAGAATATTTTGGATTTATGGACATCTCTGCATGACCGCAGGGTATTGTATCATTTATTATAATATTTATAGGAAAAAGTTGTCTTTTTGAAACATGAAACTGAAGTACTTACACAAACAACATGATAGAAAACAAGCCATTGTAATATATTTATGCAAGCTGGACCCAGTAATGAAGGGTTCGCCCCAATATATCAGAGCTGTAGCTTTATGCAAAGGTGCTATTAGACAAAGTTAGACATTATTTTGGTCAAATTTTGTATTTTTTTAATCCCACATTCTGCTTAGCAAATATACAGCTAACTAAATTTTGTCTAATGAAAGGTTCAAAATATGAATTTGTTTTGTTTGTTTATGTACAAATCTAACAATTAAAAATGCGTACATTTGAATCCAGCCACCTCATTGCCTCTATTGGAGGAGGCTGGAGACAAAGGAAAACCACATGTGTTAAATTGATGATGTAGGAATCAGCTGCTGTGAGCCCAGTGCAGGACACAGTCCCTGAAGACCCAGATATTTCATTTTTTGTAGAGTTATTCCCGGTTTTATACTGAGGATGCAGTTTATCACCCAGAAGGATACTCTGCTTTCAGAGTCATTGGATCCTTTTTCCCCAGCTCAAGAAGCAGAGCTCCATGTTTTAGCAAAGCCTGGGAGCGATAAAAAGAGTATATATTTATATAGATAGTCGCGATATAGAGAGCTTTTGGTTCCATTTGAAGGGCCAAAAGTTTGTCTTTACTTCGGCAGGTAAACCAATGAAGCATGCTAAGTTAATTAGATAGGCTGTTTTCAGCCTTCCAGGTTCTTGCTGAGCTAGCCATACTAACATTCACACATGGAAGCAGACCAGGTGACTAAGGATGCTGCATTACAGCCCTGGACACTTGCTGGGTCTGTGCAACTCACAGACTCCACCCTAGTTCTGGCCCAGTATAGCTGGGATTAATAATTCAACTTTAAGGACCCCAGAACAAGAACAAGTGGTCCACAGGGGGCAACTTCTTATGAAACAGGACTTTGGAAAAGGTGACCATTTATGTCTGCCAGTCACTCTTTTCCCTCCAGCTTGACACATGGACCGTGTCATCAGTCACAAGCAGTTATGGTTGCCTTAGTAAATGAGCATGGGATAGAGCCAGGGTTCTCCACAGTTGTTTTTATAACATACCACTTCTTGTTTTACCTGTTACCAAAGTGTTACCAAAAGCTGAACATCCCTTCCAGAGATTACAAAAACATATATCCAGATGCCCAAGTCAGGATCTTACGAATATGCATTTTGTCTGTATGGACATGTTTTCTGGATGTCCAGTGGCAAATGCTACTGCAAAGGCCACAGTAAAAAGTGTTATCAGAAGTAGTTTGTAAGTGCAGAGTGCAGAATCTACAGAGAGTAACAGAGGAAATCATTTTTATAGGAGAGTCCTTACTAGAAGTTTTGAGGTTTTATTTTTACACCCCCTACTGCCTACAATGTAGCGGAAAAAGTCTAGTAAGAAACTAGGAAACTTTTGCCTAAATGTTTTCTTATATTTTATCAAGCCCCTAAGGGGATGTTGGACTCTCTCCCTATGGGATTTGGTTTGGCAGTGTATTACTCACTTGCTTATATTTTGTCTCAGCAGCTAAAGTCCTCCATTCGGATCTCACAGAGAATGTTGCTGAAATTTTAAGGTTTTTTGACAAATTCATGTATGTGTTTTCTCCCCAATTCCAAATCCTAAAAGTTTGGAAGGATCTAAAATTAAAGCCAGGATTGTTAAGAGACATTTATATATAAGTAAATGTTTGGAGACTCAATACAGCATCTATTTCATGTACAGTTGTGCAAAACTCGAAGGAAAAGTCACCTAGATCCACACCAGACACTGCAAAATTGACTAAATTAAAGAAAACTCTGTGTTTGATTTGTTTCCCTTTTTGAATCACAGTCTAGGGTACTATTTCAAATACTTTAATTGTAAGGGATATATATATATAAATAATGTGATTTGAAAAGTAGTTTAGGCGTGTTGAAGTCATATTTGTCTTTTGTATGTCTTCCATTTTATGTAGAATTGTCTGTGTTTACATGTGCTGATAAGTCAGCATGCCAACAATTAAGCTAGAAGGCCATTCTGGCCACAGGAGTGTACAGCCAGTACTCTGTAAATATGTCTTATAAATCATTTGTTTTTCACAATGAAAAGTATTTTTTTTAATAAAAAAGCTGCTCAGCTATTATTTTCTCTACAATAAAGTTTTTACCTCTTTGGCCAGGACTACCTCCACCTAAGCGTGTGGAGGTTCCAGGTTAAAGGTGATAGCAGGTATGGTTAGTGATCAAAATATTGTTCAAAAGAGAGGAGACTATAATGAAAATTTGTACGTTCTGTATATAACTGTATTCTATTTTGTATGTATTGCATACTGCCCTCACTGTGCGCATGGCACTAATAATGTTTTCAGTCCTGATTAGAATTAGCCTGCCTATGTTACGCCCCTTGTTACCATAAAAGTACAATTGTAATATTAATGTGATACCTACGTAATCATGTGTATAAAAACCTTCAATTGCATCAGAATAAAGCAGAACAGTTATTTGGAAAGATGCTGAGCATATATTTTGTGTCTGTTCCCTACTGCAGTAGTTATTATTAATTTGGAACCACTAATCAATATGAGGACAGGAGTTGCCTATCTATAAAATGTCCAGGTCAGTACACCCCTCGCATTTTTGTAAATATTTTATTATATCTTTTCGTGTGACAACACTGAAGAAATGACACTTTGCTACAATGTAAAGTAGTGAGTGTACAGCTTGTATAACAGTGTAAATTGGTTGTCCCCTCAAAATAACTCAACACACAGCCATTAATGTCTAAACTGCTGGCAACAAAAGTGAGTACACCCCTAAGTGAAAATGTCCAAATTGGGCCCAAAGTGTCAATATTTTGTGTGGCCACCATTTTTTTCCAGTGTGTCCATATATGATTCTTCTACTTATATTGTGTAAGATATACTCACATCTTCAATGTTTGATGCATACATTTGAAGATGACTTTGTAGAATGTGTCTCTGATTGACATTTGTCTTATAGTACTCATTCAGTGTACTCCTCAGCAAAGAACTCCCTGAAGAAGACTGTTATAGTTGAAACACGTAGGGGTATAGTTGTGATGCAGTATTGTTTTGAGGAATGATATGTATAATTTTGTGATCCAGACATGTATTGCTTAATTTTTCTAATAATAATTTCTATATGCACCATGTTTTATTTCTATTTGGATTTTGATATGTTTGTACCAATAAAATTCTTTTTAATATAATTATTAAATTCCAAGTGTTCTTTGGTGCCTCCAAAGTCCTGTCCAATCTCTTTTTTTTGTTCCAGTATTCATTTGGGATGTGGCACCTCCTTAACATGTGAATAGCTTAGGCCTTCCTGATAGAAAATTTCTCACCATTATTTTCCAGCGCTGCCTTAACCCTCTGAAGTCATCTTCCACTCTTCCATGATGACATCACAGAGCTGGTGGATGTTAGAGACCTTTGCGCTCCTCCATCTTCCATTTGAGGATGCCCCACAGATGCTCAATAGGGTTTAGGTCTGGAGACATGCTTGGCCAGTCCATCACCTTTACCCTCAGCTTCTTTAGCAAGGCAGTGGTCTTCTTGGAGGTATGTTTGGGGTCGTTATCATGTTGGAATACTGCTCTGCGGCCCTGTCTCCAAAGGGAGGGGATCATGCTCTGCTTCAGTATGTCACAGTACATGTTGGCATTCATGGTTCCCTCAATGAACTGTAGCACCCCAGTGCTAGCAAGACTCATGCAGCCCCAGACCATGACACTCCAATCACCATGCTTGACTGTCGGCAAGACACACTTGTCTTTGTACTCCTCACCTGGTTGCCGCCACACACGCTTGACACCATCTGAACCAAATAAGTTTATCTTGGTATCATCAGACTACGGGACATAGTTTCAGTAATCCATGTCCTTAGTATGCTTGTCTTCAGCAAACTGTTTACCGGCTTTCTTGTGTATCATCTTTAGAAGAGGCTTTCTTCTGGGATGACAGCCATGCAGACCAATTTGATGCAGTGTGCGGCGTATGGTCTGAGCAATGACAGGCTGACCCCCCCACCCGTTTAACCTCTGCAGCAATGCTGGCAGCACTCATACGTCTATTTCCCAAAGACAACCTCTGGATATGACGCTGAGCATGTGCACTCAACATCTTTGGTCGACCATGGCGAGGCCTGTTCTGAGTGGAACCTGTCCTGTTAAACCGCTGTATGGTCTTGGCCACTGTGCTGTGGTCTTTATCCACTTACCACCAGTAATGTAAGTGGCATATTCCCAGTGACCACCAGTAATGTAAGGGGAAATATATCTATTTACCACCAGTAATGTAAGAGGCATTTTCCCAATAACCATCAATAGTGTAAGAGGCATTTTCCCAATGACCACCAGTAATGTAAGGGGCATTATATCCACTTACCACCAGTAATGTAAGGGGCATTTCCCAATGACCACCAGTAATCTAAGAGACATTTTCCCAATGACCATCACTAATGTAAGGGGCATGTTCCCAATGACCACCAATAATGTAAGGGGCATTATATCCACTTACCACTAGTAATGTAAGGGGCATTTCCCAATGACCACCAGTAATCTAAGAGACATTTTCCCAATGACCATCACTAATGTAAGGGGCATGTTCCCAATGACCACCAATAATGTAAGGGGCATTATATCCACTTACCACCAGTAATGTAAGGGGCGTTATCCCAATGACCACCAGTAAGGTAAGAGGCATGTTCCCAATGACCACCAGTAATGTAAGGGGCATTATATCCATTTAGCACCAGTAATGTAAGAGGCATTTTCTCAATGACCACCAGTAATGTAAGGGGCATGTTCCCAATGACCACCAGTAATGTAAGGGGCATTATATCCACTTGCCACCAGTAATGTAAGGGGCATGTTCCCAATGACCATCAGTAATATAAGTGACATGTTCCTAATGGCCACCAGTAATGTAAGGGGCATTATATCCACTTGCCACCAGTAATGTTAGGGGCATGTTCCTAATGACCATCAGTAATATAAGTGACATGTTCCTAATGACCACCAGTAATGTAAGAGGCATTTTCCCAATGACCATCACTAATGTAAGGGGCATGTTCCCAATGACCACCAATAATGTAAGGGGCATTATATCCACTTACCACCAGTAATGTAAGGGGCATTATCCCAATGACCACCAGTAATGTAAGAGGCATGTTCCCAATGACCACCAGTAATGTAAGGGGCATTATATCCATTTAGCACCAGTAATGTAAGAGGCATTTTCCCAATGACCACCAGTAATGTAAGGGGCATGTTCCCAATGACCACCAGTAATGTAAGGGGCATTATATCCACTTGCCATCAGTAATGTAAGTGACATGTTTCTAATGACCACCAGTAATGTAAGGGGCATTTTCCCAAAGACCAGCAGTAAAGTAGGAGGCATTTTCCCAATGACCACCAGTAACATAAGGGGAATTTTCCTAATAACCCCTGATGAGCTAATCTTACCACGGGTTCCCTGAGACCTGAAAATTATTTCAGGGTTCCTCTGGGTTAAAAAGCTTGAGAAAGGCTGCACTACTAAACTCTCACAGATTCCTCCATCCACACTATACAGTGGCTCTGCCAGCGGTCAGAATACTCATACAGTGGCTGCATCCGATTGGAATGGATGCAGCCACTGTTCGACCAACAGTTTTCTGCCCTGCTCCTTCTATTTTGCAGTCGAAAGATGTCAGGCAGGAGGATCCATGGCGTAATTGACGGCTGGTTCATGCCCCGGATGATATTCATACATAGTTTAGTCAGCTTTAGCACATTCAGATATTTATCACCTCTCACAAGGATCACAGCTCTCCCCCCGATGATGGGTACAGATTAACACTGTATTAATGAACAGTAAAGTGGTACTAAAGGTATTAATACTCACCTGTCCAGCGGTTCCTCGTGGATGCATCTTCTTATGAGTGTCAGTCTTCGAGCCTCTTCATTGACGGGCGCAGGATGACATCACTCCTGTGCATGTGCCAGTCATCCCAGCAGAGATGCCAGAGTAGACAGCAAGCATGCAGGTAGGTGCATTTTATTGCAATGTCTCTTCTGCAGTAAAGTAAAAGTGTATGTAAACCTTCCTCTCTATAAAATAATGTTCACGTTAAGCAGAGCTTTTTTTAAGATGCTATATTAAATAAATGGGCAAAAATGCAGTTTAAATACCTTTTTGTCTTCTTTTTATTGGCTGTCACCTGACTGCTAAATCCCCCTTTTTCTTCCTGAGCACTGAGGAGTAGGGGCGGAGCCTCCTACTGACAATCACCTGGAACTGACTACAGGACTTCAGATATGCCGTATTTTAGAACTGTGTCCTGTGGGTCCTATAGAAAAGAGAAGGGACGCAAAGTGACTACACTAACATGGGAATACTTTTTGTGGTTTGCGTGGTCAGCAATTATAGGAAGCCTGGAATGAACTGTCAGAATCGCTAGATAATTCGTAGAAATAGATTATGCATAGAAAAAAGGCTACAATGGGAGGCAGAAAAATGCAGTAATAGTTTGGAATTTTAGGTTGACATATACCAGCATTTTTCTACATTATTTGAGTCACGGAACTCTTTAAAAGCAGGTAAAACCTCAAAGGCACCCCAGTCTAAAATGTAAAAAATGTAAATGTTACTTATCAATGGAAAACCTGAGCCTGGGACACGGTATGTAACCACCTAGATGACATTAACTTTACATCAGAAGTCTTCCTTCACATTAGAGGTCCCCTCATCACATTGGAGGTTCCTCCTTCACATTAGAGGTCCCCCCATCACATACGAGGTCCCTCCTTCACATTAGAGGTCCCCCCATCAAATAAGAGGTCCCTCCTTCACATTAGAGGTCCCCCATCACATAAGAAGTCCCTCCTTCACATTAGAGGTCCCTCCATCACATAAGAGGTCCCTCCTTCACCTTAGAGATCCCCCCCAACAAATAAGAGGTCCCTCCTTCACATTAGAGGTCCCCCCATCACATAAGAGGCCCCACTTTCACATTAGAGGTCCCCCATCACATAAAAGGTCCCTCCTTCACATTAGAGGTCCCCCTATCACATAAGAGGCCCCTCCTTCACATTAGAGGTCCCCCATCACATAAGAGGTCCCTCCTTCACATTAGAGGTCCCCCATCACATAAGGGGTCCCTCCTTCACATTAGAGCCCCCCATCAAACAAGAGGTCCCTCCTTCACATTAGAGGTTCCTTCATCACATAAGAGGTCCCTCCTTCACATTAGAGGTCCCCCCATCACATAAGAGGTCCCTCCTTCACATTAGAGGTCCCCCCATCACATAAGAGGTCCCTACTTCACATTAGGGGTCCCCCATCACATAAGAAGTCCCTCCTTCACATCAGAGGTCCCTCCATCACATAAGAGGTCCCTCCTTCACCTTAGTGATCCCCCCACCAAATAAGAGGTCCCTCCTTCACATTAGAGGTCCCTCCGTCACATAAGAGGCCCCTCCTTCACATTAGAGGTCCCCCCATCACATAAGAGGCCCCTCCTTTACATTAGAGGTCCCCTATCACATAAGAGGTCCCTCCTTCACATTAGAGGTCCCCCCATCACATAAGAGGTCCCTCCTTCACATTAGAGGTTCCCCATCACATAAGGGGTCCCACCTTCACATTAGAGCCCCCCCATCAAACAAGAGGTCCCTCCTTCACATTAGAGCCCCCCCATCAAACAAGAGGTCCCTCCTTCACATTAGAGGTCCTCCCATCAAATAAGAGGTCCCTCCCTCAAATAAGAGGTCCCTCCATCACATAAGAGGTCCCTCCATCACTTTAGAGGTCCCCCATCATATCAGTGTCTCCCTTCACATCAGAGTCCAACCCTTCACACCAAAGGGCCCTTTCACATCAAAGTCCACTCTTCACTTCAAGGTCTCCCCATCCCAGCAGAGGTCCCCCCTTCATGTCAGAGGCCCCCTATACATGAGAGCGCCTCATCACAGAGTCCCCCACCCCGTCCACTCTGAAAAGGTGGGTGCCCTGGATCAGAGTCATGCATTGCCATTGGAGGCGGGCCCACCGCCACCAACATAGCAACAACTGACGCTGTGCAACCTGGCCCAAGAGCATTATTGGTTCTTAAGGTGCTGGCAGCTGGCCTCCCACACCATGGCAATGCATTATCCAGGGCAAACTGCACCAAGTCCTTGCAACACTCTGGGCAAATCCAAACAGTACCCCGGTTGAGAAAGGCTGACATAACTTTTAAAGATTTGGTTTCAAGTTTCAAGAGACTAATCAAACAATCAGATTAAAAAAATGTGCCCAGTTGCAAGGATTTCTACAAATTTAAAGCTCAGCTCCAGTTACCCCCCTGGAGGCTCCCTAGCAGTATTTTTTGTGTTTCTTTATATACCAACGCACAGGGGTATCTTTAAATCTTGTTCAGTGCTGGCAGATACTCAATGTTGTAAAGAGCAGCACTAACACGATGACGTCAGTGCTCTCTGCATTATTGTGAGTATAGTGTACAATGGTAACACTCCCTCAGGGGGTAGACCCACGACAGAATGCAGATACAGAATGTCTTCAGCCCAGAATCATACAACTCAGAACACTGAGGACATCTTGTGGTGGAAAAGAATGACTGCGGGGGCAGCACCAGAGAGGAGGTGAGTATTGCAGCCAGAGCTACGTTTTTGTTTTAATTGCCCTCTGGGAGACTATTTGAAAAAAAGTGCCTAGAGTTTAAGTTTACACCATGTGCCTGCTCAGAGTGCTCCTGTTTTACACAGAATATGGACTAAAATCATTCCAGTATGGCCAGATTGCCATGTAACCATGTCATCATTGCATTTACTTCAATGCAGATAATCTCCTGTAGCTGAGGAAAATGTATATGGAATATGATGGACAGACCTTTCCGCAAAACAGAAAAACTGCATCTGTCTAAGCACATTTCCCTTGTAGAGAATTTGACTTTTATAGTGTTTGAATTTGCAGAAATACATACTGTAGAAGTGTATGGTATGACTGTAAGTGAACTTGGTGATCCTGATGTTTCCAGACACTGGTGTTTCCTGTATACAGGCGTGTGTGCTGTCTCTGAACTTTAAAGGAAACAGTCCCTGTGAGTTTGCTTTCAACACTATGCACAAATATTTCCCAATCATAGATTCTACAAGGTCACTGAGTGCGTTCTACACCCCCTGTGTCTACACCCTCTACACCCGCCCGCCTCAGATACATGAGGTGCAGCACATACAGGCAACACCTATAATTAATAGATTGAATGTAACCTTGCTCCAGTATTTCCTGCTAACATCTATAACAATGTATTAGCTGTACTGCGTCCCATTATCCCTGTAATATCTTATTACAGTAACCCAGCCCCTGAGTGTCTTATTACCCCTGTAATATCTTATTACCGTAACCCAGCCCCTGAGTGTCTTATTACCCCTGTAATATCTTATTACAGTAACCCAGCTCCTGAGTGTCTTATTACCCCTGTAATATCTTATTACCGTAACCCAGCCCCTGAGTGTCTTATTACCCCTGTAATATCTTATTACCGTAACCCAGCTCCTGAGTGTCTTATTACCCCTGTAATATCTTATTACAGTAACCCGGCTCCTGAGTGTCTTATTACCCCTGTAATATCTTATTACAGTAACCCAGCTCTTGAGTGTATTATTATCCCGTAATATCTTATTACAATAACTTACCCAGCTCCTGAGTGTCTTATTACCCCTGTAATATCTTATTACAGTAACCCGGGTCCTGAGTGTCTTATTACCCCTGTAATATCTTATTACAGTAACCCGGGTCCTGAGTGTCTTATTACCCCTGTAATATCTTATTACAGTAACCCGGCTCCTGAGTGTCTTATCACCCCTGTAATATCTTATTACAGTAACCCAGCTCTTGAGTGTATTATTATCCCGTAATATCTTATTACAATAACTTACCCAGCTCCTGAGTGTCTTATTACCCCTGTAATATCTTATTACAGTAACCCGGGTCCTGAGTGTCTTATTACCCCTGTAATATCTTATTACAGTAACCCGGCTCCTGAGTGTCTTATCACCCCTGTAATATCTTATTACAGTAACCCAGCTCCTGAGTGTCTTATTACCCCTGTAATATCTTATTACAGTAACCCAGCTCCTGAGTGTCTTATTACCCCTGTAATATCTTATTACAGTAACCCAGCTCCTGAGTGTCTTATTACCCTTGTAATATCTTATTACAGTAACCCGGCTCCTGGGTATCTTATTACCCCTCTACATAGCGTTAGAGTGGTCCAGAACCTGATTATATATATGGTTGGTAAAGGCTTATTAGCTGGAGATATGGCATCCTTCTGGGGCTGTTTGTGACCTTTTCTCTGGTCACGTACATCACACAATCGTTACACGTCTGCCTTGTTAGGTGGGTGCTGTGCTGCCTCTTTGTTTTCTTATATTGGAGTTGTGATGTCAGTTATCCTCGTAATCAGCAGCTTGTCATGGGTGGAAGCTGTGTTCCAGATAACAGCATACGCTGACAGTCACTGAACGTATCACATGGCAGAATGAAAAGATATTACCATAACTTTATTGTGATAAGCTATCAGGTTTTCTCTCCTTGTAATAGACATTGCAAGCTCTCCTGTGATGGATATCAAACGAATGTGATCACCTCCTGCACAGGTTGCTGGGAGAAGCAGCCAGTCATAACCAACTATTATGGTTTTCAGTTTCTGTTTCAATAACTCTCTTTTGAATGTTTTTAGTGAATACAGTAGAGTGGTTACAGTTATAGGAATTTGGATAGTAAATCACAAATAAGACTTGGAGATCAGGCCCCGTAGTTGTCCATTAATAGTGAGATGATTAGTAACAGAACCCATATCATTGTAGCATAACCATTCATGTAATCAAAGGCGAAACATAAATGGAATCCTCGTATAGCTGAAAAACTAACACTCATGGAATGGAGATTTGGTTGCGCAGAATGGTTTAGGTTTGTGGTTATTAATTTCAGTAATCAGGAGTAGGTGAAGAATGGAGACAGGCAGACAATATGTAATAATAGACTTGATTAGAAAGAAAAATTGAATAAAAATCAGGAAAGTCCCCTGTCAGGTGATGAGGGCTCCCTCAAGGTGCAATGTGTAAGTGATTGCTTGGTCTTCACCAGAGCACTCTGAATGAATGAATGAATGAATGAATGAATGAATGATTTATAAAGCGCTGCAAATGCGAACTGAATCGCCTCAAGGCGCTGGATGCATTCTCTGATGTCAGTTTCTCAGAAAAGGAAGGTCTTTAGTTTTTTTCTGAAGGCCTGGTGGTTTTCTTCCATGCGGATGTTGGTAGGAACATACGCAGTCTGCAAGGAGTGATGAGCCAGAGACCCTAGTGACCCCTGGGCTACTTTTCTGCTAGTAGTCACCAGGTAACAACCCTCGGGTCTTTCCCACCAAAGGGTTACTGAAGCAGGGTGACTATGATTAGACAGGGTGGAATGAGGCAGCAGGTTGGAGTCTGGGCATAGTTTAAGGCAGAGGACAGGCACTAGAAAAGTCAATGTTCAGACAGAGGCAGCAGGAAAGAGGTTGGTCTGGGTCCAATCAGGGGTGAGGCAGACGAGGGTAGTCAGGGTCCAAGCAGAGTTTGAGGCAGGCAAGAGAGTAGTCAAGGTTCAAGCAAAGGTTGAGGCAGGGAAGAGAGTAGTTTGGGTCCAATCAGGGGTTGAGGCAGACAAGAGAGTAGTCTGGGTCCAATCAGTGGTTGAGGCAGACAAGAGAGTAGCCAGGGTCCAATCAGGGGTCAAGGCAGACAAGAGAGTAGTTAAGGTTCAAGCAAAGGTCAAGGCAGGGAAGAGAGTAGTCCGGGTCCAATCAGGGGTTGAGGCAGGCAAGAGAGTAGCCAGGGTCCAATCAGAGGTTGAGGCAGGCAAGAGAGTAGTCTAGATTCAAGCAAAGGTCAAGGCAGGGAAGAGAGTAGTCCGGGTCCAATCAGGGGTTGAGGCAGACAAGAGAGTAGCCAGGGTCCAATCAGGGGTTGAGGCAGACAAGACAGTAGCCAGGGTCCAATCAGGGGTTCAGGCAGGCAAGAGAGTAGCCAGGGTCCAATCAGAGGTTGAGGCAGGCAAGAGAGTAGTCTAGATTCAAGCAGAGATCAAGGCAGGCAAGAAAGAAATTAACATAAACATAAAGGTCCCTGCTTCCCTGTGATAAACAATAAAGCTGCTTTCCCTATAGTAAAATACTATTCAACTGTGAAACCAAAGAGGAATCAGCGCTATTTCAATCTGAACATAAATCAACTACAAAAAAGATTGACTGTGATAATCCCACACCATGAAAATGTGATCTTCTTATGTCTGAAAGATGATCTTCCAACAAAACACCAATTGCCTCCACCAATGTGAGAAGTGCCCACTCACCATAGCTCCAGTGACCTCTAAATGAATAAAGGTCAGTAAGCGCTTTGGGATATTGATTGGCCCCGATCCGTCACCTGATCAGATCTCTAGGTAATTTTCCTAGTCTCCCTCTCTCTTTTTAAGTTACAGTGGAACCTCGGATTGCGAGTAACGCGGTCAACAAGCGTTTCGCAATATGAGCACTGTATTTTTAAAAATCGTAACTTGGTTTGCGAGTGTTGTCTCGCAAAACGAGCACGATTCAGGCTAAAGCGGTGTGCAATACCGCTTTTGGCCTGAGGTGGGGGGGGCGCTGGAGCCAAGCAGAGCCGAACTTCGCTGATCGCAGCCGAACAGCGCTGTTCGAAAATGCACGGAAAGGCCCGAGGACAGCACAGCCGACCTCGGCAAATCTCGGGTAGGAAGTCTTTCCGAGGTTTGCCGAGGTCAGCGGAAGTGTCCTTGGGCCTTTTCGGCCGTTTCTGAGGCTCTCCGGCACCCCCCCCCCCCCGCCTCTGGCCGCATGCGGTATTGCATCTCATTGACGTCAATGCGGAAGGAATTATTCTCTTTTCCATTGACTTCAATGGGAAAACTTGCTTTGATATGCGAGTACTTTGGATTACGAACATACTCCTGGAACGGATTATGCTCGTAATCCGAGGTTCCACTGTATATCACCACCATAAACCAGAGATACTATACTGTAGTGTGTTTATTTCACCAGTTTAAAAAGTAACAAAGAGTTATTGCACTTACATGTAATTGTGCCCTGACTCGGCACAAATGTATACAGCCTTTAGTTTGAATATGCCGCCTCTTCTCCATCCTGAGCTCGGCATGCGTTCCACTTCCACCACCAGAAAGTCCGGGCCGGACATGTTGTCAGAAGTAGCAGGAGGCTCTTCCATCACTTCCAGCTACTTCTGATATTACGTCCGGCCTGGACTTCCTGATGGAAGAAAGCTCTATATGTGTGAAAAAAAATTATATACATTTAGTTTGCGCACAGCATTGCATGGCCATGCAATGACCAGTTAAAATAGCACAGTGCCAAACTGCAAAAAAATGTCCTGGTCATGAAGGGAGCACTTCCACCTGGCAACAATAGGGTCATTGGTTCGAATCCCAACAACAGCACTACCTGCCTGGAGTTTGCATGTTAATCCTGTGGATGGGGAGGGTAGGGTGGCTGCCCTGGGCACTGTGGTCTCATAAGGGGGGGGGGGTGAATTTGTGTTGCAAGGGGGAATTTGGGAGGCGGCAGGGGGTTGTTCTAGAAGGGGAAAATTGAGAGGGGAAGTGCTAAGAGTGGTGATTTAGGGGGATTTATGTTGGGAGGGGGAGAGAAGATTTGTGCTAGGAGGGGGAGATTTGGGGGGAATTTGAAGTGGGGGGTGTACTAGGAGGGGAAATTGTAGGGGTAGAGGATTTTAGCTAGGAGGATTTCATTTTTTGGGGGGGGGGGCATTTGGGGGATGGGGGGGCAAATATTTGTGCTGAGAGGGGGGATTTCACAAGGGGGCAGATTTGTACTGGGAGGAGGGGGAATTTATGCTTAAGGCATAAGCATGCAGATTAGTGCTCTGTGTTTTTGTGGGGGTGGGGGTGGGGTTTCTGACACATGATGCTCATACATCTTGGGGGGAAGTTGGGGGGCGCAGTTTGGCATGTTTGCAATGGACTCTAGATGACCTTTTCCAGGCACTGCCTGCATGGCTTTCCTACCACACTTCAAAGACATGCTGGTAAGTTACTAGGCTTCTGTCTAAATGGGCCCTAGTATGTGTATGTATGAATGTGAGATAGGGACCTTAGATTGTAAGCTCCTTGAGGGCAGGGACTGATGTGAATGCATAATACATATGTAAAGCACTGCGTACATTGACGGTGCTATATAAGTACCATATATAAATAATGGGCACTCCCCTGGATGTAGGGGGGACTTTGATGGGCACTCCTGGATGTAAGAGGGGAGTCTTTATAAAACTGAATTTTTTTTTTTTTTTGGTCTGCGAATATTTGTAAAATCCAAATGTGGCCCTTATATTGAAAAGTCCCCTGGTCTAATGGATAAGAGAACCAATGTTGAATAATGAATGGCAATAGGAAAGTAATTTTCGCTCCAGTGAGTCCAACCGCATTTGAACGTATTCATGGAGTCAATGGGGGATCACATCCATTTTCTCGCTTAGTAAAAAACAATGTCATATTTTTTTTTTTTTAGCTGTGCAATCGTAGGGTTAGAAGACCACCATGCTTTATCCCTATCTTGGAGTACACTTGGATTGGGAAACGGCTTGGTGCCTTTGATCTATGTGGACATTCGCTGGCTTGGACTGATCTAATCAGAAGAATTGATTGGCCTGGTTGGATTTTCCCAGCTGGTTTTTGTTGTTATTTTGGGATAAAACCGACCAATGATTAGTGTAAGATCAGATGTTGTGAAGGTTGCAGTTGCATCTTACTTGTCCACTTCCAAGGACCTCTCCATTGCCGGTGTTCTGTCAAAATAGCCAATTCATCGAAATCTCCAGTCATGTCACTTCCGGTTACAATCCCCTATACCTCACCAACTTTTTGAGATGGGAATGAGGGAGACCTAACAGCAAAAGTATGCAGGCATAGGACACGCCCCTTGCCACGCCCCCTTAAAGAAGAATTGTACAAAAAAACAAGACTGGGTAAACCCACAAGTGCTTTTTTTACCACTACTATTCCTTTATATCGGCATTAGGAATTTACAAATGCAGCAATTTAGAAATCAGATGAAAGGTTTAGCGCTGGAAAACACTTTTTGATAGATAAAACGTGCATTTTATATAAATCTATATGGATCAGACCAAAATGAGAGACAAATGAGAAGGAATGAGGGACAGAGGTACATTTCTCCAAATCAGGGACAGTCCCTCCAAATCAGGGACAGTTGGGAGATATGGTCCACAGCATCAGTAATTGTAGATTTAGACGAGTTGCTGTTTAGACACAACACCGGCAAGCGTATAAATCCCAGTATACGAACAGTTTGATGTTTTGACAGAACAGCGGCTAAGGAGATAAAAGTTGTCGCCACCTTGGAGGTGGCCATGTTGTTGGTTAGTATCGGGCAGACTAGCAATGTCTGCCCATAATATCGTGTACCGGAATGTATAGGCTTGCCGGTGTTGTATCAAAACAGCAACTTGTCGAAATCTCCAATTACTGATGCTGTAGAGTAACCGTGATTGGAGATTTCAATGAAGTGGCTATTTTGACAGAACACCTGCATCTGAAATATTCAGAAGTGCCCTCCAACCTTTCCTATCCCTAGGCAGCAAGACGCTTTCTATCCAGCCATCAGCTGCCTCAAGGACACCTCCTCCTCCCTCCTCCTCCCCCCCTTCTGCTGCCAGGATCACACGGCTCTCCACTCCAAAGGATCTCTACAGTTTACAGCTGTGTCTACACACTTCTCCTGAGACAGGAACATCTGACACATCTGACAGCCTAACAGGACCGCAAAAAGAAAATACAATCTATTTACATTCTAATTTCATCCATAGAACACCTGGGTATGGAACTTGGAATAATCAATTGTCCATCACAGGACACATCCTCCTACTAGCCACACCACCTCTCCCCATGTACACATGTCGGCCTACCGGCCCATACAGACTGTGCTCCAGTTCTCCTGGCTCTGATGAAGAGGTTTTCCTCGAAACGTGTCAGCATTTCTTAAATACCTGCCTCAATATGGGCACACCCTAATTTTAACTTCCTAGTACTTATTTTGTTACCTGTTTTTCCTTTTTTTTTATAATATTATGTAGTATTTGTATGATTTTATATCTATATGACTATATGTCTGTATTCTTTTACATAAATAAACCATACATTTCTTGATGTAAGCATCTGATCACGCGCCTTCCATCCACTTCCTACTAAACAGTCCTTTGCAGACCACCCCTGGTCAGCTAAGGCAGCGGGACACGCTCCATCATCTCCCCCAGTCCTATCTCTGACTACAATACTACCTTTGTTTTACAGCAAACGATCTCAAAAGCGCAGGAGTATTTTTCACCATATCTTGTTCACACTTGATATTTAGTGCCTTCTAGTGGCCAAACGCAGTATTTTCCATTTTAAATCAATGAAAAACATTCAATAAGCACAGAAAATAGCCCAGCAGA
This sequence comes from Aquarana catesbeiana, assembly GCF_042186555.1. Lineage (NCBI taxonomy): Eukaryota > Metazoa > Chordata > Amphibia > Anura > Ranidae > Aquarana > Aquarana catesbeiana. The sequence continues at coordinate 654,209,057 of NC_133326.1, forward strand.
ATTCGATTTTTGCCCAAATTGCACAAATGAATGTACATGTACTTTCTCTAGGCAAATTGGAATGAAAGGTTTTTTTTTAATAAATATACCTCTGTGTAAGGTGCTGCAGAGGGAGACAGATGGGGTCCCCCTAGCAAAGTAGCAGCCTCCCCCCCATCCTTTGATTGATTAGAACTTCAATAGGCACAATCCCATTTGCATTGTCTGTTCTGGCATGGTTCACCCTATCAGACACCAAATGCCTACAATGAAGTGACAGACAGATGCACAGCGCTAACCAATTGCACTATCCCCCTGGCTTATTGTATGAACAATAAGGTTTTCGATGGGTCCCCTTTACATCCACTGGGCCTAGCATTTTCTTAGGTTGCTTTGTGGTTGATCCTGCCTTGGGGTGCAACTAAGGCAGTTCCCCAACTTAGAGATGAGCTTCCATACTGTGTGCAGTAAAATAACATAAATATTCCTCAGTAAAGTGTCTTGTGCCATGTCACTACACACTGTAACTTGGTAGATGTTACATTAGGAGGGACGTCCTTAGCCTGTGCCCATTCCACCAGTCCAGCGTACCTCTGTTACCTCACTCCCAGTAACAGAATGGGGTTCCGCCAAGCCCATAGTATTCGTGACCATTCCCGTACCTTGTGACCAGGCCATAGATTTCCTTAACGTGGGTTCAGATCCGGTTGCCATTGGATACCCACCACTAGGGAGGGAACCAGACGACAACCCCCTCACTACTGGAGGACCTGTCACCCTTAAAAGGTATAACACCTAATGACTGGTTGCTTTGTGTCTTTAACTTGTGTTTGGTTACTGCTCTTCCATGTCTTGCCGAGTCAGCTCTTTTGTAGTGGTGTTACTTCATACCCCGTAGTGCTTTGCAGACCAAGGTTCTTTAGATACACTAGAAACCACATGCACCCCTTTGAATAATTTCAGACCAGGAGTAGAACATTTAATATAACTTTACTGAACAAGTGCAGCATACCAGTATGAACAATGTCTTTCCCTAACTGCAACTATAATAGTGTGGCTGCCCAGGCATACCTCAGTAAGGTGGGAGTCCATTATGGCATCGTCCATGGCGTGGATGTCTCCGAAAGTCCTGGTGTCATAAGCAGCAGCAGCCAATTCGCTGAGAGGAAGCAGAACAAGCAGAACCCAAAACAAAGCCCTAGACCTCAGCCTTACCCCTTATAGCACAGGTGGGCAGGCTGGGACCAAAAAGCCCGGGAACTGGGTTTACAGCAGTTAACCCTTTCCCCAGCCTGGGCCAGCCGCTAACTAGCGAATAAAATACCAATACATTATAAATTGCCTACACACAGAAAGTCCAGCATCATTTAGCCCAGAAGAAAATGGATGATGGATGCTAGAGAAGGACTAGGAGGGCAGTGCTGGAACGCGGAGAAGGTAGGTTTTGCTTTACTAATTTTTTATATTAAGAAGTGGCCAAAAGGAAAAAAAAAACTGACTAAAAATATGCTTACTTAAATCACTTTTTTTAACCTCTTGCTTATCAGCTCACGCACATTTACGTCGGCAAGTTGTCTCGTTCCCGTGAATCGACGTCTGGGTACATCGGCTCCTTTAAGAGTCATAGCAGGCATGCGCCCGCTGCACGGCAGGGGACACGATGCCTGCTGGCCTCCCGTGATCGCAGGCACGAGAGCCAGAACGGGGATCTGTGTATGTAAACACACAAATCCCCATTCTGACAGGGGTGGAGAGACAGATCTGCTGTTCCTAGTAATCAGGAACAGCGATATGTCTCCTCCCCCAGTCAGTTCCATCCCCCACAGTTAGAAACACTCATGAGGGAACACATTTAACCCCTTGATCGCAAACTTTTGCGCAAACCAATCAATATATGCTTATTGTGATTTTTTTTTTACACAAAATATGTAGAAGAATATATATCGGCCTAAACTGATAAAGGCATTTGTTTTTTAAAATAATTTTTTTGGGATATTTATAATAGTAAAAAATAATTTTTTTTTTTTTCAAAATTGTGGGTCTATTTTTGGTTTATAGCGCAGAAAATAAAAACCGCAGAGGTGATCAAATGCCACCAAAAGAAGGCTTTATTTGTGGGAAAAGAAGGACATCACCTTTATTTGGGTACAGTGTGGTACGACCGGGCAATTGTCAGTTAAATCGACGCAGTGCCGTATCGCAAAAAATGGCTTGTTTATTAAGGGGTAAAATCTTCCGGGGCTGAAGTGGTTAAACATCTTCTTTAGGTAGGTATTACTTCCTAAGGCTCCATGCACACTGGAGCTCATAAACGTCCGTTCTGAACGTCGGATTGCTGGCAGGAAAACGCTGCTTTAAAAACGCAATTTTATCAGCAGTTTTGCATTGCCGCTAATGCACATTTAGCGGCGCTAGCTTTTAGCCGCGTTTCTTTGCCTCTATTCAAAATCAATGGTTCCCTATGGGAGCCCATTGATTTGAATAGAAGTCGCACCAGAAGTCGGATCATCATGATCTGACTTGCGGTGCATCTTCTGTGCTGAGGATGAAGGGAAACCCCCGCCAAAATGAAAAAAAAAAATTGGTGTGGGGTTCCCCCCTCAGACAATACCAGGCCCTTCGGTCTGGTATGGATTTTAAGGTGAAGCCCGTCGCTGAAAAAACGGCGTGGGGGTCCCTCCAAAATTCATACCAAACCCTTATCCGAGCATGCAGCCCGGCCGGTCTCGGAAAGGGGGTGGGGACGAGCGAGCGCCCCCCCCCCCCTGAACCGTACCAGGCCGCATGCCCTCAACATGGGGGTAGGTGTTTTGGGGCGGGGGGGCGCTGCGCCCCCCACCCCAAAGCACCCTGTCCCCATGTTGATGAAGACAAGGGCCTCTTCCCTACAACCCTGGCCGTTGGTTGTTGGGGTCTGCGGGCGAGGGGCTTAACAGAATCTGGGAGCCCCCTTTAATAAGGGGGCCCCCAGATCCTGGTCCCCCACCCTATGTGAATGAGTATGGGGTACATCGTACCCCTACCCATTCACCTGGAAAAAGTGTCAAAAATAAAACACACTACACAGGTTTTTAAAGTAGTTTATTAGGCAGCTCCAGGGGGTCTCTTCCTTCTTCTCTGCGCTCTCCGACCTCTTCTCCTGCTCTCCGGTGTCTTCTGCCGGGCTCCTCCGCTATCTTCTGCTATTTTGCCTGCTCTTTTGCTAGCAGTGGCCCAGTCTTCTCCGTCGTCTTCTTCCCTCTGCTCTTCTTCCGACTTTGACATGATACTCTCTCCCGCTGTAAAGCCGGGAGCGCGGTGCGCAAAGACTTATATTGGCATGGGGCTTGGTCACCGGGTGATGTCATCTGGTGACCCTGCTCCTTATGACGTCACCACCCGGGGCATGATGGGATGGTGACATCATAAGGGGCGGGGTCACCAGATGACATCACCCAGTGACCACGCCCCATGCCAATATAAGTCGTTGCGCACCCCGCACCCGGGCATTACAGCGGGAGAGAGTATCATGTCAACATCGGAAGAAAAGCAGAGGGAAGAAGACGACGGAGAAGACCGGGCCACCGCTAGCAAAAGAGTGGGCAAAAGAGCAGAAGATAGCAGAGGAGCCCGGCAGAAGACACCGGAGAGTGGGAGAAGAGGCCGGAGAGCGCGAAGAAGAAGGAAAAGACCCCCGAAGTCGGAAAAGACCCCCGGAGCTGCCTAATAAACTACTTTAAAAACCTGTGTAGTGTGTTTTATTTTTGACACTTTTTCCAGGTGAATGGGTAGGGGTACGATGTACCCCATACTCATTCACATCGGGTGGGGGGCCGGGATCTGGGGGCCCCCTTATTAAAGGGGGCGCCCAGATTCCGATAAGCCCCTCGCCCGCAGACCCCGACAACCAAAGGCCAGGGTTGTTGGGAAGAGGCCCTTGTCCTCATCAACATGGGGACAAGGTGCTTTGGGGTGGGGGGGGCGCAGCGCCCCCCCCCACCCCGAAGCACCTCCCCCCATGTTGAGGGCATACGGCCTGGTATGGTTCAGGAGGGGGGGCGCTCGCTCGTCCCCACCCCCTTTCCTGACCGTCCGGGCTGCGTGCTCGGATAAGGGTTTGGTTTTGGGGGGACCTCCATGCCGTTTTTTCAGCGAAGGGGGTTCCCCTTAAAATCCATACCAGACCGAAGGGCCTGGTATTGTCTGAGTGGGGAACCCCACGTCAATTCTTTTTTCATTTTGGCGGGGTTCCCCTTCATTCTCAGCACAGAAGACGCACCGCAATTTGGATCATGATGATCCGACTTCTGGTGCGACTTCTATTCAAATCAATGGGCTCCCATAGGGAACCATTGATTTTGAATAGAGGCAGAGAAACGCCGAACGAGGCTTAACGCTCTTTTTACAGCGTTAACCCTCGTTTAACACCTTTTACCGGTGTCTTCCAGTACTGCTCTTGAACGCGATGTTATGGCGTTCAGAAAACAGCCCATAAACTCCACTGCTGATAAACGTCCAAAAACGTCCATGAGTGCATGGACACATAGGATTACATAGAGTGGAGTTTATGGGTTTTCTAAAAAAACGCCCAAACTCCAAAAAACGGCCGTTTATGAGCTCCGGTGTGCATGGAGCCTAAAGCAGCTACAAAGATCAGAAGGCTTTCCTTTCCTCTGCAAGGTTTTCAGCTGGAAGGGTTCTGAACACCTTTTGTGTACAGAACTCTCCCAGAAACTGTCTTTTTCCGCTCATGTGATTGGCTGTCTGTTTTTCTTAGCAGTCTGTTCTTACAACACCAGTCATATGAACATAGTGGGCAGATTCTCCCACAATGAATTTGCAATGATATTTGTTAACATTCTTGTTATGCATATAATAGACACAGAAAGGATTGTTGTTTCAAGGAAAGTGAACTTACCCTGGAAATGCTTTGTAATCACAGCTGACTCTGATGTTGTTCAAACTGCTGTTTACAAGCTGAGATTAGACAATGCCGCTGCAAATCACGATCTGGGTGACCGTAAATGTACAGTGGGGAAAAAAATTATTTGATCCCCTAAAGATTTTGTAAGTTTGCCCACTTACAAAGAAATGAAGGGTCTATAATTTTTATCATAGGTGTATTTTAAATGATAGAGACTGAATATCAACCAAAAATTGCAGAAAAAAACACATGATGCAAATGTTATGAGTTGCAGTTCAGTGACTAAAATAAGTATTTGATACCCTGCCAACCAACAATAATTCTGGCTCCCACGGGCTGGCTTCAGTATGTGCTCATGTGGTACACAGATTAGTGCTGTAAATTTAATTAAGAAGCTGCTCCGACTTAACTTGTTATGTGTATAAAAGACACCTCTCCACAGAATCTCTTTCTTCCATTCAAACCTCAACATCATGGGCAAGAACTAAGAGCCCTCTAAGGATGTCAGGGACAAGATTGTAGACCTGAACAAGGATGGAATGGGCTACAAGACCATCAGCAAGAAGCTTGGTGAGAAGGAGACAACTGTTGGAGAGATTATTTGCAAATGGAAGAAATAAAAAATAACCATCAATCGCCCTTGGTCTGGAGCCCCATGCAAGATCATAAGGTAAGGATGATCATTAGAAAAGTGAGGGATCATCCCAGAACTACACGGGGGGGGGGGGCCTGTAAATGATCTCAAAGCAGTTTGGACCACAGTCACCAAACAAACCATTGGTAACACAACACGCCGCCATGGATTGAAATCCTGCAGTGCCCACAAGGTCCCCCTCCTCAAGAAGACGCATGTACAGGCCCATCTGAAGTTTGCCAATGAACATCTAAATGATTCAGAGGAGGATTTGGAGAAAGTGCTGTGGTCAGATGAGACCAAAATTGAGCATTTGGCATTAACTTGACTCACCGTGTTTGGAGGAAGAAAAATGCTGACTATGACCCTAAGAGCACCATCCCTACAGTCAAGCACGGAGGTGGAAACATTACGCTTGGGGGTTGTTTCTCTGCTAAAGGTACAGGCTTTGCCGCATTGAGGCCATGTTTCGTAAAATTGTGGATGAGAACCTTCTTCCCTCAGCCAGAATACTGAAGTGGATCGTGGATGGGTCTTCCAGCATGACAATGGCCCAGAACATACCACCAAGGCAACAAAGGAGTGGCTCAAGAAGAAGCACATTAAGGCCATGGAGTCTCCTAGCCAGTCTCCAGACCTTAATCCCATAGAAAATGTATGGAGGGTCCTGTAAGCAATTTAAATTTAGCTTGAATAAAAGATGTTATTTGATTACAGCGAAAAGTTTCAGTTGGAGGCTTTTGTTATTTCTCAAGAATAGTATTGTAAAGTGTAAGGTTTATCACCATCTAAGAAGTCTCCGACTTATAAAAGGCCCTTGTTAATCCACCATCAGAATTGTACCTGTCAATTTTTATTGCCGTCTGTGTCACCGTTAGAGAGGTTCACCTTCTCTATGTGTCCTGATATAACAAAAAGTGAAAGTAAAAAAAAATCACAAATTTTGGGTTGTCACCAGAACAGTAATAGAGGGAAAATATTCCAATGGGGACACTAGTTCTGGTGACAACAAGGGATTACATCACTTTGGAGGGATTTCCTCTCACTTCCTATTTTGGCTATGGGACAGAAAGTGGAGCGAAATCTCCCCAATGCAGATGGCAGAAAAAAAAACTGACAGTGGTTATAACCTTACCTTATTCTATCCAAAATGATGGCCTTACTTATGGGGGCCAGACTATGACCACTGGGAATAATGCCTCAGTGGGAATAAATATTACCCCAAGCTTGGTGGTCAGTGAGAGTAAGAAAGTACCTAGTGACTGTAGTCAGTGGGGAGAAGAAAATTTCCCCATTTCTGGTGTCTGTAGAATGAATAGTACCCCCTTGTTGGTGTCCGTGGAATGAATAGTGTCTCTTGTTGGTGTCAGTGGAGAGGGGGTTCCATCGTCAGTGGCAAGAATAGTGCTATACCACTGGTGTCAGTGGGAAGAACAGTGCCACATCACTGGTATCAGTGTGAAGAATAGCGTCAGGGTGGCTTCAGAAGGTGTGCACCAATATAAAGAAAGAATATTTTGCCAGAAGGTTACATGGGCATACCTACTTGTGTGAGAATGTACGTGGGCACATTGCATATACCTCTGGGTGTGCAGGCGCACTGACGCGTGCCCAATTGCAGACTTGGCACCAAACAGCCTATGTTTGGTATGTCTCTGGATTCATCTCTGCTCTGACCTCCTGTTGTGACCTACATTGCTTGATTCTGACCTTGGCTTATCTGTCTACTCATTGCTGACCTCAGCTTGCTTCCTGCTGTCTATCCATTGCTGACTTTGGCTTTCCTCCTAAACACACCTCTACCCTCCATCTTGCCTTCTTAGTTGTTAACCACTGGCTGCCTCAGACTCAAACCTGCTGTGGGTTTTGGTGCTCTTGTTACCTGTTGTTTCAGCCTGCTCCTCTGTGGAATCTTCACCTGGCTCCCCAGTGATCTCATGAGCAGTCTACAAGAGGATGTCTCTTCTAAGTTATGATTATCTGTGGACTGGACTCTTGGCACCCATGCCGCTTTGTACCCCTTCACTCCCTTTCTCCATTTTCAGGGGTGTTTGGATCAGAGCTGTAGGAAAGCCTTCTGGTCACTTCAGCCTCTAATCAAGGAACATGGTCAATTGTGCTCCATTGTTGGTATCAGTGGGAAGAATAATGTCCCATCATTGGTGTCAATAGAAAGAACAGTGGTTGATCAGTGGAAGGAATAATGCCCCATCGCTGGTGTCAGTGGCAGTAATGGTGCCCCATTATTGGTGTCAGTGGAAGGAATAGTGGCCCATCGTTGGTGTCTGTGGCAAGAACTGTGACCCATCATTGGAGCTAATGGAAGGAATAGTGCCCCATTAATAGTGTCAGTGGGAGTAACAGTGTCCCACCTTTGATATCAGTGGGAGGAATAGTGTTCCATCATTGATGTCAGTCAAAGGAATAGTGCCCCATCATTGGTATCAGTGGAAGGTATAGTGCCCCATCATTGGTGTCAGTGGAAGGTATAGTGCTACGTTGTTAGTGTCAATGGGAGGAATAGTGCCCCATCATCGGTGTCAGTGGAAGGTATAGTGCCACGTCATTAGTGTCAATGGAAGAATTAGTGCCACATCATTGGTGTTAGTGGAAGGTATAGTGCCACGTTGTTAGTTTCAGTGGTAGGAATAGCGCACCATCGTTAGTGTCTGTGGCAGGAACAATGACCCATTATTGGAGTCAGTGGAAGGAATAGTACACCATTGTTGGTGTCAATGGGAGTAATGCTGTTCCATCTTTGGTGTCTGTGGGAAAAGAAGCACCCCATTATGTAGCAATATCCTCATTTACTGCAGTGTAGTTTAAAGATGTGAAAGCTAATTGATTTACATTTAGTTTACTGGAGCAATGTGTAAGAACTAAACATTCAAAATTTTGCAGCATCCCCTGCCGCCTCTAGGCGGGTTTCCTGATGTCAGCTGAGAATCCTGCCTGTCTCCATCAGAAGCTGTGTGCCAGGGGGACAACTGGAACACAGGAACAGAACTTTGTCACCCTATAACGGGAAGTATCTGAGCAAAGACCTTCATGGCAGGATCATCAAGTATTATTTCAATGAAAGCTGCAGATTTAAAAATATTTAACATGACTTTTGAAACAATAACAATCTTATATGAGACGGGGTGCTTGTGTTTACATATATATACACTCACCGGCCACTTTATTAGGTACACCTTGCTAGTATCGGGTTGGACCCCCTTTTGCCTTCAGAACTGTCTTAATTCTTCGTGGCATAGACTCAACAAGGTGTTGGAAACATTCCTCAGATATTTGGTCCATATTGACATGATAGCATCACGCAGTTGCTGTAGATTTGTTGGCTGCACATCCATGATGCGGATCTCCTGATTCACCACATCCCAAAGGTGCTCTATTGGATGAGATCTGGTGACTGTGGAGGCCATTGGAGTACAGGGACCTCATTGTCCAGTGGTGAGATGATTTGATCTTTGTGACATGGTGCATTATCCTGCTGGAAGGAGCCCTCAGAAGATGGGGACACTGTAGTCATAAAGGGATGGACATGGTCAGCAACAATACTCAGGTAGGTCGTGGTGTTTAAATGATGCTCAATTGGTATTAAGGGGCCCAAAGTGTGCCAAGAAAATTTCCCCCACACCATTACACCACCACCACCAGTCTGAACCATTGATACAAGGCAGAATGGATCCATGCTTTCATGTTTTTTATGCCAAATTCTGACCCGACCATCTGAATGTCGCAAATTGAGGTTCATCAGACCAGACAACATTTTGCCAATCTTCTATTGTCCAATTTTGGTGAGCCTGTGCAAATTGTAGCCTCAGTTTCCTGTTCTTATCTGACAGGAGTGGCACCCGGTGTGGTCTTCTGCTACTGCAGCCCATCTGCTTCAAGGTTCGATGTGTTGTGCGTTCAGAGATGGTATTCTGCATACCTTGGTTGCAGTCTCCCCATTCTCATCTGACATCAACAAGGCATTTTCCTCCACGCAACTGCCACTCACTGGATATTTTACCTTTTTCGGACCATTCTCTGTAAACCTGAGAGATGGTTGTGCGAAAAAATCCCAGTAGATCAGCAGTTTTTGAAATACTCAGATCTGCCCATCTGGCGCCAACATCCATTCCACATTCAAAGTCACTTAAATCCCCTTTCTTCCCCATTCTGATGCTCGGTTTGAACTTCAGAAAATCATCTTCACCACGTCTGGATGCCTAAATGCATTGAGTTGCTGCCCTGTGATTGGCTGATTAGCAATTTGTGTTACCAGGCAGTTGAACAAGTGTACTTAATAAAGTGGCCGGTGAGTGTACATTAACCGCTTGCCAACCGCTGCACGCCGATATACGTAGGCACAATGGCAGCGGTGAGCAAATGGGCATACCTGTACGTCCCCTTTAATTGGCGGGGCTAGCGGGTGCGCATGCCCGCCGCGTACAGCGAGCCTGTGCCTGCAGGACCCGCGGACTCGATGTCCGCCGGTGTCCCGGTGATCGTGTCACTGGGCCACAGAATGGGGAGATGCCTATGTAAACAAGGCATTTCCCCGTTCTGCCTTGTGACATGACAGAGATCACTGCTCCCTGTGATCGGGAGCAGTGATCGCTGTCATGTCAGTGGTAGCCCATCCCACCCCACAGTTAGAATCACTCCCTAGGACACACTTAACCCCTTGATCGCCCCCTAGTGTTTAACCCCTTCCCTGACAGTGTCATTTACACAGTAATCAGGGCATTTTTATAGCACTGATCGCTGTATAAATGACAATGATCCCAAAATAGTGTCAAAAGTGTCCGATGTATCCGCCATAATGTCGCAGACACGATAAAAATTGCTGATCGCCGTCATTACTAATTAAAAAAAAAATAATAAAAATGCCATAAAACTATCCCCCTATATTGTAGACACTATAACTTTTGCGCAAACTAATCAATATACGCTTATTGCAATTTTTTTTACCAAAAATATGTAGAAGAATACATATCAGCCTAAACTGAGGAAAAAATGTGTTTATTTATATATTTTTGGGGGATATTTATTATAGCAAAAAGTTTTAAAAAATTGCTTTTTTGTCAAAAGTGTCGCTCTTTTTTTGTTTATAGCGCAAAAAAATAAAAACTGCAGAGCTGATCAAATACCACCAAAAGAAAGTGCTATTTGTGGGGAAAAAAAAGGACATCAATTTTGTTCGGGAGCCACCTCGCACGACCGCGCAATTGTCAGTTAAAGCGACGCAGTGCCGAATCGCAAAAAAATGCTCTGGTCAGGAAGGGAGGGGGTAAAATCTTCCAGGGCTGAAGCTGTTAATAAAACTGCATTTGTAATTGGGGTGAACCCGTACAGTCCTGTCATCTGCTCCTCCATTCCTCCTGACTTGAGGTGGTAGAAGATCGTACTTTCCTGGATCTCCCGCTGTCCTGTGATGAAAATCATCTGGTGTAGTCAGCTGACTGTTCAGAAAGATGTCTTTAGCACAATGTCAGATGGGCACCATCAGTGCCGTGTCAGCGTTAGTTTTTTTTTAGTTGGAGATCTGTGACCTGGCAAACACAATGGGCCTGTGAACATGCTGACGAGTGAGTTGGCTGAATATTTTTCCAAATGATACTACAAACAGCATGTTCCACACGATGAATCCAAATACAAATTTTCCTGGCAGGCGCACACACGCAGCCACCAAAATGCTCCAAAATAATAAAATTTAAAAAAAAACACTTTCTGGAGGAAAAGTTCTAAAATAAAACAAGGGTAGGGCTGTTGCTTAAATAACCCTCTGAAAAAGCTAACTGTCACATGACTAACAGCCTTGAAGGGGTATTAAACCCAAAACCAAAATGCATTATATTGCAGTTTATCAGTCATGGTGGCTGCATTCGTTTTCTTTTTTTTTTTTAGGCTTTTTTTCCCCTCTCTGGTCCTACTGTATTAGTGAGACACAACTCTGGAGAAATGAGAACAGGAGGCACAGTCGTCAGCAGGACTGTCAGTCTGGGGAGAGCGGAGTGTTAAATGCAACAGCAGATTCAGATACACTAACAAATTGAAGCCAAATTCCAGCTCATACTTTGTAATCACTGTTTTTTGTTTTTTTTTTTTGTTTTTGGATATTTTGCATGAATAAATAGAAGCTGATCATTGTTTCACCTCTGCCAGTAGTAAGTGGTTTGTCTCATCCATGTAAACTGATACATTCTGCTGGAGAGCTTGGGCTTGTGAAAAACAACAGATTTGCTGGCTGCATCGCCAGGTGAAAATAGAAGAAGGGAAGCCTAAAATAAAGAAAACAAATGCGGCCATCGCATCTAATGCCGCGTACACACGAGCGGACATTACGGCGGACTTTGCCCGGCGGACTTTTCGATGTACTTTCCGACGGACTTTCTGAATGAACGGACTTGCCTACACACAATCCACCAAAGTCCGTCGAATTCGTACGTGATGACGTACGACCGGACTAAAACAAGGAAGTTCATAGCCAGTAGCCAATAGCTGCCCTAGCATGGCTTTTTGTCCGTCGAACTAGCATACAGACGGCGGACTTTTCGACCGGACTCGATTTCAACGGATAAATTTTAAACAAGTTTCAAATCTAAGTCCGTCCAACTTTTGAGAAAACAAAGTCCGCTGGAGCCCACACACATCGAATTGTCCGACGAAATCCAGTCCGCCGGGCAAAGTCCGCCGTAATGTCCGCTCGTGTGTATGCGGCATTAGAATTGGTAAGCTGCAAAAAAATAAATGTTTGATTTTAGGTTTAATACTGCTTTAAAGTGGTTGTAAACCCAGTGTGAAAAAAAAAATAAAACCTGCGAGACAAAGGACTAATGAGCTAGTATGCATAGAATATTATCTCATTATGTAATACTCACCTGAGATCGAAGCCCTCGCTGCGGTGCCCGTACACAGCACCAGCCGGCGACATCACTCCCGGGGGTTACTTCCGTGTATCGCGGCTCCGGCACTCTGATTGGTCACTCCCACGCATGTGCGCAGGAGCTGCTGGTAACAGCACAGCCTGACTGAAGCAACGGCACGTAGGTGCCGTTGCTTCAGTTTGCTTCGGTGTGCATGTGCTGATGACGTCGGCACATGCAAATACAGGGATATCTCCTAAACCGTTCAGAAAATGGTCAGTGACTGTGGACATGATACAAGTGATGGTCAGAGACTGCAGACAAACTTCAAGAGATGGTCAGAGACTGTGGACATGGTACAAAAGGTGATCAGAGGCTGCAGACATGATACAAGAGATGGTCAGAGACTGTGGACATGGTACAAAAGGTGATCAGAGGCTGCAGACATGATACAAGAGATGGTCAGAGACTGTGGACATGGTACAAAAGGTGATCAGAGGCTGCAGACATGATACAAGAGATGGTCAGAGACTGTGGACATGGTACAAAAGGTGATCAGAGGCTGCAGACATGATACAAGAGATGGTCAGAGACTGTGGACATGTTACAAGAGATGGTCAGAGACTGAGGACATGATACAAGATATGGTCAGAGACTGCAGACATGATACAACAGATGATAAGAGACTGCAGACATGATATAAGAGATGGTAAGAGACTGCAGACATGACACAAGAGATGATTAGAGACTGCAGACACGATACAAGAGATGATTAGAGACTGCAGAGTGCGGACAGGATACAAGACATGGTCAGAGACTGCAGACATGATACAATAGATGGTCAGCAACTGCAGACATGATACAGGAGATGATCAGAGACCACAGACTTGAAACAAGAGATGGTCAAAGACTGTGAACATGTTGAGAGACTGGGGGCATGCTTCAGGAGACATTTATACACTTCAGACATATTACATGAGACTGCTAGAAATCATTGCTACAGTAGAAAAGAAAGATTATTGTCTGCAGGAGCCTGGAGGGCCGCACAAAAAGTACCAAAGGACCGTATGAGGCCCCTGGGCCACAGGTTGGGCACCGGGGCTTTAGATGGTACATTGTTGCTCTAAGGCCTCATGCTTACGGATATACAGTGCCTTGAAAAAGTATTCATACCCTTTGAAATTTTCCACATTTTGTCATGTTACAACCAAAAATGTAAATTTATTTTATTGGGATTTTTATGTGATAGACCAACACAAAGTGGCAAATAATTGTGAAGTGGAAGGAAAATGATAAATGGTTTTCAAAACTTTTTACAAATAAATCTGTGAAAAGTGTGGGGTACATTTGTATTCAGCCCCCCTGAGTCAATACTTTGTAGAACCACCTTTCACTGCAATTACAGCTGCAAGTCTTTTTGGGGATGTCTCTACCAGCTTTGCACATCTATAGAGTGACATTTTTGCCCATTCTTCTTTGCAAAGTAGCTCAATCTCTATCAGATTGGAAGGAGAGCGTCTGCGAACAGCAATGTTTAAGTCTTGCCACAGATTCTCAATTGGATTTAGGTCTGGACTTTGACTGGGTCTTTATAACACATGAATATGCTTTGATCTAAACCAGGGATATGCAATTAGCAGACCTCCAGGTGTTGCAGAACTACAAGTCCCATGAGGCATAGCAAGACTCTGACAGCCACAAGCCTGAAACCCAGAGGCAGAGCATGATGGGACTTGTAGTTTTGCAACAGCTGGAGGTCCGCTAATTACATATCCCTGATCTAAACCATTCCATTGTAGCTCTGGCTGTATGTTTAGTGTCATTGTCCTGTTGGAAGGTGAACCTCCACTCCATTCTCAAGTCTTTTGCAGACTCTTATGCCGTGTACAAATGGGCGGACTTTTCGGCATCAAAGGTGAGACGGTCTTTCCGACGGACTTTTGATGGACTTCCGACGGACTTTTGACGGACTTCCGACGGACTTTCGAACGAACGGACTTGCCTACACACGATCACACCAAAGTCCGACGGATTCGTACGTGATGACGTATGACCGGACTAGAATAAGGAAGTTGATAGCCAGTAGCCAATAGCTGTCCTAGCGTTGGTTTTCGTCCGTCGGACTAGCATACAGACGAGCGGATTTTTTGACCGGACTCAAATCTGTCGGAAAGATTTGAAACATGTTTTAAATCTAAAGTTCGTCTGATTTTTGACCAAAAAGTCAGCTGCAGGTCCGATGAAGCCCACACACGGTCGAATTGTCCGACGGATTCGTTCCGTCGGACCAGTCTGGTCGGAAAGTCCGCCCGTGTGTACATGGCATAATAGGTTTTCTTCTAAGATTGCCCTGTATTTGGCTCCATCCATCTTCCTATCAAATCTGACCAACTTCCCTGTCCCTGCTGAAGAAAAGCATACCCACAACATCATGCTGCCACCACGATGTTTCACGGTGGGGATGGTGTGTTCAGGGTGATGTGCAGTGTTAGTTTTCCGTCACACATAGCGTTTTGCTTTTAGATCAAAAAGTTCGATTTTGGTCTCATCTGACCAGAGCACCTTCTTCCACATGTTTGCTGTGTCCCCCACATGGCTTCTCACAAACTGCAAACCGGACTTCTTATGGCTTTCTTTCAACAATGGCTTTCTTCTTGTCACTCTTCCATAAAGGTCAGATTTGTGGAGTGCACGACTAATAGTTGTCCTGTGGACAGATTCTCCTACCTGAGCTGTGGATCTCTGCAGATCCTCCAGAATTACCATGGGACTCTTGGCTGCTTCTCTGATTAATGCTCTCCTTGCCCAGCCTGTCAGTTTAGGTGGACGGCCATGTCTTGGTAGGTTTGCAGTTGTTCCATACTCTTTCCATTTTCCGATGATGGATTGAACAGAGCTCTGTGAGATGTTCAAAGCTTGGGATATTTTTTTATGACTTAACCCTGCTTTAAACTCCTCAACAATGCCATCCACCTCTGATGTGACTGTATCTCGGATTTTATTTATTTTTGTTAAATAAAGATGCCTTTCTTCATTGAGTGTGGCTGTCCAGGATCCTTTTCCTCTTCTACATTTATAATTTTTCGTCCACTTCACAATTATGTGCCACTATGTTTTGATCTATCACATAAAATCCCGTTTTTTGGTTGTAACATGACAAAATGTGGAAAATTTTGAGGGGTATGAATACTTTTTCAAGACCCTGTATTAAAGCCATACAATAAGCCCAGCATAAACATAATTTAGCATATTCCTGCACCCGGGTGCCGCAGATGGGGCATTCCGCCTATCATAGAAGTAAACGGCCGTACACCCCTGTACTAGTGTAAACTGTGAATCTGAATGACAGAGTCTGATACAGTTGTTAGATACAGAAAAAATCCATTATCGGTTATTAATTAACTTGCGTTACATGATGGAATCTTCTCCTAAGCCTATGTAAGCATTCGAGAATATACATTGCAGAAGATGGTATGCTTGAAAAAACAAAAATATCGAATCCAGCAGACTAACATGGAGGTTACAGGGTCTTTTTTAAGAAAGACGTATCATTATTCTATCTAGAGTCATTTATTCCCCAACAAAAGAGTGTAGACTCACACATAGAATAGACACATGACCGGTGGCGGCCCGTCCATTAGGGGCGCAGGGGTGCCGTCCCCCTAAACCATGTGCCCGGCCCCCTAA
The DNA here is from genome assembly GCF_042186555.1 of Aquarana catesbeiana. NCBI lineage: Eukaryota > Metazoa > Chordata > Amphibia > Anura > Ranidae > Aquarana > Aquarana catesbeiana. Next base: position 654,225,117 of record NC_133326.1, read on the forward strand.
TCTACAAGCAGGGCGCCAGACGCAGGCTTTTATGTTTTTTTTTGTTTTTTTTTTTTTTTACAGTCACCACCAGAACCAGAGGTGAGGATTTATCTTCCAAGAAGAACACCTGGTCTCCAGGACAGGAAGTGCCGGAAAATTTCCCCGACACACACAGGAAAAACGGCAAATTTCCCTTAAACTTTATTTTTTAATGATTTTGAATTAATAACAAAATGAACCACATTATCATCTGAGTATACATAATGCATGAGTTCCAAAGTAATGCGAATTGGCATCAACACTGTGTAATATACTGTATGCAATAAAGATATTTGAATACAAATGTGTCTGAGAATATATAATCCAATGATATGCATTGATGTGTCTCAGAGCAGGTCACTGTTAGATTCATCATTAACCTCTTGTCTACCCAGTCACAGTAGATATACTGCGAGCGGGTGGCACAGCCAGGCACTGTGACGCACCTGTACGTTGCGGTAGTGGCGGCTGGTGCTCAAATTTTTTTTAAAGAAAATCATCAATTGCAGCCACTGTGCCATCAAACGCTGCCACTGTGCCTTCAAATGCTGTCACTGTGCCCTTCAAACGCTGCCACTGTGCCTTCAAATGCTGTCACTGTGCCCTTCAAACGCTGCCACTGTGCCATCAAACGCAGCCACTGTGCCCATTAAACGTTGCCATTGTGCCATCAAACGCTGCCAGTGTGCCATCAAATGCTGCCAGTGTGCCATCAATTGCAGCCATTGTGCCCATCAAACGCTGCCACTGTGCCATCAAACGCTGCCACTGTGCCATCAAACGCTGCCAGTTTGCCCATCAAATGCTGCCAGTGTGCCCATCATATGCTTCCAGTGTGCCATCAAACGCAGCCACTGTGCTCATCAAACGCTGCCACTGTGCCATCAAACGCTGCCAGTGTGCCATCAAACGCTGCCACTGTGCCCTCAAATGCTGCCACTGTGCCATCAATTGCAGCCATTGTGCCATCAACTGCTGCCACTGCGCCCTCAAATGCTGCCACTGTGACATCAAACTCTGCCACTTAGCCATCAAACGCTGCCACTGTGCCCATCAAACTCTGCCACTGTGCCATCAAACACTGCCAGTGTGCCCATCAAATGCTGCCAGTGTCCCTCCCGGGACACCCCTCTCACACAACCCCCACCGGATAGATCACGGGAAACTCCACTCACCCCTACCCCCACCCACAGATGGACTGGCGCAGGAGGACTGGTGCATCCCGGGTGTCCTCTTCTCTGGTGTCTCCTCTCCAGTCAGCTTCTTCAGCTCTGTCCCACTTCCACCAAAGCGCTGAGCATCCAATAGGGACGCCTGGCACTTTAGCCAATCAGGAAATAGGTCTCACTGACCTGCCTCCAGATTGGCGGGGAGGCAATGCGATGTGAAAATAGCGAATATTCATCTGCTATGGTCACACAATTGGGTGGGCCTCTCTACGCCCCAAGCCCATCCTATTTTAAAGCCTATTAGAGCCTCTGGCTCTAATCAGGTGCTTAAAAAAAAATACACCCCCTCCTGCCCTCGCCATAGGAGTCCATGCGTCCGGCATCCTGAAAAGGAGGCAGCAGCAGGGATAGGGGGGCGGCGCCCGTGTGCCCACAATGCACAGGCCACCACTGCATTACAGTGTACTGCCCCCTGCTGACCCGTGCTGTAATTGGACACAGCACAAGTTTGTCAGCAGATTTCAGCCAATGATTTTGGCTGAAACCTGCTGATCGGATGACAAACACACAGAACTCTGTGCACGGACAGTGATCTCTCTGTTTCTTCTCCCTGAAATCAACTCTGATTTTAGGGAGAAAAGGCAGACATATCTGTTAGTAAAACCAGCACACATTACACTTGTTAGGCACGCAATTAACACCTTGACTGCCCCTTTATGTTAACCAATTCCCAGCCAGTGTCATTAGTACAGTGTACAGTATTATCACTGATCACTGTATTAGTATCACTAATAATAATGTCAGTCAGTTAGCATCTCTCCCAGCCAGTGTCAGTTAGTGTTAGATTGTACGCCACACTATCACAGTCACACTATAAGTTGTTGATCATTACCAGTGATCACGATCAGAACTATACTAGTGTCCCCAAAAACGGAGTTTGTTTTTTACCAAAGACATGTAGCAGAATACATTTTGGCCTAACTTTATGAAGAAATTGGATTTTATTGGATATGTTTTATAACAGAAAGTAGAAAGTTTTGTTTTTTCGTCTATGCAATAAAAAAATAAAAAAACCCAGCGGTGATCAAATACTACCAAAAGAAAGCTCTAATTGTGTAAAAAAAAAATTACATAAATTTCTTTTGCGTACAGTTATGCATGGCCGTGCAATTGCTAGTTAAAGTAGTGCAAGCTTACTTGAAAAATCACCTTTCATGTTGTGAGCTCTGCCTATCTGCTGGCTGTCTCTTTCCACAACTTCTTGGATTCCCAGCATGCTTTGCAGCTTTTCCTCCATTTATATGGACTACATATCCCATGGTACCTTGCTGCCTGCAAGCTGTGATTTCTGTTCTGACCTCCTGAAACTCCTTCTCTCGGCACCTCTGTAGGTCAGAAGGCAGGCTCTATGAAATGTGTGATACAGCAGTGCTTATCACAGGACATAGTGACTACGTGTCACAGAATTAGAGAGCAGCAGGCGGTCACGTGGGCGACGAGAGGCGCTCTGAAATCAGGTATAAGGCGGCATCATTTTTATAAAGAACATACACTGGGGCACATAATGTAATGGAACACAGGGGATTGTATGAAGATTACAAAGTGGTTTTACAAACACTATGAGTTTTTTTTTCTGTTCAGCACAGCGGATTGAAGATCTGAGAGGACAGAAGGCTGACTGCATTTTCTCCACATTTGAAGTCTTTGTGGATGAAACGCGTTGGCTTTGGATGAGTCCCCTCCATGTCATTGCACCCTTTTCAACACCTATGTGATCACATTATGGAGATGTGTCATTAAAGAGGAGGTCCAGCCTGGGTGAAATTTTTTTTTAAAGTCAGCAGCTACAAATACTGTAGCTGCTGACTTTTAATATTAGGGCACTTACCTGTCCAGGGAGCCCACGATGTCGGCACCCCAGTTGATCTTCGGATTGACTCCCGGGTGCTGCCACCGCAATTCTTGGTAAGGGAACCAGGCAGTGAAGACTTTTAGCTTCACTCCTGGTTCCTTACTGCGCATTCTGCGCTTTCTAAGTGGCCCGGTGGCGGGGGAAGGAGGAGGGGGCCGAACTTCCGGGATATCAGGCCGCAGCCCATCTCCGGAAGTGGGGAAGGGACCTGTCAAAAACAGGTCCCCCGTTACCCCCGAAAGGTGCCAAGTGTGGCACCGGTGGTGGGGGAGAGGAAGCATATAAGTGAGAGTTCCACTTTTGGGTGGAACTCTGCTTTAATGCCTTATATTCCAGAATTTGTACAAGTTTTCTACTTTGTAATAAATTAATTGTAAGACGGTTTTACACTATGTGGAGGTCTCTTGTTTTCTATAAACATTGGAGTCTATGATTTATCAAGAAGGTTGGTTGGCGTGCAGAACCTTGTTGTCAAACCCCTGGATATCACCTCTTTGACTATCATCCTAATTATTACCTCTTCACACTGGTTTGAATTTGTGTTTGGTAAGGGTGTTTACTCTCTCTCCTGGGTGGTGGATACATGGGCCATGGTGACTCCTGGATTGTCTTTTATACCCACTATTGGAACAAACTTTTGTTGTCTTCTTATCTGGACTGTTTTATCACATGGTGGTTACATCATTATTTTTGCCTTCTCCTCTACATTTTTCCATGAAGAAGGTTCCATTTCTGGACTTATTACACTTATTGTTTTTGCACAATGCACTTTATTATGTACCGTTGTGCTCATAAGTTTACATACCCTGGCAGAATTTATGATTTCTTGCCCATTTTTCAGAGAATATGAATGAAAACACAAAAACTTTTCTTTCACTCATGGTTAGTGTTTGGCTGAAGCCATTTATTATCAATCAACTGTGTTTACTCTTTTTAAATCATAATGACAACAGAAACTACCCAAAAGACCCTGATCAAAAGTTTACATACCCCAGTTCTTAATACCGTGTATTGCCCCCTTTAACATCAATGACAACTTGAAGTCTTTTGTGGTATTTGTGGATGAGGTTCTTTATCTTCTCAGATGGTAAAGCTGCCCATTCCTCTTGGCAAAAAGCCTCCAGTTCCTGTAAATTCTTGGGCTGTCTTGCATGAACTGGACGTTTGAGATCTCCCCAGAGTGGATCAATGATATTGAGGTCAGGAGACTGAGATGGCCACTCCAGAACTTTCAATTTATTCTGCTGTAGCCAATGACAGGTCGACTTGGTCTTGTGTTTTGGATCATTGTCATGTTGGAATGTCCAAGTACGTCCCATGCGCAGCTTCCTGGCTGATGAATGCAAATGTTCCTCCAGTATTTTTTGATAACATACTGCATTCATCTTGCCATCAATTTTGACCAAATTTCCTGTGCCTTTGTAGCTCACACATCCCAAAACATCAGCGATCCCCCTCCTGGTTTCACAGTAGGAATGGTGTACCTTTCATCATAGGCCTTGTTGACTCCTCTCCAAATGTATTGGTTATGGTTGTGGCCAAAAAGCTCAATTTTGGTCTCATCACTCCAAATGACTTTGTGCCAGAAGGTTTGAGACTTATCTCTGTGCTGTTTGGTGTATTGTAAGCGGGAAATTTGTGACATTTGCGTAGTAATGGTTTTCTTCTGGTGACTTGACCATGCAGCCCATCTTTCTTCAAGTGCCTCCTTATTGTGCTTCTTGAAACAGCCACACCACATGTTTTCAGAGAGTCCTGTATTTCTGAAGTTATTTGTGGGGGTTTTTTTGCATCCCGAACAATTTTCCTGGCAGTTGTGGCCGAAATTTTAGTTGATCTACCTGACAGTTGTTTGGTTTCATCAGAACCCCTCATTTTCCACTTCTTGATTAGAGTTTTTGCTGTTTGGCCTTCTCAGTTTCTTTTTATATTTCTTTTATATATCTCTTTCCTGTTTTATAGCGTTCAACTACCTTTTTCCGCAGATCCTTTGACAATTCTTTTGCTTTCCCCATGACTCAAAATCCAGAAACGTCAGTGCAGCACCGGATGAAAGATGCAAGGGTCTGTCAGGAGTCCAGAAACAAATTGACCTGTTATACACACACACACTAATTACAAGCAAACAGATCACAGGTGAGGATGGTTACCTTTAATAGCCATTTAAACCCCTTTGTGTCAACTTGTGTGCATGTTATCAGGCCAAAATCACCAGGGTATGTAAACTTTTGATCAGGGTCATTTGGGTAGTTTCTGTTGCCATTGTGATTTAAAAAGAGTAAACACAGTTGATTGATAATAAATGGCTTCAGCCAAACACTAACCATGAGTGAAATAAATGTTTTTGTTATTATTCATATTCTACGAAAAACGGCCAAGAAATCATAAATTCTATCAGGGTATGATATCTGTTAGTATCACCATTCATTTGTGTTGATAATTAGCGCTATATAGTGCTGCACTTTTTCATTTATTTATCTGGTATACAATTTATGTTGGATTGTAGTGCTGGCTGCTACCTTTGCAAGACCTTAGTGCAGTCATTTTTATGACCTTTTTATGATTGTATGTGTAGTGCTACCCCCGCAGGAGCTGCTTGAATATTGTTCTGTACTCAGCCTCTCAACCCTAAGAACAGTCTCAGCCCCTCTGCAAACCTGGCAAGAGTGTAAGTGCAAGGACCAATGAAAATACACACGTTATGATAGAACACAGAATTGTCTTTACTGTGACGCTTCTGTGGAAAAGTAACAATAGCAATATATATCAAGTAAATCAACTGAATAGTAAGAATTGAGATCAAGAGCAATATAGCTCAATACTATAGTCAGGCTTCTTTCAGGGGATTCCACAACTGCGAATAACCCCAAGAGCAGAGGCAACACTTTATTAGCAATAAATCTGTCAGGGATCTGTCAGCACCAGACCGGCACATGTGCGTTCGCCTATGCGCCGGCGTGCCCCTGTTCAGACAATGCAGCAATCTCCAGCTGCTACTGTGCGTCAGCGCGGCGCTGGGGCGCGCGCGGGTGCGCATCGCGTATGTGTACGCGCGCGCGCGTTTGCGTTAGCGCCGTTTTGGCACCAAGGAGCGCATAAGAGTCCTCCTGCTGCAGGGGTGCGCTGCTGTTTCGTCTCAGCTCTGTGAATCTGCTAACCTGCACCTGATTGATTGATTATCATATTGACCCGGCTTGTCTGACCATCCCTCCTTCTCCAATCCTACCTGGCCTGCCTGATCCTGCTACTGCTTCCACCAATACCGTTGCCGACCTCTGCCTGCCTACCGACTCTGCTTCTGCCTGCTGTTATTAACCGTCTTGTTGCCTGCGAAACCCGGACTGTCTGACCTTGCTAGTGCCTGCCGTTTGCTTCTGTGCTGTTGCACCCTCAGCTCCAGTTCCAGTGACTTCTGCATCTGCCTCTTCAGTGCTGCAGCCTGCTGCTCCCTGCTTACCACCTCACCTGCAGTCCAGCCATCCCTGGAGGGATCTCTACTCTGCTCCAGCATCAGAGACTTCTACCTCAACTGGCACTCCTACCCCACTGTGCTCACGAGACCACTGTCCCCACTCCAGTGGCTCCTGAACCAGCGTTGTATGAGAGGTCTTCTCCTACAAGTCACGCTCTACTACCAGGTACTTAACAAAATCACAATATGGCAGTCAATACCGGATTGGTTACCTGTACTCAAATTGGCTCTATGAGTCCAGGCAGGAAGAGAACAGAAGAATGACCTTCTCTTATGTCAGTTCTCTCTCTTCTGTCCTCTGACACCACAGGCCCAACTACAAACACTGTACTCAAATCAACATTCAATGGATCAGCCCCCAAGGTAAACTGTCCTGCACACCCACTACATATACAGAGTCCTGAGTATGTGTGTGCGTGCCCGTATGGCACCAGCAACTTCAGTCCCTTTGAAAAAGGATGAGGCCTTGGATCATCGGCTAGCCACTTTAGTTGGTGCACTTAAAGTGGTTATAAACCCATAGTTGCCAACATTGCAAAAAAAAAAATTCGGGACACTTTTTTGTATGTAGGCGGAGCCTTGCTATAATTAGGGGGCGTGGCATTCTTTTGTAGGAGGGGCATACTGTAACAGAAAAATGTGGCGCGCAAAGCGGCAAAGAGTTGGGGTGGTTTGACCGGAATAGTGGGTGTGTCTTAAATGGGTGTGGCTCGGAAGGGGTGTGGTATGAGATGAATGAGGGATGGAAGGAGAAAGAAAGAAAGAGGGAGAGAAAGAAAAAGAGAGAAAGAAAGAAAGAGAAAGAAAAAGAGAGAAAGAAAGAGGGATGGAGGGACAGCAGGCCCAGATCCTACACAACAGTAGAAATATGTGTATTCCAGAAAGTTTAACAAATCAGCAGATAAAGATACTCCAAACACCTGGTGTTGGCGCTTCAGTCATCCCGGCACCAAGGTTGTTATGGTGTCAGGATGATTGAAGTGCATTATTTATATTATTACATTGTAATATAGAATGAAATTATTTAACTCACCATAATGCAGAATCAGTGAAAGCCCTGAGCGTTTCACCTGCCACTTCGCCTGCCACCAGCTGCCATCAGGTGTCCCCAGCGACTTCCCCCCTTACATCAGACATTGCCAGCGGAGTCCCCCCTTACATCCGACAATGCCAGCGGAGTCCCCCTTACATCAGACATTGCCAGCGGAGTCCCCCTTACATCAGACATTGCCAGCGGAGTCCCCCCTTACATCAGACATTGCCAGCAGAGTCCCTCTTACATCAGGCATTGCCAGCGGAGTCCCCCTTTACATCAGACATTGCCAGCGGAGTCCCCCCTTACATCAGACATTGCAGCGGAGTCCCCCCTACATCAGACAATGCAGCGGAGTCCCCCCTTACATCAGACATTGCCAGCGTAGTCCCCCCTTACATCAGGCATTGCCAGCGGAGTCCCCCCTTACATCAGACATTGCCAGCGGAGTCCCCCCTTACATCAGACATTGCAGCGGAGTCCCCCCTTACATCAGACATTACCGGCGGAGTCCCCCCTTACATCAGGCATTGCCAGCAGAGTCCCTCTTACATCAGGCATTGCCAGCGGAGTCCCCCTTTACATCAGACATTGCCAGCGGAGTCCCCCCTTACATCAGACATTGCAGCGGAGTCCCCCCTTACATCAGACAATGCAGCGGAGTCCCCCCTTACATCAGGCATTGCCAGCGGAGTCCCCCCTTACATCAGACATTGCCAGCGGAGTCCCCCCTTACATCAGACATTGCAGCGGCGTCCCCCCTTACATCAGGCATTGCCAGTGGAGTCCCCCCTTACATCAGGCATTGCCAGCGGAGTCCCCCCTTACATCAGGCATTGCCAGCAGAGTCCTCCCTTACATCAGACATTGCCGGCGGAGTCCCCCCTTACATCAGACATTGCAGCGGCGTCCCCCCTTACATCAGGCATTGCCAGTGGAGTCCCCCCTTACATCAGGCATTGCCAGCGGAGTCCCCCCTTACATCAGGCATTGCCAGCAGAGTCCTCCCTTACATCAGACATTGCCAGCTGAGTCCCCCTTACATCAGACATTGCAGCGGAGTCCCCCCTTACATCAGGCATTGCCAGCGAAGTCCCCCTTTACATCAGACATTGCCAGCAGAGTCCCCCCTTACATCAGGCATTGCCAGCGGAGTCCCCCCTTACATCAGACATTGCCAGCAGAGTCCCCCCTTACATCAGATATTGCCAGCGGAGTCCCCCCTTACATCAGACATTGCCAGCGGAGTCCCCCCTTACATCAGACATTGCCAGCGGAGTCCCCCCTTACATCAGACATTGCCAGCAGAGTCCCCCCTTACATCAGACATCGCCAGCAGAGTCCCTCTTACATCAGGCATTGCCAGCGGAGTCCCCCCTTACATCAGACATTGCAGCGGAGTCCCCCCTTACATCAGACAATGCAGCGGAGTCCCCCCTTACATCAGGTATTGCCAGCGGAGTCCCCCCTTACATCAGACATTGCCAGCGGAGTCCCCCCTTACATCAGACATTGCAGCGGAGTCCCCCTTTACATCAGACATTGCCAGCGGAGTCCCCCATTACATCAGACATTGCCAGCATAGTCCCCCCTTACATTAGGCATTGCCAGAGGAGTCCCCCCTTACATCAGACATTGCCAGTGGAGTCCCCCCTTACATCAGACATTGCAGCGTAGTCCCCCCTTACATCAGACATTGCCAGCGGAGTCCCCCCTTACATCAGGCATTGCCAGCGGAGTCCTCCCTTACATCAGACATTGCCAGCGGAGTCTCCCCTTACATCAGACATTGCCAGCGGAGTCCCCCCTTACATCAGACATTGCAGCGGAGTCCCCCCTTACATCAGACATTGCCAGCGGAGTCCCCCCTTACATCAGGCATTGCCAGCGGAGTCCTCCCTTACATCAGGCATTGCCAGCGGAGTCCTCCCTTACATCAGACATTGCCAGCGGAGTCTCCCCTTACATCAGAAATTGCCAGCGGAGTCCTCCCTTACATCAGACATTGCCAGCGGAATCCTCCCTTACATCAGGCATTGCCAGCAGAGTCCTGTCCTTACACCAGGCATCCCCCAATGGAGCCCCCCCTTTCTTCCATCAGGCATTCCCAGCAGTGGAGACTCTCTCCGCCGCCATTACTAAATAGAATGAGACAAAATAGCCGGGTGGCTGCCAATAGCAATTGAGCTGCGGGGCCGCCCACCCCCGCCCCTTCCCACATCAAATCACAGACTGACGGCAGGTGGGTGGTGTCACAGCTCAAATTCTATTGGCAGCCACCTGGCCATTGCTAAACACTAATTGTTTATTTTGGTCTTCGGGAAAATGGTGGCCGGTGGAGACATTGTCTCCATCGGCCACAGACCTCTAGCGGCAGCGGCAGAAAAAAAAAATCGGTAAAATAAGAATTTCCCGTGACATTTCCCGGGAATGGTTAAATCCAGGAAAAGGGTCTAAATCCCGGGAATGTTCCGGGAAATTTGTGACAGATGGTAAGTATGTAAACCCCCGATTGTCATTTTTACCTATAGGTAAGCCTAGAATAAGGCTTACCTATAGGTAGTGGAAATATCTCCAAAACATGCACCGTTTAGGAGATATTTACCTTGTAGTGTGCCGATGATGTAATCGGGCATGCGCTGTGAAGAAACTGACCTCTTCACTCGCAAGTGCCGTGACTGATGGCTGCGCATGTGTGAGAGTGAAGTCATGGGGCTCTGGCCAGTCACAGAGCCGGAGTCCGCAGCCCTGGAAGGAAGAGGGGCGAAGATGGATGCAGCCACTAGCGGGGACATCGTGGGCTTCGTTTCCAGGTAAGTGCCACATAATGGGCTACTATGCGAGTAGTAGCCCATTATGCTTTTACTTTGCAGGGGAAAAAAGAGGAAGTAAAACTCTTTAAATTCCTGCTTATCAAAGTGTATCTGTGGTATGCTGACAGTAACTGGACAGCAAGGCGGGCACTGTAACTGCTTAACAGGCCAATAACAAGGCCCAGGTTCTGATAACTGTGGGCAAAGTGAAGTAACTCTGTCTGTGTGCAGTGTCCTTGTTTCCTGCAAATGGGCAAGTGCCCTCTCACCAATCCTGCTGTCAAGGCCCAAACAAACGTCCTGGAACAGGCAGGTTCTTCTGGTGACACGACTGGTCACCTCACACTGGAACGCCTCACGATGTTGGTGCAGGTGCGTGTGGATATGCACCTGGGCTCCCCCTCTCTCAGGCTGGGTGTCCCGACCGGCTGTGGATGCCTGAAATCACGCGGTGGACTGGCCAGGGAGGCAGCACCTCTCCCCTGGGTCCAGTCTCTTCTCTTGCCTCATGATGTCATTGAATTTATTCTTCTCCTCAGTCTTCACAAGTGAATCGGGGGGCTTCAGTAACCAAAACTGCAGTGTTTATCCTCATGACACAACACAGGAAGCACCTCCATGGTTAACAGAGGACAGAATTAAAATTAGACTTGAGAATCTTAACATTAATAAACCGGGACCAGATGGCTTGCATCCGAGGGTACTTAGGGAACTCAGTCAAGTGATTGCCAGACCATAGTTCCTAATTTTTACAGATAGTCTACTGACTGGAATGGTACCAGCTGATTGGAGAAAAGCCAATGTAGCACCAATATTTAAAAAGGGCCCAAAATACATCCCTGGGAATTACAGACCAGTTAGCCTAACATCAATAGTATGTAAACTCTTGGAGGGGATGATAAGGGACTATATACAAGATTTTAGTAATAAGAACGATATCATTAGCAGTAATCAGCATGGATTCATGAAGAATCGTTCTTGCCAAACCAATCTATTAACCTTCTATGAGGAGGTGAGTTGCCATCTAGATAAAGGAAGGCCCGTAGACGTGGTGTATCTGGATTTTGCAGAAGCATTTGACACAGTTCCCCATAAACCTTTACTGTACAAAATAAGGTCCGTTGGCATGGACCATAGGGTGAGTACATGGATTGAAAACTGGCTACAAGGGCGAGTTCAGAGGGTGGTGATAAATGGGGAGTACTGAGAATGGTCAGGGGTGGGTAGTGGGGTCCCCCAGGGTTTTGTGCTGGGACCAATCCTATTTACTTTGTTTATAAACGATCTGGAGGATGGGATAAACAGTTCAATCTCTGTATTTGCAGACGATACTAAGCTAAGCAGGGCAATAACTTCTCCACAGGATGTGGATCTATATGCAAATGCAATCTATACACTAGGGGGAGAATCTCTGGAGGAATCTAGGATGGAAAAGGACCTGGGGGTACTAGTAGATGATAGGCTCAGCAATGGCATGCAATGCCAAGCTTCTGCTAACAAAGCAAACAGAATATTGGCATGCATTAAAAAGGGGATCAACTCCAGAGATAAAACGATAATTCTCCCACTCTACAAGACTCTGGTCCAGCCGCACCTGGAGTATGCTGTCCAGTTCTGGGCACCAGTCCTCAGGAAGGATGTACTGGAAATGGAGCGAGTAGAAAGAAGGGCATCAAAGCTAATAAAGGGTCTGGAGGATCTTAGTTATGAGGAAAGGTTGCGAGCACTCAACTTATTCTCTCCGGAGAAGAGACGCTTGAGAGGGGATATGATTTCAATATACAAATACCGTACTGGTGATCCCACAATAGGGATAAAACTTTTTCGCAGAAGAGAGTTTAACAAGACTTGTGGCAACTCATTAAAATTAGAAGAAAAGAGGTTTAACCTTAAACTATGTAAAGGGTTCTTTACTGTAAGAGTGGCAAGGATGTGGAATTCCCTTCCACAGGCGGTGGTCTCAGCGGGGAGCATTGATATCTTCAAGAAACTATTAGATAAGCACCTGAATGACCGCAACATGCAGGTATATATAATGTAATACTGACACATAATCACACACATAGGTTGGACTTGATGTCTTTTTTCAACCTCACCTACTATGTAACTATGTAACTATGTGTCTAAAATCCCTCAGATAAGCAAGATGGAGTCTCTTGTTCCTTTGCCCCAGAGCATGCTGGCTCTTGTAGTTCCTGCCCCCATACAAGGCTATAGGGTTGTTTTAGATGAGAACTTCATGTCCCAGGATCCTTTGCAGCTGCTGCTGTTGTTGAAATCCTTCTCATTGGTTCCTGATATTAGCCCCCCTGATTGGCTCCCTCTCCTGCCAATAGGAACACAGGGGAGGGAGCAGAGAGTGGACGAATGCCTGTGCAAGTCAGTGAGGAGAAAAAAAGGGAGGGGGGAGAAATCCCCCCGCAGGGACTGGCAGGCTCTTTCTTCCTCTCAGGAGAGCCTGTGTACTCACGGTGGCCAGCTTGACATGGCTGCGGAAGAAACGGGGCACCCGCTACATATGAAGATAACAAAGTGGCTTTACAACCACCTTTAAGCCTCGTACACACTATGAGCTTTTTTTTTGTTCAAGCCAGCGGGTTGAGCAAAAAAAAAAAAATGTTAGCTCCGGTCAGAGGTGCTTACTATGCCAAGTTGGTCCAGCAAACTCCCCCGTTGAGCGGTTGTGTTCTGACAGGGGGACGGCCCCCCAGCTAGAACTCTCCAATCGGCACTCTCAGCCAATGGGAGAGAGCGCTGATTGGGAGTCGGTCAGCTGCTGGTTTTCCAGCATGCACATCCCACAGAAGTCGGCCAAATGGCTGGCTTCTACCAGACTTACCGACATACACACTGGCAGAATGTCAGCCGTTTTTTTTTTTAACCAGGCCGATGTCTCCTGACATTCTGCCCATGTGTACCTGGCTTTAAGAGCTAGCAATTCATTGATATAGTGCAGAGTAGGCTGCTGCAAACTTTTGGATGCCTTTTTTTTCTTATCCCTAGGAGGAGTGTTTTCTATTCTAATGGGGATTTTACATTGGATTACCAGGCCAGACCACCATAGCAGTGACTGGCATGCAGTTCTAGGCAGTTCCATTCACTAAAATGACCAAATTTAACAGACATAATTGCTTGTGAAACTTGACATAACAAGCTAAAGGCAATTTTTATTTTTTTTTTAATAACAAACATGTCATACTTACCTGCTCTATGCAATGGTTATACACAGAGCAGCCCTGATCCTCCTCCTCTGGGGTACCCCACCAGTGCTCTGGGCCCCTCCCCCCCATGCCAAGGGCCCCCATATCAAGCAGCTTGCTATGGGGGCACTCATGCGTGCTCACTTCCGCCCCATAAGACACAGAGAGCAGGGCTCAGCCCTGCTCCCACCACTCACTGGCTGTGATTGACAGCAGCAGGAGCTAATGGCTCCTGCTGCTGAATATCAGCCAATGAGGAGGGAGAGAGCCTCAGCTCTCGTGCACATCACTGGATCGAGATCAAGGCTTAGGTAAGTATTAGGGGGGCTGCACACAGAAGGTTTTTACCTTCATGCATAGAATGCATGAAAGTAAAAAACCTTCAGCCTTTATAACCCCTTTAAAATTGTTGCAATGCAAAGCAAATGGCCACGGCAATGTGAGCTCATCTCTCCATCCACCATGTACTGTAGGTTTGGAGATGGGCAGTCAGGGGGCGGTAAAAACTATCGCCATTTCAAACTTGATGTATGAAGGGGATCGCCTGCTGTGTGCTCCTTATTACCTATTTCCATGAGGGTGAAGCCACTATCAAACCACAGCTCTACTAGCCACATTTTTACCCACAGACCATTGCTCCTACCTCAGTGTGGCCCACTCTGTATGCCACTATTAACCCCTCCCCCTCCTCATCACCCAATTTCAGGCTCACCAACTATGGTATCCAGGTATACCAATGATCGACTGAAGGGAATTGAATGCAGAGCATTGTGTGAATGGAGGAGGAGCGGAAAAATGACAGGATCTCCCCTGCCCATTCACAGAATGTGATGCATTGTGGGACAATGAGTTCTGTGAATGGTGGAGGGGGCAGGAAGGGGCGGGTAAGCGGTGCAAGTCCTTCGCACTTGCAGCTGCCGCTGTTCTCCTCTGCAGCACTGGGAGATCTCAGCTCTAGATGGTACCCGGCGGCATGAAGGAAGGCTTTTTACATGAAGAAGCTAATATAAACTAAATAAACTAATATATACTATATAAACTAATGTGTATTGTTCTGTGTCCACAAGAAACTATATTTACTAAACTTCAGCTCTAACCATTTCCCAACGCCTAATGGCAGCCCTTTAGGCTAGGTTTACACCCATAAGTGTGTGCCTTCTCATTTGCCTGGGCAGCCCATTTAATTTAATGGGCTGCCCTACGTGCGACAAACACAGAAAAGAAATCCCTGAAACTTTTCTAAAGTTGCTCCTCACCAAGGTGCTTCGCTCCCCTCCTGCTGCTCACCCGGGAACAGTCTTTTTGACCCCGAGCACCTCAATAAAGAGGACCTGTCATGCTTATTTCTATTACAAAGAATGTTTCCACTCCCCACTGGCTTTATGGTTGACCACCCAACCGCCCAGTTCGTTACCCAGGGCCCGATGGAAGCTAAACACCTTTTGGCTTAAGCTGTTCACTTCACCGGAACGGATAGCCTCTCAGATTCAAGCCTTTTTTCGGTCACACCGGCAGTATCCTGGCAGTCTGCAGAAATGGGAAACCTTCAAAGCATATCTTAGGGGTGTGTTTGTACAGGAAATACAAATTGTTAAACAGTATAATACAATAGAAAAGCTCTGCACTTATGAGAGAAAAGAAGGTGTGCAGCCTCCCCTGTTAAGCCCCTTAGAGGGCTAATCAATGTGACGTAGATAAAGAATGGGGTGAATGGCGCTCCCTATTTAAGTGAACTAAATGTGTAAACAAGGTGCAAAACATCCACTGCGATGCACTATAAGTGATACCTCTAACAAATAAAAATTAAAATACTACAACATAACATATAAAATTCAGTGATACCACTCAATTGTGGTATTAGACATATGAGCATTGGTGTGCCAATCTGTGCCAAATGTGTATCATATCGAATCCAGTATGGTAATCATAACATTAATAAAAGTCCAAAAGATAATCCAAAAAAATGATACAAAAAATGATAATAATGGTGAGAAAATATTAAACACTGAAAAGTTGAAAACGGTAAAAAAAAAAAAAAAAAAAAAAAAAAAAAAAAAGTTTTTCAGAAATAAAAATGTGTTTGCAAAAAGGTTTGTTTGCAAAACAGTTTTGCTGTATACAGTTCAAACTGCTGGTGACTCTTGTGCTCAAATCAGCCGGTGACTTACTTCTGTGCTCCCCTATGGTTCCCCACTCACCAGCTCCCCATACCCCTACGGGGGTAACAGGCTAAGGAACATCAAAGGTGGTCTTCATGGATGGTCTCCTGTGGTCCCTTTGTCAATGATCCAATTTCCACTAAAGCAGGATGTCCGGGGCAATCGGTCATACAGCCCAGCCTCTAACACCATATCCAGAGAAGGAAGGAGCGATATTTCGTCAGGGGTAAATCATTGCCTACATCGCCACCATCCCGTAACCTCACTCTGAACGATATAGAACTCAGTGCGTCAGACCAACATGTGGAACTTAAGGAGTTAATCCTCTGCTTTGTGCAAAAAGGCTGTTTTTATACTGTATGCATATATCCTTCCCTCCTGCAATGTCTATCTGGGGAAGGCCAGCTAAATTGTTAAACAGAACTCCTCTGCTCTGCTAGAACAGGCGGGGGACCTGGCGAGACAGCTGGAACTGACTTATGTGACTAATCCTACTGACTCTGCAAGGGAGGCATGGATGTTGGCTCAAGATTCATTAGACCACCTGAGATCCTCCACTGCATAGAGTAAGAGGTTCTTCACAAAACTGGCGTTTTATGAGGAGGGGGAAAAGACGGGCCGCCTACTTGCCAAAATAGAACAATTCCAACAACAGTCGCCAGCCATTGGTGCTATTCGCACCTCAAATGGCAAAGTGGTTAACTCTCCAGAGGCCATTATATCCGAGCTGGCATCTTTCTATGTAGACCTCTACAAGTCGAGGGAGGCTTACTCGGATGGGAACCTGGCTACCTATGTGTCCAATATTGACCTACCCTCACTGTCTGCTGAGGCTAAACAACAACTGGATGCCCCGATTACCTTAGAGGAGCTTCAGATGGCGGCCTGCTCTTTCCCCACCTGTAAGGCACCTGGAGAGGATGGCCTCTCCATGGAGGTATACACTCAATTTGGTGAAGAAATACTGCCAAAACTGTTAAAGGTTTTTAATGCCTGTCTAGATGAAGGTAAACTCCCTGACTGCGTGGCCAGAGCAAATGTGATTTTGTTACTTAAGCCGGGGAAGGATCCGGTTGATCCAGGCTCCTACAGGCCTATTTCATTGCTTCAGAGTGATTTAAAAATCCTTGCCAAGGTCCTGGCGCTTCGGGTCAACGGGATAGTATCCTCCATTATTCACCGGGATCAGGCTGGCTTTATGCCACAAAAATCCACGGCTACAAACCTAAGGAGGTTATTCATAAACATGCAGCTACAAGCGGATAATGGGGGTCACAGGGCTCTCTTATCGCTCAATGCCAACAAGGCATTTGACAGTATCAGCTGGAGGTATCTGTGGGCAGTACTAGATAAGTTTGGATTCGGGGACCGGTTTATTGCTCTATGCTTCCCCACAGGCGACCATTAGGGTGGCAGACAGAATGTCACCTGCTTTAGCTCTGGGCAGGGGAACGAGGCAGGGTTGTCTCCCCTGCTCTTTGCAATTGCTATAGAAACATTAGCAGCCCTGGTAAGGGCCAGCACCCGGATCTGTGGGTTCCAGTATGGAGTCCTGCATAAAAAAATTATGTTGTATGTGGATGACATGTTACTCTTTCTGGGGGATCCCAGCCACTCATTGCCAGGGGTAATGTCCATAATAATGCAGTTTGGCCACTATTCTGGTCTGACCATAAACTGCTCTAAGTCAGCCCTGATGATGCTGGATGAGGACCGGGAGGTGGAACTTCACGACTCTTGTCCCATCCCCGTGGTTACCAGCTTCAAATATCTGGGTATACAAATCTCTCCCAGACTCAGGGATTACTGCTCCCTAAAATGTATATCCCTTACTATCTCGGTTTTGGGATAGGATTACAACCTTAAAATGTCACTGGCAGGCAAGGCCAACCTAATCAAAATGATTCTAATGCCCCAGTTGTTATACTTCTTACACAACTCGCCAGTAGTAATACACCTTAAAATTTTCAGAATGGTAAATACCCTCTTTCGGCAACTGCTGTGGAATACTAAACCCCCTAGGATTAGGCTGGGGCAGCTACAGCATTCTAAGGACGGCGGAGGGTTGGCGGTTCCCAACCCTTGGTTGTACTATATAGCGGCCCAGCTGCAGCATTTGGTTGGCTCTATGTCCCAAGATCCAGTGGGCTCGGCGGCGCAGCTGAAGCTGTTTGCCTCTGGAGCCGAGACCATCCCGATGGGGCTGGAGGCGCAAATGTTCATGAAATCTAATAAACAGACCCCAACGCTCTCGCTAATACAAAAAATATAGAACAAGGGCAGGCAACTCCAGGGGGTGCAGGGATTAACGGATTTTAGCCCAATATGGGGTAATCGCTCATATGTGGAGCTGGTTGAGTTAGAGCAGGGGCCCAGAAGGCACGCCCATGGTGTGACTCTGCTATCCCATATATTCAGTGATGGTAAGTTGCTATCCTTCCCTGAACTAAGAGCCAAATTAAACCTACCGCCTACTATGTTTTACTCCTACTTTCAGCTTCGGCATGCTATTGCTGCTCAGGCGGATGCAGGAGAGTTGGCACTGTCGCCTACTCCGGTATTCCACATGCTGCACCTCAGTACTCTAACTAAGGGGATCATATCCCAATGCTACCAAATGCTACTCGCAAGACACCTGCGGGCATACCCCTGTAAGGCAGTGTCTGTGTGGGAGAGGGACCTCGGCCAACTTACGGGGATCAGTGGGAGGAAGCCCTACAATCCATAACCACATGCTCTCTAAATGTGGCACAAAAAGTTTCCCAACTGTATATAATACTAAGAGTACACTACACCCCGACAAAACTCCATAGGATGGGCAGACTGGCGGACCCTTTGTGCTGTCGCTGTCGGCAGCACAACAGGGATCTCATCCATCTCTTGTGGCGCTGCCCGAAGCTCCATCGGTATTGGAACACGGTGGTTGGTACACTCAACGGGGTGTTTCAAATGAAGGTACCTATAGACCCTATATGCTGTATACTGGGGGTTCTGGAGGATGTGATCCCTGAGCAGTTGATCAGGGTTGCATTCTCTAGGGCACTGTTTCAGGCCAGGAAACTTATCTTAATGGGCTGGAAATCCACCTCGCCACCCACTAGCACCTCCTGGATAACACACATGAGAAATACCCTTATTATGGAAAAATATCTACCAGCACAGGGGATGCCCGGGCAGGTTCGGACACATATGGTCACGCTGGTTAGATACACCTGGTTTAAGCCCTAGAGAACTTCCGATGTCTCGACTTCTACAGTGTCCCTAGGGGTGAAGATATACCGTATATACACCATGCATGCTGCGATTTGTGTCAGTGGGGAGATGGAGTGGTGAAATGCAAGTGTCTGTAATATTTAGATGTGTAGTAACAGTAAGGTTAACATGCTTGTGTATATGTTATTGGTTGAAAATTCCTTGATGTACTTGTGCATTGGAAGTTGTTGTTTCTTGACATGTTCAATAAAAACCTTTTTTGATTTAAAAAAAAAAAAGAATGTTTACATTCCTTGTAATAGCAATAAAAGTGATCAAAAAAATGAAATAGACAGTGTAATAAAAAAAAAGTAAAATATATAAGAAAAAAAATAAATTTAAAGCGCCCCGTCCCTCCGAGCTCACGTGCAGAAGCGAACACATACATAAGCTACGCCCACATATATAAACAGTGTTCAAACCACACATGTGAGGTATTGCCGCGATCGCTAGAGCGAGAGCAATAATTCTAGCGCAAGACCTCCTCTGTAAGGCTACTCTTTCACACTGAGGCAGTATTCAGGCGTTTCAGTGCTAAAAATAGCGCCTGTAGACTGTCTCTCATCCCTCCCCAGTGTAAAAGCCCGAGTGCTTTCACATTGGGGCGGTGCACTTGCGGGACAGGTAAAAAAGTCCTGCGAGCAGCATCTTTTGGGCAGTATAGGAGCGGTGTATACACCACTCCTACCCCGCCCCTGCCCATTGGAAGGAATGAATGAAGAGCGCTTCGGAAGCGCCACAACATGGGCGCTTTTAACTCCTTCTTGGGAGTTAAAAGCGCCCCGCTAGCAGCCAAAAAGCGACGCTTAACCGCTAACGGATCCGCAGCCCCAGTGTGAAAGAAGCCTTACTCTAAACAGGTAACCTGTAAAGAAATTCAAAGCGTCGCCTATGGAGATTTTTAAAGCGGTGTTCCGCCCATGAAAAAAAAAATTAAAGGCCGGCAGCTACACATACTGCAGCTGCTGGCTTTTAACAATAGGACACTTACCTGTCCTGGAGTCCAGAGATTTTGGCACCGCAGCTGATGTTTCCATCAGCTGTCAAATGCTGCCGCCGCCATTGCGGGTAAGGGTACCTGGCAGTGTAGCCTTACGGCTTCACGCCGGGAACCCTATTGCGCATGCACGAGGCCCTGCTCCTCTCTCCTACTGGCCTGGCGACAGGGAGAGGAGGAGGGAGGAAGAGGGAGCCCAGCGGTGATGTCACGGGCCGCGGCCCGGAAGTGGGAACAGGTTACCTGTCAAAGGTGCCAATTGTGGCACTGGAGGGGGAGAGGAGACAAATGAGCGGAAGTTCCACTATTTGGGTAGAACTCCACTTTAAGTACCATATTTTGTCGCCATTCCACAAGCGTACACAAATTTAAAGCATGACATGTTAGGTATCTATTTACTCGGGATAACATCATCTTTCACATTCTACAAAAAAAATGGGCTAACTTTACTGTTTTTTTTATTCAATAAAGTGTTTTTTTTTTTTTTTTAAATTGCGTTTGAAAGACTGCTACGCAAATACAGTGTGACAAAATATTGCAATGACCGACATTTTATTCTCTATGGTCTCTGCTAAATATATATATATATATGTCTATATATATATATATACATAAATATCTATATCTATATATATATATCTATATATATCTATATATATAGATATATATATAAAATATTTGGGGGTTCTAAGTAATTTTCTAGCAAAAAAAATAAATTATTTTTTTTTACTTGTAAACAAATGTCAGAAAAAGGCTAATGGCCCGTACACATGGTCCGAATATCGTGCGACAGATCGTACGACTTTTTTCGCTTAATAGTCGTAAGTAGAAATTGAATAGGTTACTAAAGTCACAAAAATTCTCATACGACAGAAAAAAAAATCGGAAGTGTTGTCATGTGCTGTATTGTATTTTCGGACGACAACTGTATTGACTAAACGAAAATCGTACGATCTGGTATCGTATGAGGAAAATTTCCTGTGCTTATCCAGTCGAATAATATCGGATGAACTGTCGTGATCGGCTCTCGAAAGCTCTGTAAGATCGCATCAAAAGCGGTATTTTTGGTCCGATTTTCAGATCGTGTGTACGGGCCATTAGTCTTCAAGTGTAAGAAGAAGCGTGACATTGCCTCCTCACCACCTGCCAATTGCCTCTGAAAAGTGATCCAAATACAGATCTCTTTTCAGCAGATCATCCCTTTTCAACACATCTAAACCTACTTATTGGATTTATCATGCACATTATTGGCACAGCAGCACCGCCATGGCCAAATACTTCCTGTGAGGTTAGAGGACCTTTCCTGAACAATACAGGAAATAGGATATATATATATATATAAATATATATATATCTATATATATGTGTATATATAGATATATATATATATCTATATATATATATATATATATATATATATATATATATGTATATATATATATATATATATATAGATATATATATGTATATATATCTATATATATATAAAATAATATTTTATAGATGACGGTGCGATGGGAATGGCTCTAGTAAATGCAGAACATGCATTCTCGCTTCTATGGTGAACACGTGGTTGCAAGCACCTTTGCACAGTGCCAGGGATTTCCCCTCACAACACGTGACCTGCCCTCCGGCTGCCCGGAACTCCTGGGCGTGGCTTCCAGGAAAGCCTCGCTGACGTCGCCGGACAGGCTTTGCCCATATATGGACGGCTTCCGCCCGGTTTCTTCCTGACAGGTCCCGCCCGGCTGCTAACGTCATGGCCGGGAAGGGCAGCGTGCGGGGGAGGAAGGAGAGTGCGGGCGGGTTTGTCTAACTGTCAGTTTACAGGGAAGGGAAGAGAGGGAGGGAGGGAGCGGCCTGATCACCTCTAGATTATGACAGAGGCAAAGTTCACCGGGTTCTCCGATCACATAGACGGGACACAGAGCCTATAGCATGTGTATGGTCCATCATCAGTGTACACTCCATAAACCACACTGCATACCATAGATAGATCAGGAAAAATGCTAGTTGCCTGGCTGTCAGGCTCAAGCACTGGCTTCAATAGGCTTTGAGTGGGTGACCAACAACAAGAATGAAGATCTGTTATTCTAAGATTGCTCTGACTTCACTGTGTGCATGATTTTTACTGCTTCAATTATTTTTTTTTTTATTGTACTTTGAAGAGAGAGAGAGAACACAAGAGATAGAGGGGGAGAAAAAAAGGAAGAGAGGGAAATAAAGCGAGGGGGAGAGAAAGAAGGCAAGAGAGAAGGACAGAGAGAGAAAGAAGGAGAGAGCGAGAAAGAAGGAAAGAAATAGAAAGAAGGAGAGAGAGAGAAAGGAGGAGAGAGAAAGAAGGAAAGAGAGAGAAAGAAGGAGAGAGAGAGAAAGAAGGAAAGAGAGAGAAAGAAGGAGAGAGAGAGAAAGGAGGAGAGAGAAAGAAGGAAAGAGAGAGAAAGAAGGAGAGAGAGAAAGAAGGAGAGAGAGAGAAAGAAGGAGAGAGCGAGAAAGAAGGAAAGAAATAGAAAGAAGGAGAGAGAGAGAGAGAAAGGAGGAGAGAGAAAGAAGGAAAGAGAGAGAAAGAAGGAGAGAGAGAGAAAGAAGGAAAGAGAGAGAAAGAAGGAGAGAGAGAGTAAGATGGAAAGAGAGAGAAAGAAGGAGAGAGAGAGAAAGATGGAAAGAGAGAGAAAGAAGGAGAGCGAGAAAGAAGGAAAGAGAGAGAAAGAAGGAAAGAGAGAGAAAGGAGGAGAGAGAGAGTAAGAAGGAGAGAGAGAGAAAGAAGGAGAGAGAGAGAGAAAGATGGAGAGAGAGAGAAAGAAGGAGAGAGAGAGAAAGATGGAGAGCGCGAGAAAGAAGGAGAGAGCGAGAAAGAAGGAGAGAGAGAGAAAGAAGGAAAGAGAGAGAAAGGAGAGAGCGAGAAAGAAGGAAAGAGAGAGAAAGAAGGAGAGAGAGAGAAAGATGGAGAGCGCGAGAAAGAAGGAGAGAGTGAGAAAGAAGGAGAGAGAGAGAAAGAAGGAGAGAGAGAGAGAAAGATGGAGAGCGCGAGAAAGAAGGAGAGAGCGAGAAAGAAGGAGAGAGAGAGAAAGAAGGAAAGAGAGAGAAAGGAGAGAGCGAGAAAGAAGGAAAGAGAGAGAAAGAAGGAGAGAGAGAAAGATGGAAAGAGAGAGAAAGAAGGAAAGAGAGAGAAAGGAGAGAGAGAGAAAGAAGGAAAGAGAGAGAGAAAGAAGGAGAAAGAGAAAGAAGGAGAGAGCGAGAAAGAAGGAAAGAGAGAGAAAGAAGGAGAGAGAGAGATAAAGAAGGAGAGAGCGAGAAAGAAGGAGAGAGAGAGAAAGAAGAAAAGAGAGAGAAAGAAGGAAGAGAGAGAAAGAAGGAGAGAGCGAGAAAGAAGGAAAGAGCGAGAAAGAAGGACAGAGAGAGAAAGAAGGAGAGAGAGAGAAAGAAGGAAAGAGAGAGAGAAAGAAGGAGAGAGAGAGAAAGAAAGAAGGAAAGAGAGAGAAAGAAGGAGAGACAGAGAAAGAAGGAGAGAGAGAAAGAAAGAAAGAAGGAAAGAGAGAGAAAGAAGGAGAGAGAGAGAAAGAAGGAGAGACAGAGAAAGAAGGAGAGAGAGAGAGAAAGAAAGAAGGAGACAGAGAGAAAGAAGGAAAGAGAGAGAGAAAGAAGGAAAGAGAGAGAGAGAAAGAAAGAAGGAAAGAGAGAGAAAGAAGGAAAGAGAGAGAAAGAAGGAGAGAGAGAGAAAGACGGAAAGAGAGAGAGAGAAGGAAGGAGAGAGAAAGAAGGAAAGAGAGAGAGAGAGAGAGAGATGGAAAGGGCGAGAAAAATGGAAAGAGAAAGAAGGATGGAAAGAGAAAGAAGGAGAGAGAGAAAGAAGGGAAGAGCAAGAAATATGGAAATAAATAGAAAGAAGGAAAGAGAGAAAGATGGAAAGAAACAGCAGACAGAGAAAGAAAGAAGGAAAGAGAGAGAGAAAGAAGGGAAGAGCGAGAAAGATGGAAAGAGAAAGAAGAAAAGGAAGGAGAGAGAGAGAAAGAAGGAAAGAGAGAGAGAAGTAAAGAAAGAGAGAAACAAGGAAAGAGAGAGAGAACAAAGGAGATAGAGAAAAAAGGAAAGAGCAAGAAAGATGGAAAGAAATAGAAAGAAGGAAAGAGAAAGAAGGGAAGAGCGAGAAAGATGGAAATAAAGAGAAAGAAGGAAAGAAACAGAGAGAGAAAGAAATAGAAAGAAGGAAAGAAAGAGAGCGAAGGAAAGAGCAAGAAAGATGGAAAGAAGGAAAGAGAGAGAGAAAGAAAAAAAGGAATAGGTGAGAAAGAGAGAGAAAGAAAGAAGGAAAAAGAAAGAAAGAGAGAAAGATGGGAAGAAATAGAAAGAAGGAAAGAAAGATAGAGAGAGGAAAAAGAAGGAAAGAGAGAGAGAGAGAAACAAAGATGTAAGGAGAAAGAAAGAGAAACTGAAAAAAGGAGGAGGACAAACGTTTGTTCCAATGTGTTTGAAAAAGAAAAAAAGATAAAGTGGATGAGAAGAGAATGCAGGTTATTCCCATATCTAATATGTATTTATAGATACACTGTGTCTAATGAATGAGTAGATGTATAATTAAGCCATCACCTTCCAGAAATCATCCAATTTATAATGTAAGATAATGAGAAATAGGGATGAACTTGACCCGAACTCGGACGCAAGCTGTCACTCCCGCCAAATTAGCACCCAATCAGCCAAGGCTACGGCATTCCTGTAGCCTTCGTGTAAGAAATGGGTGGGGATGCTGGTGACATCATTGACCTAATATGGTCATGTGATCTTATTTGGGTAATGTCATTGACCAAATATGGCCATGTGGCCTGATTAGTCCAACAATGTCACCAGCATCCCCTCCTCTTTGTTATGTATGGCTGTGGGGCATGCCCTGGCCTCTACTGATTGGATGTTGATTTGGCGGGAGTGACAGCTTACTTCTGGGTTCGGTCCAAGCCTGTGCTTATCCCCTCTAATAAATTATCATTAATCATTATCCATTTCAGTTTGGAAATAATCCATGATCTAGTGAGGGTAATTTTGGCCGCCAAAAAAAAAAAAAATGTAATGTGTGGGCACACTGGCAATAGTTTTATTAATTAGAAAAAAGCTGTCAAAACTATATATAGGTTTTCTTAACTAAGGCTTGTTCACACCAGGTCTGTAGAGCTGCATTGATCAATACAAGGACATAAAGAAAACAATATTTTCTATATCCCCCGTTCATGCCATACATGTGCATTGCATAAAAATGAAGTAGGTGTCAATTTCTACCCAATGCACATTGACACAAAGCACCTATTCTAATACAAAAAATGTAGAATTTTGACCCTTGATGTGGCTTATACAGAAAAAAAAAAACACAAAAGCACAATGCACTAACTAATGCAATTAACTCACTTGTGTTTTCTATGCTCTGTGGTGCTAACAAGCTCCTAAAGCAGACCTACACGCCAAAATACCCCTTTAACCCATTGTATTCCTGCCCCCTCTTTAACCACTTCAGTACCAGCCTGTCTATACCCCGTCATTACCAGGCCATTGTTATGTTTTCAGTGCTGTGATAGTTTGACTGACAATAATTCCACCATGCAACACTGTACCCAAATTCATTTTATATATTTTTTTGGAGACAGACAGAGCTTTCGTTTAGTGGTATTTCATAACCACAGGGGATGAAGGGGTTAATGTGCAGGTCCCATACAGTGAGAGAATGGGGATGAAGGGGTTAATATACAGAATAAAGGAGAGGATTGAGTTACTGAGTTACTATACAGGTCACTGCAGAGACAGGGTAAAGATCAGATGTACATGAGAGTAGAGGGTGTGAAAGGGTTAAAAAAAAAGCCCCCCCCCCCAAATCAGAGAAAATACCAATAATATACCAATAATCTGTTGCGGCTGTTGATCCATTCAGTCACAAAACTTCATTGATCTATTATGTCTCCAACGTAAACAGCATTGTGTTTACATTTGTGAACACTGTGATTGGTCATCACAGCAATCACTTGGTAAAGGGCCACTCAGATCGCTTGGTACACTGAGTCTGTGAACCGGGCCATCTAACCGCAGCTCGGTTGACAGCTAATAACAGGTGCAACGGCTGTACATGTGTGTCTTCTCCAATGTTGTTTATTGGAAATAACGGTCCATCACCGCTTCAAAAATCCACTGCTATGGTTAAAGACATCCTGTTGCTTTTTGTCCACTGTGAGCAAAATGACAGGGTCCCCTTTAAAGTCCACCCCCTGACCACATTAGGGCAGAGAGCTGTAATTACACACTGCAGAGTGAGAAGAGCTCTGAGAGCTGATTGGAGGGAAGGGACACATCTCTGTCAATCAGCTTGAGCTCCCTCCCCTGTCAGAATTTTTTTCTTGGTGTCAGGAAAACTTGTTAGAAGTGACTGACGCTTATGGCAGAGGAATGAAGCAGCAGAAAGAAATTCAATTTAGTGCTCTAAATTGAGCCAAGCACACACTATAGAGGGATATTCTTTGTTCATTTTTCATGTCTGAGGTTTACAACCACTTTAAAGGGGTAGACAAGGTAAGTGTTTTTTCACCTTAATGCATCCTATGCATTAAGGTGAAAAAACACCTGGCAGTCACCGGCTCCCCAGCACCCCGTTTTACTTACCTGAGCCCCAAATTTCCGTTGGCGCGTCCCTCTCTCCACGGGTTCCTGGCTCTCGATTGGATAGATTGATAGCAGCGCAGCCATTGGCTCCCGCTGCTGTCAATCAAATCCAATGACCCAGGGGCAGGGCCAAGTCCTGCATTTGGCCTCTATGGACACCGAATGCTGGACTCGGGAGCGCGGCCGCAAGGTAACCCCCTCGGGAGAGCACTTCTCCAAGGGGAGTTATCTAATGCAGGGAGGAGCCGCAAGAGCCGCCGAGGGACCCCAGAAATGGATGTTTGGGGCCACTCTGTGCAAAACGAGCTGCACAGTGGAGATAAGTATGATATGTTTGTTATTTAAAAAAAATAAAAAACGTTATTTAAGTATCACTTTAAGGGCTAATTCACACCAGCCCCATTGAGCAGTGTTGCCCAATGCACTCCCAATGCATAGACAAGGCAATTTGCCTTATGTCTTATTTCAAATGACAGCATTGGTGATAAAGATAGGACATGTTGCAACTTTGCATATAAAATTAAAAAGAAGATAATTAAAATATATCTAGATATATCTATATCTATATATAGATATATATATCTATATCTATATATAGATATCTATATATCTATATATAGATATATATAGATATATATATATATATATATATATATATATATATATATCTGTTCTTTAGTAGCGTATGGAAGGGTATATTCACTGGGGAGATTCACTCTCTCTATTCATCTATGGTGACCATAGGCACGGTACAAATTGTCAGGTGTCGTCGGAACTGGAAGTAATGGAAAAACCTTCCCAGCAGAGATGTAGCAGAAAGAAACCCAACAGCGATTCTATCTTATTATAAAAAAAGTAAAATAAAAAAAAAAAAATCTGATGAACATCCACTTAGGCAGGAGCGGATTTTAGAAGTTTTGGAATAGATTGTAAAAGTGATAATAGGGATGTCGTGCCTAATGCAGAATAAATACCTGCAGCCTATATCCTATAATAAGGATCATCATCTTCTTTTGAAGTAGTGTTAACAAGATATCCTTAAAGGATAATTACGGGCTGGCTGCACTTAATGGGTTGATGAACCATGACCTATATAACAGTCTATAAATTTCAGCTATTACTCTTGCAACATTGTGCAGGAACATTGTAACCTATATAATACACGGCAGCCTGTAGGAGTGCTCAGAACTGGGACATCGGTAGAACCACATTCCGGATGGTAATTATAGTGCCATAAGCCAAAGCAACCATCTTTGATTTGGCTACAGTCAACCGAAACCCCGATTGGCCACTATGGGTTACTGCTCTTCCATTGTGAATTCTTACCACTATATGTAATAGGTTTATATGTATCATGTCAGAAAACCCTTCAGGAAATAAAGACATAATTCCAGCCAAAAGTTTTTATTTCACTTTGGATTGAGCAGAAAAGGGTTGGAGCCTCTGCCAGCTTTCTGCATGCTTGTTCCAGGTCCATGATTCCAAAATTACTAAAAGCCATAGGCCAGCCAGGAAACTAGATTCTTCAGAGGTCAGCAATGGCAGACTACCAATTTCTTAGGTTTCCTTTAAGTTAAAGCGGAGCTCTACCCGAAAGGGGAAGCATGTTTGCACTCTACCCCTCTCCATTGCCACATTTGGCACTTTTTTTGGGGGGGGGAGCGGGTTCCAGGTTTAGGCAGGTACCAGCTCCCACTTCTGGGTAAGATCGCCACAGGGCGATCTACAAAATTTCCGACCCCACCTCCTTCCCCCTCCGCTGCCTTCTGGGACACACAGAGGTGCCAGCTGATGGCGGATCATTTAGAAAGCGCAGCGTGACTCGTGCATGCGCAGTAGGAAACAGGCTGTGGAGCCTCAAGGCTTCACTCCCTGTTTCCCTTACTACAGATGGCGGCACCTGCACTCGAAGTCGATTGACAAATCGGCTAGGGGGTGCCGACATTGCGGGATTCCTGGACAGGTAAGTGTACATATATTAAAAGTCAGCAGCTACAGTATTTGTAGCTGCTGACTTTTAATTTTTTTTTTCTACAAACCGGAACTCCGCTTTAAGTTAAAGATAGGGGAGGATATAGGGTTAACTAAAGTTCCACTATGATACACAGTGAGCAGGCAGGCATTTTATTGTAGAAGAGACATGGAATGTCTCTTATGCAATATTACATGGAAATTTATAGATAGGCAACTCCTATCCTCATATTGATTAGTGGTTCTAAATTAATAATAACTACCGGAGTAGGGAACAGACACAAAAGATACACTCCACATCTTTCCAAATAACTGTTCTGCTTTATTATGATGCAATTGGAGGTTTTTATACACATGAATATGTAGGTATCACATTAATATTACAATTGTACGTTTATGGTAACAAGGGGCGTAACATAGGCAGGCTAATTCTAATCAGGACTCGAAGGAATGCAAACATGTACTGAAAACATTATTAGTGCCGTGTGCACAGTGAGGGCAGTGTGCAATACATACAAAATAGAATACAATTATATACAGAACTTACAAATTTCCATTACAAATATAACATACCTACCTGCCTGTGCACAGCGATCCTCGCACTGTAAACTGAGCTGCGCATCTACAACTCAGCTTACAGTGGCTGGGCTAATGCTGTTTGCCAGGATGACTAGCTGCTGTACATGTATAGGAGTGACGTACGTCATTGTGTGTCAGCCAATGAAGATGGCCGAAACCGGGCACACAGCAGAATATGTCGGCGCTGGCGAGGGAATGTTGGGAAGGTGAGTATCCTCCTTTTAGTTCCGCTTTAAGTATTAGGGATAATATTCAGGGTTAGGTTAAGGGTTCACATTAACCGGTTGTGGACACTGGGCATACTAAGAATGCCCAAATAAACTTCATTGACGTACACAGGACATGTGATGTACGTCCTGTACCTCCGCCCCCCTCCACCGAACTTGCCCTTAAAGTGATTGTAAATCTTTATTTTTCTATTTTTTTTTTTTATAACAAACATGATATACTTATCTGCTGTGTGTAATCGTTTTGCACAGAGCAAGCCCCAAACCTCCCCCATGGCACTATTGGCTCCTCCCCCTTGCTGAGTGCCCACCATAGCAAGCTGCTTGTTATGGGGGCACTTGTGTGCTCACTCCCAAGCCTGCCCTGTGTGTTCATAGACACACAGAGTGTGGCTCAGCCCTGCCCCCTGCCCCCCACTCCCTCCTCACTGGCTGTGATTGACAGCCGATGGCTCCCACTGCTGTCTCTGAGCCAATGAGGAGGGAGAGAGTGAAGAGAGCAGCTGCTCTCATGCGCATCCCTGGATCAAGATTGGGCTCAGGTAGGTATAAGTGGGGGGCCTGTGCTCAGAAGGTTTTTTACCTTAATGCAGAGATTGCATTAAGGTAAATAAACCTTCAGCTTGTAGAACCACTTTAAAGTACAGTTAAAGGCAAAACTTTTTTTTTTCATTTTGGATAGAGTAAGGTAGGGTTATAACCCCTGCCATCTGATTCCCATTGAGGAGATTCCCCTTCACTTCCTGTCCCATAGTCAAGACAGCAAGTGAGCAGAAGTCCCTGCAAAGTGAGGAAATCCCTGGTTGTCACCAGAACTAGTGTCCCCATTAGAAGATTTCCCCTCTATTCCTGTTCTGGTGACAACTCAAAATTTGGGATTTTTTTTCACTTCCACTCTCAGTGATAACATTAAACAGGAGAAATAAGAGAGGGTGAACCTCCCTAACGGGGGCACAGGCAGCAATAAAAACTGACAGATGTTCTAATCTCTCTAGCTCTAATGTAAAGCTCTGTGTAAATTGTCACTGCTCTATGAATACCAATTACAAATAAATATCCAAAACTAAAAAAAAGTTTTGTCTTCAGTTCCCAATTTTTATTTCTGGTGTTCTATTGAATAGTGCCCTCCGTCGAAAAGTGTCCGCGCATGCACAGTACGGAAGGCCACTCCAGCTGATTTCCCGATCAGCTGGTGTGACGTCACCATAGCGCATGCGCACATCATAGGAGGCATTTTTTAACGGGAGATACCATTTGACGGGCAGAATTAAAAGCTATGCAAATGGGAGGGAGACCGTAGATGTCAGATTGTGCCACGCTGTTGCAGGGCGGGTTTTTTCTGTGTTGCAACCCGCCCTTAGACACAAGCAAAACACTGCGTTCAACACAGACAAAACCCGACGTTGAGCACACTGTAAACTTGCCCCGCAACAGCGAGGCACAATCTGACATCTACGGTCTCCCTCCGCTGTTTGCATAGCTTTTAATTCTGCTCGTCAAATGGTATCTCCCATCAAAAAATGCCTCCTACGATGTGCGCATGCACTATGGTGACGTCACACCAGCTGATCGGGAAATCAGCTGGAGTGGCCATCCGTACTGCGCATGCGTGGGCACTTTTCGATGGAGGGCACTATTCGATAGAACACCGGCTATCAAAATGACATCTGGGAGTTGCTGTGTAAATACATCAGCTGTAGAAGTTGTTGTCAAAAGAGGAAGGTCTGACAACAGTGTTAAAAAAAAAAAAACAGTTTACATCAGGGGTGTGCAACCTTTTGAGCACAGTGTGCCGAAAAATGTTTTCAAAGAAATTGAGCGTGACGATTTTATAACAAAAAAATGTCAACTTCACACTCTCAATCACGAAAAGGATTTTTTATACAGTAAATGCTGTAAACTACTTTAGTAGTGAGAAATTAACATCCTGCACTCTCACACCTCAGATCACTGTAACCCCTTGCTCTTCTGCCCCACCACTGTACTTCCCTGCACATCTGCTCCACCGCGGACCCCCATGCTCTTCTGTCTCACTGCTGAACCATCTTCTCATCTGTCCTAACACTGAACTTATCTGCTCATCTGCCCCACCACTGTAACCCGCTTTCTCATCTGCCCCATCACTGTACCCACCTGCTTTTCTGTCCCACCGCTGAACCCCCTTCTCATCCCTCCCATCACTGTAACCTCCCTGCTCATCTGCCCCATCAACGTACCCCCTTTTCTCATCTGCCCCACCACTGTACCTCCCTGCACATCTGCCCCATCAACGTACCCCCTTTTCTCATCTGCCCCACCACTGTACCTCCCTGCACATCTGCTCCACCACCATACCCCCATGCTCTTCTGTCTCACTACTGAATCACCTTCTCATCTGTCCTAACACTGAACCCATCTGGTCATCTGCCCCACCACTGTAACCCGCTTTCTTATCTGCCCCACCACTGTAACCCCCTGCTCATCTGTCCCACCAATACACCTCCTTTCACATCTGCCCCACTGCTCTATCCCCCTGCTTTTCTGTCCCACCACTGTAACCCCCTTCTCATCTGCCCCAACACTAAACCCCCTGCTCATCATCTGGCCAAACACTGAACCCCCTGTTCATCATCTGGCCCAACACTGAACCGCCCTGCTCATCTGGCCCAACACTGAACCCCCCCTGCTCATCTGGCCCAACACTGAACCCCCCCTGCTCATCTGGCCCAACGCTGAACCCCCCCTGCTCATCTGGCCCAACGCTGAACTGCCCTGCTCATCTGGCCCAACACTGAAACCCCCTGCTCATCTGGCCGAACACTGAACTGCCCTGCTCATCTGGCCCAACGCTGAACTGCCCTGCTCATCTGGCCCAACGCTGAACTGCCCTGCTCATCTGGCCCAACACTGAAACCCCCTGCTCATCTGGCCCAACACTGACCTGCCCTGCTCATCTGGCCCAACACTGAACCGCCCTGCTCATCTGGCCCAACACTGAACCGCCCTGCTCATCTGACCCAACACTGAACCCCCCCTGCTCATCTGGCCCAACACTGAACCCCCCCTGCTCATCTGGCCCAACGCTGAACTGCCCTGCTCATCTGGCCCAACACTGAAACCCCCTGCTCATCTGGCCCAACACTGACCTGCCCTGCTCATCTGGCCCAACACTGAACCCCCCCTGCTCATCTGGCCCAACGCTGAACTGCCCTGCTCATCTGGCCCAACACTGAACCCCCCCTGCTCATCTGGCCCAACACTGAACCCCCCCTGCTCATCTGGCCCAACACTGAACCCCCCCTGCTCATCTGGCCCAACACTGAACCCCCCCTGCTCATCTGGCCCAACACTGAACCCCCCCTGCTCATCTGGCCCAACGCTGAACTGCCCTGCTCATCTGGCCCAACACTGAAACCCCCTGCTCATCTGGCCCAACACTGAACTGCCCTGCTCATCTGGCCCAACACTGAACCGCCCTGCTCATCTGGCCCAACGCTGAACTGCCCTGCTCATCTGGCCCAACACTGAAACCCCTCTGCTCATCTGGCCCAACACTGAACCCCCCCCCCGCTCATCTTGCCCAACACTGAACCTCTCTGCTCATCTGGTCCAACACTGAACCCAACTTTTACCATAACCCAACTTCAAGGGTTATGGTAAAAAAAAGGAAGGGGATTATAGTTATAGTGTAAACCTTAACAATGAACTTCTCATTTGCTCCCTTTTGGCCTGTTAATTACAGTATATCACTGAAAACATTTTTTTATATTAGTTTGATAAGTCCTCTGTTCCCATCCACTTATAAAACATGGCTGCTAATCCCATGCGATGGCCAATGCAATCCCATGACGATGCACTGACTCATAACGGTGCACACTAGCTCATTATGCCTTTTGCTTTACAGGTTTTTTTTAAAAAACGTGTACGGTTATACAACCGCTTTAAGCTTTAGCAATAAAACCTGGAAGCCGATTGGTTTCTATGTAGAGTTGCACCAGACTTTGCACCTTCCAGTTTTATTAATAACCCCCAAAGCTGTTGTTTTTCCAGTTTTTGAGCGGGGGAAGTTTAGAACCACTGTCAGGTTTTTATTGCGGAGTGTGGTTCAGGTTGGAGAAATCTCCTTACTTCCTGTGTGGTCACAGAATAGGGGAATAAAGGGAAACTCTCTGATGAGAGCATAGACAAACAATACATTTTTTTCTCTTTTTTTTAAGTAGAGTGGGGAAGGGGAGACATCCTTTTTTATTGGCTTTTTTTGTCCTCACCGGAAAGATTTCCCCTTCCTGTGTAGTCACTGGGACAGGAAGTAAGGGCGAAGATCTTCCCAACAGCGACACAGGCTGGAATAAAAGTTTGGCAGGATGTGAGATGGTCACAGTGTTTTGGGTGGTCCTAACATATCAATCTGAATGGTGGATTATTTTATTGCTATTGATGTTCATGATCTTCTTTGTTCCTGATCTGATTGTGACTGCTGCTTGATCTAATGTACTGACCTCCTTGTCTCCCTGTCTGTACTTCCTGAAAAATTTAAATAAAGAATGTTTAAAAAGAGAAAAAGTTTGGCAGGAGTTCTGACCCCTCCACGCTTTATTCAAAATTTACAGATGAATTGCAGGTGTGGATAGATTTACATAATTACATTAGTCCAGCTTGGATCAATGTAAGTATATATGTGCCATACCTGACCAATCCCAGTATATATGTGCCATACCTGGCCAATCCCAGTATATATGTGCCATACCTGGCCAATCCCAGTATATATGTGCCATACCTGGCCAATCCCTCTGCACCAATATAAGTATATATGTGCCATACCTGACCAATCCCTCTGCACCAATGTAAGTGTATATGTACCATACCTGACCAATCCATCTGGACCATTGAATGTATATATATGTACCATACCTGATCAATCCCTCTGGACCAATGTAAGCGTATATGTGCCATACCTGGCCAATCCCTCTGCACCAATATAAGTATATATGCACCATACCTGACCAATCCCTCTGGACCAATGTAACCATATATGTGCCATACCTGGCCAATCCCCCTGCACCAATGTAAGTATATATGTACCATACCTGACCAATCCCTCTGGACCAATGTAAGTATATATGTGCCATACCTGGCCAATCCCTCTGGACCAAAGTATATATGTGCCATACTTGGCCAATCCCTCTGCACCAATGTAAGTTTATATGTGCCATACCTGGCCAATCCCTCTGGACCAATGTAAGTTAATATGTATCATACCTGACCAATCCCTCTGGACCAATGTAAGTATATATGTACCATACCTGACCAATCCCTCTGGACCAATGTAAGTATATATGTGCCATACCTGGCCAATTCCTCTGCACCAATGTAAGTTTATATGTGCCATACATGACCAATCCCTCTGGACCAATGTAAGTATATATGTGCCATACCTGGCCAATCCCTCTGGAAATCACCGTAATAGGCACCACTGACAAAGTGATCCCTTCTAGCTTCCGGGCACCGTTCAGAGAGCGCTTTGCATTTTTTTTTAACCCCTTCACACCGACTGTACACAAATAGTCTACCAGGTGGGCCTTGGCTCTGAGGGGCTGCATATTTGCGTACCGCACTGCAGACATAGCTGTCCCGACATTGCGCACCCCTGGCAAGGTTATCAGCAGCTAGCGGAAAGCTTCTGAACGCTCCCTGCGATCAGGAGCTTTCTGATCATGTGACAGCCAATCACGGCGGACACATGACCATAGACCCCACTCAACCTCCCCGCATCAGAAACCCCTGCCCTAAAGGGCTGGGAGGCGCTGGCTCAAAGGGGTTAATGTGTGCACAGTGCTATTCGATTGGATGAGGTAGAGCGTGAGACGTCACTGCCTGGCCTCTCCACCTCATCCACTCAGGGAACTCTGGGCACTCATTGAGGAAATCAATCTCCGAATGGCGACCGTGTCAAATGGGTGGCCTCCTGTGGTCAGGAAGTAGATGGGCAGCCACTTGGCACAGGACCCGGAAGCTATTGGAGATCACTGGAGTAGCACTGCCTAGTACGGAGATTTCCTGCTTCAACAGGGATCCCCCAGGTATGGCGTATACACATAGGTACATTGGTCCAAATGAGACCAATGTACAAAAATGTATACCTGGTGAAGGGATAAAGTATGTTTCATGTTAACTCCTGGGTGATTATCAATTAACCCAACACCTTCAAGGTTTGGCCTAGATTTATGCTTTGACTCAAGAACCTAATTAGAACACCAGCTATAGTAAAATAATAAAACAGACTTGATATGTGAAAGCTTAGTATATGTAACTTCAGATCCTTTTTTTATGCTGTCATAGCAGTTTGGAAAATACAAGAGAGAAGTGGATTGCCCACTAACCACGTGAAACCTTTTTTTTTTTTTAATTCCCAGCAGGTTCATGACCTTAACAATTATTTTTTTTTTTTAATTACCATATCAACGTATTTGTATTTTATATAAATGATATAACCCAACACACCACCATAACCCCGAATATTAAAGGCAAGCGACACCAATTTTCAGTTGTAAACAATATTATTTACTTAAATACGAAAACAAGACAAATATAAAACATTTTGTACAACACACATTGTCAAATCGCAGTATAAAAACAAAAATACATTTTTCAGAATTTTTTTTTCTCATTCAAACACAAAAATATTTTCTCTGTTAGGTTTCAACTCAGCACTTTCAAAAAAAAAAAAAAAAAAACACTTTGTGAAATTCCCAGCTTCCTGAAAAGTACCTTTATGTGCATTGTTCTTAAATAAAATGGTGCATCATCTATTTAAATATTCGAGGAGGAGAGGGGGTTTTCCGAGACCTGCAGAAAACCCCCGCACACACACAAAAAACAAAAAACAAAAAAAAAAAAAAAAAAACCCTGAAACAGGGTTCCACCTTGCGTATGCTGTCAAGTTGTAGTATTGGCCTGCCAATACTTTGGAGGCTTGACAGCCAGCGAAGGCATCAAAAAAGAGAATGTTGGTGCTTTATTTTGTAAACTTCACTGAAAGGAAAATAAAAATCTAAAACGGTGCACTCTTTACTGTCCTCGACGTACAGTATTTATCCAGTTTCAACCCAAACACTGCTGTAGGTTACCTGATACAGTGCATGATGTTAGATCAGTGTCTTAGTACTCGGTATTACCATTACAGAATGCATGGTTTGGTCCCTTTCACCACTCGGTGCCAAAGGCCCACCCTTCCCTCTCACAAGCTACAGTCACATGGGCTTGCCTCTGCTTCCCTATTTTATGACCCAAAATTAGGAAGACATTCAAGTGCTAGGGAAGGGATTAGTCACCGCGTGTTAACTCTTCTGCTGCTACGAGGCAGGAGGAGCTGAGCAACCTCCTCGTGGCGACGGAAGAGTTAAGAGACGGCTGAGGCAAGCCTCGCTCTGCAGCTGTGGGATTACGTCTCAGCCTAGCAGAGAGCCTACAAAAAGGCATGCTGGCTCTTTTGGTCCCACCACAGACGT